>NC_044281.2:21966261-22579833 GCF_004027225.2 Strigops habroptila | reverse complement strand
GTTGCTGGCTGACGTTATAGAGAGTGGTTTGTAATCAGAATACCACTGGGTATTGAGTTAAGTGATTCTGAGTGCTTGAGAAGTATGACTGTGTAGTTACATGGAAAACTACATTTCTAATCAAAACAAATAATATAATCAAGATTATTTCACAGACTCTACTTTGCTAACACTTGTTGACCAGTATTGATTGTAAATGTTCTTCATTCTCTCAGAATAATCCTATACTCTAAGTCTTCTTTTACTTGGACAAAGTGCATCAGCAGCTGGTTGGTAGTGGGACTATGTGAGTACCCACATCCTGTCCCCACATACCTTAAACAATTAGCCTCACTAACACCTGGAATTTACTCACATTTGAGGTAGGCACAATAATCTTTCCCTTCCTCACAGGTCAAGAGTAGTCAGTTTACAGTGTATTTTGGCGATAACTATAAAGTATTTTACACCTGGAAACTTTATTGTAGAGATGAGTCATGTAAAAAAAAATAAATCTAACTCATTATTGTTGCCTACAGCTTGGTCAATGTCATAATGAGGGAAACGGAGAATATAAAACTAAAACCTTTAAGAAAGAGGTTTTCTTGAAGAAGTATTTCCTATTGTCTTTGATTAAACTGACAAGTTTGAGAAGTTTTCATTTTTCATGGAACATCTGCTCACCAGGCAGGCCTTCTCCTAGTCACCTCAATTTTAATTACTTGATTACTTTCATGAGAGAAGAATCCATATAAAATTCTATTTCATATAGGAAAAAAAGAAAAAATCTTCTATATTTCAGTCTCAACAGTTTATATTTGTAGTTTGAAGGAGAGCAGCCGAGGTCAAACAGGTGGCTCTGCATCCACTGTATTAAAAAAATGCCCCTGGACCTATAGGTATCAATTTCTTAATAATTATAACAACCCAAGGATAGCTAGTCTTGGAACACAAAACATACAAGCCTCAAACTAGAGCCCTCTCAAGTCAGCAAACTAAGAGCCTTCATTTGCTCAGCTTGCTGAGAAATCTTCCCCGGGGACAAAGAGCCAGCCAGCCAGCCTTTTTTTCACCCAGGTCATGATTAGAAGTGACATATATATTTTTAAATAGAACTTATGTACGTTACTATTCCAAGCTAAGAGTATCAATCATGGCATTTTTACATCCTTGAAAAAATGCTTAAAAAGAAGTGAGATTTAAGCTACAATAGAAGTAAAATACAAATAATACTTAAGATAACAGAACAGCATTGCATGTATTTGAAATACTGTATGCAGTACACAGTTTAACCAAAACCAAAAATTAGGTATCTTATATACTGCACATAATTCAGACCTGCGGCATTAAAAAGATAATAGACAACCTGTTTCAATTCTATTCAGGCCAATATATGCATGTGTGTCTCTGCATATGTATAAAACATATAAAGTAACCTTTTGGAAACTAAAATTATGCAGGAATAATTAAATGTCATTAGGATTAAAGTATAGATATGTATTTGTTTCATTATCTCCATGTACAATACTTCCATCAGAACAGCCTGGGAAGTGAGGAGTCCTGTTACCACTTGAAATTTCTGAGACACTTTCTAAATAGTATTTTCTCTCTAAAAATTTAAAACACTTCATACTCTTTAACTTCCAATTTGACACTATTGGATTTAATTAGTAACTGTGTATGCAGCAACTAACCTCCATATAGGTTAGGTTGCTGTTCCTAACAGAAGTGGTAGATGTTTTTGCCGAGGTGAGTATCTCCAGAGAGGACGCCTTTAACATCGGTGCGGGGGGAAGCACAGCGTCCCGGAGCCTCAGTTCGGAGCGGCAAGAGCGACCGAGGGAGCCTCAAGTCCTCGACAGGACTTGCCCAGGAGCCGGCAGCTCAGCTGACGCGAGCAGCTGACTCACAGGGGGCGGCGCCAGGAGTGACGGCACCAGCCCTCAGTGGGTAAAAACCCATCCCAGGGAGCGCGACGACGAGGAGCGCGGCGAACAGGGCGGGGCACGTCAGTCAGGGTGTGGCGCGGCAGTTTGCGCGGGCAGCGAGCGGGATGGTGAGCACTCGCCTCAGGACCCGGGCCCGTTCTGGGAGCTCTGCAGGTGGCCAGCGTAGGCACCCAGACAGAGCCGATGAGAGGGGAGGCTGCGGCGCAGACCTCGGAGTGTAGAAAGTGCCTCGACTGGTCTCGTGAGGCGGGGGTGCACGATGGACAGGGCTGCACTCGGTGCGCCCTGGTGGAGGTCCTCCTGCAGCAGGTGGCTGAGCTGCGGGAGGCTGTTGGAGAGCTAAAAGATGCCAGGGAAGCTGAGAGGAAGCTGGGCTGCTTGCTCCAGGCCCAAACTGCGCAGGGGCTGCAAACGTCTAGCACTGCTCATATAGGAAAGAAGGAGAGCAGCAACCCAGGAAGCTGGGAATTAGTCACGAGAAAAACGAACAAAAAAAGGAGGAAGAGGACAATTAATGACAAGGGGCTTCCTCCTAAATCTGATGTCCCCACCCAGAACCGCTTTGCGGTTCTGCAGGGGGCTAATGAGAAAGCACCCACCACACCTAATGAGCACCCTGCTGATGCACCAGTAAAGAGGATTGCTACTGGTGCCTCCAGGAAAAAGAGGAGGGTCATAGTAGTAGGGGACTCTACTTTGAAAGGCACAGAGGCACTCATCTGCCGGCCTGATCCAGTCTCGAGGGAGGGGTGTTGCCTGCCAGGGGCTCGGATCAGGGATGTTGCTGAGAGGCTGCCTGCTCTAGTAAGTCCTGCTGACTATTACCCCCTCCTAGTGGTCCATGTGGGTGCTAGAGATATAGATAGCAGTAGCCTGGAAAACATTAAGAAGGACTACAGAGCCCTGGGAGAGGTGGTTAGGGGCTCTGGAGCTCAGATAGTTTTTTCATCGATTCTCCAGGGCAAAGGGGAGGACCTTAAAAAAGCTAGGCGTGTCTGGCAGGTTAATAAATGGTTAGAATGCTGGTGCCATAGTCAGGGGTTTGGCTATTTAGAACATGGGGCTCCATTTGGGAGGCCAGATCTACTGGAGGCTGGTGGAGCTGGTCTGACAAAGAAGGGGAAGAGCTGTTTTGGTAGGAGGCTTGCCAGGCTGGTCAGGAAAGCTTTAAACTAGATGTGTTGGGGGAGGGGAGCATTGATCCATCCCAACATTCCTGGTCAGTTGCCAGCACCTGTAATAAGTGCTTGGAGCGATGTAGAGATGTTCCAGCTGCCCCAGCCATTGAGTCGGCTTCATTTGGAGCTTGGCTAAGGTGCCTCTATACAAACGCCCGTAGTATGGGGAACAAGCAAGAGGAATTAGAGATGTGTGCAAGGCTACGGGAATATGATGTCATTGGTATCACAGAAACATGGTGGGATGGCTCCTATGACTGGAATGTCGGAATGGAAGGTTACAGGCTGTTTAGAAAAGACAGGCCAGGCAGACGGGGAGGGGGTGTTGCTATCTATGTCAGTGATAGGCTAGAGAGTATGGAACTCTGTCTGGGGATGGGTGATGAGGTAACAGAGTGTTTGTGGGTCAGGATCAAAGGGAAAACAGCAACAGGGGACATTACGGTGGGGATCTGTTACAGGCCGCCTGATCAAGAGGACTCTGTGGATGAAGCACTCTGCAGACAGATAGGAGCAGCCTCACACTCGCAGGCCCTGGTCTTCATGGGGGACTTCAACTATCCTGACATCTGTTGGAGGGACGGTACGGCCCGGCACAAGCAATCCAGGAGGTTCCTCGATTGTGTGGAAGACAACTTCCTTTTTCAAGCAGTAGAGGAGCCGACGAGGAGAGGTGCCATGCTGGACCTTGTGCTCACCAACAGGGAGGGACTGGTTGGAAATGTAATGCTCCAGGGCAGCTCTAGTGATCACGAGATGGTTGAGTTTGAGATCCTCAGGACGGTGAGAAGAGCGTGCAGCAAGCTCACTGCCCTGGACTTCAAGAAAGCAGACTTTGGCCTCTTCAGGAACCTCCTTAGTAAGGTTTCATGGGATACAGTCCTAGAGGGCAGGGGGGCCCAAGACTGCTGGTTGGTATTCAAGGATCACCTGCTACGTGCTCAAGAGTGTTGCATCCCGACTAGAAGAAAGTGCAGCAGGAGGGCCAGGAGACCTCCATGGATGGACAAGGAGCTGCTGAGGAAACTTAGAGGGAAAAAAGCAGCTTATAGAAGGTGGAAGCGAGGACAGGCGGCCTGGGAAGAATATAGGAGCATTGCCCGAGAAGCTAGGGACCAGGTTAGGAAAGCTAAGGCCCAGCTAGAATTAAGTTTGGCAAGGGATGTAAAAGATAACAGGAAAGGATTCTATAGATACGTAGCAAATAAAAGACAGACTAGGGACAATGTAGGCCCTCTCCAGAAGCTATCAGGAGAACTGGCTACCATGGATTTGGAGAAGGCTGAGGTTCTTAATGACTTCTTTGCCTCAGTCCTCACCAGCAAATGCTCTGACCACACAGCCCAAGTCTTGGAAAGCAAATGCAGGGACTGTGAGAACGAAGACCTTAGGCCCACTGTAGGAGAGGATCAGGTTCGAGACCATCTTAATAACCTGAACGTGCATAAGTCCATGGGACCTGATGAAATCCATCGACGGGTCCTGAAGGAGCTGGCGAATGAAGTTGCTAAGCCACTGTCCATCATATTCGAAAAATCCTGGCAGTCAGGTGAAGTTCCCGATGACTGGAAGAAGGGTAATATAACCCCCATTTTCAAGAAGGGGAAGGTGGAAGACCCGGGGAACTACAGACCAGTCAGTCTCACCTCTGTGCCTGGCAAAATCTTGGAACAGTTTCTCCTGGAAAACATGCTAAGGCACATGAAAAACAACGAGGTGGTTGGTGACAGCCAACATGGCTTCACTAAGGGGAAATCCTGCCTGACCAATTTGGTGGCCTTCTATGATGGAGCCACGGAACTGATGGACAGAGGCAGAGCAGTTGATGTCATCTACCTGGACTTGTGCAAAGCGTTCGACACTGTCCCGCACGACATCCTTGTCTCTAAACTGGAGAGACATCAATTTGATAGATGGACCACTCGGTGAATAAAAAACTGGCTCGATGGCCGCATGCAAAGAGTTGTGGTAAATGGCTCGATGTCCAGTTGGAAACCTGTAACAAGTGGTGTCCCTCAGGGATTGGTGTTGGGACCGGTCCTGTTCAACATCTTTGTCGGCGACATGGACAGTGGGATTGAGTGCGCCCTCAGCAAGTTTGCTGACGACACCAAGATGTGTGGTTCGGTTGATACGCTGGAGGGAAGGGATGCCATCCAGAGGGACCTTGACACGCTTGTGAGGTGGGCTGATGCCAACCTTATGGAGTTTAACCAAGCCAAGTGTAAGGTCCTACACCTGGGTAGGGGCAATCCCAGGCACTGCTATAGGCTGGGCAGAGAAGAGATTCAGAGCAGCCCTGCAGAAAAGGACTTGGGGGTGTTGGTTGATGAGAAGCTTAACATGAGCCGGCAGTGTGCGCTTGCAGCCCAGAAAGCCAACCGCATCCTGGGCTGCATCAAAAGAAGCGTGACCAGCAGGTCGAAGGAGGTGATCCTGCCCCTCTACTCTGCTCTCGTGAGACCTCACTTGGAGTACTGTGTACAGTTCTGGTGTCCTCAACATAAAAAGGACATGGAGCTGTTGGAGCGAGTCCAGAGGAGGGCCACGAGGATGATAAGAGGGCTGGAGCACCTCCCATATGAAGACAGGCTGAGAGAGTTGGGGCTGTTCAGCCTGGAGAAGAGAAGGCTGCGTGGAGACCTCATAGCAGCCTTCCAGTATCTGAAGGGGGTCTACAGGGATGCTGGGGAGGGACTCTTCCTTAGGGACTGTAGTGGTAGGACAAGGGGTAATGGGTTCAAACTTAAACAGGGGAAGTTTAGACTAGATATAAGGAAGAAGTTCTTTACAGTGAGGGTGGTGAAGCACTGGAATGGGTTGCCCAGGGAGGTTGTGGATGCTCCATCCCTGGCGGTGTTCAAGGCCAGGTTGGACAGAGCCTTGAGCCACATGGTTTAGGGCAAGGTGTCCCTGCCCATGGCAGGGGGGTTGGAACTAGATGATCTTAAGGTCCTTTCCAACCCTTACGATTCTATGATTCTATGATTCTATGTGACATGCAAGAAAAGTCATACTACCAGAGTCCTCATGCAGAATTGCATTCAGTCACTTCAGGCTCACATGGTGTGAAGAAAGCTTGTAGGACTGAATCCCTTACCATGCTTTTGAAAATAACCCAACTTAGCAAGGACCTAAATCTGGTCTCACACAATGCCTTCTCTCATCCAAGAAAATATCCTGAAATGGTTAAAATCTGGTCTAATGGTAAGGTCAAACCCTACTTTTTCGACACACACAGGAGTAGTATCATAATTCAGTGTTACACACTGGCTCAAAATATTGTTACTACATAGTCAAAAGACACCAGCTTCCTAGAACTGATTCAAACTACAGCTTCTGCCCTCCAGATGTTGGAACACATCTCCAGCCTTGGATACTTTATCAGATGTTGGAAGGGCGTTTGAGGGGGTGAATTATAGTGCCTGCTGAGGCTGGTCCGCTAAGTGCTCTTGTCTTGAACTTAAATGACTCATGTTGCTGTGACATTTCACCTACTTCTCAGTGCTCAGGAATTATGTTTGAGACAACATGACAAGAAAACAAGCTGAGCTTTCTTGTACTTATAAAGCACTTAAAAGAAAACATAACTGAAAAAAAAATTAAGAATCACACTCTAATTTAACTTTTTTTGTTTGAAAAACAAAACAAACCTTTTTATTTTCAACTGATCGTTCACCCTTCTACGTTTCTAGGTAAAAAGACCACTGGCCCCTAGGAATTGAGACCAGTACAGAGCCAATACCTCACACTGCAGCTTTGATAGCTTTTAGTATTGACCTTTGAATGAAATGTCCAACAGTTCCTGACCCTGCTGCATAGACTTAGACATAAATTACAATTTACTTTTAAGGAAGTCCAGACCTATGTAGTTACCCCACAAATATGCAATATAAACTCATTATTTGACACAGATTAACATCCTACTTGGGCAGGATCTAAGCTTCTGTAAATCTCAACATTATGTTATATTCGGAACCCAGCAGAACTGCTGATGTGATGTTGGTTTTTTTAATACTGCTTCTGAAGGTAGGATGCCACCCACTAAGACTGCCACCAACCAGCCATCTAGGTTATTCTTGACAAGGTCTTATGAAAATAATGGCCAAATCTAACCCAGCTTCCACTGTGAAAAAATCATAACCTTGAGTTCAGTGTCTAATCCTGGAATGAAATGTCAGCATTCCCAGAAATATTGCAAAATTGTCATTACTCAAGGTAAATCTACTCAAACAATCACCGTCTATGTGGGAATTCGGAAGCTGAAGCTTTGTATCTTGCATGGTAGGGCTGTGGCTGTTAAAAATGGACTGTTACTAATTGATAGGGGCTTCGAAATGAAGATATATAGTATTTGAGATCCTGTTTTGATCTTTTTTACTTTCACACATGTGCCCTTCTGTATCCTGTGGATCTTCTATGTGGCTCGGTGGGTACATGCTCCACATGGTATTCTGCCTTTCTGATGTTAAAATACAGCACATAGGCTCTTATACATGGTGTAGGAGCTGCTCTTTGATGGGTATATAATCAGGCAGGAATTTGAAATATGGCCAAGACTTTGCTTTTATTTCTTGGCTATCGGACATAAGTGTGAATTTAGTCTGTAGAATTTATTCTTCTTTTATTGTATTAGATAAATTGAAATAAGTAGAAAAATCCTTTATCTTAATTGTCTTTCTCCTGCAGCCAGTTCTACAAGGTGTGGTTTAAGCTACCAGTACTTAAACATATATGATACGATAGCATTGTCAATACAAGACATTATTAGGAACTATTTTATTGTCATGAAAGAACTGATGTGTGTTTCTTTCCTTTTTCTTTCAGTCTTACCGATCAATGCCGTTACATCAGTGGTTTTCTCCTCCATGTGCACACTTCCTCTAACTCCCATATGTCATTCATTTCAGGCTGCACATTAACATGCTAGTCCTGCACTAAAATTTCTCATACGGCCCTTTATCAAGGCAGTTTCCATTATTATTTTTCTGCAGATGTGTTTATGAGCAGTTCTTCTAAGTACCTATTTTAAGTATTTTATTTATATACCATATATCATTGTTCATATATTAATATTTTTATACACTCTGTTATATAAGCAAATCTATATTCTATTTTAAAATATATATAAACCTTATTTTAATCAGTATGCATATAAGTTTCTGGTTTTTTATACTGTTTTCTTCTTAACTGAAATAGTCTTCTTTGCTTGGCACAGATTATCCTCCTCAATAATTAAAGCTCTTTAGAATTCAGCAATAAGTATTGCTGAGTGTAAACTTCAACAAGAATACCATGTTACTGTAGTATTAGTGCAGTTTTGTTTACTGTGAAGCAAATTACGATTTGGTTATTCTACTCAGTTATTCTGCAAGTTACAAAAGGATATTTCCATCCTGCAGGAAAGTTCCAGTCTGCAAAATTTGGTTTTTTTTTTTATAAATTGCAAGGGAAAGATAAAATATATATATAAAAAAAAGAAAAAGTTTAATCGTTTTGCAGTATTGAAGTATTATTCTATATATTATATATAGAATCATTCTATATATATAACATAGTATTCTATATTATATATTCTACATTATATATTCTATATTCTACATTATATATTCTATAATATTCTATATATAATATAGTATATATATTTTTATATAGAATATATTATAAACTACATATATAATATAGTATATTATATATAAATGTATAAAATAGTGATCTGGAAAAGAGAATGAAACAAATGGACAATTCCAAACAAAAAATTCTATTGAAACAAAATATTTCATTTAGATTTTTCCCTCCTGCTGTCCCCTCATCAATAGTCAATTCACTTGTCCCAGATCTACATAAGGTCGTTCAAATGGCCTTGGCTCCTTTTGCAATTTCTTAGCACCCAAAAGAATTTAAGCAGAACTCGTGTTCTGGCTCTAAATGTACAAGGTCATAACGTTCTTCTGAGGGAGAAATTTTAAGAGTTTCAGTGACACTATGGTTCACGTTATGCTACCAGTGATCACCAAACAAGTAATACATTGAGTTTGTTATCTAAACCTAAAAGATTCCTAAAGCAAGTCTACAAAAAATGTGTGTGGGAAAAAGAAAAAAATAAAATCTAGGCCTCAAATCATTTGTATGAAATGTCACAGTATCAGCTTTACAAAAAGCAGACTGATTAAATATCAATATTTGCTTTGCAAGCATTTTTAATTTCATACCACTATTGTCTCTGCAATGTAATCTTGCAGTAGTTGAGGATATTGCAGAAAACAAACCACAGAATTGCAGCGTATCTGGGACTCCTGCCACCACAGAGCAAGCCCAGCATCCAGCTATTGTCCTTTTATGCTCCAGAACTGCTGGAGGTTTATGCCTGGTTTGGTTTTGATGGCCTTTGTCTAACTTACACTATGATCTACAGTCCTTGCTCCATTTAACCCTTCTTTTAGCTGCGTAGTCCATGCATTCAAGACCTGTACCTGATACATTGACCATGCTAGAATTATAGCTCATCCTGCACTATTTCAGAAACAGAGACTGGTTAATTTATCACTACCGTGAAGTCAGATTCCCTCTTACGAGTACCCATCAAGGACAATTCACCAGCTACTATTTCCTTTGCCACATACCTAATTAATTTCCTAACTTAGCTAAAACAAGGCCACTGTAAAAATAGCCCTTTTAAAATTCTAAATATGATACAATTTATTAGTCTTTTTATTAAATAATGGAAATAGCACTGAAATTAACTATTTATTTTAACAAAGTTCTATATTATATCTTCTAAAAATCCTCTTGCCTTTTTAGTTTTGCTTACGGAGGTATATATCTTAACATGAAAAGGTAACCTATCATACCCAATCAAGCTTAATTTCCACATAAATAAAATAGTAAAAAAGCAAGATAAAGTGAAAATACTGAAGATGGCTTAGGCAGTTTGTTGATAACTAAAATTAAAACCAATAGTCCTTTTGAATAGTAAGTGTAAAACATATGTAAATACTTCAAGAGATAAATAAGAGTTTATTCTTTTCTAGAAAGATAGCAGAGAGTACTAACTAGAGACAATACCACATGCTTTTAGCTTTTGTTTCATATGGAAAAATTTAGTCTTCACTTTCTGCTTAGATAGGGGTGGAGCTGGCTGTAAAAAAGAAACAAAAGTGCAACGATTGAACAGAAGCTCTTATTCCTAAAAAACCCTGAAATTCCTCAGTTTCTTTGTTCATGAATAACTGACCAGATTTGTGAGTAGCACCTGCGAGCTGCTAAGGAGTCATCAAATGGAGGGCATCAGAAGAAGCCTTCCTGTGAAAATGGTGAGGTATCATTAATTCACAATAGCCAATAGTCAATAGTAGTGAGTCACCTGCAGAAGAACTCATTTGTCACAATTCTTCCCATTCCTCTGCGCTACAAAGATCTTTTTCTAAACCCACTTTTTAAGACATAAACACATGTGACATTGAGTACTTCATTCAAAATACACTTGAGTGCACTAAAAAGCAAGCCAGAAAATCTTAGGACGTGAAACAGGGAGAAAAAAAAAATAAAATTGGATATCTAATGGGTGCTGAACGTTTTTCCTTGGTCACCAAGCAAGAAGGTCCTCCCTGAGCTGGGCAGGCATGTCAGGGTGGCAGAAGAACCCATCTTTGGTGGTGAAACTGCTCCTATTCTTGTCCGCTGTTTAGAACACTAGCATGTTTTTTGCTCCTCGGTGCTATTTTGCAGAGCTGATACCATACAGCCTTCTTATTCTTACTGAAAGAGCATTCCCTCAAAATACTCCCAAGCAAATTCTCGTATAGTAAAATATTTATATTTTCCAAGTTACAAAAACAGCCATAATATGTAATTCTATATATTCATGGACATATTAGCCCCAAGACAACAAAGGGATGAGAGTGTATTTGAATTGTGAATGTCTCTTTACAGGCTCTGCCCTAAAATAACATTCTTACTTTTTTTGTATCTACAGTGAAAGCCACTTTTGTGGGGGTGAATAAGGTCTGTTGCTGAAAACAATCATTTCAGGAGCTTGTTTTTATCTTACTGATGGCTAGGGTTACACTGCAGATTGAACTGTAAAATATTCCTTCACTGCTCTTTTCAGTGAGATAGAAAGTTTAATCCATATCAAAGACTTTCCACATGAAGAATATTCATGGAAAATGTTAGATATACAAAAAATATTCATACAGTTCTAGGTTTTGAGAGAAACAATAGATCACCATGTAGTCATGTCCAATAAATTCTTAGCCCAGAAGTCTGTCTGTCTGAACAAACATCTACCAGAAATATTTGCCAGGCTCTATATTTTCCAGAAGCATTCACAACAGCATGAAGGATGTTTGTAACTTCTTTAACTTACAAGTTATTGGAAAACATTGTTTTCACATTTAAAAAAAGCTGCTGTAAAATCCCTATCAAAAATATAAGGACAACAACAACAGTTTTTATGTTGTGCCCTATCCAGCTGACACTGTCCTTTTGGAAAGCCAATGACTTGTTAGTACCTCTAGCAGGAGTGTGAACAGATGCGTCCCTGACAGGCGATGGATGGTCAGGGTCCATCTGGCCAGTGCAGCCTGGACAGAAATGATGTATACAGCTTCATCAGCGAATGACTGTCATCAATCCTGTGCCACGGATAGCGTAAATGACAGCTCCACTGCAGCTGAGGCCCAGGTGTGAGAATGAAGAAGGGGCTGATTTAAGAATGCTGGGTAATCAGGAATGTATAGTCTCCTGGACTTTAATTTGTATCTTTAACCTCCTATAAATATCCCTGTATACTGTAGGAGGTATGTGTTTTTAAACAGTCTGATCATGAAATTAGCTTCAGGATGACAGACATTCTTTGCTCTCCTTTAGCTGCTGATTACCCCAGTTCCCAGTATACATTAACAAATGCATGCTGAGCTTTGGCCACTGTACTGTGGGCTCCACAATTTAATTATTACCTCATTGATTTTTCATGTATTTCAATTTTCTTTTCTTCAAGTCACAGTGACTGTCCTATTGGGGGCAATGTTTGTTTTCTCTTTCCAAGATTTCCTTGTGGAATTTATTTTAAATTCAAAGATTATTTTTTTAACCCATCAGGAACTCATATTTGCTTAGCCTGGTGGTTAATAGACAGGTAGATGCACAATCCCCCTCAAATGAAACTGAACATTATAGTTGAAGCTAGATATAAACAGAAAATAATAATGCTGTGACCACTGGTAATCCCTAACTAAAGGTATATCCAGTTTTTAAATGGCCCTTTTTTAGCATGCATCAAAAAGCATGCATAATTTGCATCTATTAGCATTTTATTATTTCATAGCATTGGCAATGGGAAAATGGACACAATTATTATATCCTCACGGGGTATTTCTTTACTTATAACTATTTCACAATAAATTGCTTTTCTTTATCAGTGGATCATATGGACTAACATAGTGATCTAAAAGCAAAGTAAGTTATAAATGTTTTATATAAGGGTATAAGTCAGTCCTTTCAGTATACAGTAATATGCTCATTGTCATAAACAGGAATATAATCATACTCTCTTAAGAAGCAGTTAATAGTCAAGGACTACATTTTGACCAGGTAAATGGGTGTTGCATTGCTGAAGCAAGACTTGTAGGCACACATCATACTGTATACAATATACTGTGTGCACAATTTGTCTATGAACACAAAAAAAATTAAAATCCCACATTTACAATGTCTAGTCCACGCTTGCAGGCATAAGTCTTACTGTATATTTCTTTTATACTGAAACTTGAAAAACCGCACAAATCACTGTAGCTCTAGACAGACAAGCTTTAGGAAAGCATGATGTAAATTCTGGTGTTATTATCATGAGGGGGGTGGTATGGGACAGTACTCCAAACACCCCCACTCCAGACACAGAACTCAGTTAATATGCAACATACGCAGCAAAGAGACCCTAACACGAACTTTGCAGAGGAGGGTACAGTGGGCCACGTTCATTGCAGGTTACAAGGAATATGATCAATTTTCATCTCCAAGTGCTGACTTTTGCAGGCTCTTCAAGTTCCTGGAACAGAAGTGGAGCATAAGGGCACCAGAGGAAAGTGGAGATGCCTCAAGAACGCAGTATCCTGGTCCAGCTGCTTTTCCATCCAAACAGAGTGGATAAATTAGACTTGGCTTGGGAAGAAACCCTATTTTTAAGTGTCTCTGTATATATGTATATATTAATGTTTGAGTGTGTGTATACATTTGTGTGTGAGATTATTTGAAAATATATGTGCATGTATATTTGTGTGAATATATTCACACAAAATGGTTTAATTCAAGCTCACTAGAAGTAAAAAAAAGGACTACTTTAGAGAAAAGAATTTGAAAATTCCTTGAAAACAAATCCTTTGGGGTAATTTAGAACTTCTTAATCTTCAGGCAGAAAATTTAATTGGTAAAAAATCATCTAAGTAAGCAGATGAAGACTTGTCATCTGGATTTCCCCTGAAGAAAACCTATTTACTCCAACAGTGTCTTCCAGGGGAAAGTGAAAAAAAAAAAGAACTTGTAGAAAGGAAATTTTTCATCAGAACACTAATGCAACAAAATGCAACTTTTCACATAACCTGATAAGTCTACACAAAGACCATATTACAGGTTTCTATGACACAGAAATGAGTTGTACCAATACAGACTATTGACCTTAAGTGCTTTAGGGAGAGATTTTCAAAAAGTACATGTGGAATTTAGTGCTGGTGATCTGCAATTTGTGCTCTGAAATTCTTGAGCACTTGAACAAAATTTCTTGTTTAATATTTTATAAGGCTGTTGTTTAACCTTTAGAATATGAATAGAGCCCCCATCTGTGTAGGCTTACTTCTTACCCAGTGGTGCAGGTCAGTACCAATCAGATCAATACACCCCAAGAGAAGACGGAAGTGGAAGAGGGCCACTGAGCACCAAGCATTTACCCCAATGAATCACAATTATAGGAACACCTGTGCTAACAAACTATGTCCTGATCCACTGGGAAAATGTGCACAGTGCTCAGCAGCCCTCAGAATTTCTCATTTATTATCACTAGCGGGTTGGCCTGCAGTTGCGTATTGTGTTACAGTGTAAAATTCAGAAGGACACTGGTTCAAGACCTTTTAGGATGACTAAGCTTTCATAGAGCTTTTTGCTGCTTCTCCTGTATGTATATTTTAGCATTATCTTCAAGGTACTGTTAGAGGCTTTTAGTTCATACATCTCAGTTTCAAACAGCAACACACAAGTTTCAGAAAAGTTACAACCAAAAGCATGCTTACATTGAGAGTGATGTACATTTATTAATGAACTCTGTTAATAAGCTGTGACTATCACATAACAGAGAAAAAGAGAAAATAGAATGGCCTATGGTAACGGAGGGAGCAAAAATTAGGAAAAATAATGATAAAATAATGATAAAACTTGCACGCTCTTACAATAGCATCTGTTATTATAGATATAGAACAGCTTTATCATTTCTGTGTCATTACAGTAAATTATCTACCCAAAGTGTAAGGAAAGGCAGCAGTATAATGAGGAACTTCCACTGTGTAAGAGCTTCGACTGTCAGGAAATAGGAGTTAGGATCATCACTGCCTCTAAAGCCTCTCTATAAAGGCAAGGGTATATTAACAAATCTCTAGTTTTTTCACTGCTGTGCTATCATAATATTGTACAACATCTGTTATAAGTTTTGCCATATATGTCAAGAAACTAATAAATGCATCATGGAACAATGGACCCTTACGCTCACATAGAAGCTAGAATGGTTCCAAACTCTCCCTACGAAATTTAGCAGATAACACTGGTGGTACACAGCAGGCAGGGTCATATCTTACATATTTTACATATATTTCACAGTGAAAAAGCATGAGAGTAGACAGCCATGCTATGCAACTGAGAGGAAAGTATGCAGCAAGCTTAGTTCTTCTGGCTTCAGTAGTCATTATGCTTTTAACATCATGCTCAGAACTGGCTATTTGGAGATTAGGACAGATGAAGATCTGGATATGTTCTCTTTTTCTGTCTCAAAATCTTGCCTAGGCAAAATCTGAGACTTTGAACATGTGCTTAGGATTTCTGTCTGTATGCCTTTCAGCCTTGTTAAAAAAACAGCTGCTTTAAGTATAACTAGGCTGTGGCACATCTGAAAATCCCAGGTACATCTGACGCATACATAGGCCATTTTGGTGAAGTGCATACACAATAAGCTGACACATCCAAGACATACCACATGGCCTAGGTTGTGCTACGCTGGTACATGGAAAACTGAAATATCCAACACGTCATCTGTGATGTACCGTCATGCTAGGGGACATTTCACCACCCAGGCATTATCTGGTACATTTGTGTATATTTACAAGTACACATACGGAATACTGATTATCACAAAACTTCCATATCTTAAGGTCAGAATAAAAAAGGTAAGGAGGGGTGGCAAGGAAGATGATGTGAAGGAAAGAAGAGTGAAACAGCTGGAAAAACTTTTCACTTCCTGTAAAGAGCACACATGAGAAAGTGTTTTAGGGGGGAAAGAATCAGCTGAGCAAGAAGCCATTTAATTTATCACTCTGCAGAACAGAATGAAAATAACATCATTCTCACTTGCTACACACTAGTACTTCTCTGGATTCAAATTTGGACTTGATCACAGCTAGAAAGCTGTTCTGCTGAGTTACACTTTCCCGGGTATTTTTGATACTGCCTTTTTAGTCATCACACTAGCCTGTGAACCAGTGTAGGACAAAATGAAAAATTACATAGAAAAGTGTGTTCTTACTATGATCAATTTACAGCACTGAGGAGGGAATGCCTAATCTGAGATGTTAGTAAATTTTAAAGTAATTTTCCTTTGGCAATACTTGTGTAATCAAGATTTTATGTATCTCCAAGTATGCCTTAAAATTCCTTTGATGCATTTTTGCTATTCTGGTTTTGGGACTTGCTTGTTTGGAAACCATTAAACATGCTTAACTGTGGCACATATTTTTTCTTTCTGATTAAAATGCAGGCTGGCACAAGCGGAGACTGATGGCCTCTGAGTTTATAGATTGACCAGGGCACCTGCCGTGCAAGCGTCTTTGTGCTGCCCCATCACTGAATTTCACTCTGACCTTGAAGCATCACACTTGATCAAGCTGAAAGTTAGTTTCTATTTCTGTTTCCAGCCCCGTTTTTTAGTATCCCTTAATACACTGTCAATTGTACTCTGACACAATGGTGCCTGCTTCTTGTAGGTGGCAGCTCTCAAAAGATAGTAAAGTTGATGCTTTCAGCCACAGATTTTTGCAGCTCTTCTGCATGCTTCTGATTCAAAATATTTTAAAATAAATCTTAGTAATAAAACCAGGAATACATCTACTGATGGCATCTTGAATCTCCAGCAATTGTGATGGAGACCTTAGACTGGACCTGGCATGTTGTACCTGCCAAGGTTTTTTAGTTAAAGGTCTGTTCAACCTAGTTCATAAGCAAGTTGGAAGATTCCCCAGGAAACAAGAAGACTTTCTGAAATGTCTCTTTACAAGACATCTGTAGATACAGCTCACAGCGAATACCAGCTTTACTCGGTACAAAGCTTCCAAGCCCTGATACAATGTACAGAAGAAAGGACATAGAAATCAGAAAAAAATAATGTATTCGTATTTGTGATGTTTCAAATAATTGCTCTTTTCTGTCTGCAACCAAGAATAACGCAAGTAGCCTGGAAACTAATGTATATGTAACTTTGTGCAAAAGATATTCACATTTTACAACAGTTGGGATTGAACAGAAATGCATTTCTAGTAAAAGTTTATCCTGAAACTGATATAACTCTGAGAACATAAATAAGCACATAGAGATCTGACTCAGCTAATAATGAAGACATTGCATGCTAAAGCACATATGAAAACCTTTCCAGAGCACAAATAAAAAAATAAATTATTGTAATTTCTAGAATTACAGCCCTGAATTGTTTCTTTGGCCTCTGAAATGTATGCAAAGCCAGCAAGTACTTCACTGTCTGAGTAATGTTCATGACGTTGCATCAATGCGACAATAGCTTCCTGGATGGCTTATAGATAAAGTAGAGTGATAGCTACAGCTACAAAACACACCAAACATCTGAAGACAAGCCATCAAAAGCAAGGAAATTCTGATTCTTAGTTGAGGCCTGTGACATTTACAGGCTATACAAGAATACATGGGATGTTATACAGCATTGCGCATCATTATTGTGGAAGTCATTGTTTCCCTCATTAGTGCTCTAGATCTGTACATTACTTCCATTGCAGGTCACGACCTCCATGCTGACAGTCCATCCCTAACTCACCCTTTTGGGCCTAGGTATTGTAGCAAATTTGCTACAGTACGTGACATCTCACACTTGAATTTTCTGCAATATTTGAAGACATGTATCCCATTCAAATGCACTACTTATCAACTCAGAGGTCTTCAGGAAACCATTAGGAAGATATGGGACATATATCTAAAGTAAAATTAGATATAATTTCATTTGTGTTGTATTCTATTATAATATTTAAGCTGTAGTTCTCTGTAGAGCTTTTAAATTTATGTGGTAGAATGATGTGTAAATTGTGGAGCACAGTTAAAATATTCCTAAAATATTTTTAAACTTCAATAATCTTTTCCACACAAAGTCATTTACTCACTAGGAACATGCAAAACAGTAAATGTTTGCATGCTCATTGTCCTAATTTCTTTTAGCATTAATTAGAAGTATAAATTAATATCTTACAAAGATGTTAGCCTTTCATTTTGAATGCAATTGAAGCTAAATGACTAAAACTTAGCACAGATTCTGGACTCCCAAAAAACTGTGACTGACACAGTACCATCCTGTAATAGAGCAGTTAATATGCAGACATTGACATGGCAGAGCCATTATGATAGATCATATCAATTCATAATTTGGCTTCATAAATATGTAGAATTATTGACACAATATCTTGTAATGGCACTTCCTTTTCTACAATTCCAATGTACAGAACCGATCTTTGCAATAAGGACTTTGAAGTATAACGTGAAAGGATTTGACATGTGGAGAAAAGGTAATGTTCGTATTGTAGTAAGTCACCTTCTGTTTTAGTATCAGAAAACCAGTCTTAAAACCAGGGAAAGAAATCAGTTAAGGCTTCCATGCCTGGAAGTCTCTTTAATACTTACTTAGGTTTACTGTATACATTCTTTGTTTCGCTGTTCAGAAAATTGCTCAGAGTTTGACAAACTATGAGAAATTATTTGATTAAACCCGGGGGGGGGGGGGGGGGGTGGAGGATCAAAACTCATTTCAGTCTTATGGTCAGATAGAGAAAGAAGCTAACTGACTGCAGCATTTTCCTTTATTTTTTCCAAAGAAATCTTGTGTGGACTTTTTCTACATATTTAGATTTTGAGGTTTTGTTTGAAATGTGCAAAGAAACCTTTCTAATAACTTAACTACACTGATTTTAGGGCGCAGGGAAATGAGGGCAAAACCAGAGAACCATACAAATGCAGCTAGTAATGTCAGCTTTGACACAGCTATTTCTAATACCAACGCGTAAACTAGCAAGGATTTGATCCAA
Organism: Strigops habroptila; assembly: GCF_004027225.2. Lineage (NCBI taxonomy): Eukaryota > Metazoa > Chordata > Aves > Psittaciformes > Psittacidae > Strigops > Strigops habroptila. Next base: position 22,561,158 of record NC_044281.2, on the reverse strand, counting down.
ACCACACAATTCTGGCAGTTCCAAAATTTGCAGATGTGTATAAAAAGGATCTGGTTTTGTGTGTCCCAGTTGTCTTGGATGCTATCATGATATTCACATTAAATGTCCAACAACATTTCTATCACTTTAGTTTTGTGCCTTAGCTTTGGTTTCCACTCTTTTTGCTGTTACACTTACAATCAGATTAATAACAAGGAGAGGATGCTTAGTGTATATAACAGAGTCACTCGGCTGATCTCAAAACACAGAAGACAGTGAGCTGATTCACCCTAACTGAGGACATGCACATTTAAATTTTGCTTTCATGATTAACTTCTTTTTAAATTGTAACAAAAGGTACCTTTTAAAGTAATCTAAACCACCACTATGTATACAAGATAAACAGAGACTACTGAGATACATACCTTATAAGAAAAATTAAAAAGCCTAAAACATATTGTGTGGGCTGAGAACTTTATATTGACTTCTGGTGCTAAGAGAATTTTATAATGGAGTTATAAAACCCTCAAAAAAAGAGGTTTGCAAAGGAAATTCTAATATACCTTTATCTATAATGGCACGGCTGGGGGCTACTATAATAATCCTTTTGCTTTCATGTGGCCATCTGGAGGCCTATTAAAACTAGTATCTAAAACAGACTCCCAAGTGTGTTGAGTTTGCCAGTTCCCACTAAGTCACTAAAATCAGGGAGTTAGCCCTGCTATAGGGTGAACTGTCCACTACAGAGAGAAGACAGCTTGAACTCTAACCTTTTACACTGTGAATATGTTGTGTACAGGCTGATTTTGATACACACACTTTAATTGTGAAAAAACCTAGCCCTAGGTCTGTTGGGCACCTCTGGGTTTGTAGGACAAGATGTAAGAGGGTAGGCAAAGTGAGAATGGAAACACTGCAGATTTAATGAAATATTATGTTTCAACTGAGAAATATTCCATTCTGATTTTACGGAAAGCAAGAAAATATTTACTATTCTGCAAGAATCCACTTTCCTTGCACAAATACAAACATGGACATTATATATAGCATTTATTTAATGCTGTAACTTTTTATCCAAAATATAATGGAAATAAATATTTGAATATGCAAATTATTTTACAGCATAATTTACTCTCTTTTTTTTTATCCCATTAAGATAAGGTTAGTACAAATGTACCCACTAAAACATTTTGAGTCAATAGGGAGTGGGTATTTTTCCAAAATAAAGTCCTCTCCATACACTCATTACTGATCTTATTTAGTAATGTGGTTGCATCCTATTATACCTGATATATCAAAAAAAAAAAAAAAAAAAAAAATGAAAAAAAGAAATTAAGTTGCTGTCTCAAACCACACTAGAACTCAGATCTAGGACCAAATAAGATGCATTAATTGCTTTACTGCTTCACTGCAAAGCCACTTTTAAAACATAATTCCTTAATGAAGTCCGTTAATTTGTTCATGGCAGTACACAAGCTGTTCAAAATGACACAGAATTGCACTGTTTTCTAACCCCTGCAGTTTCTTCTGTTAGTCACTCTGCCTTGTGTTGTTATCCCATGGATAGTAATTATTTTATAGTGGCTGTAATTAGGGGAGAATTAGGCTTGGTAAACAAAACCTGTCTTCTCCCGTTAATAGCTAAGGATAATAAATTTGGCTCTGACATTCACTATATTTGGACAAGGCTTGGCCTTCTTCCAGTTTTCCCAATAAGAACTTTATTATATAATTATGCCTTGGAGGAGCTCATATTACAAGGTAATTTTTTTTTTTTTGTTAAGACACATATTGCATGGCTTCCAGCCAGTAAATGATATACTGTAATATATGCCTCCAATAAATGTTTTAAACAAAATCTCTCTAAGCAATATTCTGCTGGAGCTGCACATTGCAATTCAGCAGATATATTTACAGGAGTTTTTCATAATGTAAATTATTTTCTTTTGCTCACATTGTCCAACATTATAACAAGTGTTTAAAAGAAGCCTAGGATTATTTTTATCAGCAAATGACATGGTTAGATTCTTAACTTATCATATCACAGTAGCTTAAAGAGAATTTTCATACTTTTTATTCTGTGAGTAAAGTCACAGTTTTGTTGACATGCACAGAAGTGTAGCAAGTATCTTATTTTCTATTTTCAGCTTGAATTAAAAAACAACCCTTTGTTCCATCTTTCAGCCCACACACTAATGCATCATCTCCCACCCTCTCCTTTATTTTATCTCATACCTTTTATGTAAAACACAATTTAAGTTAACACACAGTAGCACAAAATGCTTTTCAAAGGGAGTCAATCATAAGCTAAATAGAAAAGGAAGGGCTTAAGTGGAAATAAATAAAGAAGTGAGTGAGTGGCTCATAAGAGAGAAAGTAACTGTTTCAGTCACAAGGAGAACCAGAGAGAGGATTAAGACTAGGAAAGGGGAGTAAGCAATTAGATTCTGAAAAAGTACAGTAAAAACAGGTAAAGATAAGTACACCATTTTTAACTGTTTCACTTGCTGCTGAGCTATCACTGATAGTAACATATAGGTAAATAATGTACAATTGCATTCACCAAGTTTTGTAAGAACTGTGTAGGTAAGCAGAATTGGGTTTACATACTTAAAGACAGAAACCAAGTCCAGAGAGATTAAAACCTGGTGGAACAAAACCAGAAACCAAAAGTCATGTTTCCAGGCCATTTTTTCTGGTTATGCAGTGTCCAGTATCTTTTCAATTTTCCTGAACACTATTTAGTGCTACAGGTTAAAGACTAGTAATTCCTCAACTATAAAACCCACCATGTTCAGATAGTATAGACTGGCCAAAAAATGGTTCTGGTGTAAAAATATTGCATTTTGTATTTTTCTACTTCACTCCTTTGAAGGTACTCTCTCTTTCATGAAGACACACAGTTCAGTATTGATAACAACCCTCAGGGTAAAACGAGTCAAAAAGATCAGGAAAAGGGAATGGGAATATGTGTCAAGACAATGATATCTACAAAAGCATACCAAAGTACTCTTGCATAGAATATGACCTATATATTAACTTTAAAAATATGATGCCCAGATAGGTTGCAGAAAAACAGTTTGTGATGCAAAAATTTTAAATACTAAAAAAGAAATAACACTTCAGACATCTACTTTAGATTTTTAGGCATAGGTTGGCAATAAAAAATTAAAGACCTTGAGCTAAATTCATCTGCACTAGAGGCACACATTGGATTAATTTGGCCCTGGGTAAGACATCTGAAAAACAAAACAGCAGAGACTAAGTACATCAGCAGTCATTACAAACAGAAATAGACCATTAGGTCAGCTAGTCCAGTCTTATTCCAACTTCTTAATGCAGTACTGGCCATAACAATACTGTTTTCCATGTTCTCTCAAAAATATGCTTTTAATTACTCAAACTCTTCTCATCTGACTTCCCAGAAGCACCTTAAGAGAGGGTCCACAGATTTGCCACAGCCTGTGAGACAGCAGGGTACAAAGGAGCACCACTTCTACTGATTCACATGGAAATGACAGGGGTGCAGGCTGAGACACAGCTTTTTCAGTGGGAGAGTACAGACCAGTAGTGACTTTACAGCATGAGCCTGTATATAAAGGCACCGTTGACAAAAAGGACTGGTCTCAAGCTCCATCCAAGAGTTGGAGACTCTATCACTTGTTGAAGATCAAGTGGCAAAGAAACTTTTTCTACTACCTTTTCTCCCTCTATTTTCTCCTCTTCCTCTCATCTTCTTTCCTTTCTCATAAGGATTACAGAGGAAGGAAAGGAAAATAAAGCTGAAAGAGCATGAAAGATGCCCAAGCTATGTCCTTCCTGTTTCTGAGACACAGGAGGAGACACAAGACCATGAGCAACTGGTTTGTGTATAATAGCATCAATTAAGAATTTCTTTTACCATCCTATCTTAAGATAACATGATCTCAGTGTCTGGAAGATATTATATGGTTCATAATTTTAAAATATCACTTTAGAAAGGGGAGAAGGTGGGAAACAGACATAATTCTGTCCTATATTGAAAGCCCAGCTACCTGACAAACACTAAGGACCAATAAATGTGCCTGTTGCCCTATGATGCACAAGGTGACCAGACTCAGACTTTGATATATGGCCAGCTGAAGCACATTCTAGCACCAAAGAACCTGCAACCTAAAATCTCTAGGAATTGTCATGTTTACTCTCCAAATGTTTCATAAATTTAGACAAAGATGAGGTGAACAAATAGCAGTCTCTTCAGGAACAAAAAATAATAAAATCATGTCTTAATAAACAAACGAACAAAACCCCTCTCAAAAACTGTAAGGGTAAAAATACAGACTATAAAGACAAACCAGAGTACTTGCTCTCTCCCTCCTTTCCATTATATTGTCTCTGTACCACTGCAGCTGTAGTAAAAGGCAGGAAATGGCTTAAATAATGATGTTGCAACTTACAGTAAAGGCAACTTACTGAAATCTTATCTTAGGGTACTTATTGTCGTAGAAGAAATTCTGGTGGAACATGGCCAGAACAGCCTTCCAGTATCTGAAGAGGGCCTATAAGGATGCTGGAGAGGGACTCTTCATCGAGGATTGTAGTGATAGGACAAGAGGTAATGGGTTCAAACTTATACAGGGGAAGTTCAGGTTGGATATAAGGAAGAAGTTCTTTACCGTGAGGGTGGTGAGGCACTGGAACAGGTTGCACAAAGAAGTGGTGAATGCTCTATCCCTGGCAGTGTTCAAGGTCAGGTTGGACAGAGTCTTGGGCAACATGGTCCCATGCCCATGGCAGGGGGGTTGGAACCAGATGATCTTAAGGTCCTTCCTAACCCTAACTATTCTATGATTCTATGATTCCACAGCTTCACTTGACACTGAAGAGCTCTAAATTTAGTCTAAATTGTGCACAGGGCCAATTATACCCTGGACAGAGCCAGGGGGCAAATAAACTATGGACAATTTTGCACACCTATTTTATCCATAACTGAGAGCATTTCTGACAGATCCAAGGATTAAGCATACTTTGTTTCAAACAGCAGTTTGGAGTTTTGCTTTTTTAAAGGCTGAGGAAAGCAAGCTCAGAGAAAGGCATAGTGAGCAGCAGGGGACCAAAGCTCCTTTTATCATTATTCTAAAATGAGATAAAGTGAAGAGATGGTCATGAAGAATATCAGACATTAAATAGCATCCCTGTGTGCAAATCAGAAGCGTAAACATTAGATAATGGCTTACAGAGGGAGATGGTTTGTTAGAATAAAAAAAACAACACTGAAAAGGGTGTCAGAGAGACCTGATGGTATCCTTATGAGAAATATTAGGGAATAAAGAGAAAATGTTTCATTTGAAAAGTATATTTATTTGAAAAGTATATTTATTGAGAAGTATATTTATTATATGTGCCTGGTTCTTTCTTTGTTATTGGTAAGCCCTCCTATGAACAGAAGAACAATACTTGAAGTCCATAGTGTATATTCATTTTTTGGTTTCTGTAAGCAAGGGTATATGAGCTTTCTAGAAATTGTGAAAGCTCCATGTGCTGGTGAGGAAATGTCTAAATAATATTGACTCTAATTCTTTGATTTACCACAAAAGGCTTTCAGGCAACTGACTTGGTAATACATTCTTGGCCAGATGTATGATGAAGATGGTCATTTATAAATGTGCAAACTCTCTCTGATTAGGTCACATTTAAAATAATTGCTTTTACTTTTGACCTATCTGTAAACACATCAGTCTGACAGCTTGCTTTACCACCAGTGCCCAATATGTATGGGGACATCACCACACTCTAATGAAGGCCTAACTTACTGACTAGCTTTCGGCAAGTCTGTGTGATACCAAACAAGAACATTGATCTTGATGTGAATGATGCATAGCTTGCACGTGTTAAGAGATGTGAAGGAATATGATTCTTTTCACAAGATTAGTGTGTTAAAACTGCAAATGGATATACAATTTCTGACTGATTTGAGGCTGGTCAGTGTCTTTACCAATATTATCAAATGTGTGATTTATGGCTACAGCTAGCTAACAGAGATTCTCCTTTAGGTCAAACAGTAGATGACTGCGGTTTTGGAAACCAAGGACAAAAAGAAGCTCAGCTATCTATACAACATAACTGTTAGACTGATATCACATACAGTCAAGATGGGGAAACCATGGCACCTGGGCCACCACAAAAGCATTCAGTTTGCAGTAATAACAACATATTGTCCCTTTTACCTTGCAAAACATTTCTATGCATTTTACTGCAGCAACAGTTCACAGTTCTCCAGGAAAATAAATTACTTGGAGGGGGAGCAACTCTGGCAGAAGCATGAATAACACTGGCACTCTCTTTCCAAGCTTCTTAATGATGTCAATACCCACATCAATGTGATGTGAGAACTTTTAGAGGACAAAAAGCATGTTTGGTTTTGCATTTTACATCTTTCTGAAGAATAGCAGTGGTTAGAACCATAGCTCTCTGTCTGAACCAAAATCTCAAATGGCATGTTTGTATTCAAATTTCATGACTACTTGGGAGAAAATATGAAGGTAACAGAAAAGCAGAGATTTCACAAAGAAAGAAAAAGTGGTGGTCCCTAAGGATAGAAAGATTCATACAAGAAAACTGGTTTATATGAATGCCAGTTTTTGTCCACCTCACAGACTAGTACTGAAGGCGATGTTTTCACTTGGCCATTTCTGTCCCTCTGCAAAGATAAGCAAGATGCTGTTAATAACTAAGACTGTCTCTGATGGTGGCAAATCTAATTACAAGGAAGAGGAAAATAAAAACAACCAAAAAAACCCTCAAAAACAACACAAGATGGGAGAACAAAAGAAAAGGTTTATGGTTTTGGATTTGGTTTTGTGTTGGTTGGTTGGTTGGTTGTTTTTTTCCTGGATGTCAGTTTATTACCAGCCTGACACTACAACTTCAAGGGTCATTTCTCTGCAGTCAGTAAAATACCAAAACAAGAGAAAAGCTGTGCATAACCAGAAGTAAAAGAGAAAACCCTAGATCATTACATTCTCAAAAGAAATTTTACATAACAGAGGCCTTCTAAAAAAGAACCCCTCTAATTCATTCACTGTTAAGTGCCTTCCCTTTTTAATGAGAGAACACATCAAGAGAGTATCTACCCAGGTTCTGTGCAAAATATTCTCACAAATATCAAATAAACAAATTAACTTTGTAATATAGCCATCATTGAAGTCAAGCCATTACTTTCCAAATATCCCAGGGATAACAGAAGTAAGTTCAGATCAATAGATGAATGCTTGGACAAGCTAAATTTTTTAAGCGGTTATTTGCCTGAAAATAGTGCATATAATGGAAATTGCAAGGTAGCATCAATGGTAGCAGAAAGCACTTTGATTGCCTAGGGGTAAAAGTACTTTAAATTCCTTTCAAATAGAAGGTGAAAGTATGAGAGTAGTTTGAAAAATACGAGCCAGGATGGCAACACAGCTCCTCATAACATAACAGATGTGTAGGTTTATCTGCTGTGATACGTTGTTCCTTCGTGAATGGCTACAGAAAAATGAGGTAAAGCCAAAGCCCATCTTTGGTACAGAGATCTTGTAAACTCAGACCGAAAAACAAAAATCTACCACAGATATAAATACATGGCAACCAAGTTCTGTAGGGCCATGTGTATTGATCTGATTCATTTCACAACTCAAGAGAGGCTGTGGTTCAGGCCAGGAACCTGCCTAGATCCTTTTCCCCCGATCTTGAGCAGCAGCTCTTGTGGAAAATCTGTTTAAACAGATAGAGACAATTTCGTTTTATATTTTGGGAAGACATAGTCAGATACAAGACTTTCTGGTTACTTTAATCCTTGCCAGAGAACAAAGAGCAAGATAAAATGGAACTCAGGGCTTGAGCCCAAATCCTTTGAAATCAATTAGATTCTTTACATTGATTTCAATGAGTTGTGGATCAGACCATCACTTCCTCAAGGCAGCAATAAGACACTTCCTAGAGAAAGCAGGGGTCCTCAGTTTCACCATTCATTCATTTTGATCTTTCACTGTTTAATGAATCTCTTCATCTTGCTCTTATTCTCAGCTCTCAGACAGACAGGCATTAGAAGTGTATTCACTAGGCAGTAGAGGATCACCAGCATCCATCTTTCAAAAGAGACATACAACTGAGGCCACTCAGGGCCATTAAAGATCCCATGGTACTTTTGCAAGAGCAAAAATAACAATGCCAGTGTCTTGGCCAAATTCCAGCCTCTTTAATTACATTCTGTCCATCTATATTCCCTCCTTAGTTTCAGCTGGAAAAATTAGCCACCATTTTCCACTATCTTATTAATCTTTTAATGTAGAATTCATTATAAAAAAAAAAAAAAAGACTATGAGCATAAAATATTGCCACTTACAGCTATGAGAATATCATTGCTGTCCATAAAACCAGAAAATGCACCCTTCTTTTCACAGTAAAAATCTACATGATCAGCACACTAAAGGTAACCATAGAACTATTTTCCATTTTTAAAAGAGAAAATCCAAAATATAGATAAATGGACCAAAAAAAAAAAAAGGGGGGGGCAACCAAACAACACAGTAGTATTACAGCTGACTTCTTTAAAACAGCAACTACTACCTTTACCAAATATTTTCCCTACTTAGCACAGTTTGGACAAGCTCCCCATTCCTATTCGACATGAGGAACTTCCCATAAGTCTTGAACACTGGGACTATTTATGTACCTGTTGGAGTTGGTGACAGGGCTATAAAGGTGTTCAATTATCTAGACTCCTAGCAGATAATTAGACTAGAAGGACATACAGTTATTTTTCAGTTTCCCCATTAAAAATAACGGTTAAGTCAAGGCCAGATGTTTCCTGTTAAAGAGACATTTTGAGAGATTTTAGTAAACATTTTTGAAAGCCTGCTACTGTCTAAGCTATACATATAGAGCTCTAGGGGAAGACATCACAGATTTAATGTGAGATCATTCTAAATTCCTGCTCTTTAAGTTGATTTAAGCACTCACGTATTGTCAACTAATGTAAACCATCTCCTAAAATGTAACTTAATCCAGGTAATCGATAACGGGTAAGAAAAGATGATCCTTCTGCTCCTTAAGGACATTAAAAATCTAGACATCTTCATATTTGTGTCTTAAGAAAATGAGACCTTAAATGCCTTTCTTTCCATGGTATGGTATATAACATATAGACGAGACAGCAGTCTGAGATTGATGGTCTCATGCAGGTGGTACACAGTTTTGAGTAATAATTTGGGATAAAGACACAGGATAACTACATCTCTGTGGAATAAAAGGGGTTCAACCATCAAAGCTTACAACTCACTCATTCTTCTAGCAGATGTGATTGTGATTAAAAAGGTTGTTGTTGGCAACAAGTAAAATGAAGAGCACTCTAGGGGGCCCAGAGAGCAAGTCCATTAACTTCATCAGCACTAGATTTTGTTCCTATCTCAGTACAGTCTTAGGAAACAGTGAAATTACATTTATCCATCCTAATTGTGGGATTCACTGAAAATATAGGGTGATAGGTAGAGAATTCATAGCTACAAATAAGGTCATGTTAGTATCTTTCTGTAGAAATAATTCGGTCATTTGCAGATCATATTAGGTCAAGTCACTCATGGTACTATTATCAAAGCTGCGAACTGGAGAGCTTCTGAGTGATGATACATGACAGAACATTTTTTTTCAAGAGTCAAGAGATCTGAAAGGAGAGAGAAAAACTAGGGAGGATCTTGCAATAATTTCAACTGACCAAAGAGCCACTATTGTTTAGTTGAGCTCAGGGCAATCTTTATATTATCTGGGCTCTGTTTTACCTCTTCAGCAGAAGTGGCAAAGTCCCCCATTTGCTGAGACATCTAACGGTGAAAAGCTGATATTTGGGAATATTTAGAAAGAAACAATTCATCAATAATAGGAAATAGACTAGATTATTTCAGAAGCTTTTTTCTTCAGTCTTCATGATAATTTGGGATGAAAAGCACTTTAAAAATTATTGTTATATATTATTGATATTATTTCCATTCTGAGGCAGCAATACTGCTTCAGTACCAAAGTTCTGATGTTCACATATGCAAAGTTCTACTATCCTAGAAGGCATCATATCTGCAGTGTTTCTTACCTGGCGACAAGAGGAAGACCAAGTAACTGAGCTTCTGTCTTATTCCTGAATTCTTCCTGACAGTATATTGCATTATGGGCTGTACTTATTACATGCCACAGGTATGATGCTTCCTAATGAGCTGCTCACTCTAGCACACACATGCATCTTTCTCTTGAACTCCTGATATATACTCTATACTCTTTGAGCCTCAAGTGCTGGCAAAAGTATGCACAAAAGATGGCTGATGATTTCACTAGCTACAGAATATATTTGAACACTCTCTTTACTCCTAAGATTTTTTTTATTATTATTTTTTTGCAAAGCAGACAACGACTTCCACACAGATTTGCAAGAAAAATTGGAAGCCTTATGTTCCAATTCAAAACTTTTTTCAGTGAACTGAAGTGGAGGTACTTTCATCAGGCAGCCCCTAATGCAGGAAGTAATTTTAAACAATATGTGGGAAAATTCTCTCCACTAATATAGGAATGCTTTTCTTTAAATGCCCAGAAAAAATTTTGATTTTTTTTTTGTGTTAGATTTTTTAGACCCTGTACCTCAAGTTCTCAGGCTTTGCAAACATAGCTAACTCTGTCATCACTCTGATGACAAGAATATTCTTTTAAGTATTTAACCTCTCCCACAGCACATTTAATTGCTTTTAGCTGTTGTTTGTGCAAGATGTACAGACAGGCAGAGCTGAAAGTGCGTTCAGAGACTCAAGTAAAACTCTTAATTACACAATTGAATCACTATTGAATGCATGATTTAAACAGGTAAATACAATTGTTGGTCTAATCTTTTACGGTTATCTCACTCCTGTAACAAGGAAAAGACAAATAATTTTCAGGCAAATGTGTGTCCTTTCACTACAGATACTACCAAGCACTGGGAAATACCTGGCACCCTCTTGCTCCCTGGTACTTTTTTTTTCCAGCAACTAATTATCCTTGATTATTTGCATTGGGTATGAAAAACTGTTTGAATTCATAAAAAAAGAAGAAAAAAAAAAGAGTTCTTTGCAAAGAATATCTAAAAGCTGAGCATGTCCTGCCCTGTAGATTCAAATTAAAGACCTTATAACAGTTACCCCTTAAAGACCTTATAACAGTTACCCCTCCACGGCTCTTATCCAAACAAGAAATCTCTACCTATCATATCCAGCTAGTAGGTTATAGACACAGAAAATAAATCTAGCAGCTTAATCTAATTTATGAATCTACATAATTATGAATAATAGAATGAAGTTAAAAGGAGAAAATTTCAAATGAATGATAGAGTGCAGATCAATTCCCAAGGAAAGCAGTACACACCCAATGGCTTACCACAAATTAAATCTGACTGGAAAAAAAACTCTAAAAAAAAATTAGTCTTCTGGCAAGAAATAGAGGTGATGATCTAGCATCTCCTATGAGCCCATGATTAATTGCCAAAAAAGCCCTTTATGTATTAATAACATTCTTTTTTTTGATTCTCTTGAAATGTGCTTGGCTATTGAAAACAGACATGTCTTCAAAGCTGTAATAAAAAATAGTAATATAAAAAAAAAGTGGTCATCACCAAGGAAAGTATATTTCATAATTAAAAAGCCAGCTTTAGCCTCATTTCTAGTTTGGGGGTCAGCCTGGATGACACAAGTGGCCATTTCTGGCTGGACTATCTACAAATACGTAATTGGAGTGTAAATTATTTTCACCATATAAATAGCTCTTGATGATATCACAATTTGTAAATAGTGCAGTTTGTTTTCCCAGAAGCAGCTTTGTGCTAGCTGACAGCTCTGCAAAGTTTTTGCATTTGATTATGCTATTTTCCTCTTTATAGCTCAATAGGAAATCACATGCCATGTGCCCAGTAAGAATTGGGTCTGCTTTTCCAACTGCTCTGTTACATCCATGACACATAAGTGCCTTTAACATCCTTGGGTGAGAATGCAAGCTGCCTGCACACATACTTATTATTTTTAAGTCTTTATTTTTACATAGCTGCAATAGTGTATTTCACAGCTGGCTGATGAAGCACACTAGAATTATTTGGAATTCCTTAGTGCTCCTTAACAGGCAATTAAACTGAAAATAGAAATGACTGTATGTGGTCAGGTGCATTTCTGCCACTGTATTACTCACACTGTAGCCAGCAGAATATTTAAAGACAGCTTGTACCAGCATACGCTGGTGCAGCTGTGCTAATGGCTTTCCAAACTTCACTACTCAAACTTGCCCTCGAGAAGCCTTAACAATGCATCTGTTTACTAAGATTTTTCCATTAACCTTTCCAATATCATGGCATCTTTCTAACTTTTTTAGTGATTATAATAACAATATGCTATACAGTCTATATCCAAAGACCTTTAAATGCACACACAAAGTATTCTAGCAACTTTCTATCCTTTTTGAGTAGCAAAATACTTTCAACAAATGGCTTGGAGAATATCCTTCTTTTCTATGTACAGAATACATTGAACTTAAATGTGTCACAGAAAAAGCTAGAAAATTCTGTGCTGAGATACTCCAGAAGCTGGCACAACACACGGTGAGATGAAATAGGATGAGTCTCTGGGGTAATGTGGTCCCTCAGAGAGAAATCATCTTCTGTTACCTTGTAAAAACTGCCTTTTCTTGAAAGACTAGGGAATGTTATATCCACTTCCCTTCATCCTCAAGAAAGACAAAACTGTTACTATTTTCCTGTCTGTTCCTTAGGCAAAAATACACAAGAACAAGAGCTTACCAAGGAGCCAACCAGAAGGGAGAGCATTTTACAGAAGGAAATGTAAGATAATATAAACCCATACATAGCACTACATTCAATATAAACATTTTCTTCCTTGTGTCTATAGGTAAAGCAAGGGAGAAGGAAAAAGGATACACAGAATTTATCTACCAATGTGAATATTTTTAAAGTGAAGCTAAGTTATAGAAAAATCTTCTAGAAATAATAAATGTTCTCTCCCTACTACATGTAGCGGGAGGAGCGACGGGAGTTAAGAAACATCTGTAGAATCCAGCTGAGTTAGATCTCATCCAATTCTGTAAGACTTGTCATAGGAAACAAATGGAAGCACATACGCTGACATAACCATGCAAACAAGTGGGGTGGTCTCCTGGACAAAGTGAGCGCTGGTCATGGACAGAAACCTGCCTCTTCCAGAGGAGCAGCAACAGGCCCAGGTGGAGGGAGAAAGCAGCCATTTGAGATTCAAGCTCTAGATCAGAAAGCCCAAGGAGCACCTCCTTCCATGCACCAATGCTGCAGGGGTGGCAGGGCTGCCAGAGGAAGGGAGGAAAATGGCCTGAGTCTCAATTTCAAGAGTGAGAACTATGGCTTGACAAAGCAAAATGCAGCTGAAACAAGGACTAAAGCTATGATGTATCTGTTTGAAGTTTTGCTTCTAAGTTTCTGCACTGAAACTGCCATTGTTGAAAAGTCATATTATATTTGCTTATCTACACATGAAAGTCTTGTTAAGGTTAATGAGAATTCCTGTTAGGTAGGTGATAACAGATTTTTTCATTATTACTACAGAACCAAAGTGTTTTCCCATGTTTCAGGATTAGAAAACAGTCGGTGTCCTGAATTCTAGTTCTCTGAAGATCCCCATGAGAAGTTAATATATTTAGATCAGCAGCAACGTGGAAGAGTTCAGTTAATCATATTTTGATCCTAACTGCAACCCAGATTAATTGGAAATACAAGAATTGGAAATTTCATATTGTATTTTCCTTATTATTTAGATCCAGATTCTTTCTAGATTATTTTTTAAGCTGCACTATCAAATGGCATTTATCTAGGCATTTTAAAATCATACCAAGATAAAAGCCAATCTTTTTGTAATCAGTATGCAGAGAAGAAGAGAAGCAGTAGTAAAGCAGTTGCTGCATGTTTGCTGACAAAATATTTAATCCAAACATTTAATTTCAATCTGCCACTGTTCTCAGTTGGTATAATTACTTTAAGCAAATATCATGTAGGAAGGAGCAGAAAATAGTCTCAGCTACTGAAATGTAAATAATACAACATAATCATAATTGAATGTTTAAAGCCATATAATTCCATTTTAGGATCATTTCTGTGGACTATTTTAAATGTTTAAGTGATTTTAAATTATTTCTGACATAATGGCTGATGATACTGCCTACATTGGCAAGCAGTGGAAAAGGTTTAATTCTCTCATCTGTTCATACACATCATACTTCAAAGGTACCACAGTGAAATTGCACTGCAGCCCATGGAAAATTGTAAGCTTTTGCTTTTCATCTCAATGAATATTAAAACCAACACAAATTTAAGGCTATGATCATCACCATTTTTTGTGCTTTTAAATCAAATTAATATAAACAACTTCTGTCACTATTTTAAGCTTACTTGCAACCTGGTTAGCTCAGACATAGGGCAAAAGAGGCCCCAGTTTTTTGGGTAAAATTTTGCTGCAAGTTTTCTATTTTCTGGAAAATCAGGGACTTAAAAATACCACTTCCCCTCAAAAGCCACTTTGATTTTCTACCATAACTTAATCAATCCATCAAAAGTCTTATGGCCCTACAAACTCCCTAAGAGTGTGAATAAGGTTAATTTCATTGATGACTAATTCTTTTCTTGTGGTTTTCCACATTCTTGACTCTATTACAATGCTTGTCTATAACACTGGTAGGATTTTAGACTCTGTTCTAGATGTTAATACTTGTAATACTTAAATACAATATACAGCTGCAAACTTGATGCATGAGTCATGAAAAACAAACAAACAAAAAAATCTTTCTCAAAGCGTTACTCTTTAGTGTTATTACCTAGTGAGTAAAATTTACTTTTGTGCAGAGGATTGTCACAAAGGAAGAGGAGAGCTCAAGTCCCTGATTTGCAGATTGACTGGGAAAATTTTAATTACTTTGACTGCAAGGTTTTTAGATTTTTTATATTTTGAAAAAAAAAAAAAGAAAAAAAAAGAAGAAAAGAGAATTGGTTTAATCACATATACTAAACATCTGACAAAAATTGTTACAGGGGTCGGAAGGGGCCAGGGTAAAGAACAGAAGAAGCTTTGTTTGCTGCGTTTAATTGAGTGCAATATTTTTTAACAAAGGTCTGTACCATATATTAATTTTAAAGTTTAATCCCCAAAGTAACTTGCCTTCCCATCACTGCTTTTTCTCTTCAAAGATAACCTCCACAACAGAAACAGGTAAGAGGGTCAATATGGACTACAGAAAACCATTGAAAATCAGTCCCCTTCTTTCCTGCAGCAGCTCAGGCCAGTCCATAGCACTTGCATATCGTTGTAGACTGGGTACAGGGGAACCAAGCTCAATACTTGCACAGCCAATTCCTAACCATACAACCAGTCTCTCAGTTCACCTAGACACATAGCACTGTTTGCACGTATAGGAGGTGAGAGAGAAAACATTTTTAGTAGTGGTGTTGAGAGGGAGGCATTTGTGTTTTCTTCTATATATAGCAAAAGCACAAATTCATTCCAACGCAAAATGATGGATGTCCTTAATTTGTTACTTACTGTATGAGCAGATGAGAGAATCCAAACCAGAGAGGTGATGCAGACCAACTAGATAGAACAAGGAAAACAGAAACAATCCAGAAAAAACCGAAATGCTGCAAAGTGGACTAAGCAGGATCCAAAGACACTCTCAGAGCCATGTAATCACTAACATAATCACAACAATATTTCTTTGATGTGAAATTACAATTTTGTTTACTTCTTAAGCAGACTTGCTTGTATTACAGGTCAAGCATGCATGTCAAAACCATCTGGCTTTTCAACACTGATTTCTGTTACTTATCAGGTTTGTTTACATGGCTAAACAGGTAGTGCTCATCTCTCCTTCCTAAACCCGGTACAAAATAAAAGCAGTGTAGCAGAGAGGGGGAAGGCACAAGCTGACAATGGCAGGCAGAGTTCTTTATTTATTGCTCCCAGCAGGTGTCAGATGCCAGCAGTTTCTTTACAACCATCAACACCCTGGGGCTTTTTAGTTCCACATATAAGACAAGGAAGATGGGGGATGGCAACTAACCTCAAGGGATTAGGTACCTGAATCCTATCCCAACTACTAGCAGACTCCAGCTGTGTTTAAATGTTTTTTGAAGAATTTCTGATGTTCAGTGGTTGTTGATTACTTCCAGATTTTAGTTCTACGCCAGTGGAGATCCACTACAAAGAGTTTAGCAGTTGTTAAAAATTGCAATTGCTCCAAAGAAATGTCTTCTTTAAAACCAGTTTCAAAATATTACAGCAGTGTTTAAAAAAAAGGGAGAGATAAACCTACAGACTCATCAGTGAAAGGGGAACCAAGCAAAGCATGGGGGAAGGGAGAAGAGAGGGCAGGGAAGAGAAGGATCGTGTTAGCTTTAAGGCCTTCTCAAATTTTCCTTGTAAATGTTATGGTGGTATTTTAATCTTCGGAGGGAGGATTTCGATGAATGTTCTATTGACAACATTTCCTTTCTGTTCAGTTTACCTAATTTAAACTTCAATCTTGGGCATGTCTGGGCCTTTCCTCCGTCATTACATGTCAATATAAAAGAATGTGTATATTTAGATGCATCTTAAATTTAAGTAAGATAATGTACAATTTGCATATTATAAAATGAAATTGGAAGATTTTTTAACACAAAAAAACCCCAAACTCTAATTCTGTTCTCAGGTGAATATATCCTTCTAGTAAATTAGAGGACATTCAGTGACTTGCATGAAGATAAGTTTGCTGAATCTGAGCTACTTAGTCTAGAAAACTACCAGTAATGTATCACTTGAGTTTCCTTCAGCTTCTTAGGCAATGAAAAGAATTATCACCATATTTGTACCTAAAGATTTCATTGTTTCATCAACAAAGGAGGCTGGTTAAGGAGATAAAAATCTTCAAAGAAATAACTTAATATATGTAAGTACCTTTCACATATTCCTCCACTGAATTTAAGACAAGTTTTGAACACAATTCAGTGAAAGAGAAAGAAAGACTGCTTTCTTTGCAAGGCTGGATTGTTGAGGGTTTTTTTGTTTTCATACATAGTTTGAAACAGCAGTCAAGGCTAACCCAGACATTCTTAATAGTAAAAGAATTTAGAAGAATTATTCTTCCCATCAACTTTTTTTTTTTTAAGTGCAAAACTTCTAATTCATCAGACAAAGCTCCTTCCCATAAAAAGGGAAAGAGAAAAGGAGAGAATGAGAAATGATGAAAGAAAACGACGAGAGAAACTACTGGAAGATTTTCCAATACTATGCTACACTCTTAAGCAACTGTGAAGATCCTTAAAATCTTGGTAGTAAAACAAAAGCACATAAAGTAAAAATCGCTTCATCTTTAGAAGTGCTTACCATGGTTTAGATAGACATTATTCAATAGCAGAGTTCAATTCCAACTTGAACTTCTTTTAGTCATGCAAATATCCAGATGCAAACCAACACAGGAGCTTACATCTTTATAGCAAGCCCTGGGACGCTAAAAAAATGGATTATTTGAGCAGGTTATAGCCTAAGCAGCAAAGACCAGATAGTAATACATATTCACACAGTACAAACCAGACAACATGTCTGTTTCATGGCACTGAGGTTTTTTGGTAGTCTTTTGGCAGTGAAAATTGAACAAGGGAATATATTTCAAATCTTTTCAGATCCAAAATGCAATGAAACTGAATGTACAGATTCCCAATGCATCAGCAGCGTTATTAACTATTTTCTTATATGACATATGCATTCATTAGAGAAGTGTTGTTCAGATTCTCTGTAAAATAATTTTCTGATGGTGAGCTGTATTTGTAGCACTAACTCTTTTGGCAGCATGCAACATACCACAGCCAGCATTGTCCGAGAAAGGATTATTTCATTCCACTACATCATATCATAACTGACTGTACCTCGTAGTACAAATGCAACCTTGTCATTGCAATTTGTCACACTTTTTTGTGTGCATTATAGCTCACTGAAGTCTCATCTTCTGCGCTGAATAGCCCAGTGCCATATAAAACATGACACTATAATGAAAAAGGCAAGATCGCAACAAGGGAGATATTGGTCATTGCTTCCATTACAGAGCTGGCTGTCTCCCAGATTGTGCATGTTCTGGAACTGCACCGGGAGCTCAAGCAGGAGACAGCTTTGCTGCCGCCACCACGCATCTGCTGCCACATTTGCCAATGTGTCTTGCTTTACTAAATCATCAGACAATTCAGCAGCAGTTGCACATAAAATGTCTCATGTCAACACTGCTTGCTGTTTAGTGATCCAAGAAGCCAGTATATGACTGAAAACAACAAAACCCATATCCCCATTCTCATCCTCATCCACCTTTTCTTTCAATTAAAATCATCTCTGCAGTACCAAGAGCTGTTAAGTTCAAAATGAGAAGGCAGGATTTCAGCTGGAAAGTGATAGGAGATGGCACACAACACAAAGTGTGAGGTGCCTGCTTCTTCTCAGGGGCTGCTTTCAAGTCCTGCCCAGCAGCCAGGATGAAAATTCAACCTCTACTATGCATTGGGTCAAGTTATAACTATGCTCGGGGTTGGCTGCTTAACCAGAACTCAGTTCTTGGTTTAACTTGCACTGTAGATGGATATTAAAACAGCGTAAAAACAATCTACTGCAAGAAAAAGGGTGAAGGTGGGGGGCTCCTTGGGATTTTCCCAAAGCCGTCAGTCCCGTTCCAGTTCCCTGTCCTACAGCTCTCTCCTGCTGTAATGCCTGATGTTAAGCAGCTGCATCGCCTTGACCACTGTCTTTCATAATGGTGAGTACTGTCTCATTGTTGCCTCATACTATCCCTGCTTTATCCATTCTTTGTGTACAAGTGTAAACCTTAGACTTACACTGTAGGTTTCCCTGTGCAGTGACTGTCTTTGTTATACATTTGTAAAGTGCTTAACTTGGAGTGCATGGCTTATAGATGCTACTCTTATAAAATTCTAATAATAGGACGCAGGTTACTTAGAGGAAAGTGCATGAATTTTTCAAACAGGTATGTGTAAATCAGGGAAAAAAAGAGTGAAAAATTCTCATTAGTTAGCAGAGTAAGTGAAATACGTGAGTGAGCAATTGTTTATTGTATTATATCATTTTAAGAAATCTTTTAACAAGCTTCCCCACCCAAGAATTATGTCCATCTTGTTATCATGGAACCTAACTTGAAAGTTTCAATTTTGTGTAGGATATAAAAAAATTCAGCCAGCATAGCAAAACAAGCAGGAAAACAAGCCATGCACAGCAGGAAAACATTTTAGACAAAATTGGAATGTAATTCCTGCTATTTCTAACACATCTAATGAATGCATTTTAATACAGCAGCACAGTAGAGATTAAGATTACTTGAATAATAGACAGAAAATATTTGGGTATAAAAAATTTTACTCATGTCCTACTGCCTCTGATTTTCTATCAAACAATATATTTAACAGGTGCTTTCTAGTGGTGAGAATTCTCTTTCTAATCCTTAAAATAAATACAGGGTATTTCACATGCAGATCGTACTACTTGGCACATTTCTTAACATCCTCTGTGTGTAGATCCAAATTTCAGCTCATTGTCAGAAGATGGATGTGTTATGATAACTCACAAAAGAACTTCATACATGCTCTGAATGACACAGGTAATTTGACCCAAAATGCCAAGTTTTTCAAGACAGTCCCCCCCCCCCCCCCGCCTGCACAGTGCTCCCCATTCCTTGGCAAATTCAGAGAGTCTTGAGCTAATCACTTCACAGTTATCTCTGAATCCATCACACAGCCAGGCTGCAAAGGACTTGTCAGGGCACTGTGTTTTCCTTCTTCATTCTGCCTCCTTTTAAGTTAGTAGCAGCACTTTACAACAGATGAACATCAATTAATAGTAAATTATGACAGGATTCATGTGGGATCGCATATTACAACCTCTTTGATGCCAAAACCTTTCACAATGATGAATGTTTTACAGTTAATACCAAACACATTTATAATGATTTTGCCATTTCCTGAAAAGTGTTGCCAATCTACCTTTGATTCCAAAGAAGCTGCACATCTTTATCTGTTTGAAAATATGAACTTTTGCTCATGAGATCTACACAAAGGCTCTTTTATGTAGGTCAAAGGATGCTTCCCCCATGCCCATTTAATATGTTTTCTGTGAAGTTCTCTGTGTTGCCCTTAGGGCCATGCACATGCTGGCGATATACATGCAAGTTGCACAGCAAGTTCTTCCCCCCCTCTCCCCAAATCATAATATCTATAGTTCCATCTGCCCTGTAATGAAATCGTGTGCCTCCATGTATTTTTCAAGCATTTTTAAGTGTCACACATACAGTAAACCACTGCTTTATGAATAGGCCCCTAAGACAAGGACACAGTTTACAAGGAACTTAGCATTTAAGCTATTTTCATCTTGACAATGACTGACATGTCTCTGGGAGAATATTATATATTTAGAGTACTTTTGAAGGCACTGTACTTAAGAAACATGTCTTATCAACTGAATGAACTACTGAACTAAGTCTTAAATGTTTAAAGAAGGGTCAAAAAGACACCCTCCTACAAAAGTGTACAACCTACACCTGACTAATATCAGAGCAGAAATCCACACAATGAATAATTTTTGGAAGTTTTCTTTATGTTTAAAAAAAATCTTTATCTCTGAGTATTTATCAAACCTAGAACTGAAGTCTTAGCAAAGTAAAAGCCATACGCAAGTGGGGGTGGGGAAGTACACCGCATTGTTCATAAACTTCATGAGAATTTCCTCAACACACGCATCTCCATTTATACAACAGATCAAGGAAGGCTAGAATCCAATTTCAAATCAAATAACCTCCATATCGATGTGTGGCGTAGTTGACAGTGCACTCTCATCAACTCTGTGCTTTCTGGTGGGTAATGTGCGCAATATAACTTAGAGTAGCCATTTGGCAGAAAACTGCTGTAGTCAAATTGAAATAGCCTTTAGTATCTTGGTTAAAATGGAGAGCCATAATGTATGCTTGTCATTTGATGAAAAATAGTGCCTTTAAATTAAGGAAAAAAGAATTTCCCACAAAGATACAGCACAGCACAATGACACAAATGTCAGGATCTTATTTAAAACTGTAAAGGCACAGTGCAGCACAGAGGCACAATTTGTTAGGAAACACAAGATCATGTGCCAGTGACCAGAGATTTGCTGCTCGATTCTTGTCATAGAGGTAGCGAGAAAATGTGAGTTACCTACAGATAATTACTTGTTCCTCAAGGGAAGTGACACCTTTAAACTGATATTACAATACACAACAAACATATATCTCAACAAAAGATGTAATGACCATATTTGATAACATAATACAGCTAGAGTAGCTTAATGTAACATCATACATCTAAGAAAAGTACAGCTGCTTTTCAAGCAATGCATCTGTTGGTCCACGTAATCCAGCTAATATAAACAAAAATTCCTACCAAAAATAGGTTAAGATTTAAAACCAGTTAAGGTCATGGAAAATTTTTTCACTTGCTTTTTTTCAAATGTCCATTTTTTTCACTCAAATAAATCACATGGCTAAATTAGGGTTCTGAAACACCAGTCTTAAATAATAACCTTAGCAATTTCAATGATCTGAAATTATGTCTCTTTTTTTTCCTAAGAAAGCAGGATGCTGGGCTAGTAGGTCAAGGACAGCAATTCCTCCCTTTTCCTAGGTACTCATTAGGGCACATCTGAGCAGCCCATCCAGCTTTGGCTCTCCAGTACCAAAAGATGTTGGTGAATTTGAGTGGTCCAGCAGTGGCCATCAACACAGGCAGGGGCTCAGAGCACATGGCTTGTGAGGACAGACTGAAGGGACAGGGTTTGTTCAGCCTGGAGAGATGTCTTCAGGGGGACCTCACAGCCAGTGGGGAGGTTACTGGGGCTCCAGAGCCAGGCTCCTCACTGAGAGCAAGGCAGGAGAATGAGAATCAAGGGTCGCAGATTAAATCAGGAGACTGGACATAATGAAAAGAAAAATGATTAAAAGGATAATTAGGAACTGAAACAGGTTTCCCAGAGAAGTTGTGGAACTTCTGTCCTTGAGGAGTTTCACAGCCCAACTAACTGAAGCCCCACAGCCAGTGTTGCTCCTACTTTGAGCAGAGGTAGGACTGGACAACCTCCTGAGGTCTCCCCAGATCTGACCTAAATAAGAAGCCCAGCAACACAGAGATAGTTTCCTTCTATTACGTGACAGCAGACATGTTAGGGAAACTAGAGTGATAAAACCAAATAATAGCTGCTTGTTTTGTTTAAGAATCAGCATTTATTGCTGAAATTTATAAATCCTTTACGAATTTTCTATGTTAAACACTTGCACTTTCCACTTTGCTAACAGTGCTGGGATCAGAACATATGAAATTTGAAAATCTGTGTTAATTCAGTGAAAATCTGTGTTAATTCAATGCCATATGGCTATGGGCATTCATCCAAGAAAGTGGCATCTCAACAAACGATAAGAGGAGCCTTCCAGATTTGAAGGTTCAGTGGACAATCCAGTTGACTGGCTGCTTAAAGAATCAATACCAGAGAGTATCAGAAGTAAACGAACCTCTTGTAGGTCCTGCCTCCCTGTCTTTTACTTTGGGAAAGGTGCTCCCTCACTTTGGATGGCAGCAGCAACTCCAGAAGCGTTTGCAGGGGTTTTCATGCTTCCCCGTCTCCCTAACACTCTTGGAGTTCTACTTCTAGCTCACCCAAAACAAGGACAGGAAACATGATTTTCAGAAATTTCCCCACCCAGGCTGCCGGAAAAGGAGCAAAACAACATTTTGCAACATTACTGGGAGAAATGACTGCTAACTGCCAGGAACAATCAGAAGAGTTTGAAGGAAGAATGAATATTCCACTGTCTAAAATAGCATTTTATTTTGTCAATTATTAACATCAACCAATTGGAAGCACATTGGAAGCAGTCAGAATTTAAGTGAAGATCAAGTGACAGTATGACAGATGACAGTATGACATTACCTTTCTTTTACTTTTCCCTGGTCAAGTTTAAAGAAGCTGCTTAAGAACATGTGAGTGAACGCTTAAGTTGGTGTACAAATATGCACAGGAAAGAAAGTATATGGTAAATCACCAAAACTTGTGGTTTTTTTATCAGATTAATAATTCTGTAACTGTATGGTGACTCTAATTAGAAAGTCTAACTGGAAATAAAACCCAAAATGATACTATATCAAAACTGTACAAATACTATTTTTGATACTGTATCAGAGTATCCAGAAAGCCTACAAACTTCCAGATTCTGTCTTCAGGAACAGCCAATGAGTCCTCCAACCGGGTCCAATGGGATTAATCAGCATGCAAAAAACCTCTCCTCTGTGCATCTGAAGCATGAGAACTCTAATTTAGCCATTTCACAACAAAAGAATTCCCTCTGCATAAGTGGTTTTGGCAAAGAAATGGTATTACTTTATTATATTTTAGAATTTTGATTCTTGACACCCTGTGGCAGGTGTATGAACATTTTAAAGACTTCTCAGACTTTTCAAAATTCATGTTCTTGTTTAAGCCTCTAAGTTTTACTGATGGAGATCTTTATCTGAATCAGTTTGTTCATTACTAACTGCTAAGATATGTTAAGAGATGCAACATGTCTGTGATCTTAAATAAAAGCACTCTGTGCTGTTCACAGTTAGCTCACTAAAAGAGTCGCATCAGACCAAGAAAATACACGATGAGAAATCTCCAAAGAAAGGCCTCTGAGAAAAGTGGTGTTGGTAAGAAAGTATGTAATGTTTTGTCTTCGGAGGTGGTAGTGAATCAGTATCCAGCAGAACAGTGTTTCTCAAATGCATTGTCACAACACCTAAATCCAAGAGTCTGACCCTTTATAAAAATAAAATATCCTATAGATTTTTTTCTTAATAATAGGAGGTAATCCATGATCTCCTGACTAATTTACATACAGAGAACTCTAAATATAAACTGCAATCTATCACTTTATACCCTAAATATATGGAATTTACGCAAGGCCCAAATTCATGTTCTTGAACTAAATCTAATTTTCACTGGACAAATTGAAATTCTTCTTACTGATTTTAGTGATAGCATGACCTGTTTGTCTGAGAAAACTTAGTACATATGCCAGCCTGTAGGCTTCCTCCTTAAAGGAATAGTACAAATAGCAATAATAAAATAGGTAGGGAGTCAATTATTACATAGCAATTCCATCTATACTATAGAATTAATTAAAATAACTGTGATTTTATCTACTTCCAGTTTTCCTCTAACTTACAGTCAAAATTTAGGAAGTTTTTTAAAATGTGAATGAAAATTCAAAGTATGAAAACATAAATATTAAAAACAAAACAGATAATGAACTCTTTCACAAAATACATACTAACAAAGCTTCAGAAATTTATATTTAAAAAAAGTGGTGCTTTGACATACAGCAAAGACTACCATAAAAATGTTTACAGGACTACAACTGCAGAATTATCTACTTCATATCAGGTTTTAATAAAAAGAATTAAAAGTAAAGGACAACTAGAAACACTAAAAGAAAACCAAGACATTTCTATTTGTTTATCAAAAAATAACACAAAGATATTTGTGTGTGAAGGAAGATCTATACAATAGGAATTCTCTTAAAAGAGAAAAATGTCATTACAAATCCCAAATATATCACAATATAATTTGTGTTACAGGAAGTGAGAAGAAACATTACCAGGTTCATAATTATTAGTTAGCATGTTAATAAAAAGCAACATTGAATAATATTTAGTATGTTGAATTCAGTGGGAGTTAGGTACCCAAATTGTTCAAATGTAGCAGTAAATACAGTGATTCTATCGGGCAATGCTCTTATAGCAGCAGAGAGGGGAAAAAACGGGGGGGGGGGGGGGGGAACCCAAGCCTTGCTCTTTTTGCAGTATTTCTTTATATTGTCTTAGCATTAATTGCAACTTGAATTAAAAACGATTTTATTGGCAATTCATACAGGAGAAAAAAAAAAAAAAGAAAAATTACACTTGTGTGGCCCTGTACTTGGGAGCGGGCAAAGCTTAGGAGAACATGCAGCACTGCATGTGAAGCAATCACATACTATCTAGAGGATTCTCCTCTTTCAGGCTGTGTGAGGTACATGTGAAATTCCATTACAGAGTTTGCATCTCCATCATTTATTATCTACAGAGACAGACTGGCATTTTTTGCAATCGGGGAGGAAAATGCTGTGCGGATAACAACTCAATTATGCCTTAAAATTAAGTTTGAGAGAAAAGTTTGTGCACTATATAGCTCATCCAAGTATCTTTTTCAGAGCCTCCTAGGTCTGAGAAAGCAAATTGTGAAACGATATCACAAAACAGAGTGTAAATAAATACGAGAAATACTAACAAAGCTGAAAGATGTATTTTATATTTTTGAAGTATATTTAGTCACTACATGTCTTCCTCAGTAGAGAAACAGCTTCATATAAGAGACTTCACTAAGACATTAGGAGAACAGAAACTTGATAGAGGGAGTTTCAGAGAAGGATATTGTGTGCATCTGAGTCATGCGGTTTTCAAGAAGCACGTCTTTTTTAATTAC
Organism: Strigops habroptila; assembly: GCF_004027225.2. Taxonomy (NCBI): domain Eukaryota; kingdom Metazoa; phylum Chordata; class Aves; order Psittaciformes; family Psittacidae; genus Strigops; species Strigops habroptila. The sequence goes on along the minus strand of NC_044281.2, from coordinate 22,535,584 downwards.
CATTCCATAACAGCAATCACAGAAACTTTAGAGTTTTATTAGGAAAAATCAGTGCAGTCTCACTTAACTGGAGCTCTAAGAAAATTTAAATTTTAATTTGGTACTTTCTTTCATGTAATATTTAAAGGGATAATGTTGGGTTTAGTTAAAAACAAAAATATTACTGTATTTACTTTCTTTCATAAAAATAGCCCCAAAACAGTAGCTGGTGCCCTTCCTGAAAACGTCACTCTCAGACAGGAACGACACACAGCTTCTAGGTTGGCTAGAAGTGCTGTTACATAACCCGAATGTGATGAAAAAACAGATTTCTAAGAACTTGGCATTCTGCACAATTGCTTTGTACCTCACTGCCAGCAGAGCCAGATTTGAAAAAAGATTGTACCCAGGTAGATCCGTTAGAGAGGGACCCCAGTTGCACTGAACAGCTGTAGCTGTTCTGATGCCACCACTGACCCCGTGGACTGAACCAGCTTACTCTATGAAAACTGTTGAAACATCATGAAACCAGTCCATGTTCTGACACATACTAGAGCAGAGACGGTAAATGTACTTTGCTGCTGCAAGCAGCCATCAGTTTCATTTTGGCGCTGTGTTACCTTGTGTTTTGTACTTGCATTTATCACTGACATGTGAACAAGTGATATATGGAATTGATCTTTTTAATACAGGACAAAATTAGAACCAGAAGTCTGCCTGGCACGGGACAGGGGGGTCTGTCAGCAGTAACATAACTTCAAGAGTCTTGAAGGAGTTTGCACTGCTCCTCTTTCCCTAAAATTTGTGAATGGGCAGGCAGACAACATCATTCCTAACAAACAGCAGCTTCAAGTCCTGGTTCATCACTGGGCCAAGACCGGCTATTTCACCAACAGCAAATTTGCTACCTGCTCTGGAATCCTCTAATACCTGCATATAGGGAAGCAAGGGCAGTACTATACTGGGGGAAAGGAGCAGCAGACATCCCTGCTTCCATTTCCTACTGAATACTCTGATAGAAATAAGCATATATGAGCTCAGAATTTGTAAAGCACTCCAGAAGTAGATAATTTTCAGCAGAGTGAAAAGAATAAGCATTTTACATGCTGTGCTAGACTCTTGTGATTCTTGGCTACTGTGTAGCCAAAGCATGTTTATTAACACATCGTCTGGTTGATTCCACATTCTAGTTACTTGTCATTAGTGAGAGGCTAACTAAGATGAAAGACTATGGATTTCAACAGCTGTGATTTGTTGTTTTGTTTTTGTGGGGTTTTCTTCCAGTTTCTTGTTTTGTTAGGGGGTATATGTTCATTTTTAGCTGTGGAGAGGTTTGAAAAGCTAAATGAAATGTGACATGCTTACTAGAGAAACTTTGATTTAGCCAGCAAGGAAGTGTGGCAAGGACTGTATCTGCTCTATCATCGTGTGCTTTCTGTTTGTCTTTGGCAATAAGCAAATAAAAAAGATAAAATATATTGACAATAACTGAAACATACGAATAGAGAAATTACCATACCAGTGGAAATGATCTGCTCTCACATTGTGAGACCAGCTGTTCTAGCCTTCATCATTTGTACGTTTGCTGTATGAAGGGTGAATATACCCCATTATTGCAGCTGTGCACAACCTAGCCTGACCTAAATGCCAAGAAATAAGCAAGCAAGAGTGAAGCATCAGTGGCAAATTGGAATCTAAGGCCTTTTGTGCTTGTTAAATGGTGGAATGATTATAATTGGAAAAAGTGATGTGCATTAGTTCTGAGTGAATGTACAAGAAATGACAAGCGTGTAACTTAATGATTACTTCACAACACCCAGGACTGCCTTCTAGTCTTGCACCGAGAGGCTCAGCCCTACAGCAGAGAAAACTGCATGTCTTCTCCTGCTATTCATGGGCATCCTCCACAGGTCATACGGAAATAACCCTGAAGTGATAAGTCTTGGTTTAGGAAATCTGCTGCTTAAGCTTGTATAAGTCATTGTGACAGAGCGCTTTTTTCTCTCTCCACAAACCTTTGTCTGTGTTAGTAGCAACTGGGCAGAGTCCAGCTTTAAATGAAAACTTGCACTCATTGTTTATTCTCACAGGTAGCAAGTATATTAGCAAAACTTCTGCCAATCAACATCTGTAAGATTTATTTGATTATGCAGCATTTCTGATATGATTATTTTTCACATTTCCATTCTGTAGATCACCATGATGGTAACAAAAAAAAAAAAAACAACAAAAAAACCCCCCACCAAAACCCAGAAACAAAACAGAAAAAGTTTATCCAAGCATATTAATGAATTATTTCAAGTGAATATGAAAATTAATACTTGATAACTATAGATTAATTAAATTTCTTTTTACAGCTGGCAGAAATTATTTCCCAGGATATTAGAAATTCAGTACAATTAATTCTTCTTCATGTTAAAATAACTCCTGTCTAGGAAAAGTGTTCCAAGCATTTCCTGGATGATAGGCATGTGCTTTACGCAGGCTCATATAAAGATTCAGGGTTAAATGCTCAATGAAAATGTATAGTACATAAATCTACACAGAAAAGAAGCATGAAAAGTGTCAAGAAGCAATCATTTCCAAAGTCAGTTTACCCTCACAACAGGGGCCTTGTCATGGTCAGAGTTAAACAGGCTCTGGATAGGACTGAACTTTTGTCTGTATAAAGCTGTCAGAACTGGGGAGTTTACCAGGAAATTGGAACTTCACAACTAAGCAATATAGTTAAACACAGCGGTTGTAGCTACTTTTTTTGGAGCTCTTGAAAATCAATATACCAAAAAGTACTCCATTGAAACTTTTTACTGATGTTTATATGTTACTTTAGATATGCTGCCTTTTAAAGTGGAAAACCCCCATCTTCCCAAGTAATTCAGACTTGGTTTTCATTAAATGAAAGTTGTAATCCCTTTCTACATCACTAAGTGGGGTCCATTGGAAATTGATGTAAAAGCTTAGCCTAGAAAGTATTTTTTGGTTTGCTTTGCTGGAATGTCTAAAGAACTTGTGCAAGTGCAAAAGTCAAGAGTAACCACTGCCTTCATACTGTTTCAGATATGTTGACCTTCCAGCCTGAAGGTTCCCAGTTTTACCCTATGCCTTTCCATGCAATGTTTGGAAAGATGGAACATCAGCGAAAGGACTGTTCTCCCTCCTTCTCTTTCATTAGTAATGTTCATTTGAATATGATTTACTATGGAAAAGGATGTTAATAAGAAATGCTTTTTTACATTTATTAGTGGAGAGATGGCCTGACAGTTGGGAAGGAGAATGTATTATGAAGACGATAGTGCAGGTAATATCCTGTATATTGAGCCTAATCACCCATTTAAAGTTAAAACAGGAGTTGTTAAGAATATAGTGAATCACACTCTAATGATTAGTGATGAGAATCACCTAGATAATGAAATTGGTATTGAGAAACAGATTTTTCGGCAGGATGATTATCCTACAAGATTGATTAAAAGAATAATTGTAGAACAATGTAACCTTTTCCGTAATTATAGCACTGAACTTGTTTAAAGCCATTTGTCATAACAGTGTGGCTCTACCATATCACAAAGAGACTGACCACTGATTAACATGATATTTATTATCTTCCAGGAAAGTGAGGTATTGCCACACCTGTACAAGGTAGGTTTAATATCTCTGCATCAAAAGTTAAGGATATAGTAAAACCACTGCAAGTAGTCAGAGCTATAAAATTCCGTGTGGTTGCATATTTTCTGATTGCTGAATCTTGAGGATGAGTTTTCCATCCCTTTTACTGTGAGATCCCAAGAGACTAACACTATAGCACTCTTTCACTTGTACTGGCATGTTTACGAGGCCAGACTGCTTTTCAACAGTTGGCACAGCAAAAGAAAACATCAGACAGCTTTAAAATTGTACTCAAAGAACTTCCAAAAGCAAAAGATCTGCAGCTGGAAATGCTGAAAGTTCCAGTGTTTGAGATCTAGCTGTAGAAAAAAACTGAACAATTCTTTGAGTCTATGTATCTTTCAATGAGAAGGTTTAATAAGCTCAGTAAGTAATTCCCTAAGATTTTAAACAATTTCCTGGCATTTCTTCACAACAGCATGAAACCTTTCAACATTTTAACTACACATTCAAACAATAAAGTGTTAATATGAAGGAATCTTTTCATCACTAAGAATGATAAAGCCAGGCAGCAGCCTTCCCAAAGGAAACAAATAAGTATGATGATGTTGACACCAATGTGGGCCACAGCATTCAAGGCACAGAAGCAAAATACCTAGTATCCATAAGACAGGATTTTTTCAGTCAATGTTGTAAGTTTACAGTTAAGTTTCTCCCTTAGATTTGTTATGACAGGAGTTGCTTAGATTTGCTAGTCTATGTGGAGGACTTTTGAATGTATGAACCAGAACCCACAGCTTCGCACAAAACACAGGATGTACATAAGAAATACTCTGACAGATTATATAGCTGTGAGTTAAAATGCAACCAGAGTCACAGAGAAGGACCTCCAGCTAATCATGTAATCCAATCTCCTGTCTCAAGCAGACATACCAGCAACACCAGAACAAGTCAAGTTTCTAAGACCTCCATGAATGGAAATTCTCCAGCATCTCTGGATAGCCAGCACTTTGACATCCTCCTAGTGAAAGCATTTCAATCAAAAGTCTCTTCTTTAACCACCTAGCACTACAAAGAGGAGTTTGACTCTCTTGTCTCTTAGTAGTTGTAGGATGCTGCTGCTTCCCCTCTCAGTCTCCTATTTGCCAGCCTAAACAAGCCCAGCTCCCTCAACCTCTCATCTTATGTCAAGCACAACAGGCCCTTTGCTTCTTGCAGGTCCTCTGCTGGATCATCTCTTCTTTCTCAATATCCTTCTTACACAAGGGTAGCCCAAAACTGGATACCATATTCCATATGTTGCCTAACCTGTGCCAGGTAGAGAGAGATAATAATCTCCATCCACTAGCCATGGTGGACCTAATGTGGTCAAGGGTGCAGCTTACATTATTTATGACCTCACACTGTTGGTATCCATCATATTCCCAGGGCTGATATGCATTCAATTGGTTTCCAATCTATACTGACACACTAAAGTTACTTCTCCTCAAGCACAGAACCATTAAAAATTTTGAGGTTTCTGTCAGCCCAGCCTCCCAGTCCCTCAGTTTAACTCAACTGAAGCTCTGCTGTAGGGGATATGAACTCCTAGCCCCCACTTAGTGTTCTCTGAAAACTTGCTGGGGCTGAGTTTTACCTCATAATCCAGGTCACTAATGAAGGCACTGAAATCTACTAGCCCCAGTATTGACCTTTAAGGTCATATAGAGGTTTCATCTAAAAGTTTGATACAAAGTTTGAATCATTCTATGATTCTATATTGTTACTTTTTCTTAAATTTGTAATTTGAGACAGACTGAACAATGTGGTATCATAAAGCATATTTTAACATTAACAAAAAATGTGTTAAGAATCTATGGACTGACCAGTTGTGTAGTGATAGGAGAAGGGAGAAATTCCTTGTTAACTGTATTTTGGTCAGACAGCCCTAACAATCAGCTATGTAGTGGATTTCATTTACGAACTATGCTGTCCTCTTTATGATGCTCAGATAGAATAAATACAATGCTTGGCAATAAGACTAATAATACATTATTGAGCTACTATATTTAAAATTTTTAGGTATCACTCTGTTCTAATGTATTTCAATCCACATGTGAGTAGACTTGATGGAGAGGAGCATATACAGGCTGAGCAGCTCTTCAGCCTCCTCATGTTCTTGTAGCCTCCAGAATAATAATTATGGGAATTGACCATCTGGTGAACATATGTAAGATTTGACTCAGCCCAGGGATAGGACGATAAGTGTCCTACTTCAGGTGAGTAACTGTAGTCCCTCTTATCTGCCTGAGGTAATGACGGATTCCTTCCCTCTTCAGGTGGCAGGCAATAGTCCATTAGGGGGCCAGAAAAAGGCTTTATTTATTTTAACTCATCTAGAGCTCTTGCATTCATTTGTAGAAGCCAGAGGCAGCAATTCCAGACACTAATGAGTAATGACCTGGCAAGAGGAAATATATGGCACACAGTCAGTGTGTGGCTACGCACCATTTGATTATGTGCTGAGCTAAGAAGTAGGGAACAGCCTGACAGCAGGGGCTCCTGCAGGACCTCCCACTAGAGCTGCCCAATGGATGCTGCTGGAGCGCGAGAAGCCCTGCCACTGGGTAAGTCTACCAAATACGCTTGTGTTACAGAAGGGTAAAAGATGACATAGGTAAGCAGGAATCCAAAAGAAAAAATAAAAAGGCATATTGGCTCATGCCTAATTATGGCCAAAGCACATCACTAATAGCCTAAATACAACCCATCAACTCCCTCTCTCACATTTGGACACAGAACACAAATGAATTAAAGAGGAAAAAAATTATTTTTTCAATACAATCCATTCCAGGCATGTGCCTTTTCTGACTCCACATTGGGAGTGTCTGGCACCACATGGCAGGAGCCAAAGGCACAACCTACTCCAGAGTTCACAAAGAGAAAAATTTCTTGAAGTTCTGGCTGCTGAGAGGACTCCAGGATATTTGGTAGTGGAGGCTGAATTAAAACCCAGGGCAAGGTAGACTTTTTGCTTATATTACGTTGTGTGATTCATATTTATAATTATTCCCTCCTGCTGAAAAGGCCTGGCTGCCTGTTGTTTTTGCTCAGTCATCCCCATCAGTTTTACAGATGGATTTTGCTGGAGTGGGAAAATTAGAGCAAAACCATGATTGTTATTGTTTCACAGCTGATGAAGAAAGACAGTAGAAAAGTAGTTAAGAAATCTTATTTGTTGTCATCTTAGCTGTGTGAAATTTTACACATCTAACTCCAACGGTGGGCAAATCCCTGCCCTAAGATTTTTATTATGTTTCTCAAGGGACGACTGATATTACTTGGTTTTCACTCATTCAGGGTATCTGCTTCAAAGGCTAAAATACAATGGAGCTTCCCTGAATTTTCTCTGTGTAGACAGAGATAGCTCTGCAAAGACTATAGCACAAAGATAGAGAGATCCATAAAATTGACATTTCTTTTTTAAAACCTGTGTGTGCCAATGGAGATTCATTTCTCCTGAAGCAGATGTGTGAAAAATATTGCATGCCTTTTGTAGAACAACAGTAAGAATTAATTTCAAAGCTCTGACAGATCTAAAAAACCCTAATATTACAATTTAAGGAAAAATCATCCAACAGCAGATTCAGACAATGTGAAAAAATACACAGCACATATTTGGGCTGAAGATCTTATATTGCTTTACAACTTCAGTTCTATTGTCACTTATAATAAAATCAGGGGGAAAGACCTTGAGAGATAAGCTGCTTATTTATTTGTTCCTGAAGCTTTGATAGCATGTAGGTTCCTGTGTGATCCTTATAAACTCAGAGGTGCTAAGCACAGCTTGTTTTTGAAAGTCAGTGCCAGCAAGAGACAGACTTTTTGTAATAACACCCGGTGAGCTGTGGCACTTGTATACTCATATATTTGTCTGTGCCAAATCCTTACCTAGTCTATATTAACAGAGTCCTTTTGACTTCATGCTGGGGATCTGGCCCAGGATCCATTTCTTGAATATTTATATCCAGCTAGGACAGATATACTCGAGAGGATATTTCTCATCCTCACACTAACCAAACAACTCTAAATACCTTTAAAATAGAAACAAAACCAGCAATTTCTTCCTTTTCCCAAATCTTACAGGACAGTCTGATCAGATGAGAAAATAGAGCAAATATGGAATTCTTTGTCTCTTTTTTTTTTTTCTTAACGGATCCAAAGGAACAGGTAGATGTCCTAAGAGGAAATAATTGAGAAAAAGAGCCGAAGAAGTGAATTTGTCAATTGCTCTAATTCCACATGCAAACTGACCTCAGATAACCTACACTCTCAAAAAGGAAACACTACTTTAAAATAAATCCTGCAGTAATCCTCGTCGGCAACATATACAAAATCAGGTGGAGGACTTATTGGAAAAAGGGCAATTGGGGTAAACTTCTATTTGCATTATCCTGCGTTGTTGCTGATTTGTAGTGTGCGTTTGAAGATGATTCAGATGTAGAAATCTGAAAACAATCTGACACCTGAGCCAGTTTTACCTCTCCCAGGGCAGGTCCCATGGCCCAAAGGAGCTCCCCCTTAACTCCTTGGCTTTGCCCTACTGGAGGGTTATGACATGATGCTAGAAGAATTTCACTCTTGCAGAAGGTCATTATCTTACAGAAAGGGGTGATTCCAAATGCTACACTAGTCTGTAGAGAATTCACTGGTATGACGAGCTGTGATGATTGGGAAGGTTAGGAATGCCACAGCTTAACATATGCCTTTTCCTTTTTCAGTTGCCCCATTTTCCCACTTTTCTCCCCATTTTTTCCTTTTTTCCACTGTGTCGCATTCTGAACTACTTTACAGTCCAAATACACGATATTCATGGTTGAAGCCCCACCCAAGAAATGGGTGAACTAGAGAGTAACACTCTGTATACCAAAGGCAGTTTGATACACTGCACCGTGGAGGCTGTTAATCTTTTCCTTCCTGTCCTATGAGTAAAAAAGTGATTTAGTTGTATACTAGAGATGCAGTTATCCAGAAGGAAAGCACTTATAATGATGACATCTAGCATGGGTATAAATGCACATCAACCACTGTTTCTGCTTTAAAATCCTTTTTTTTTTTTTTTGACTCAGTTGACAGGGTGATATTTTCTTGTCTTTCTTTTCTTTGCAAGTCTGTGATGGATTTCACAACAACATAGCAGTTCTATAGCACTTTTATAGCCAATGAATTGAAGAAAATGAGGGGTCTTGTCCATTAGTTCATTTTAAGTCCAGAGTACTGGCAGAATGGCAAGTATGGGAGAGCAGGTATGAAAAAACCCACAGTCCATAAAACAGAAAACTTTCTGTAACACTCCATAATAAAGAAAACTAGCTGTCCACATAGGTGCACAAGGATTTCCTACTAAATAACACCCATAGCACATTTTCCTTCACTAGGCCATCTCCCATAACGCTGAAGGAGATACGAAATGCACAGATCTGATGCCCAGAGAAAATTCCTCCAAAATCCAACCTGCAAATTCTGCATTTTATGTCCTGAAGTTTTTGCTCCCACTGTCTTCCTTTCTATTATAAACTTGGGTGGTCTGTTGTACATGTAAATAAATATTCCTTTCTTAGCAGTGGCAATGAATTCCACTGCTTCATATTTTTTTAAAAAACATTTCCTCATATTTTAAATTTTCTATTGCTCATTTTGAATATTTCCTTCATGTTAAGACAGACACTCCTAACAAAAGTATACAACACAGAGGATGATCTAAAAAAGAGACATGTACTTAAAAGAATAGTTCTAGTGTACATACTTTTTCCATGTCTTATTTCTCTTCTGTGCTCAACAACTAACGCTTATCTCTCAGCAGTGGCTATTCCCCTCACAAACTGTCACGCAATTAAAATAAAATACAAAAATCACCAAAAAGAAATTGTTAATATTTCAAAATCTAATGTCAGAGAAAGTATGGTTAGCCAGTCTGTGCATGCTTTTTACAAACTGTTATTTAGAAATAATTATATTAAAGAGATTGTTTGAGTCTTTTCTTTCAGCATTAAACTCAGCATGACCATGTGTGAAATGATCCATTGGATTTCAAAGTTAAGAATCCCATATGGCTTGTATTGCCACAGTTTAAAACTTCCTATGATTCAAAATATGTCTACACCATTACTAAAAAAATACTTGAGCTAGATTACAGCTTGCTGCTTCGGTGTAGGTAGCACAAAGCCTACCTGAGAAGCTGGATGAAGGCTTGTGCTTTGCACCACATGGGAAAAACTGTGTTGTTAGACCTAACAGCAGGGCCTGGGCTGCTTTGTTTGAAACTGAGCCCAGGTTGGGTGAACATATCTGAGCTACTTCTTTGATGTAACATCAGCCTACTTTATGTGAGCCCCAAGTGTAAATAATTGTTAATGTACTGAAATAGCCCATGAAATGAGACATTGCCTGTGTACAGATATGCACACTTAAGAATACAAGTGTTTCTTAATATTTAACTCATTTCTTTTTGTACCCAAATAGAGTTAGTTCTTTGGGGGGTTTTGTGGTTTTTTTTTTGTTTGTTTGTTTGTTTGGGTTTTTTGTTTGTGTGTGTGTGAGGTTTGTTTGTTTGTTTTTCTCTATGTGGTTTTTTTTTGTTTCTTTTATTAATTTCTCTTCCATGTCACAACTTTCAGGATTTAGGTGAAAAAATACCCACTCCCTTCCAGGAGATGCTCCTGAGTATGTTTTGCTTCCTACCTAATTTTGTCAAAAAGCATAATATTCTAGAATACGCTATGAGTACATACATATTCTCTAATACAGTATTCATCCCAGCTATTTGAAACCCAAGTCTTTCAAAGGTGGCAAAGTTCCAAAATAAAGGACATAAAAAACTCCAGTAAATAATTTGGGCATCACAACTTAAAATGTTGCAAGATTGTCATTCACTTAGTGAGAAAAACTTTGAGATAAACTCACTTTTACACTCTCCTTCAAGAAATATTAATCATATTTTCTGGCAAAACAAAAGCAATAGCAGCATTTCTTACTTAAACATATCACATTCTTTAACTTAGAATCAAATTACTAATAATTGAACTGACTGAATATTGCATCCACTAAAATGGCTACGCTTAACACAGCTTAGATCAGACTGACAATGCATCTTTACTCACTTGTGCTCTCTCAAAGAACATTTGTTGTACAAAATCATATATTAGAACAAAAAGAAAAGTCCTTTGCACTTCCTGAAGTGCTGTCGAAGTACAATAAGTAAGAATTCAAATGTTTTCTCGGGACTGGTTTTGCAGTTTATAGAATAGTATCACTTGTGTTCTAGAAAATGGCAACCTCAACTAGCATGGGATGTTAAAAAGAGAATATGTGAAAGATACTGACATCCCCGTTCTGAGTTGTGCATTTCTTCAGTAGACTTCAGTGAAACGTGATATGGAGAAGTTACTCCAAGATGAAAAGGACTTGAAATAAATAATGCATGTAAATTTCACATTTTACGGTAATGGAAAATGCAAAATTATTTGCATTTTATTTCATAAAACAGAGCTATTAATAACATTTTGTTTCAGTATATAAAATGATAATAGACCATTGTCTCTCTTCTACCACTGGTATTTATCTCTCTATCAAAATTTAGAGGAATAAGATCAGGTATTAGATGGCCATTCTCAAGACAGAACAATGAATACGACACAATAATTCATTAGATTGTGATACGATTAAAGGTGAACTAGAATAACAACAGTCTTTAAGTCTGCCTGTTGTAAATCAAGTGATTTCCAGGAGTAAAAAAAAAAATAATAAAATATTAAAAATTAAAACCCTTCAACAGTAATTTCAAGAAATATGTTTTCAACATTTGTAAAACAGAAAAACAGAATGCCAAAAATACACAAATATAAAAGACAAGATTGCCATTAACTTCAGAATATGTAGTGTTTAAAAGCCCTTTCAAATATCATTTATTTACAAAAATCTCTCATGTTAATACACAAAATTAGGAGACCTGAGTCCTGTTTTTCAGAGACTACCTTAGAAACACAAGAAAATTGCCTAACATCTCTTGTGCCTCTATTTCTAGTTTCTTAACTGAAAATGAGGATGATACCTAAGTGCTACCTTTACAAAGGTGTTAGGAGGGTTAGATAAGTACCATCTATAAAGCCCTCTGAGATCCTGAGATGAAAAGCTCTGTAAAAACGCAAGAAAAGTTGTATACAAGTGCAATATTATCACTGTAGTTCTCACTATGTTTATTTGTTTACTCTACTCCAGAGAATGTAATAATTCTGAAGAGATTTACATTTGAACTTTGTAAGAATTCTGCTATCTGTCTTTAGAATTGCTCTTAAGGGCTTTGTAGAGGAAAGGAAAATGCTCACAAAAGCACACTCAAATCTTTCCAAGGATCCCATCCTACAAGATATTCAGTGTCTCTTGAGCAGCACAGAGCATTCTCAGATGACTGCATTCATCACATTGCAAAATTGGGCCTTGGATTTCAGGAACCAGAATTGCTATGAACAAGCATCCCAGCAGAGAAATAATCATAATTCTATGTTTCTCTTTCAGTTGCTTATTAGACTCTTTCAGATCAGGTGAGCAGATACAGAGTCCACTGGCTTGGTGCTCAGCCAAATACTGATGCACTCAGCAAAGTACAAAAAGCAGGTCTATTTCTCTTTATGGTCATTGATGCTGCAACTAGCATGGAGAAAAAAGTGCTCACATGCATGTCACTGGAAGTATTTTTTTCATTTCTGGACATTTTGGACAGATTGAACCGTAAGTTCATTCAAACAGTTCTATGTGGCCTTTTAATGCTATTCCTATCGTAAAGAATGAAAGCATGGAAAGTGGGACATGGATAAGAAGGAAGGATGGATAAGTAGGAAAGGAAGCTAGTATCAAATGAAACATAAGATTCAGAGAATCAAAACTTTTCTAAAGGAATTTCTATTTTAAAGCCTATTCTGGTAGCCTTCGACCAGATACTTCCTGAGACAGCAATAGAAGCAAAATGACTTTCAAAAAAATCTAACTGGAGCAGTTAGGGGGAAGGAAGAAAAATGTGGTCTTGAGAGGGAATTTCCAAACAGTTTGCATGCTGTGAAAATAATTTCTCTAAGTTTTATGTAAAGACAAAATTGAGCATTTCAAAGGTTCAGTGAACCAACATAATCAACAGGCTTTATTTTCTCCTCCATTTCCATGGAGAATGAGGGTCTTTTGAAATACATGAATTATGCATATAACATGCTTCTAGTTGTACAGAAAAAAAGGTAGATAGTCTTCTGAGTTTTCTCTTCAAAAATATCTTTGGGACGAATCCTACATTTCTTGGAAAAGTAGTTGCATCAGAAGACAATGTCCATACTCTGAGCAGAATCTAGGACAAAGTGAATGTCTGTCACCTGGAGGATCAGGGAAGCTGGGCAAAAGGTGTCTGAGCGGCATGCTTGGTTTGGGTTTGGTTGGGTTTTTTTTTTGTTTTGCTTTGATTTTTTCCTCCATTATTCACACTGTCAAGAGGATATTTCTATGTTCTAGGGCAGCCCAAGAAAATGGGAAAAAGTTTCTTACCACTCTTAAACTGAATTCTAGATCTTGAGGGTGTTCACCAATAAGGAAAATTCTTTTTAGGGCAGTCTTGGCTCAACAATGCCCTAATTTGAGCCTTCTACATTATTCTCTGTTTAGTCTGGTGGACCTAGGATGTATGGGTAAATGAAGTTTGCGATAGGCAGTAAAATTAAAAAATGGTCATAGTTCAAGTTTATTACTATTAGAAAATTGCTATTAAAAATTGGATTTTTAAAAATAACTAGAAACTTCATTACCTTTCATGTTTGCTGCAAGGTCACTGACTTGCTATAGTCCTCCTTAGCTTCTTTCAGACTTATCTTTGGTAAGCAATTGCTTCCTAAAATCCACTATTTTGCTGCAAGTAATTTTTTTACACATCTTCATTGGTCATTTTTTGCCCATATGTTCTCATTTCACTGTGAGAAAGGATAAGAAAAATTTAAAGGAAACAAAAGGGAAAAAAAAGAAAACCCACCAACAACCTTATACTGGTTTTCTTTATTTCTTTAGGATATAGATGATAGTGAATAAGAAATATGGAAGGTGAAGTCATTCTAGAAAGTCGAGAAACACTACTCAGTTGGTAAATCAGGAAGATACAGAGCCAAGTGAATGCTATCTTATGTGTACTAACATGAAACTTCCGCAGTGAAAACTGGCAATATTGTTAAGTATTAAATTAGAAGCATCCATATTTATGGAATTTATCTGTAGTTTAAATGTCTGATTTTAAAAAAATATATAGTTGACAATAACAGAGTAATTACAGTCACAGCTCCAATCTGGCTGTATAAATCATTGTGATTCAACCTACACTAGAAATAAAAATAAATTATATTGGTTTTGGTCCATTACTGCTAATCTAATAAAATATAATGAATTTTAAAAAATCCTGAGTGAAATAGTCTCATAAAAATAACAATTTACTAATGGCTTCTTAACAACTTATGAGAATGCAATACAAAAAGAATTGTATTTTTAATTAAAATAACCTTTTGGTAAGAAATTTATTTTATTCCAGTCCTCATAATAATTTTGTCCAACATGTGTTTTCTCTCAGAGACTGCCTCTTCTCTATAATTCAGATTTCAATGACTACTAGATGAGAGAGAAGGGGGAGTTTATTGACACAAAAAATTAATGAAAAAGATTAATTCCCAGAAAAAGTTATAGGATCAGATGCAATGATACAAACTCAGGTGAGAAGACAGAGAAAAGTGAAATGCCCATATAAAATATCCCAAAGCAAGTTTCTCCTCTACACATTTCTCTATGGTAGGTTGCCTACCCACTAGTGTTATCTTTCCATGTCCTACCAGGAGAAAACCACTTTATTTTCCCCACCAAACCTACACGGCAACTGCGTGAAATCAGTGTATAGTTCTTTTGAAGAAGTCTCCCTCATTAACCAGACCCATTAACTCTCTGCTGTGATAGAAAATTTGCAGGGACCTTCAGGTGCTATAATACCTGCCTTAGGTGAGATTACTCTTTCAAATGTTTTCTTTAAATCCTACATCAGACCAACCTGCCTGAATCCATCTGTTTGACGAACAGCACAGTGGCCATATCAACCTACAAGAAGGAAGAACTGTGCCCAGATACAGTCAACCAGAGCTTTGCACCAAATTCAGCAAAGCTGTTCAGCTAAGAATCAAGCCCCCCACTCTTGGTGCTGGCAGGAGTAGGCCAGATTGTCAATGCCGAAAAAAAAAATAATGTTTAAGTTAAAGCCTAAAGGTTTTCCCACTCAATACATTCTCGGAAGCTGGAAACAGGGTGTTCAGATGTTTCAGTTACATTGGAAAGCAGTTTGCAATTTGCCTTTCTAGTGTTTCTTTATAAATCATGTCACTGTCACAAGAAACAGGTTTTATTTTATCTACATGTCAAGACTTCACTTAAGTATTCCAGAAGCACATAATTGTGCTTTGAACATAGCTGGAAGTTTACTACAGTAAAATCTGTAGAAATGGCTCCAAAATGTAAGTATTCATTGTTTGCAGAATCCTGGTAGCAAAACCAGAAATCACAGGTGATAATCCAAGCTCCCAATGGGAAAGGATACTATGAATTACTTTGACATCTAGTAAATCATTGCTATCTAGTGATGTAACGTACAGTCAGTAAACATTACTAACATTGTTAATTAAAAAATCAAATTAGTCAACAAATTTTTGGTTAAAAAACAAATAGCCTAACAAGGTTATATTATGGCTAGATGCCAAAAATCTTTGTGGGTCTGCAGAAGACAAAACCACAAAAGCACCAGAGCATTTAGAATTAGTTGGAGACTTAAATTTTTGTAGAGTAAATGAATTACTTGTTTCCTGCAGGGAAAGATTTAGAGAACCTCCGGATTAAGCTAAAGCAGAGGATCAGCCTGCACTCTGTAACCACGGATTTCTACATGTCTGGAACAAGTTATTTCCCAGTCCCTCACTGACACCTAGTAAAAGATGAGGGAAAGATAACAAACAGCAGAAAGGGGAATAAAAGCAAGTGTTTAGAAGACAGTAAGAAATCTAAGTCAGTGTAACAGGCCAACCCATGCAGAGCTCAGGAAAATCTCTCTCACTGCCAGATGATGTGCATGCAGGACTGGGCAGCAAACTCCTGATACCCATTAGTATCAGAAGTAGTTTCATTACATCTGTCATGGTAAATGGTATCATGCTTTGATATCTGAAAGGACACAGGCAGCATAAATATTCTCTGAATATTCTGCATGAAGGGGATAAAAACATTCCTGAAACATTTACTGAAAAATTCAAACTTAAAATGACAGATACCACATCCAGCCAGCCACTGCAATAACTGCTGTATGGCATGTATGCTATGTATGAAACATCAGGGAATTGCAGTCATCAAACAACATAAGAAAAAGGCAGAAAATTCCTGGAAAGAATGGGTTTTGACTGATGGTGGAGCAGTCAACTCTCTGCAAACTCTTAATACCTTGATAACCCTGGCTAAGGCTTTTAGAGAGAAGAGAGGGATTTTCAAGGAATGAGTAACTATAATTCCCTAACATATGTCCCATCCACACTTTTTCTTAAGAATAGTAAGACATCAAAATTTATCGTGGGAGTGCACCATTAGATTGCGAAGGCCAATTCTCTCAAACATCTCACACTGATTTTACACAAATGTGGACAAAGCATGTGGCACAAGAATCCAAATTTTTGCATGTTCAGAAATGCTCTTGTATCTTAGCAGTAAACTACAGTCTGCAAAACCACAGCATATTCTGGGTATATGAACACTTACTTTGCTGTTTAATAGAGATAACACAAGTGTTGGAAGCTACAGGATCAAGGGAATTAGAGGAAATGCTCATTAAAACAAATTTAAAAGACCTAATGATTAAAATATTGATTAATTAGCCAAACATTGATTAACAGTCACACTTTATCAGCTACAAAGGTTCTAATTACTGCACCATTATTCCATAGATTGACCTGTTCTCTCTTGTCACTTGCGATGAAGAACAATTTTTATTAAGTGGGTTTTGGATTTTTGACCTGTAAAATTTTAATAGGGAGCACAGAGAGGGTGTCATGTGTGGTTTGGCATTTTAGTCACTGAGGGACTCATAGTTACTGTCTCTACTTAACCAAAGGCACAGAAGTGCAAGAGGGATGTGAATACTCAGGGATTACACACACACCCCAATCATGAGAGAGAGATGCATTTGGAAGTGTTCTAAGTCTGCTTCAATAAATGGAGAAACTGTATGATGTTAAACTGCTGAATAGCAACAAGATGCTTAAATGGGGCACCAGGATATTGACCAGTCAAATCCTATTTGCCAAGATACACAATAATTTAATGGGGAAGTATAAAACGAGATTATAAAATGTACCTACTCCAGAGTAACTCAACCTACCCTGGAGATGTAGCCATTTCACCAAGAACAAAAAAAAAAAAAAAAAAAAAAAAACAGCAATCAGGACCAAATAGTAGTTATAGTAGCTCACCTACCAAAATATTTCCCGCTACAGCAACCTGGGTCTGAGAAAACTGCCTCACATTTGAAAAATATTCTCCAGAAAATTTATGTATGCCTCACAGAAGACTGTCTTGCTGATTTCAATAACTGTCCATTTAAATCTGTTGATGTAGCGTTTAAACCTTGCTTCACAAAGGAAAGAGGCTAATATACACATGGGGTTACACTCTCAATATAACTGTCTGAAAGTGATGGTCTGGATTTACTCGTGATGAGATCAGCTCTAAGGCCAGGAAGCAGATTTATAGTGTGAACATAAATGAGCTTGGAGGAGGGGGAACTTTTTGATCATACATATGCTTGTCAGGCAAAATGTGCTCAAGACCTCACTGCCAAATAAGCAACAGCAAGTAAGTCCCTTGCAGCCAGTGGAAAATGTCATCAGGAGGACAACTCTGAACAGACACGCCAGGCTGACAGGTTTGGTAGCCAAACCCTGGTAAAGGGCCAGGAAAAATCTGGCACTCAGGTGCTAACACAGGGGCTGGGCTGTATTTCCTTCAGGCTAAACTTACTCCCCTCATGAAGGGGCAACAGTTTAGAAATAGCTGTATCATTCTCGAGCAGCTTAAAGGAAAAGGAGGAGCTAGGGCCATGCCAAGGTCTGAAATATCCTACTACCTCAGCTTCTGCATATTGAGGAAATAAGTGCTTCACACGGATAGTGGTACTCAACAGCAACTGAAGGGATTAACACTCTAGTAAACAGGCAGATGTCCTTGGCCTTTCCACTCCATCCTTCTGTTACACTGTCCATTTTAACCAAAACAATTCCTTTACTTCTACCCTCCACATCAGCAAACCAAGAACTATTTCATTTCCATTATACACCATATGGTCTCCCGATTTGCCTTCTTGATTTTTTACACCAGAAAAAGCTGTTAAATTTATAATACAATTATAACTTAAATGCACAAAGACATTTTACAGCAGAATCAGACAAGACTGCCTGTGTGTTATCCTGCTATGCCAAGGTTTATGGGTTTTCTCAGGTTATTCAAGGAAGGGGGGGGAGAAAAAGCTCCCCACCACGTTCTCTAGAACCCTCCTTCCTCCCTGCACTTATACATACCCAAGCTTGCATCAATACAGTAAAAAATTCTATGTAAGACCAGTGTTTTTTAGCGTAATAGAGTCAGAAACCGCTTTTACTTAAGCAAAGTTATAGTGCTCTTCAGTCCTCCCAGAAGCGACACCAAGAAGCACAGCAGTTTAATGCCTACCACAGTGCAAGTCAAATCACGGACTTGCTTTCAGCTTTGCAGGTGGAGACCAGATTCAGTTGTGGTAGGCAATGACACCAGACAGGAGAATGGACCTGAGGCACCATGAAAAGGTTCACCTCAGCAGAGTCCCCCCAGGCCTCCCACTGAGCCCTGGCTAGTCGCTGGTAGGCATGCTGGTCAGGTCACTCCCTTCACACAGGTCTCCTCAACCTGCTTCATACCATGCTCAAGATTGAGGCAAATCAGCATTTTTGTGAGGTTCACAGCACTGCACAGCCACTTCTAACTTGTCTTTTTTCCCTTCAGCGTACCACTTCCCAAGGTTACTGTTACTTCATGTAAGGATAGTTTTGTGTGTGTGTTATTGCTTTTATACTTTGAGAAGGCAGCAGAATGATTTGCCCTGGCAGTGATGCAGCTCTTCTTTGCACTAAGAACACAAGAATATGATCCTAACTGGAAAGAGACACAGTAAAACAAGGGTTTAACAAAGTGTCCCTTTGCTGTCACGACAGGATTTGCAGTCCCATAAGGTTGATTTTATTGTAACAACAAAGTGTAACTATTGCTTCAGTGTCACAGCAAATATATGGAGTCGCACATGTGCAATATTAAAAAATTTAATCCCACATTTAATGAAATATTACCTATCTGTTGGTAGCTCCAACATACAAGCCTTTACAGAGTTTTTGCAAGCTGTTACAGTATACTGAATGTTTATCAAATTTAAGGTAATACTAATGCACCAGTAAAATACAGAAAAACTGTTGCGAGCAATCAGCAAGACAACTTATCCTTCTAAGGGTGCTTCCAGAGATAAATATTAGTTCTTCTTTCTGAGGGTAACAGAGAGGACTGTAAAAAAATGCCTTAATAACAAGGAAATATTTGATCATCCTTAGTAGTAAGAAAACCTTTGTAAGCTTTAAATTTATTTTACAGATTAACTTCTCTACACAACCTTGACTGTCTACTGCTAAGAATTTTACTTCACTTCTTTTGCTGCACCCTGCCCCAAAAGTACATTCTTTGTATTCTTTACCTCATGATTTTTTAAGATCACCTATTCTCCTGCTCTCCTATTTAGCAAATGACTTCCTAATTAAACAAGTTCTTCCCTTTCCCTTCACCCCCAAAAGAGTATCAACAATGAAATGCTAGTAATGTGAACAGTAAGTACTTTAAGGCAGAATCTACTTTATGTTTGATTGTTTAGTCCAAAAATATCCCATTCTTTTGTGATCCTTAGGTACTATTGCTAAAAACTACACTAATGATAGTAATGCTTCAACACTAAGAACAGTAATTCTTCTACAGATGTGTTAATTTTCTATACTAAGATGTATCTCCCTGTCCAAAACCATTCAACAGTATCTTATTATGAACGTTATCAGTGACATTTTAAAAAAAATGCAAGTGACTTACACAACCTAACAGGTAACAAAATATGTATTCCTGGCCATATTTCACAAGTTGTCATTGATTTCAGACAAATTGCACTTAAAAATGTAAATCAAGGCAGCTCTACTGGTTTAATCCAGAGCAATTAATTCACAAGCAAATAACATAATCAGTGAATTGTTCAGCCACAGTTAGAAACTGTCTTGTAAATTCATGTTGGAATTTACAATAATTTAGAAAACCCTTTACTAGAAGAAAGCCTGTAGACAGAGGCAATATAAATGCATATTGTAAAGCACGAGATTGGTACAGGGTCTAGGACTTCTCTTTCAGCTGGGAGTGATACTTCCGTTTCCAGAGCATAGGGCAGGAGAGGCATTGCCTGGCTTCCAGCTTTGGCAAAGTACACATATATACACATATTCCATCCAATCCAGAAATTATGGCTATAGACTCCCACCTCCCAAAAATTACTCTGGAGGGGGTCATTACTGCCCAGCATGTAGTTGAAAGCAAAGTATTTCCAGTTCCTTTTCACATGTGCTTTATCTAACTCAATTTCTTCTACTAACCACTACATCCAACATGGAAAATTTTGACTAGGCATGTTTGAGATTGCTTGAATATAAAAATATCAACTCTTTCTCCTTTGTACAGGTGCACTATTTTAGATTTTAAATATGAACTTAGATAATCAAGTTTCTGGTTCGTATTCTGATTATTTAAGAATCTATGGCTTTGTGACATTTGGTTCCAAGCATGCTATGCTATTTTTAATATTAATTTTCTTGAACATTCTAGGTATTTTTGTGTTTTAGAAAATGGTTTGTATCTCAAGTATGATTAGGGAGATTTAGTTGCTGGAAGGAAATAGTTCAAGCCCTTCTTTTTAAAAATAGGCACATGCAAAAGCAGCATTTACATGCGTCTCTTCAAGCAGACCCTGGTGAAACAGTCACAGAGAATGAAGTTGATCCCTGTGTATAGTGAGAACATAAAGCTTATGTACCACTTAAGTCTTTAAAATAGGGTTTAAGTAGGAGTTAAGCATATTTTTTTCAGGAACTCTTCATGGGGTAAAATTTACCAACATAAGTCTTGAATAACTTGAGCAGAGGGCAGTAGGGGCCATACAAAAGGAGAGAGTAGGGAATCATGCTTCAACATGGTAACTGTTGGTAAAGGTCAGCTTCCTACTGACAATAAAGTGCACTCGCTGTATTTATCTGGCAGATCCCTGTGACAATGGCTGGTAATCTATGGATAGGAGGGTTTGAACAGCAGCCTTCACTCAGCATTACTATTATTCTCTAAAAAGTTTCTGTATTCGGTGCTCATTTGCCCTGAACAATATAGTAAAGAAGGAACATTAGGAGCCTATAAAATGATATGTAGTAAAAGTATAAGATCCAAAATAAGTTCTTAACAAAATAGAAATTTTAATTTTTAAGTTGTGTGGTTAGTAGTGCCTAAAATATCATATTTCCTCTATTGTCAGCAGGGAATTATACCTTAAGACAAAATCACTCAGATGTATTGCAATCATCTGCACAAAAATACCTGCAGGAATCAACAGAAAACAAACAACAAAACAAGCAAAGAAAACACAAATTGATCAAGCTGTATTCTGTTTTAGACACAAATCAGTAATAGGCTATTTGCCACCATAAACTAATTGACATGCCTCCTCTGACTTACGCCACAGGTCTTATGCTTTTTTGCTCACAGTTGACTTAAGTAATCTTTAACTTTGAACCCTTTAGCTTTTATCAGTTTGCATAATAACCTTAGTGGTTATAAAGGTTTATTTTTTTAGCATGTACATGCACCCACCTGCATATACACACATACAGACACACACAGCCAGAAAAATAGGGAAATTTTTTATTATTATAGTATTTTGGCAGCATAATGGGAATAGACAGCAACTACTTTGTGTTACAAATTTGAATGTGAAATTTCAGAAAACCTCCTTGCATTAAAAATGAATTAACTGTGTGATTATTAATTGTGCATATTCCAATCCCTTTGTGCCATACTGCATGTTTCTTGAATCTCATTTGAATCCTTTGGCTAAGTAATGTGTCAAGGGGGGTACTAGCCTGAATGCCTGGGTTATTTAAAAAGCAGGACAGCACTTCCAGATTAGAATACCAATGAGTGGGGTTAAAAAGGCTCTACTGTAGTTGGAGGGCAGCTCTCAGTCTGAGTAGTACCTGAAAAGGACCTCTATGGACTAATTTTCAGAATCACATTGTAATGTGGGCTCATGTCAATCATCAGAACAGACAGCTTCATCCCATGATATAAACTAGTTATACATTCAAGAGCTGCCAGAGGATCTTCATTAAAAAGGGACTTAGCATTAAAAGAAGGTTGTTTTATTATAATACTTCAAACAGAGTTTTTTGTTTTATATGTTCTCAGAAATCTTTTTTGTTCTTCTTCACAATATCAAAAAACTGCCACAGAAGAAGCAAAAACATTAAATATTCCAATTTTTAATGGGAATCAAGGTAGCTTTCTGGTTTAAGGCATTAAAAATCATATACATTTTTCTAAATATATTCATGTCTTTGAATAACAAAAAGAAGTCTCTAGATGTAATAGGAGGATGTTTTTAATCTTTTGTGAGAAGGGATTTGCAGAGCTGCCTACTCAAGGTACAATATCTATTGGCAAAGTATATCAGTGAGAGCTTTATACATATAAATTTGTATAAAAGCTTTGGGCTATCCGCAAGCTTCCAGATACCAGTTAGATATTACAATCCATGTCATTAAAATTTAATATGATTGTGTTAAGAAGAAAACATTAACAATATTCATGTAAGTAAATCATTGACACAGTAATCTAATATTTCAAGAAAACTTAACAGGGGTTTATTAAAAAATAAATAGATAAATGTGTCTATTTACCTATAAGGGTGTCATTTCAAAGAACCTGATTTAAATATAATTTCACAAGTCATGCAACTTCTTCAAAGTATCTAGGAGTTTTTTGATCTAAAATTGCTGTTCCCTACCTACTTCATAGCAAGATGAATAGTTTATAGGAATCTAATTGAAATGAGAAGGCGTTCCTTTATGAGAAGAATGCAGTGTCCAGTCTAATATGTTTTCTGCTGTGTCTTTTTAAGCTGTCATACTTACATTCTGCTTTATTTTTTGTCCTGAAAAAAGATCTCCATTTGTAGCCTTTTTCCTTTTCTAATCAGCCTGACAATCATCAAAAATAAGATACATTCTTAGTAATAGTAATATCGAGCATTTCATTGTACAATGCTTTCCATTTCCTATTATTACTTTGACAATTATTAGCTAATTAATTATTCACAAGTTAATGAGTTTTCCTATTGCCCTCATTACCATAATATTTAGCACCTCTCTAACATTTAAGATTTCCACTTCTGAAGAGCCTGTGAAGCAAAAAATAGTAACCCCCATTTTAGAGATGGGAGACTGAGGCACAACGGTTCTCATCCTTGTATTCATATTTTATAATGATGGTAGCATTAAAAGGTAATGGGATTGCTTTTAAAATAAAGTTATTCTAGTCATCATTGGCAAGAAGATTAAGAAATGTATCACAAATGTTCAAATAAATTAAATAAGTTTTCAGAGGAATCAAACAATACTGAGATGTTCTTGTCTCCTATTTCTCTGGACAGACTACTGGACTTTCTATATTTATTTTTCATGTAAATCAGTTATGAAATGTTACAACAGTAACATGATAGGACAGATGATAATACAATATGTTGCATTTTCTTGGTGATTCTCTTCAGATTCTCCTTAGATTTCTCTGGAAGCAGTATCATTAAAAATGAGTTTCAGGAGCTTATAAAACCCTCCTGGTGAGTGAGGTCTAGCAAACTCACATGAACCCAGGGATAACTTAATTAAAGTCTTTCTGATGTTCAAAGATAAAACAGACATAACAATCCTTGCTCTTTTGGGATCTTAAAAGAACTCTTTTGAGGCCACCTTCTCTCCCTGCCATGCTCAAGCATTGAATTACACATAAACATGCACAAAATATCAACCTCAAAAAACACTACAGAATGAGAGCATGATAATTACTTTGAAGTGCTAGCATCTTTGCTAGCCCCTGTCCTTGGTGCAGTTAGCAGTTCAGTCTTTGATTCAGACTTTATCACTGCCTAACAGGTAAATGGCATTCCAATCTTAAGTCCAAAGTACATACATTTGGACAATTGGAGGACTTGTTCAGCATAGTTCAGACTTCTGGTACAGGGCTCTTTCCAGCGCAATCAAAACTAAGAAATTAGGGGAACAATGAAAGCCTGTGTTGCTGCAACAGATTATATACAAAGAAATACATGGTGGCAATAAACGGGACCATAAAGGGCTCACACTAAAAAATGGTGGGATTGCAGTTGCTGCCAACCATCTGCCATGCATCCATAGCTCTCACTAAACTCATGGAATCTCCAAAGATACTCTGTACCTCACAGGACCAAATTGTATATTTAAAACATCTCATACTGAGCATGCTTTATGAGCACCTTCTGAACAGGTATAGTAGCTGACAATATCAATCTTGTTTACATTATTTGGATCTACAGAGGGTATTGAAAGATGCCTCATGTCTCAGAGCA
The DNA here is from genome assembly GCF_004027225.2 of Strigops habroptila. NCBI lineage: Eukaryota > Metazoa > Chordata > Aves > Psittaciformes > Psittacidae > Strigops > Strigops habroptila. Next base: position 22,511,175 of record NC_044281.2, on the reverse strand, counting down.
TGCAGAAAAAGAAAGCCTCCTGCTGTGCTAGCCCAGCTTTCTATTTTCAGTTTTTGGAAAGCTACTATGAATTGTGTGGTTTTATATTGCTTGCAGGGATCTCCAGTGTTCATTCTAGAAGACACCTCTTACATATTACAAATTGAATATTCATTTTTTTTAAACCATGCAGATATGTGACAGATTCCCATCGAATTATCCATCTGATTATCTTTGGCACCTCATTTGAGGTACAATATATCCTGTGCATTGTCTTCCTTTACGTTCATGCTCACCTTGTCCATCTTTCTCCCATTTCGATATGCTGATTACACCAACTTAGAGGCTTCAGCAGCTTTTTAAATATATAAATCCTTTCACAGGTGACTTCAAAATGGGAAGTAGTACTTGCAATGCAAGATTAAATGCTTTCAAGATTAAATGATATTTTTTTCTATCTTACATTTATATTCAGTTTACATTTACATTGAAAAATATTTATACTGAAGATAAAATTTACACTGCCATCAACCTGTCATCAATGACCCATGCGATGCAGTGTCTCTACTGATGGAAAGAGTTAAGATGAAGGTACACAAAGTAATTGTTTTGGACCCAGTAAACAATTCTGAAGACAAATGAATTAGTATCTTTTCCATCACCAGATTATATGAAACTGGTCATTTTAGCTGTTAGTGTCTTAACATTTTCAGAGTTACATTTAGAGGTTCATATTGGCACCTGCAGTCAAAAAGCATGTGGAAAAAATACATCTTTAAAATTAAAAAAAAAAAAAAAAAAGAGTAAGTTATGCAATCCATCAGGTCTTAGACTCCACGTATACTGAGCACTTAGTGAGACCTGAATGAAAGATTATTAGAATCCCTTGAAAGGAAAATATTGACACTGGTCAGAGCACAACAGTATGGAAGGCCTATATGCTAATAAAAAGACAAAATCCTCAACTGTTCCTCTGTGCAAAGCTAATTTACCTAAGATTTGACTAAGTTGATGGGCTTCACAGACAGACTCTAATAGCCACAAACCACAGGTTCCCGGGAGTGCACTGATGCTCAGTAATGAATGCTTTGCTACAGAGACCAAAAGCTTCTTTGAGGGAAATAAAGGCAAAAAGTGAATCCAAAACAACCAAATGAGTTACAAGAAACAGCTTGAGGTAAAAAAAAAAAAAAAAAAAAATCCAACAAGCCTGCTAAGTCCTGGAAAGTTTTAGTTAGCACTTTGTTCTCCCCAAAAATGATTGAGAAAGGGTTAAAGATGCTATAACATCCACGTTATAGTAGCAGGAATTAATCAATTTTGCAAGAGCACCTATGGCAGCATTAGTAAACTTAGCCACTTTCCACTGCTGATTGCAAATAAAAGCAGCCTTTGTCCAGTCTCAAAGAAAGTGGCAAGTTGACCCTTTCCAGAAAAGAAGGTTTCAGTTCTTTGGCACCTGAAAATTCTTAACACCCTTCAACAGCAGCTAAAAAGATACGTATGATGTTATACGGTTACTACTTAACCAGTATTTAGTACTGTAGAATATAGAACATTCCCCATTTCACATACGAGATTGAGAGATTGATATTAAAATTAGTATAAAACATGAAACTAATAGCATGAAATAAATTACAAATCTCAGTTATAACTAGTTATACAAAAGCACCAAAATAAAATATATTGATGCAGAATTGTTCTTACATTTTTATGTCTGAATTAAGTTATATTTTCATTAAGGAAACCAAACCTCAATCACTTACTTTCTCAGAAAACCCACTAAACTTCCAAAGACAAATGCTTTCTAAACAGTGATAAGGAAATCAGTAGCTTGAAATATCTTTAAGTAAGAAGCCTATTTTGTCTACAAATGGCTTAAATGTTTTCTGAGAAACATTAGGGAATTAACCATCTGAATGAAGCCACCTTATGAAAAAATAAACAGAGGAGGTGGAAAGAATATTTGGCCATATTTTTACATTGTTGTTCCATTTCATACTATTTAGGAAGTATTGAGTTTCCCCCATACTTCCTCATTTAATCAAAATTTAATATGTTTTAGCCTTCTTGATACTATGCTTTACTACTTTGAGCCTATTGATGCATTTCCACCAAATCCTCTTCTGCATCCTCTTTTGGAAAAAGAAAAACTGCGATAGCAAGAGGTGGAAAATAAAGAAAAAAGAAAAAGAAAGAAAAAAAAAAGGGAAACTAGTCTTGCAGATCTTAGACTATGGTTTTTTCAAAGGCCTGTAGCCATCATCACACCAGAGAACCTCACACAGGTTTTTATTTTTTTCAGAAAATGTTTTAACATCAGGATTTGATGTCTAGTCTCTGCTTCACAGGCATATCTCTTTAAAGGACACTTTCCTCTCTATCATTAATGTGTAAGTCAGTCAGTCAGACCTTTTTAATAAGCAGTTGAAGAGCCACTGTCTTTAGCACACGAAACTAACAAAAGCCCCATTAGTCAAATGAACAAAGTATAGTTTGAATATCAATGTATTATTTTAGAGGAAAGCCTCCTCCAAGAGAACCTCAATGCAATCCTTTTTACTGGAGTTTCTCATGTCCAAATTTTAATTCTCGGACCCTACCTATGAAAAATTGATGAGCAAAGAAAGCTGTTTAATGATGACATCCATTGCATGTCACTTTTGCAACGTGCCACTGTATTCAACAACAATACATGTAGAGAACAGGGGGGTTTTAACTTGTCCAACACAAGTTTTTTTTCTGCTGTGTCAGTGATCTGTTGCATACATAACCTTGCATCAATTAGCAAGGTTATTTAAATGGCCTTTGAACAGCAGAAGAGAGCATCGTAAGTATACAAAGTTCAATAAAAATCTCCTGTTCCTGTCACAAGAATAGAGTAAAATCTCTATTTGGAATGTCTACAAGCAATTCGGAAAGAAGTCACAAATGTTCTGTATAAAGATTTCATTAAACTAAATTCAGAGAGAACAGCAAGTCAGATCCTTAATTATTTATTAAAAGAAAGGAGAAAAATCTGAGCAATTATTCCACAGAGATAGTGCACAATGTGTTTTTTTTATACACTAGAAGGTATCATTTATCCACTTTTGTCAAGACATGCTCACAAAACACACAGGAAGTACTACACAGCATAAATATATAGAAGGTTCTCACAGAAACAGTTTCGGTACTACACAACTTTTGTCTCATGCCTCCTAGACTTATCATGCAAACACAGATAACTCAGTGATAATACATTACTTATTATTGGAATGGAATGATTAAAAAATCTAGATGGATCCCTTTCCAGAGATGTTAAAACAATTGATTCTTAGACAATCTTACAGCAAATCACAGACATAGTACCTGGCATACCATGTCTATTAAAATCCTTCAGAACATAATCTGCATGTTCCTCAAAATGTAACACTATTCTCCAGACACTATTCTGACTCAAAACAGCACTGTGAATAACTTCATACTGAGAGTGAGGACAAAATGCTGCAAATAGACATGAAATGTAAGGTTGGATAATAATTATAATTAAAAAGTTAAGACACTCAGGGTAATGAACATGTAACAACAATCCATCTAGGTGTGTTGTTAAACAGTAAAATTACAAGTGCTTTCAACCTCCAAAGTGTGCCTTTAAGGCATATTATTATAGGTTGAAGAGTTTTGTCTTGATACTGTGTCATGGAACAGCAAAGATGAATAGCAAATCTTGAAGGTACAGGACAAAACTAGATGAAATTTGTTGTCATATCTATTACAGCAAGTCTCTAGCAAGATGCAGATACAGAGAAAGAGCAAGGAAAAAGTCTAAACTGATTCTAGAAATGAATACTAAGAACGGGAAATTACATAGTTCTGTTTTTTGTTAAAGTAACAAAAATGTTGGCTAGTGAACTTTCAGGCAAAACACATAGGAATTAAAGAGTGCTTCTGATACAGAATTGCCTGCCCTATAAAGGTCAAGAAAATTTCACTAGAGGTGGTTAGAGAACTTGCTTGGATATCTGATACAAAGGTGGGGATGTAGGGAGTTGATAAGTGGGATGATGCCATGAGCTTTAGAATTTACACTGTTGGGTTTTTTTGGGGGGTTTGTTTGGATTTTTCTTCTCTTTTCTGTATTGACGACCTGGCAGAAGAAATGTGAAGAAAGATGAGACAGTTTTTGCTGACACAAAAATGGGGTGGGGGAGTCAGTCAATACAAAAGTGAAGCGCAGTATAGGTCAGAAAGTCTTTGGACTAACTAGGAGTCTGAATGGATAAAAATGAGTTCCAAAAGTCACCATAAAAATCACGAAATAATGAAGCAAGAGATGAGAAACATGATATCTAACTTAATTCCCTTTGCACAGAATGCAACAGGAATATGATCAAATACAATGTACAAGCTTTTATAGCATTATATGCATTATTGGTCATATTGTAGTGATTCTCCATGGTGAAAATGCAAAACAAATTCTGAATTGGATAAGCAGCAGACATAAGTCAAGGAAAGCATTTCATAATGAGTAAGCAATTCAGACAGCATGGGATAACACCAGTAAGTCATCAACTCAGTAAACAATAGTTTAGAGTTGCTGAGCACACAACAAACGAAAGCAACTTTACATGGTAAGACTGGGACGTGGAAAGCTTGATTATTTATAAAGCTAAGGGAAATTTTGTGGCTTTTTCAAAAGCGAAGGCAATTAAGAGGAAACTGTATAAAGGTACACACAATCCTGAAGGGAACAGGGAGGAAGAGATGCTGCAGGCTATCTGAGCTAGTGTTAAATAGAAGTACAAGGGGTTATGAACTTCAGCTCTGGGAAGAATAGGACACTAAAAGAATTTAGGTAGAGTTTTCTTGCACTGCTGCCCTTAGTGGAAAAACTTATCAAGGCCAAACATTTTAATAAGCAGTATACAAAAGGAAATGTTGGACAAGTAGGAAATAAGGTATACTGTGGTGTGGCTGCCCATTCAAAGCTGCCATAATCGCAGCTCCACGAGGGGTTTTTGCCCTCAATCTGTCAAAAGCTTTCCCAACTTTCCAAAAGTTTTAAGGCACTTAGTTCCCTTTAGGGAAACAAATAATTAAATTGGCTCAAACACTTGAATTGCTAGCACATGATTCAAAAACACAAGCACACAATACCAATATTCCCATGCACCATGCAACACAAACCATAGAATAAATTAGATTTTATATTAATTTAGTTGCTGATGTTAGGTATCAGGATAGAAAGTACTAGACTGGGAATTACTCATTCTTAGAACAGGTACAGCTCATGCACCAACACGTTAGGAAAAAAAAATTAAAAAAAAAAAATTAAAAAAATCTCTTCTGTTCATATTCCTTGGGAGAACAGTTTTGAGGTTAAGAATACAGCCTGTTTCCTTACCCAAGCTTTCCTAGGTATCCCTCCTAGGTATCCCTCTCAAAACTACCAGGACAGTCACAAGGCCATGCCAATGCTATCGGATTTAGGACAGAGAGAATCTATTCACTAAGTATCAAGAGATATTGAGGTACCTAGATCTCTGGGCTAACACAGTACAGCTGCTCTTACCTCCTATATGCCAGGAAATTCCTTTTGTTTTACTACAATATTTCAGAAATAATTATTATACAAACACATTTTTAATATTGCATCTCATCAACTTCTGACAGCATTACAGAGGGATTGAACTAATGTGGGCAGATTTGAAAATTGGAGAGCTTGGTCTGTGCATACAGAGCATTTTGCAGGCAGGAGTGACAATTCAGAAACATTATTTTAGAAGAAAAGCCAGGTTTACAAGAAAGCACCCATCCTTTATGGCCTCTCTTAAAAAAAAAAAAAAAAAAGAAAATAAATGACTATTTTAACCCAGAAGACCACTGCCTGAAAAACATCCAGAGTACACACTTTATACAATCCTTTTAAAAGGAAAATGACCATAAATGACCTTTGTACTCATATTAAGACACACAGGCATTCAAATACAAATTAAAGCTTTGTTACTGACTTTGGTAAAACCATTGTTTGTTACAGGTGAAATTAATTGCTGCTAAATGCCACACCTCAGACCAACCACAAAATCATGTGTTTAGCGATCATTAAGCCTGAGCTTTAGAATTCAAATGTTCCAACTTAGCACTGGAAATTTGAGTTGTTATAGTTGGGTATAATTTATTATTACAGTAATGTGTTGATTATTTGTCCTAATGAATGATGAACTGGCAGGTTTGACAGTGCAACGCTGAAGAGCACAAGTGACTTTCTCAACCACCAATTAAAAAACCACTCAAAAAAACCCCAACCCATCGTGTTTGTCTATTATGTCACTGATTTTTTTGAACAGCAAGGCTGCCAGGAGGCCACTAAAGAGCCTTCTTCAATCTAGGAGTTTACCCACATGATCACGAAATCCTTTCATTTCCTAAGTCAATTTTGATAAAATTTCACTTCACTAACAAGTCGTTTGGAGAGAGAGCTTGTTTTAAAAGTGTTTAAAAATGCACTATCCAGACAGCATATACTACATGATACAAAAATATACTGCACACAGTTAAACTACGTCCGTTTTGTTATTTATTTAAAAAAAAGTAAAAATACTTAGAACTTCAGGGATTTCTCACAAAGACATCAATTTTAAATATAATTAACAAACTGGACTAGTCTTTCAATAACTTTGAGCTTTTGATTCTCTCCGCTTGAAAAGATAGCACCTGCCTGACAATTCCTTGCACACTCCATTTCACACTAGCAACAAGAACTTGCTTAAGTAAGAAGGTCTTTAAAAAGAATCAAAATAAAAATAGAAATAAAGGACATTCTTTAGAAGCTGGACAAAGATCTCAGATTCATTTCACACAGACCACATCATGGATCTACTTAATGGTTACTTTAGTTCTCTATAGACAGATTCAAACCTATTCAAAAGGGTAACATACCTCATTATCATTTATCTAAGCACTCCATTACCATCAAGTTTACCGTCACCATATCAAGTAGAGCTCAGAATTGAGAAGGTTTAGTTACAAAAATGCCAAGCGCAGAAAGCTGACACATGCTATGCATATTGTAATGAATGACCTACTTTAAAACATGCCTATATGTTAGTTCCTACACCATTTTGCTGCTTATTTTCCACAGAACTTTGACAGTCCTTAATTAGGCAAAAAGGAAGCCAAAGGCATGGGCTCCTTTGAAAGGAAGTTGTAGATGGCTGGCTGGTGTGTGTTTCTGTAAAACAGAGAGAGCAAAGGAGAGCTGTGTGTAACATACAGAGGCAAATGGAAGATGGCTCATCTTCAAAAAAAATGGTCCATATTGCTGAATTACAGCACTATAGTTCTCTAACACTTGTATACGTGTGACAATTACAGTCTATTCATTTGAGAAAGAAAGAGAGAAAGAGAGAAAGAGAGAAAGAGAGAAAGAGAGAAAGAGAGAAAGAGAGAAAGAGAGAAAGAGAGAAAGAGAGAAAGAGAGAAAGAGAGAAAGAGAGAAAGAGAGAAAGAGAGAAAGAGAGAAAGAGAGAAAGAGAGAAAGGACACACCAAAACACCACACCAACAAGAAAAACACCCCAAACCAAATATACTTGAATTTCAGATGTAAAACAAAACTTACTTATCATTGCAGTTTATATAACTTCTAGGGTAGGTTTTGCTGTCCACTCAGGGCATATCTTCCAACAAACTGGGTGTTGAGTTTATGAGATTTCATTAATATCTATTCTTAAATTGATATCATTTAAATTACTAAAAGTGATGTAGCAAAGAAAGCAGCTTATAGCTTTTAGAGGTAGTTTTTCAGACTGATGGGACCATTACACATTGTGCAGTCGTACAGCTTAGTTGCTACTGCCAGGTTAAACTTCTGAAATCAGTTTTAGTTTAAAACTTTATTTTCAAATTTATTTCATGAGAGGAAGTATCTTTCTCTGTAAGAACTCTCAGATGGCTATGCTGAGCAAACTAGGTGCTTCTTCCTTTCAAGTTAAACCCTTTAGATTACTTTAACACAGTTCTTTGTGGTTTAATTTATCATATGTTCTGGCACCATTTATCACTAAATGCAGAATGATGAAGAAATGGCTCTATTAAAATGAAATAACTACTGAATTAAAAAGCTGTTAAATGAGTTGGAGTGCAGACTCCTGTTAACAATATGTGGGAAGGGTGTTTGGCTGAAATAAATTACTTTCACAGTAATAATTTGAGAAGTGCACCTTTGGAGAAACATGTTCAAAAATTCACATCTTGATTTCCTGACTAAAATCACATTCACCACTAATAATATTTTTAAATTAGCTTCACATCTAAGGTGAGGAAAAATTTAGCCTTAAATACTTTGGTTCGAAACCAAAATACTCTTTAAAAAAATATGAATAGCAGTTTTAAAAATATACATGCAAAATAAAATAGCTGATTCCAATTAAGATATATTTCTCATGCTCACCCTTAACTTTCTGAAAATACTTTCACAATCTTTCAATGTAGACTGCCATATAAGCTTGTAAATAATATATTGCCCTGTAATTCAGAGTAGTCTGCACTGTAACTCTGAAAATAGCAAGCAGCCAACTACCTAATGAGTTGGGATATACTTTCATTTTATTGATTGCAACGGAAAACATATGTAAAAGTACTGAACAGATATTCAGTAAGTCCATATTAATTGACACAAACCACTTCAGACATAGAAGTACTTATTTTTTTGTTCTTAAAAAAAAAAATCAGTTGGACACAACTTACAGCATTTGTTATTACCAAAGTATTTGCAGTAGCTCAGTTCCAAACAACTATTTAACATTGTAAATCACTGTGTTCTTATGCTTAATCAACACATTTCTTGTGGTTAACAACAGCATTTATTCAAACCTTATTAGGAAATTATTTAGCTCAATAAAAGGAAGTGTCTATCTATCACTCAGGGCTCTCTCATGAACTGATTGATTTCACTGAAGCAAGATAATTTCCCAGAACTCATATGCATCATTTTGCCCCTTTGAAATGACCTCCTAAGGGATATCTTATAGTCAGAGTGGCATCTTTACGGTTTAATAGCAGATTTTCTTTTACTTCTATGATCTGTTACTAAAAACCTGCATTCTGACTGTTTTCAGTCACAGAGTACACAAATGGTTATAACACACATCTCTCTGTCCACACACAGTATTGACGAAGATCATGCACGAGATTACAAAGTAAAGCCATATCATGATTATGCACTCCCAGACATTTTAAGAAAGCCAACCATCCTATACAAGTCACCAAAGGAAAAAAACAAAACAAAACCAGTTTAAAAAAAAAAGGGGGGGGGGGGAGTGGGGGGAAAACCCCACAATGGCCAAAATGTGTTTAGTACAAGGCAATAGATTTACTTTAAAATGGCAGATTATTTCACGTGAATATTAGAGAGTCTTATACAACAGACAGTAAATATAGTGATTGCAAGAACCACTCAACAAACCACTTAATACTCCTAAAAAAAACCCCAAAACAAAACACCACAAATGGAGAGCCTTTTACTTCTCCTTCAAAAATGAAAATAATTGTTAAGTTTACCTTAAATCATTGTGTGCTTTATTAGAACTATATGGGCCACAAAGAACACAAAGATTCCTATTTGGGTTTAGGCTTGGTTAGTAGAAAAACTCATTTTTACCTCTACAATCTCTGTGATTGCTGGGCCTGTGTGAAATCCAGGGCAGAACTATATACATTAACCTTTACACTTGCCCTCCATAGTCATCTGCATATATACCATCTTGCTGCTTTTTGCATGTACAAGAACAGAAACAGCAAGAATAGTAGTGCAGTGACCCACTTTAGTACATCCTTCTTTAGTTTTGAAATAACATAATGCAAATTCTTTCCTACACTAACTGAAGGCCCCTCCACACTTGTATACATCCCCCTTGTACTCTCCTTTGTACACACATTACTGTGCACTGCGGTCATCTGATCCAGCATAGGAGCAAAGTCTGGCCACCCTCCTCCCTTTACGGGCTAACTCTATCTATATGCTTAGGCTGCAATTAATACAGAATTTAAAAAGATTATAGTTTCTTTTCAAAGCACTGTTGAAGTTAAAATTGTTTGTGGGTTGGTTTTTTTGTCTTTCAGAACATTATAAAACTGGCAAGTTAAGAATAAGTGAATGCTGCCTTCAGTCAGAAATTGTATTTAAGAATGAAAGATACATCCATCCTATACAGTATTTTTCAGCATGTTGCCATAGAGAAATTGAAGTATACATTTAATTTCAACTGTTTGGGAATTTTTTAACCAATAATCTGTAGATAATTTAGCTCAATTTTCCTTATAACTAGTAAGCAGCTGTTGCATAATATAAAATATATCTGATAAATAATGACATTTTAGATGTTTTACCACATTTCAAACACAGCATACAAACACAATTTTTACTTTCCCAGGCTCTTGCCAAATATTGCCTAAATATTTTACATGCAGGGTTTTTTTTCCCCCTCATACCCTCTCTCTCAATTTTGACAGTTATCTTCTGGTGTAAATACAAATACAGTAAAATTCGGTCTTTCACAGTCAAAATTATATATTCTAATTTGAACAAATATATCTTTATTGCTGCTCACTGTATACTGTGCAGCATTGCCACTCTCCAAAATGCACAGGAAATTAAAGAGTTTATTGCTTGGAATGATATTTTAAACAAATACTAGTAAGTCAGTCTGTCCCACCATTAACTTCAGAAATTGTTGACTGATTATCATCAAATGTAATTTAGAGACAGAGGTGTCAGAGGAATTTAGTTTCCTTTTTGTATGGTGGAAAAAGGTGGCCAGGTAGAGAAGAAATATCCCCTCAGAGCATAGATGAGCAAAAAGCTGCAGGAGGAGCCAACATGCCAAACCAAATATACTTGAATTTCAGATATAAAACAAAAATTACTTATCATCGCAGTTTACAAGGCTCCAAGAGAGAGAACTGCCACCCCTAGTTGCACCGTGCACAGCAGTGGGGGCTCATGGCCAGCCCTGAAACACAGAGCAGGTCCCAGAAGTTTCAGTGCTCGTACAGCCATACAGTAAGCTCTGATGCCCTTCGCTTAAAATAAATAATTAAATCAAATAGAATAAAATTGCCGTTCTACCTGTTCTCTTCTATTTGGCTCTGGAGACTCCTGCAGATTCAAAATGGATTTAGGGAATAATTATAGAAATTCAAATGGCTGTCATTCATCAAAACTGAAACCAGAAATCTCAAATCCTAAACCCCATTTAGCACAAATCCTTCGAACAGAGGAGCTTTTACAGATGCTGTACTGGGCATAATCAAGAGGCTTAAGCAGGAATAAACAGTAAGTTACTGAACCAAGGTAGTAGTGAAACGGGAGAATGTTTTAAGTAAAATTCTTTGAAGGGTATATTTTCATACAAACAAACAAACAAACAAAAGACAAAGAAAAAAACCAAAAAACCACAAACTTATTTCTTTAAACAAAAAACACAAACAAACAAACAAAACCCCTCACATATAAATATCTCATTTCCTTAAAACGCACACATTTATTTTCATTTAAAGTAGTCATTTTGATTTCTTCAGAGTTTACAGTAATTTTTTACTTGGGTGGTTTTGGGTTTTTTGGGGGGGGTGTTTTGTTTTGTTTTTTGTTGTTATTGGTTGGTTGGTTGGAGTTTTTTTAGATTTAGCCATATTTTTTAATGTTTGGAGAAAAAGAAAAATATATCCAAAGAAACACTTTACTGACAAAGAATCCAAAAGACCCTAACAGCTTTGAATGAACACAGCTTTTTAGTAGTTAATATTCCATTCATTTAATATCTCTAATTATTTTCCCTCTGCAGCTTTGATGGGTAGTTATAGCTTGGAATAAAAACACTGTGGTAAGGACGACTGCACAGCAAGGTTAAGTGCCTTCTTGTCTTCAGTACCAATAATTACCTTTAAACAAAAATAAAAAAAAAAAAAAAAAAAAAAAAGCTGTTTTCAGGTTTGACAGTTAATTTACTAATGAGTATGTGGACCCAATTTATAATAAAGTAATATTGACCAGAAATAATCTTATGTTGGTACTCATCTGAATTATTTTATTGTTTAAGTCTCCTATTAAATAAATTGGAAAGGATTAATTTTGCAGGATGGATTGTCAAAGGCTGCTGCATAAACTAGATACATGTCAGCACTAAATTTAATTATTGATCACAATACAATAGTGCTGAGTACACCAATTCCCAAACAGCTTCCAGTAACTATCAGCAGATTCCAAATATAGAAACTGAAGGAAAAAAATTTGATTGCGAATGACTACATTTTAAAATAAATAAATAATTCATTAGCAACCAATAAAAACTTAATTTTAAAGAACAAATTCAGATCACTCACAAGAACGTACAACAAGTAATCAGAAAATTAAAGTGCCTCCTTTCAAGTGACAAACTTTAACGAAGTAGTATAACGTTCTTTTGATTGGGGGATTCCTATGACTTCCCAGTTCTGGGAGAGAAATTTTACTAGGAAATGGAGGTTGGTTTGGGCAGAGTCCTTCATTACAACCCTTCTTGTTACAAAACAAATGCAAATATTGCAGAATGTACCGTAGAACACTATGCTTAAAGAACCATACCACAGGAAAAAAATGAGGATGCATATTTGTAAAGAAACACATTTTGCAGCTCTAATTACATCCTCTAACTGAAGAAAGCAGTCTAACAGGACAATCACTGTGCTCTCTAGAAGTAGTCAGCAGTGAATGGTTTTTCTTTTAATTTTAGAAAGTTCAGAAGATGCACATGACAAATGCTTAGCTATTTGAGATTTTGTATCTAGTCCTTAAAATTTCTCAGCACAAAACAAGACCTAATAAAACACTGTTGAGTTACATTGTGAAGAGTTTTAAATCCAGAGTAACAAGTGATGATCAGAGCTACTTTAGATATAGGAATAAAGAGGTCTAGCAGCTGGAAAGAAGGCAACAGCAAACAATTTTTTTAAAAAAAAACACAATGTCAGATAGTAATATAATATTGGCAGGATCATTGAAAGGCAATTTTACCAATTTTATTCTATAGAGTTACTGTTTAAATTCATAGACTTTATTTTCATAAAAATAACATTCATGCAGCTAGCATTTTTCTAGTGAATTTTTAATATTTATCCTGACAACATTTTAACTTCCTCTGAAATTTTAAACAAGTCTTTCATAATATGTCTCTGCTTAGCTTACAGCAAAATTAATTTTCCAAGCCAGCATCAAATATCACCGTTAAAGACCATTTTAACATTATCACAAACATAATAGAAACAACTCCAAACTAATTTGAAGATCATTCAAAAAATAAATAAGCCCTTCTGATATTAATTATTTTTTAAAGCAGCTACAAAGTTTTAACTTTCACTTACTGAAACACAGATCAGTGTTAACTCATGAATCTGGGCTTCATCCAACACTTATTGAAGTCAATTTTTTGCCCCCTTGACTTAACCATGTGCTGGATCACATCCTTTGTGACAATTATAACACACTTGCCAAATGTTACATCCCCAGACCAGGAGTGTTTTAAATAGAGCATTAAAAGTTTTTATTAAACTTTTGCTATAATCCAAAAGCCCAAACACAGCTTGCCACTAAGCCCTGCTCCTGGAGAGCCTCCCAGGAGCACTAACTCTTCTGATGAGTGCAAAAGAGTGCTTGGCAGGCTCACTGGTTTTAACAAGGTCTGTGACTGCCTTTGGCAGCCATTGAGCACCTTTCAGCATAACCTGCTCTAACATAGCCATGCTAGCTTAGGAGTATGCCACTAACCCAAAGGAATTAATTCCTTCAAAAAAATCCCAAGTTATTACAAATTTCCTTAATATATGCCCTTAAGCAATTCTGAAGCTTAAAAGCAACATTATATGGGCCTTTACACATGCAGCCACTTTAATCTGGGGAAAGACATGGGTTCTCAGCCATTCCTTGTGATACCAAAGCCTGGATACAAGACAGATAAAATGCTTGCAATATTGGGGTACTAATAACAAGAGATTCCAGTCCATTTATTTCCCTTTGTTAGCTATAGCAAGTTGTGGATATTCCGGCATTTAAACCACTGTATGCATTAAAAAAATGGGGGGGGGGGGGGGGAGGGGTGGGATGGGACGACACAACACAACACAAACCAAAAAAATACATACCAAAAAAATCCCAAACAAAACCAGACAACGAAAAAAACTCCAATCACCTCAAAATTCAGTAATTGAGTTACAGAGGATGAAGGCTAGAGAGTTAAGAGAGTCTTTCATGTATGTCTAGGCATCCAGGAAAAATATTTTGAGTTATAATTTAAATTATTTTTAAATTCAGAAGGTATTTTTTAAATTATCTTCTCTAGAAAGAACAATTTCTTAGATTATGTAGTCAGCTGAAATAGGTAAAAGCTTCCCTCCTGTCATCTCACATCCTGCCATTCCTGTAAAAGCCTAAGCACTTACTTAATTTTGAGCATATATGCATTCCAGGACTATCACTTGCTTCAAGAGTGTATGAATCTTTGCTAAACTAAAACCAAAGTCTTTTGAAGTCTCAGTAGCATTTTTCAAACACTGTAAAACAACTTTTAGAGAGGCAGTTTTCACCTCAACTCAGTTCACTTAGCACACATGCAAAGGAAATCTGTTTATATCCCAAGAGATTCACAACACACAAAATAATTATTCACTGAAAAGACTGTAATTTAAACCTCACAGATGAAGGGGGAACCAAAGGCAGATGTTTTCAGCAGGAACTGTATGGAAAAAACAGTCCACGATCAATATTATTCTTTCATATTACTATTTCAATAATGCCTAGAGGCTGACAAATGTAAGGGAATTATCATGACAGGTCTGTGTTTACAATTCCCTGACTTTACCCTATGGTATCCTGGCCTGGAAAATCTCCACAGCAGTTGTGCCACCCAGCTCCTTATTGCTCTACCTGTCATCATCTGATTGAATGGATGTAAAAAACTCCGTGGCTTTCCTCCACAGTAGTCCCATCATGGGTGAAAACCATCTTTTTGTTTTTCATCATCTCAGTAGCTCCTGCCAGATTTTAGCCAGCAGATCAAGGAGCTTTGCCTTGCAACACTTAGCTCCTCCTCACTATGCTACAGCATCAGGAAGACTGTTGAACTTCTGCCAGTTAAGCAAATATTTTTTTCATTATAGATAAAAACTGGACTTCTACCACCCTCCACACGCCTGGTTGCCAAGCCTGGGAAGCGATGCTGCCATGGGCTAAAGGGTTACAGTGATATCTGTAACCTCCTGCTTTAAGTTCATAGGAAAAAAGGTCTGAATTACAACTCAAGTAATATGCACATAGCAATTGGTGGGCAATAACTGACTGACGAAGTTTTGCCATCTCTCCAGAAAGGGGATTTTAACATTTGTTGAGGTTCTGAGCCTAGTCACTGGCTTAGAGGCATGTGGAAAGGACTGCACCATTAAACACAGAAGCAGCCACGATGTAAACAAGCAAAGAGGGAGGCCTGCAGCCAGTGCAAGGATACGTGATCAAGTCCCCACCCTGCCTCAGGCAGTGCTGGTGAGAAAGGCATATCACTGCCTATCATGAATTGCTAATATTGAAGGTTATCAACCCTTTCTCTCCGCAGTAAATAAAGATTTGAATCCACAACTAATATGTATCGTAAGTCAGATTATACAAGCAATTTCATGAAGGCTGACTAGAACTTGAAGCAGAATACACTTATTTCTGATTTAAAAAAAAAACTACACACAAAAAAAAAGCAAAATCAAAAAACATCCAACCAAAAAAAAAACCCCAAACCCAAAGTATGTATTCCTTTCACAAATGTCAGAATGATGGGAAGGAATATTTATAATGCTTTAATTTGCAAATGCCAAATCTAAATTTACAAATTCATTACTTTGTAAAAACTGTAAAATACCAGCAGTTGTATAGATAAGATAAAAAAAAGGGGGGGGGGAGGGGGATACTTAAAATATGTCTCGTTAAAATCAGTTTCACATTTTGAGACTTTACTTTTACCTTAGATTCAAGTCTTATTTTCAACTCAGAAAGAAATAGCCAGGTTTAAGCTGCCTTTTCCCTATAAGCAACCCAAAAATGCATACTATTCATGTGTTTGAAAAAAATAATAGCCATTTCTTATAAATATCCTGTAAACATTTTATAGTCTGCCCAGCCATGAAAAGCAAGAACTTCAAATATTTTCACATAAAATTAAATGGTCAAAGTTTCAGTCCATACAGCTCAAAGCCGAAAGCCAGTGTTGAGTTTTATCATTTCTCTCACTCAAAACAAAGCACCTTTAAGGAAAAAAAGAACGAAAGTGGTAACTTTCACCTTTACCATAATCAAGGGCACCAAATGAATGGCTTTGCAGGGGCTCCAAGACTGGTAACATTGGCCTTACCAAGTTTTTTACTCTCTATACATCTTTATTTTTTTTCCTTCAAATATGAACAAACTAAAAAATCCTACATGGAGAAAAATGATGAAATCAACCCAGAGAGATCCATGGAGAGCAGCTGAGAGTTAAATAATGGAACAGCTTTGTGGTTACCATTCACACAGCTCTCGGAGTCGGGGCTATCAGGCAATGAAGTAGAATAATGAAGCTACTCCTTCAGATAAGAGATCGGCTTTATAAATATGATCTTTTGTACAGCAGCTGTAGGAGAACTGTACACTTGAAAATAAGCTTGTCATATCTCCGACAGTAGGTGAAGTGGTTCAGGTTTGCGTATGCTTATGAGTTTCTAGGAGCATTAGTAATTTTATAGAAATAAAAACAGTACACAGAAATTCTGTGGGAGAAAAAGCTTTCCAGTGCATACAAGCTGATGATTGAATACATACATATATAGTCGGTATCTAGTTATATACATGTGACTTGGAGAACAGGGCTCACAACCTTCATTTCCAAAAGCACAAGGCATTTTTTTTGCTTACATGGTAGAAACTTTCCTTCTGTAACAACAGCATAGGGGTATATCCTCTTTCCAATCTAGCACTAGGCTAACAGGGCAATACTTAATGAAATACATAAATAGAGCTGACATCCTGTCCACGAGGGACCACTGGGCAGTAGCAGACACACAAAATATCACATTATGTGCTCAAACACTTTGTGTATATGCAGCATTCAGACAGTTGCCAAGTGGTAATACCAGAATGAGATTTGCACACATACTGAGAAATATGTTTTTATTTCCATTTGTGCCATATAAATAAATTCCTATGAAATAGTGAGAACCAGTTCTTGAAATTTTGATGTGGATTAATATGTTACTCTTTAAAATCTTACCATGCAAAGTCTACTGCACAACTGTTCATTTCTTCTTTAAGAGCAGAGAGTATTTGTTTTCTGTTTTGGTTGGCTATTTTTGCTAGTTAAAAAAAAAAATAAATGACTGCATTCCCCCAGTTTCTGACATATGCTTTTTGCTTTTCTTATAAGACAACTCCTTTTAATGCTATTAACCACAAAAAAGTAATTGATTATTGAATTAAAACAAACTTTTACAGTAAGATAAATGTTTCTTTTCTTTTATCATATCTAACCACTGCCAGCAGAGAAAGCTCACCACAGTGCATCTAGTTCACAGATTTAATATTCAATTTTAGCATAAGAAGGTTTTGCTGCTTCTACCACCACAAATCTGAAATCAGTGTTGCTGCTAGAAGTAGCAGAAGCCACATAAACAGCAAAGCCACAAGCGTTGTCTACACATATGGTGGCAGGGAGGCTAGAAGGAGCATCACCAAGAGAAGTGATATGGGTTAGGGGCTCTAAAAAAACCTTTAAGTAACTAGGAATACAACAACCAATTTTGCAGTGTCCCGGTTTCAGCTGTGATAGAGTCAGCTTTCTTCCTAGTAGCTGGTACAGTGCTGTGGTTTTGAATTTAGTATGAGAATAATGTTGACAGCAAAAAATAAAATATTGGTGTGTAAAGTAGTGCTTGCTCTGAAGCCAAGGACTTTTCAGTCTCTCATGCTCTGCCAAGTGAGGAGGGGCACAAGAAGCCAGGAGGGAGCACAGCCAGGACACGTGACCTGAACTAGCCAAAGTAATATTCCATACCACAGCACATCATGCTCACTATATAAATGGGGAGAGCTAGCCAGAAGGGATCGATCACTGCTTGGGTCAGGCTGGATATTGGTCAGAAGGTGGTGAGCAATTGTATTGTGCACCACTTGGGTTTCTTGGGGTTTATTCTTCTCTTTTTGTTGTCTTTCTTTTCATTACAATTATTATAATTATACTATTAATGTATTATTTTATTTCAATTCTTAAACTGTTCTTATATCTCTGCAGGTTTTATCTTTTTCTCAGTTGTCCCCATCCCACCAGCAGTGGTGATGGGAGGCAAGTGAGTAGCTGCAAGGTACTTAGTTGCCTTACTGGGATTGAACCATAACATGCAGGCACAAAGAGGAGAATGTTATGTGAAGTGTGAAAATCGCAAGGCTTCAGAAATGGAAAAACAACTGGCAGTTGGCAAAATACACTAAGTTACTGCATGGGAAGAATACATGCGGTCCAGGGGCTGGACATTAGACAAATTTAAGGAGACATGATGTGCCTTTTCCTCTACCATTGACTTGCAGACTGATTTTAGAAAAAAAACAGTCCATTCTTATGTGTGCTCATTTCCTTCTCTTGTTCACCTCACCTATTTGGATAATAAATTCTCCGTGACAAAGATTGCCTTTTCTTGAATATTTGTGCAGAACCTAGTGCAGTGAGATTTCAGTGTCTTCACAAAGACTCTGAAATAGAACTATAAGTAATACAAAATAATACCATGAACTACACAAAAAAGTTACAATTCCTATTATCTTTTTATTATTGCCCAGGAGTACTGAAATGTTTTGTGCCCAAGTAGATTTTAGATCTTCATGCAATAAATAAGATCTACTCCACTGAAAAACTAAATTTTAATTTCTATCACAAAACAAATACATTGTATATTTTATACATTTAAGGAACAATTTCAAAGGCTTCCTTTGACTTTCAGTGGAAGACTAGTGTGCATCTCTTGTGTCTCAAAAATGTTTGTATCTAGTTCTGAAGACAGACAGAGAAATCATGGCTGAAGAAAACAACTGTAGAAACACCTGTACAACACTGCTGCATTTTCTGTTATTTCAGTGTTTCACCACACTCTCCGATATTTCCATCATGTACTTTATAACATTTAAATAAATTGATACAAAACAACCAAACATCAGATGAAACTACAGTCACTGAATAATTATGGTATCAATGCACCATTCAGCAATTCTGAGAACACAAATGACGCTGCAAAATGGATCTCCACTAGCACAAAGCAAGTGCAGTGCCAGGGGAAAAATAAATAAATAAATAAATAAATAAATGAGGCGGCAAAAAAAGGAAAAAAAAAAACCCACAAACAAAACCCAAAACCAAACCAACCAAACAAGCAAAAAAACCCACGTCAAAATTTTTTTTCTAAATCCTTTTGGCTTGGCCTAACTTCCTTCTTGACAGCTGTACCTTCTCTTGTTTCCCTCTGGCCTCCACGTACTAGTTTCAGTCCTTGCAGCTGTCCTGGTATCTGCACACTCTTTTTTCCCCTTGCCTCATTCCCCCTTATTGCTGTGAGCGCTCCTTTGCATAGCAGAGAATGAGGTAGCCTCACCAAATAACTGTGCAGCAGCTTCGGCTCACTTCGAAAGGGACCATGAAAGAGTAGAGAAGAGTAGAAAAAGCAAAAATGTTATGGGTTAAGTGTCTTAAAAGGACTGCAGAAAAAAAAAGGGATGGTCAAACAAGGTGAGGAGAATGAAGAAAAAGAGAATATTTTTCTTCATTCACAAGAAGAAGTGAGGAAAGAGAATATTTTTCTTCACACAAGAAGAGAAGTGAGGAAAAAAAAATCCAGAGTGACTATAGGGAAATAGAAAAGAAGAGGAGAGGAGAAGGGTGGCATCCCTTACACTCACATTCGCATTCATGTCAGAGGAAAATGCATAGGAATTGAAAGAAAAGGAGAATAAACAAGAAAAACTACTCTCATTCTAGTATTTGGAAAAAAAAACCCCGCCACCAAAGCAAAAAACACACACACACACAAAAAAAAACCCCACACAAACTGAAAAAACACACAAAAACCCCAAACAACCCCACACAATGACATAAAAAAAGAGATGACACAAAATACTGGGTGTGGGAAAAAAGACATTAATAAACAACTGAGCAAGAGTAAATAAAAACAATAAACAATATTTTTAAAAAATTATTGAGGTGCACATTTATCTCCCCATTATTTTTTCCATCTTGAATGCCAAAGGAGGATAAAAGAAGGAGTGCAGTAAGGAACCTGGAAAGAGATGCTGGAGCAGTCTTCTCTCACATCTGTGACCACCACCTTATTTGTAGCAAAGACTTCTTCCTCTGTTAAAGACCCATATCGTCACTATGTGGGCAAGGGTTGAGGAGCACAGATGGATTGGAAAGACAAGATTTTGAATATTGTGATAAGGACTTTTTTTTTCATTTTGAAAAATTTGTAGTTTGGTAGTTCCTTAGGCATCACTACTGCATCAAATTATCACATCTTTTCTTGACGTAAATATTTTCAGAAACAACTGGAAAACAAAATTTGGGTTGGCATTAAGCAGCTTTTTCTAGCTCTGAAACTAAATACATGATTTCATTTTAAAGGTTAACCATATTTTAATTAATACTTGGTATCAAACCTGAGAGGAAAGGGGAAGTGACAGTCTGTCTCTCCACTTATCAGTGGAAATGGTGACATAAAACTAAAAAGTAAGCACTCCCAAAACAGAATATAAAATAGCAGGAAGAAGTTGATAGAAAGCTGTTTTCATACCCTGATAGTACTTTCAATATTTTTCCCCCCCCCCCCATATCAGACTGTTTCTGATTCACAAATCACTTTTTTCATAAAAAGTAACAAAACAAATCAAATTTGCTTACTCAAAGAGTTCATCGTTTTAATGATCTGAAATATCTAGTTTGGCTCTTTTTTCTTTTTTTCTGCAACTGGTTTGTCTCTTTAACCAATACAGAATTTTTAACCCAAAATTTTTTCTTGATGAAACAAGACATTTTCTCTGCACAAAAAAGAGAATCAGAAATTAAAACTGGTGTTTTGTCACAAATCTGAGTTCTAAGTAGTGTGATTTCCCAACAAATTTTAAACACAGTTTTTAACCAAGAAAACTTTTTCTTGATTGCTACTTCACCTCATGAAAATGTCCAACAGTTATTTACTAAAGGCTAGATTAAGGTGCTCTTAGAAGGAGTGCCACACACTTCAGCACACAAGACCTCATCTTGCTAACAAGTCTGTTTACCTGTCTGCTAAGGGAAAGTGTTTGCAGACCATCTCCTGCACTTAGGTGCCTGCAAAATACCCACATTTTTTACATATAATAAAAGTATGCTTTGGTTCCCAAAGGCAGCAGTGATGCAATCCTGACATTAACTTAAACTGTGTCTACCTTACACACAGCAACAGCTCTGTATATTTCAACTCTACATAACATAGTTTTAAGAAATTCATAATCCATCATTCATTTTCTGCTGTGGAGACTCTGTA
Organism: Strigops habroptila; assembly: GCF_004027225.2. Lineage (NCBI taxonomy): Eukaryota > Metazoa > Chordata > Aves > Psittaciformes > Psittacidae > Strigops > Strigops habroptila. The sequence goes on along the minus strand of NC_044281.2, from coordinate 22,489,606 downwards.
TTCTCTAGCCTGTCTTTTACATTCTCTTCCCCAATCCTTTCTGCATTCCATTCGTTCAGTTTATCTTTTTATATTTACTATATGTGAAAAATATTCAAACAAGGGAAAAATAAAGACAATTTTAGCAGTGATTTCTATTCTTTACATAATGTTCTGAAAGGTTCCACATGACAATGCTGGCAGATGTTGATGCATGCAACATTTTAGCTAAACCAGTGATTGACAGGTACACCATTATTTCTGCAATCTGGACTGACTGTTACACAGAGTAAATGCTAATCCTTATCCATTCAGTTGTTTCCTCACATTATTCACTTTTTTTTCCCTCCAGTGTAGGAATGACTTGTTTGTTACACTCCTAATCCTCTGCCTTTGTGCCAGTGGACACCAGACTGCAATGAACACACCTGGACAACTATTCTCTGATGAGACTACAGAAATGATAGCCATTGTAGCAAATGCCTGCTAGTAAAAGCCATGATATGTGACTCATGGGGAGCCAAAGAACAATTCTCCCAGCTTCAATTAATTGAGCTATACCTAGAGATCTTATGTGCTTATGTAGGTATCTCATTTTATCAAGACTGCTTTGCATGCTGGAAAGATGCCTCACAATATAAACCTATACTCTAGCCTGTTTTAAATTAGGTCCTCTACAATATGCATGCTCAGGAGATGGAAGACTTTTTCTGGGTTTAATTGGATGTTAGCTTCTGAGCATTCCAAGGAATGAATTGTGGGGGGCTTTGAAGCCATGGCACATAAGGTTGGATTAGCAAATAAGAAGAGAGCTTATTCTGAGTAAGCTATCCAAGAAATGCATTTGCAGGAGGAAAATTACCTCAGGACAATCAAAAGCAATTCTGGAAAGGGTTTTGATTTAAGAATATTTTTTATCTTAAGTTCTGCCCTGAACAAGTCAGTTTCATGTAGCACAACAGAGAGAAAGCTAAGTTTAACAAGTTGCATAAGACTAACCAATTTACAGAAGGTAAAAGCTATGACAAGAAATCCTTACACTAAGTGTTGTCAGAACCTTTATGCAGAAGTCAGAGACATGCATTATAAGCATCGTCAAACAGACAAAAAAGTGGTGAGTAGATGACAATCCCATTCCATTCTTTGTTTCTAAATTTTGGTACTCCTCTGGAACAGATGAGCCAGACTGACAACAGGTCATGGACCTGGGCAGTTTGTACCTCCTGCTGTTACTGTTTGGAGCTTGGGTTTCTTGTGTTTTGTTTTACAGGTAAGGAAGAAATTAACAAATTCAACAGACTGGAAACAAAACCATGAAAACATTTCTTGTGGTATTCTGGTCCAATCATCCTAACTGCAGCTGTAAGGAAAATCTGTCCTTTTTATCTAGCATGTGGAGAGCCTAAATTTTCAATTACTTTTAAGAATCAAATATTTATGTTTTCACCATATACTTTATGATAATTATCTATCCTACAGATCATTATAGAATACTGGCCAAAAGACAAACACATTGCACGTTGGTGGATCCTCAACTGCTCAAAAGGAAACACAGGCTATTGCCTGAGATACTGCAAAAGGAAATCAACGGCAGATTGCCAAATAGTGTTAGCAATATTAGAAGATGCATCTATGCACTGGTAATCTAAACATTACAATCCTAAAGTTCATTTGCTCACTAAAGCATAAGAAAAATATCAGTACATATTTCTGAATGAAAATATTTCCAGTAAAAATGTTGGTGAGTTATTCTGTGACATTCCTTTGCAGATTCTGATTTTGCTTCTTGAACCAAGAACACACTACTTGCACACCAGTTAAGCAACGTTTGATATTTAGGGTAGTATACAAGTTAAAAGGTTACAAAATTATAGAAAGTGTATTACCTCTTTTGATAGGTTATGAAGTGCCTCTTCAAAACAGAATATTTGGCTGTGTCTAGAGATAATTAATACAACAAGATGAATAACTTTGCAGGGGGTATATTTAGCATATATGATTATATTTTTCTCCTAGAGCATGGATCCTGTAAGTTGTAGATTCTGCACATAGATAAAATTTAGAATACTTCATTAAAAAAGTTCCCAACATAGTGTGTGCAAAAATCATGTAAACCTCAGATAAACAGATTGTCTTCAAAATCTAGGCAGCATTCCAGAGCATAATTGTAGTGCCATGAAGCCAAAGTGGCCCTGAAGAGGGAGATTCTTTGACCAGCAGTTAAATCTATAACAGTCCTTCGAAAAACTTTGATTCAGCAGAGTAAGAAAAAAGAGCAGCCACCTGGCAGATGACAAGTTGAGATGACTGCAAAGCAAATTTCTATTAATGCTGAATGACAGCATACTTTAAGATTTAAAAGATAAAGGATCTTTATAACCAAAACCTGCATTGTACATATCTGCCAGGTATCCTGGGGTTTGATAGTTGGTGTTGTTAGAGTAGAGATCATCAATCCAGCAGATGGATTAGAAGATGAGACCAATATCTGCAGCAGTCCAAATTGTGTTGTGGGCTTGCCCCTGAAGCCCATGCAACAGTTACTTGTTTCTCCTGTCTTTAAAAGTAATCCTGATTGTAAGCACACTAGTGGTGAAAAAAAATCTACACGCAGCCCCCCACCCCTCAAAAGAGAGCCCTGAAATGATTGACTAAAGATGAGTGTCCTTCGATAGGTATGCCCTCTAGAACAAATTTTCTATTTGCCAAGGAATGAAGGAAGCCATGACTGCTATGAAAAGCCATCACAATTATGCTCATCTTGGTAGCACTATGCCCCAAACAAAGGGATGCTTATATATTTGTGGAATACATTGCTGATGTCTAACCTATCAATATTTCTATAGCTTTGAAATAAACGAAGGTTAATTTGAAAGCTTTCAGACATTCTTAATGGAGATGCTCATCTGCTCTGGAATGACGTCTCCTGGGCTTTTAAGTGATCAAATACCTGCTAAATATTTCATAGTCTGAATCTCTGCTAAAGGAAGAACAGAGCCAGGTACTTCTACTATGTTTCTGAATTTCTCAGGTGTTGGTTCAAGGCTCTGAAACGGACTCCTCTAAAACCCACAAACTATTATAAAGCCACATCATCCTCTTTCCCAAGGGAAAGCCTTACTTCTTCACCTTTTTGTTTTTAATATAAAACCATAGCAGCATGTACAGTGGTGACAAACTATATTTGATACTACTATTCTTAGTAGTTTCCTAACTACTAGCTGTGATTTAGCTAACTAAAAGCTGCGAGAGGGGTGTGTCTCAATTCTTGCAATTCACTATCTTTATTGGACAGAGTTCTGTATTTTATTTTTTGCACTGCCAGTAAAACAAGGAACCTCAGGTAATGTATCTAAACCTTTTCATCAACGTCAGATACATTGTCCAACTGCTAGGCATATGAGAAAGTGACCAGGGTCTGCTATGGGCCTTCACCATAGGAAAATGATCCCCCCCCCCCCCAAAGTGCAAAGTTTGAAAGCTTCCCTTCTAAAGGGAACATTATGTCAATGCCCAGAGCACCTGCAGACAGAGAAAGAGGACATTTCCTGCTGAAGATGGTGATGGAGTCACCTGTGCTACTTTATGTGATGCCAATTAAACACTTCTGCCTCTCAGTGCTTCTGCATGACTGTAAACCAGTCACTAACACAACCCTACTGCATGTTGTGTTATTCGTCTCTGGATTTTGAGTCCAGGGAAGGAAATCAGATTTCAAATGACATTTGAAGTATGATGGGGAAAAAAATAGAGTATCCAGCATAAGCCTTATGGTGTATACTGACAGACCCCTTAATTCCTCACAGCTCTTAACTTCTCGGTACCCTGCTTTGAACTTCTGTAAAACTAGGATGCTGACCTGCTTCGTGGGTGGGTGATTATAACACTGAATTGATATTTGGTAAATTACTGCAATACATTTGAATGAAAAATGTAGAACTGTAAAGAATGATGATTATGATGAACCTTCAATTCTTTTTTAAGTTGGTCCATCTGTCATTATAAACCATCTTGAAGTAGGCTATTATTCAAAAAACTTAAAAATTGTTGTGTAATACTAGTTATCAAGACAGACCACTGTTTTAACTTAGCAAGTAGCTAAAGGAAAAAAACTTCACTGATACTTTACAGTCTTTTTCTATTTATAAGGCTTTCATACCATGATAAATGGTACAGCTGTTCTCTAAGATACCCCTGTATTGTTACATAGAAGAACTTCAGATTTAACCTGACCTACTCAGAATGGATATCTCCACTACAGTATGTTATGAGACCTTTGTGATACTTCTTTGATAATTTTTTGCAGACCTCCATTAGAAACATGGAAAAGCTACTTCAAGAGTGCAGACTTACAGCTTACTGTTTACCTATACACTCATAAGATCAAAACCCCTGGTCTTACTGTTTTTGTTAACAAGGAGCACTAAAAGTCTTCCCACATACTGAGTTTTGGTTTCCATTTTACAATCTGAGATGACAGACGGCACAAAAATGATGAGAAAACTGTGGGGAGGCTTCCAGAAGATTGATTCTCTCATCAGCTGATTCTTTTCTAGTTAGTCTTTTATTGACTACAAAGGTATAGCCAATGCAGAAAAGGAAAACCAGACTGCCCTGTTTAATCCTGAGGGCATTGGCAAAAGGTGATCACTTTTTGAGAAAACACAGGCCTACAAGGAAATCAGCACACTGTATGAGCCGTTAAGCTGATTTAAACACACAGGGGATGCCTGGGGTTGAGCTCAAGATCTCTGAGGTGTGAGATGAGAATGAAACCATTGCAGAGACTAATATTACTGAGCTTTAGTAGCAGGTGGTATAGTTGATCAGTCAGGAACCTGTCATTTGGAGAATAGGCCAATAGATCTGAGAGACATGAAAAATCCTTCGTTCCCACCCCCCCCCCCCACCACAAATGAAAATATTGTGATTGTGAACTTTCGCAATTACCAACTAAAACTTTTCACAGTTTATGCAGTTACAAGTAATATAGTTACAGAGCACACACTGACAAAACATATAAAAAAATTTAAAGTGACACTGTAAGCATTTGTATCCATGATTGCAATAGCACTGTCTGCAACTCTAACACATCCTATTTCAACAGAAACCACGATCAGATGACACAAAAAGAAATTCATATAGGAATTTATGATGTTTACTTGGTATTAAAATCTGTACTGTCATCTGGAACGCATATCACAGCACACATATTGCGTATGTGCTTGAAGGCTGTTCATGGCAACTTTGGGGAACTTGCAATGGTTTCTGGTATGTGCTCCAGCAAACGAATCACCATTGAATGGATGAAAATTAATACCTCCATGTTTCTGGGATTAAGAGATTTTGCCAATAATGCAAAATTTTCACCATGTTTTCTGCATATATTGCATTATTCAGAACTCAATTTTCCTGCCTTTTTTTCCATTTTATCTTAACTCTCCTCCAAGTTTTCAGATAAAAAACTATTACTGCTAATTGGTAAGCAACATAAAAGCATCAGACCTAAGCAAGGCAGGCAACAAAATTTTTTACATTCCATTGGTCCAAATTTCAGGTGTCTTCTTGCGCAAATACATCTGTACAGATGCACTTGTGATAAATGAACAACTTATTCACTGAATAGCTGGTTTTAAAATTTCAGCATGCAAGTGTACATTATTGGTATACCTTAACAACAACTGGCTGACATAAATAACCAAAATAATTGCAAGTTCTTTGAAGTTCATTTTTCAAAGTCTGCCATCTATAGATATTAGAACTTGTATAATTTGTGGTGAATTAATCTTGACATTCGAAAGTATAACACCACAAATCAAAAGGGTAATAAGTGCATAAAATCCAAAGTTAAATATTTCAAATGCCTTTTTCCCCCCCTTTTTTTATGGATACATATAATATTAACTTTCTCAAACAAATGTGGTCACTATACAGACATCTGGTATGCAAGGTACAAATGTGCAATAATTTCAGTCATTTTTAACTTGGTGTGGCTGAAAAACTGCATGCAAGGCAAATCATCCCGCAAGAGAAAGGTGCCCTGTAGTCTGCATTTAACACAGTACATCAATGACTATCTTCCAAAACTGTCAAAAATTCTTAAGAAAGAACATGGCACAGCTTTCCTGGATAATATTGTGGAATATTGTAATTCCACATGATAGAGGTCACCGTACAGCGGCTGCCACTAACCAACTGAAATGGCTGTGTGACAGGACTTTTCAGATAAGTTTTTTCACAGGAAAAATTTGTATATGGTTAGATTTCTGTCACTACTCTTGAATGTCATGTTGCCTAATTTCACAATAAAACACGAAAGCACAGTCACTTACCATAACATTACATGACTTATTAAATTCACTATTGCTTTTTCAAGTAAAAATACACACCTTTTATTCTGAACTGAATTTTGACTGCATGCATGACGGGTGTTACTTAAAGGTCTTCATACAGAGAGAATAATGTCTTCAATCTTTCTTGTAAGTAAAGTGCCAACAATGCCAGGCTGAGAGAAATACTTTTATTTCAAATTACTATTAGCCCAAAAATAAATAGCAGTAACCATAATTCTGCAACACCTTGATTTGATAAGAAATACCTTCACTCTTATGAAAATAGAATAAAACTCACAAACTGAGATAGCAAAAACTACCAAAGAGAACTCCCATGGCTTTAAGTCTATCTCCAAAGCTGCTGGGCTTTTGGGTATGAGAGGCAGCAGTAAAGCACTTTTTAGATGATGCTTATGGAATCACTGATTTCTGGGAGGATGTTAGAGTGGCGCCCTAACTAGATAAAATTTTGCAAGTATTGTATCAGTGCATCATACTACTAAGTACTCCAAATAAACTGAAAAACAGAACACTTGTCACATAACATGTCAATTACCAACTTGCTATAGGAAGGATTCAATGAAACTACATGTCATCAATATGTTGTTGACCCAAAATAAGAATTTGTGGGTACATTTTTCAGAGAATGACTGAGGATTACTCTTTTCATACATTTAAATCTGGTGTATTTTTTTTCCATCTCCTTGCTTCAGAATTAGCTCAAATGCCCATACATTTGGACTCTGTATATGATGCAATAACTAGCTAGGTGCTTATATAGATTTTTAGACATGGATCATGAACATTTTCTGAGAATAACCTTCAAAAGATAAGGCACATAAAACATAATTTCTCGCTAGCTAATATCTCCCTTAGAAGATGCAATTATTTTTCACACCATCCAGACAACACCATACCTGAAACCCTCCAAAAGATCAAGGGTCTTATGAAAACCACAAAGATCACATATTAACTGCAGGAGCATATCAGACTGGTAAAACCAAGTACATGTACCCAAAATACAGTGGTAAATCCCTGTATTATCTTCGTACCAACACAAAATAAGTTGGTTTTCAGAGTGGAAAACTATGACAAGGTAACCAATGCAACCTGTACTGCTGCTCTCCTTAACTTCGCCCAGCTGAGAGTTCTCTTCCAATTAAGTTTAATTACTTTTTTCTCGATAGTTGGTGCTATGTTAGTGTGTTTACAATGACCCTTATGTTGTAATCAACCACCTAAGTAAATTCTGTAAAGGAAAAGGACGCTATTATTTCTAAGTCTGTAGCATGTAAGTGTTACTTCACTGAAAACCAGGTTAATGATCCATTCTGATACACTAGGTGCTACACAAACTTATTTCTTTGTGGTGCATGGTTTTTGCATTTGTTATAGACAGTAACTGCAGAACTTATGGGTTTATCTCATATCTTTGCCGCTAGAGATTCCTGTTCAGTCACTGATACATAGCTCACCCCTCTGAGTGGCATTGTGGAATACACTATACATAAAGCAAGTAGATGACTCAAAGTCACATTTCGGAAGTAGAAAGCAGTCACTCACTATCAGACCAGGAGAAACCTACTCTCTTCCTTTAAGATTTCCCTTAAATGTTTTTTTTTTAACTCCCTGTCCACACAGATTAATTTACAGCAATTCTGTGTTTGCAGATTCTGCCATTAGAGATAGCACATAACTTGGACATATATATTTGATGGCAAAACTGTATTTGCACAAGCTCAGGTTATTAAAGTGAAGTTATAGGGTTGCTTCTGTTTCCACTGCCACATTTTGGGCTTCCCACTCACCCATCCCCTGGCGGATAATGCCTTTTTTCAAAAAAGATTAAGAAAAACCCTTCCTGATCATCGCTCACTCCACAGAACAGAGGTGTCAGAACAAAATTTTCCACCCCCTAACCTTGATCTTAGTGTATGTTTTATCCTACCCCTTCATGACGATGACACCAACATTAAAAGAGAACAAAAAAGGAGCAGTAGCAGCAAGAACGCTGAAGAACTTAATGATATAAAGATTGTTAAAAGAGACAAAACAGACCAGGGTTTTTTTCCAGGAAATATGACAATTATTTCAGCAGGCTCAAGATGTTAACTTCATTTTATAACATTAAAGGTGATAACAAAGTACACATCTTCAACAATAACAACAATACACACACACATACATAAAAGTACTCATATTTTTGTAAAGAAAGATTTACTCCTAAAACAGTAAACTCCATGTTAACTTTGCTCCTCCTCCCAACATTAACTTGTGAAAACAGGTGAATGCCACATCCTTTGCTTGTCTTTGTACAAGAACAATACAACAATTTTGATGCCTAAATAACCCATAATTATTATTTTTTTTATTCTGTGTTTTGGGTGGTCACTGATGACCCCTCCTTGCCACAGTGCAAGTTGCTGAGGCTGTGAAAGCATGCAGGAGTAACCAGCCAAAGACATTATAGAACAATGAGAAGGTCAAAGTTGCATTGCATATTGCTGTCCTTCCTCAAGCACTGCACACAGCCTCCAAAGAGGAAAAATTAACCCTTTACTTGTGCTCCCTAATCATATTTCTTATTACTTAAGTAAAAGAGAGCAGGATGTCCTGTTAAGCCAGAGGAAGCAAAGTAGGATAAAATTCTCAAGAAAAGGCAGTTATAATTAAGGGTATTGCTTGCCCCCTCGTTCTGTCCTTTGTGTCCAAAAAAAAAAAGAAAGGTGCTAGTGAGGAGGACATGGAAGTGTCTTTTGTTATCCAAAGAAATGAACTATAGTTTTCATCCCACTAGGGGTTTCCACAGTAAATGGAGCTTTTCTTTCTTTCAAGCCTTATTTTAACAGTTCTCAGACTGACAAGCTGTTATAAGTATCAAGTTATCTTCTATTGGAAACGCACCAAGGAAAAGAGGAAAAGAGTCCTATCTTTATCCTTCAAGACAAAAAGAATTAATTTTAATGTAAAAGCAAAAGAAGATGCAAGTAGGAAAAACATCAAATACTGCTTTTCAATCCAGACATAGCAAGTGCTTATAAAAATGCAGCACTTAATATATTTTCATATTCACACATATGCATATAGATATTCATAAATAAATTGTATATCATATATGCATATGTCTGTGTGTATTTCATAGGTTCAAATAAAGTGATTGCTGTGCTTTTCTACTTAAATTCCAGGCATCTGATATTAGTTTCTTAAGTTAATGAGCCTGCACCTTATCTTACTGCCCATATTGTATATGTTTTGCAAGCTGCCAGCTGTGCATCAGAGCTGCCTCATGATGTGCATGTTTGCTTATAGGCAAAAAAATTGAGCAAGTATTTCTTAAGAACCCTGACATTTACAAAGTAATGAAAGAAATGCCCCTTATTTTCTGGCATCTTTGCTACAAATTCTATTTTCATTTTGCAATTTTTTTTATTTTTTTTTTTCCCCCACGAAAGGAACATTACCAGAATTATCTATGCTTTCATTGGAGGGTGAAAAAAGAAAAAAAAAAAAAAATTGGACTCACAGGTCTGATGCAAAGATTCCTTCCCCCATAATATAAGCAAAACTGATTCAAGCTGGGCAGGTACTGGCTGGTAGCACTACAGCCAAGGAAGTAATTCCTTCTGAGAGCTCCCCAGCTGAAGCCAACCGAGGACAGTGGTAGCCACAAAAGGAAGAATGAAAAGACATAAAACATCCCCCAGAGAAATGTCTCTGTCAATTCTTCTTCAGTTTCATTTTTTCATATTTTTCCCCACTGCCAGATCAGCACAAAATATTTATTTTTTTTTTTTCAGTTACAACAGTATCAGGAAGAAAGCACAAAAGCAGCTATTTGCATAGCTTTAAAATGACACCACTCTTGTTACTGTTAACAGGATTTACACATTCAGAGGCTTTCCCACTCAGCTAAATGGAAACTTTACGTTCGTTTCATATTTGAGTCAACAGGAGCTCTCGATTTCCATCCAGATTTCTATTTGAGAGAAAGAATTCAATAATCATTTCTACTTCTCAAAATTTGAGTTGCCTGGGGAGTAACATATTTCTTTTTTGATAGAAAAATAAAATATCACAAGTGTTCCATTATTATGAATTGTCATGGCACAGGACAAGAAATTGGGGTTTATGTAAAGTTTATACCATTCAGTAATAGTTTTATATATGAACTATTTATTCAAATTTGGATGGGTTAAACAGAATCGAAAGAAATCACCAAGCACTTGTAGAGGATATTAGTAGTATAGTCAAATACTCTGAGATAGAAAGAACAATAAATTTGTGAGCAATCTTCAAAAAAAAAAAAAAAAGCTAGTTAGAGTTTACAATAAATAAATAAAATCCCTCCTATATGCCATTTTTTCATCTGAAAGAATGTTCACTCCTCCAACTGCAGAAAATGCTATATGTTAGGTGTTTTGCTTTAGTTGTATTGGGAGGAGGAAAAGATTCATTAGAAATAAAGTCAAGAGGATAATTAGGTAAAGAAATAAAATGCACTTCCAATTTGTGCCCCAACTTTGTCTTCTAGTCACGTGTCCACCACTGATTTCCAGTATGGAGAAAATGGAGAACTCTGGTCTTTTTTGTTTTCATTGCTCTGAACCTATTAAGGATCAGAGTACCCACCACTGACTTCAGTGTCTGTATTAGGCCATAGCTGCACCATTTAGTTTCTCATAGATTTAGCTGTGATATGCAGAATGAGAAAGAGATAATGGGATACACCTCCTTTTGCATTAAGTCCCCCTTGGTGCCTACAATTTCATGTGTAAAGCTGATTACCCTTTATGTATTACAATTCTTAGAGAAAAGCAGAAAATATATATTAATTATGCTGGCGCCTATTGGATAAGCTTTTCTGAATGAGCATCTACACTCCCTGCTGAAGGATGAAACCTAGACAGATTAGAGAAAGGCAATAATCAGCATAGGTTGGCCCTGTTCCAGAGCTAGGTGACGCAGCCAAAACACAATAAAACAAAACTACCAACTTAACCTCACAGCAATTTTAGCAATATTAGAGAGTCTTCAGCAGAGGTGCACTGACACTAAGGAGGTTATTGAATTTTAATTTCTTTCTTTAATCAAATGTATCTAAAGTCATCATCCCTGAATAGCAAAACATATCAATAACCAACTAGAAGATCATGCACAAAAGACAAAAGATCTCACTCCTCAAAGTCTGAGAGGCTTTATGCATGCTCGTGCCACATTCTTCAATCTTCAAAGGAGGTCATTCATATAAATTCAGTAAAGACAGTAATGTGTGAATCTGATGCTACCCTGACCCCTCTTCCACCTTCGAAAGCAACTCTAAAAGCTTAAACAGTAAAATTCAAGCAAAAAGGCACCTCCACTGCTGCCAAACAGATAGATAGCCTATGCCTGAACTCAATTTACAAAACAGAGACATCACTGCATGTTAGCCACTTTAATAGATTCAAGTTTGTTTTCAGAATATACATCTACTTTCAGCAAACTGCAAAGCACAAACAGAATAAAAATGCTGACAGAGACCGCAACCTGTAAGTAAAACAGACAACTGAAACAACAAAATTAACAAATTATAATAATTATTTTATTGTCATAGCAAATGAAGGGGTTTTCCTTCATAATTTGCCATAACAGGAACAACAATAATGCTTGTAAAACTACTAATCCAGAAGTCAAAAATTCTATTGGACCTATTCGTGCACAATTGCAGAAACCTCTCAGGAGCTCTGATATAGTCACTCTCAGGTCTAATCCCATTATACTGGATGAAATGCTACAAGCATTCATACAGGACGTACCCTACCTAAGAAACATCGAGGAAAACCCACAGTGCCGTAAGTGTCTGGCCTTAAGCATTGCTAGAACAGTAACAAGCTGCAAGCAGTCTATGAATCTAGAAATGGCACTAAATAGGATTGCTCTCAGTTTATGAGCTGGTAAGCCTCTCTCATAGAGCAGTTCACAGTGACTGACAGTTAAAACATTGGGTCATCCAGTAGTGCTTGTGCTACGTGCCAAGAGGCATGGGGCCGCAAAGACTGATGAAATTAAAACTCACCCAAAAAATAAAGACAAAAAAATTTATGGCAAATGTTCATCTGATGTAGTCCCCTTTAGAGAAGATGAGCAAGAGTTGGAGAAATAGCTCTAAGCCATAAGCATCACTACAAGGGAGCATACAACAAAAGTAAGGAAAAATTCTCTAACTGGTTACTAAAAGTGTAGAAACAGTAACAACTGCTTGTGGTACTAAACACCACACTCCTCCTCTCAAACCATTTCAAAAGTCACGGACTGGTGTTTTTGCTGCTTTCTTAGAACTGATATTTTCTTCTTTTTCCTTGCAATTAATTGCAAGTTAAATTCAAGGTAGAGAATCTTTTTAGATGAAGACTTTTTGATGCTTCTTTGTGCCATAGAAGAATTTGACATGTTCTAATGTGCTTAATTTTAAAGGTAGTCACTTAATATTCTTTGCAATCATTTAATGGAATTAAAGCAGTGACCTCTAAGAATAAAGAAGGGAATTTCTACATAATTTCTATTCTCCCTACTGACTGAAACAAGCAAGGTGCAAAAGGATAGAATGGTGAGTCACATTTCCTTCCATTCACTCAATAAATCAAATGCAGAGATGAAAACACACAAAAGATAGTAAGACTAAACTTGAAAGAGTTATCAAAAAAATATCTCCAGAAAATGGAAAGGGAGCAAGTGCTCTACATTTCTGTAAATGGATGCTAGCAGCAAACTTGGCTAGGAGTACTTTTGTCAGTGCTATGTATAACAAGTAGTGGAACAAGACAGAATAATGGAATATTAAAAAGAACAAAATATCTACATAAGACTTAATTATTTTTATTCCCATTATATCCAGTCTTCCAAAGAAACTCAAGGAACTGTGAACTGAGTTTATATTCTCTTTCTTAAAGCTGATTACTGGTTTGGTGCTGGTAAATCATGATTTTAAGATTACTTAATAGATATATAAATTTTTAAGTACAACATCCCCCAGCAGTCTGCATCTTCTTTAACGAGGATATTAATCTGTACACAAAGATCTGGTAAAAGCTCTCTCTCTCATTTTGGTCCACCAACTCAGGCATAAATACAGAACAAACTTATTGTGGAATTGCTTCACAGACATAAATGTCCCCTATAGAATCTATGTCTACCTAGCGTTTAGCTGAACATCACCTCTTTTTCATTTTTCTTACTTCCATAAATTAGAAGAAATTACTTTGGAAAAAAAATAGAAAGAGATTAAAAAAAAAAAAAAAAAAAAACTATAAGAGAAAATTCCAGCCCGATTGTGCTGAAAACTTAGAAATCAAGTTCAACTAAATTAGAATGAGCTCTAAGGCATGAGAGGTGAAACAGTTTATTCCACTAAATCCAGGATGACAGGAAAAGAATCATGAGGATAGACAAGATGAGTAGAATCATTTTTCTGTTGGAGCAAGGCACAGATGAAATGATTTCTTTAAAGGACTTTTTTTTTTTTTTTTTTAAAGTTGTAAGTTTCTTCTTAAAAGTTTCTTCTTATTCTTTCCTTTAGATTAATCAAGCTTCTCTAAATTAAACCTTAAGTGTACTAATATATTGGGGGAAGAAAAAGGTTTTTGATGCTCACTGTCAGGAACAACACAAGATACGCTACAAGATCTCCTGTCTGTACCAAGTCCTCTCTTGTTTCTTTGAATTGCCAAGCTATTTTCCTTACTTATGAGCATCCAAATCCTGGGAGCACAATACCTCAAGAACGCAGAATATATAAACTGTGGCATTCATCTGGGAATGCATCTTCAGGATACTGTTGCTATACAGTATCATGGAAATTTTGAAGGTCGCGAAAAACAGTCTCTTTTGTTCCCAACCTCTGCCTAAATCTGGAAATTTTTAGGAAGAACTGAAGAACCCTCTTCGCAAAATTAAATTTCACTATTTCTTTAAAGCATGTTTACTATACAATTTAGCTGGCTCACATAAGGTACATTTAGGGATATTTATCAACTAAATAACTTCAAATTACTTACATTTTAATAGCAATGTAGTTATGTATGAAGGGAACAGCACTGCACTACACTTAAGAGCCAGAGGGAAAATATGGACCACTAACAGGAAGCTTTCTAGCAATGTAAACCAACAGTAAAGCCAGCTACATGCAGCTCAGAAGCACTACTTGCACTGGACTTCTACAAAAGGGGGAAAACTGTGGATCCCTCAACAGAAAAGGAAAAGTTCATACCATCTCTATTCCTTGTAATGAAGGTGATACAGTACATTGTAAAGGATTAACAATATATATGGATACCAAATCCAGATTTTTATGGAAACTCTATTTTTTTAAACAGAGCCTTACTAGACATAAACAAAACTACTAGACATGAGCATCTTGTGAGAGTCAACAATTCAAAGTTTTCAATCATGCACACCCAGGTAGTCTAGATGCAGGAATTAAGGCCTAAGGCTATATCTTTCAAAATGTAGACTGTGTGATGTGTTGCACATTACTAAAATCCAAGATAAATATTTTAAATAACACTTCAAATACTCTCCCTGATTATTTGGAGATGAAATCATTGTTTACAGAACTTGTGGCTCAACTCTTCCTAAAACCCTTTTCCAAGAGGAAAGGCAAAAAAGATAGATTTTTCTTTTCGTTATCAAAATTCCTCATTTTTCTTGTACCCTAATATTTCTAGTAAAGGATCACATCAGCAATCCAGTACTATTTCTACAGTAAGAGAGAGCGAGCATCATTTTCTGCTCTTGACAAGCTCCCCCTTAAATGTGCCTCTTAGATGTGATGCCCTATGTCACTGCCTAGCTCTGTGCAGCCTCTGTTTCCATGGCTGCTTTTAAAGGTTTTAAAGCTGCCTTTTCACCTGGAAATGTAAATTGGGAAACTCTATCAGGAGGATTGCCTAGTAAGTATTTTTAATCAAAAACTAAATTTTAGGGGATACATTTAGAGAAAGCTTCCCTTAATACAACCCACAAAAGTTGCAAGCACATCAGTTTTTCACACATAAAAACTGCATTTGTGCAAATAAACAGGGCAATTTGCAAACGTTAACTTGATCAGTCATCTGTTTTGTGTGTACAAATGCAGATTTGCTGTGTGTGTAAGCCTGAGCTAGCAAATTTCCACCCAGAAGTATAGAAACATCAGTAGTTCTGTACTCAGATTGTTCAGTAAAAGCAAAAACATTTTAAAACTGGCCTTTAACATTAAAAACAAAAACTTCTCACAAAAAATTACATAAGGTTCAATAGGATTTATCACTTTGACAATACCCTATTGTGAACCCATATCTTCCAGAACTTAGGATCTTAAGCAAGACTTGAAATGAACACATTCAACAATACAAAAAGAAAAAAAAAAAAAAAGTTAAAATAAGTAATGCTGCAAAAGATCATCTATCCTGTTGGCTGAAAAATGCCTTTAAACTCTGACATGTTTAATGGATAATCGGTTTGTAGTGCAGGATGTAGCATAAATTTACAGGCTATGGTATGAAACCAGCACTGAAATTGTTATGCCTATGGAATACCAAAGTAGAAGAAAACCTGGATTTGTTTCCAGCCCTGAGCTGAAACAAAGAGGGCTAACAATCCAGAATGGGTATTTTGTGAGGGGTTTTCTAGATAGCTTTTAGATGGCTGGTACAGACCTGCAAAGCCCTGTGTGACTTGTGACATAGTTATATCCTGAGGATCCCAAGCTTGAGCAACTGCACTAGTTACACTTGTGAAAACAGTACTGAGGGGCAGCTTGACACATACTGGCTTTCACAGTGCCTTCAAGCACTCGGTCTCCAACTTTAACCAAATCAACAGGGATAGATCACTCTTGCAGCACTCATCCTTCAGTAGTAATACATGCATCGCTCATACATCCAGGGCCCATGTGCTGCTGGTACACAGGGGGATAAAAAAGTAAAAACGAACACAAACAACATACCACCACACATAAAAACAACAAACACACACACCCTTGAAAAAAACACCCCAACAATATCACATATAAGAGCAAGGTACAATCATGAAAGATTTCTTTAAGTCTCCAAAAAGCCTCTGAACCCTGGACCTGCACCAAAACATATAATCTTCTGTCCGTAATTGTTACACTGATAAGCTGCTTGGGTAATAGCAGCAGTTTGCGTTTGTCCCAAGTCATACAGCATCAGTTGGAAGGACTGGTTCTAGAGGAGAGCTGTGCCTTAAAGAGCTGATGGAGCTTTTGATGCACTCACTGAGCATCAACTGTTCAGATGCCCTCAAAGGATGTGCTCCTGAGTCTCGTGGCATTTGGCCAAAAGCAGCAGGGTTCTCCATCGGCAGCAATGAGAGAGAGTAAACTTTTCTCCAACATGGGCACTGATGTCAAAAACCAGCCAGTCCTCCAGGATGAGACAGATAATTTCAGTGGCATATGTCTTGGCTAATTCTGATCTTTCAAACACTGGCCAAAGTTATGGGGCAATATCTGTGGAAATCTAACCTCTCAAGGACACATGCACAGGGAAACAGATGGCTTGCAACAGACTGTTTAATCCCAAATCAAATAACAGAATCAGCACTTCAGAATGACTGCTTATATAGACACTTCTGTTACAGTGTGGCCTACAGACAGGCAGCTTACTCAACAAGACCCCCAGAAAAGATTATGTGATACATTAAAAAAAACCCCAGAATCTTAAAAAACAATTCTCCGAAAGTATGCTATAGATAAATAATAAACTTTCCTGAGACAAATTACTTCACTTCAAACAATAACTTTTCTTTGTGTAATAATATTTTTAAATATATGAGAAATTCACATTTTACTTTTTCCTACTTCCTCCATAAATAATGATTATGCCTCAAAACTTGTCATTTTTTTCATCTTCTGAAACCAGTAAAAAACAGCTGATAGAAAGTGATCAAATAACAAAACAAAGAAATAAAGAGAAGTTTTCTTAACATTTAAAAGAATTTCATGTCACAACACGGCACACTGGGAAGCCCAGAAACCACAGAGCATAAGAATAGCTGAAGAAGCGATAAGCTCTTGAGAACATACTCGAGAAAAACAACAGCTTCACTACTGTGTGAAACGCAGCATCTCTGATGTTACTGAATGTAATCTTTGAAACAAACAGAAAGTATTAGCTGATTGTTCACATGAATATCAGAGGGAAAAAAAAGTGTTCGTTTTACATCCTACTATTCCATATTTATATTGAAATGTTTAAAAATATTTGATTTACTTGACTACTGAAATAATCATCAAATCCTCAAAGACCCCAGGCCACCCACCTGCCTGCTGTATAACTGCTCACCAGTGAAGCCAACTTGCCCTGGGAGGTGCACATACCTCTCCAGCAGCAGACAATTGAACCAGGTTCTGTACCTTCCTCCACTAAATGTACCTTCAGTTCTAAATCCTCACCATTACGAGGAGCATCTCATACTTTAAGTATTGCCACTCTTACCACAACTCGTATCTTCTAAGATATGAAGTCAGCCTGTTGCCTAGTAGAAATCCTGAGAAATTAAGAAACATTTTAAAAGCTGGTCTATGGAACCAACTGCAAAATGCTGTTGTTGAATTTCAAGTTGTTTGGTGTTGAGCACAATGAAGGAATTGATCTTACCCCCAGAACCCTATACCTTCAATTTAGGGGCAAGGATTTGCTTTGTTTATCTCAAGATCAGGACCATAATCTATTGTGTTAGAAGGCACAAGGTAGAAGTGTGTGATTCATGTCTGGGATGACCTTTTTTTTTATTCAACAAGAAGTTGTAATCTAAATATCTTTAAAACGGTTTAGTGCACAAGGAATCCTGTGACTGGCAGCACCAAGCAAAGTGAATCCCAGATGCTTCTGAATAACCACTGGACCAATTTTTGCAGATGCAGTGATTCTATGATGGCAACAAACTGTTGTAGCATGCCATGTGTACATTGGACATCCACTCATAATTTTTGGAGATTGTATCATTACCAGCAAGGTCTAACTCCTGAATTGTGGAAACCTTTTATTGATCTAAATCTCCTCTTCTAAGGGTTATATTTTCTTTTTCCAGTTCCTTCCTGATAATTATTGCACTGTGTTACTGAGTCATCTCAAAAGCAGGAACACTTCAGCAGTGAACAAGTCATATATAAATAATATAGATCAATAATTTTGAACATGTGGTCTGCAGACTCTTTGGGTTCACACAACCTTGCTTTGAAAAGGAAGGCTACTGCAGTAAGTTAACCTTTGCTGCACAGAGATACATGCCTCCACTGAAAAGTACTTGGGGAGCCACAAATCAAAAAGGTTATAAGCCACTGATGTATGTAATCTGTAAGCAGTTTTAATGCTTTGTAGATTATAAATGCCATTTCCCTTTACTATTTAAACAAACTGCAGAAATTTAAGGCCTCACAAGTTTATACAATGGAACTACTGAATATTCAGAGTATGATTGTACCAAACTGTCATCTGAAGAAACATCAAATATTTAGCCAAATAATATTTGATTAAGTAAAAACCTTAAATTTTGCATCTCTTCTAGTTTTGCGCAGCCCTTCGAAACTTAGCTCCCTTGATATATTAGTTTTTCATTCTTGTTACTGACAAACAAAAGCAGCAGAGAAAAAAAAAATTGTACAGCTAGGAGAAAGAGATTATCTTTGAAAAATCAGTACAATTAAACTCTGACAAAAAGCATACAAAATCAGTAAGCCTGTTAAATATAGACAACACTGATAAACAGTCTATATTTGTTTGAAGAGCTTATGGTTACACACACACACACACACACACACCCCAGCACTATTGAAACGATGTCCTTATCTCAAGTACTTTCCACATATCAGAGAAGTGGTAAATTCCACAAAGCCTGCACTACTACTGTTTTGTATTTCCATTCCAAGTGAAATGCACTTCAGTAAGCAAACATGAGTATTCAATAAAACTGTTGCTAGAGACAATGGAAAAAAAAACCAAACCATCCTGTTTCAAAATGCGTTGATAAGTAAATCATTATAAAAGCAGTGGATAATATTGTGAAACACTGAAGAGCCAAGTTACTCAAAGCTGAGAAGAGGTTTAGTACAATTTTTAGCACTCTGGTTTGGGGTTTATTGGGGTATTTTTTTTGTTGTGTTTTTAGGGATTTTTTTCCCCCAAATTGTTTCCCCCCAATTGTTTTCCCCCAATTGTGCTTGACAAATCTAAACCAAATTGTTTGTGCTGTACTATTTTATAATTCTGTAGATACTTAAATGCATCAGTTGAGAATAATCACATCTCTCTTAAGGACTGAGAGCATGCTAAACAGCATGCACATATTCCTTTCACACAGTTGGGGTGCGTGGGGTGGGAGAGGCGTGGGGGGGTGACTTGCTTAA
The DNA here is from genome assembly GCF_004027225.2 of Strigops habroptila. Lineage (NCBI taxonomy): Eukaryota > Metazoa > Chordata > Aves > Psittaciformes > Psittacidae > Strigops > Strigops habroptila. Next base: position 22,469,908 of record NC_044281.2, on the reverse strand, counting down.
GAAATGTTTGCATGATTTTGAAAGCCCTGAAATTCATAGTGGGGTGGATTTGAGCACCTCAGGATTTCTATATCCAGAACTTATCAGAAATTCATAGACAAAGTAACTTCTCTTACTGGAGTACAACACACGGGGTCACCATCAAGAACCACAGCCTCCATATTCTAGTCACTAATTTAAAAATATGTCATGACTTCGCAAATGGTGTATGCACATGCCTAACTTCACATGCTACCAGATAGTCTCATTGGATTCAGCAAGGCCATCTACAATAAGTTAAAAGCAAGCAAGTTTTTAAGGCTTGGTGCTGTAAAGATCTATTTATTTTCTAAGATGATGTAAATGAGGAAACAAAGTGAAGAGTGTTAATTCATTCATTAGAATATTACTTCATCTTCTAACTTATTTCTACCCTTTCTTTGCCAAGATTCACCTGCCAAATCTGCAAAAAAATTACACAATGAATACTTTTAAATGAAATTAGTTGAAAAGCTCTGCATAATCTTTCCATACTGATGCATTTCACACAAATCTTCTGAGATAGCAATTGTTTTACATAAAGTTTATAAAAATTGGAAAGGTATTTGTGATAGTGGAGGAAGCGCTTCTGATGGCAGAGTGGCTCACCAGAGTCAAAGAACAACATGCGCTGGTTTAGTGTTGATGGGTTGTTTTCTGGAACAAGCATTTAGATCCTGGGTCTCATTTCTAATCCATCCCTCTGATAAGGACTGTTATTCTTTACCTTTTCACTGTAGAATTCCTAATAAATTATATGTGGTGGGTAGGCAGAAGAGCCCTTGGAGTAAGATTTATCTTAAACATATAAAAACAAAAGAAAAAAAATAAATCTACAAGCAAGGAAATTATAAATGCAGTTCACTGAGCACTAACCTATGTTGTTCTCTCCAATAGTCATGTTCCACATCACACTTCTGCATGCTGCCCTAGCTACTGCTTGTGAGACACAACCATATTCAGCCCTTGGCAAAATGATACATTGCAGCGGTCTGTATTTGTATCTCAGTAGCAAGGTCCTCAACTATAAAAATCCTGATTAATCAAAAATAATAAAACCAAGATGTAATATGTGTCCTGGGGTAGAGAGAATTCGACCAGGACGCCATTGTTTCACAGTATCTTAAAAACCAGTAGTCAGATGCCCTCAATCAAGGCAGAGGTCAGTCTTCCAGCAAGTTTGACTCTTCATCTTGTCTCTCTAATTTTTCATTTCTTCTATTTCCCTGATTTAAAGTTTGAGCCAGTTGGTTTTCATCCTTTTACCTACTTCTTCCAGACAATCTACATTTTTACAGACGAACTTATTCAGTGTAATCAGTTGTATGTTTATCAAACAAAACCTTCTAAATACACTAGCCAGTAATCTACGCTGTGGTCTGCCAGTCAAATTCAGTCTCAAAAAAAAGATGTTTTCAATTTCTCTTCAGCACTCCCATTACCTTATGTTTGAATGGACTTTGCAGGTCATATGGACTAAGTTGAGCCATATGTCAGAAGCAAGAAAAAGGCGGGTAGTTTTTCTAATGTCACTCTTCCAGGTAAAGAAGGGGTGCATTTGAAAATGATCCAGCAATCTACAACTGCTGAAAATGTCCTTATTCCATAAAAAGCTTTAAAATGTTCGCAAATTAAAAAAAAATAAGTGCTAAGTTACTCTTATTTTGCCAAATCAATGAGACTCACCAACATAGGCTGATTATAAATGCATCCAAATTGTAGCTTGTCTTGTTTCTTGGGGCTGAATAACCAGGGGAAATGACTCTAAGAATATTTAACACAAAAGCCTATGGACTAAGATACTTTACCCAAAATTTCTTACCTTACAAATACTTCTGTAATGTTCAATATAATTCTACTTTCTGCAAAAGTTGCTTTCAAATCTTTTCTTTCATATAACTGAATTTTGGTTCTATTAAAGGATGATTGGTAAAATTCTCTATGGCCATACTGTTTATGCCTGTAGCATAATTATCATCCTACCTATTCTAGATTGTTCCAATACATTTACTTTCTGCATTGATAAAACTGACTTCTGTGTACTCTTGTCAGGTACCTGGAACTATGGCTGCTGTAGGCTTTCAGCTTCCTCAGAAATTACATTCTCCTTCTTCGGCCTCTGCTATAGTAATTTTATTTGTTTGCTTTGAATGTAAACATGTGGGTTTCCTTTTTTTTTTTTTAATACTAAAAATAATAAAAAAATTTTATCATAAAGCTCTGGTTACTGGTATGTCTTAAAATAGAAGGAATAAAAAATAATTTTTTTGCTAGCTTTATCCTCTTAAATAGCAATGTACTTTGGGGGACAGAAAGATAATAGGAATAACACAGAAATGCTTGGCATTCGGGTTGCTTGTTTTTCTAAAATTGTTTACTTAATGCTTCCTCCACACCCCTTGGGTATAGTTCTTGCCGAGACGTATAGATTTATATTCACTCTCTTTTCCAGTGCAACTTTTGGAAAGCTAACAGGTACAGTATGCACTAAGAGCAACTTCTAAGCTGCAGGCAGAATAAAACAGATCCAAAAAGTAAATGTACTTTTGCAGAAAATTGTCGAGTGGATTTAAGTTACAACAATAAACAATAAATAATAAAGTCTTTCTGAAAGCTAGAAAAGCACATGTGTCCTCTTCATTGATTTTATCACTTCATCACACACAACAAATCTGTGTCAACATGAGTGGCAAGTCTCTGAGGTAAAAAATGTACAAGTCAAGGCCATAAAAGCAGACCACATGCTTAGGAATTTGTTTATTGTAACCATAATGAGGCGGCCCGCTGTCTCTAAGGAGACAATTCATGATACAGCATATGCCCAGAGAGAAGTGAAAGACTATTTTATGAGTCCGATACAGTCAGCTGTAAGTCAATGAAGATTCAATTTCTTAAAGAGACAGAGAGAAAGAAAGCATTCATGTGAGGAGTAGTTGCAAATAACATATTTATATGTAACTAGATATTGCCCTGCAACAATACTATAACCTACTGGAATCAGCATAGCTATTCATGTAAGTAAAAATTAATCATGTAGTCCTTCAAGAAGAGGCCTTTGATGCATAACATGATCTACCCTATTTATGTAAATAGCATTTTTCAGCACTCTATTAATCTTGACAGTGCTAAGAAAGTTGGGGCTGTTCAGCCAGGAGAGGAGAAGGCTGTGTGGAGACCTCATAGCAGCCTGCCAGTATCTGAAGGGGGCCTACAAGAATGCTGGAGAGGGACTCTTCATCAGCGACTGTAGCAGTAGGACAAGGAGTAACAGGTTTAAATTTAAACAATGGAGATTCAGGCCAGATATAAGGAAGAAGTTCTTTACTGTGAGGGTGGTGAGGCACTGAAAAAGGTTGCCCAAAGCAGTAGTAAATGCTACATCCCTCGCAGTGTTCAAAGGCCAGGTTGGACAGAGCCTTGGGCCACATGGTCTAGGGTGAGGTGTCCCTGCCCATGGCAGGGGGGTTGGAACTAGATGATCCTAAGGTCCTTTCCAACCCAAACCATTCTGTGATTCAGAGGGGTTACCAGTATTAAAACCCATTTTCTGGAACGCACTGAGGAATAAAAAGGCAAAGCAATTTCTTTATGTTCATACTGTGCCTTACTACTCTCCTACAACACAAAGCTCACTTTGGACAACCAAGCTATGCTACGAGACCACTGTACAAACACATAGCATTAAAATGCAAAAGGAAGTTACAACCTCAAAACTGCTGAAAATTAGGGTGGTCTTTGACTGCTGCCTAAAGTATTATTTACAGAAGTCTGCTCAGAGAGGTGTAAGCTGCCACATTTCACCACTATCATTGCTAATAATGAAGAAAAAAAAAAATCTTTATGGAGAATTGCCAATCATCTGAAATGCCATTTCATATATTTAATGAGGTGGGAGGGGGACAGAGAACTAAATGTTCTGTTTTAACAAACCTTTTACTTTGGACACAGGAGAACAGGAAGGGAAGAAGAGCTGACTTTAGAAAGCAAGAACTGCAGGACAAAGAACGGAAAAGCGTGGGGTGCTTGAATGTCCTATGGGAGGTGAACCTATAGCAGAAAACAACATAGCTTCTTACTTTCTGACCTTTAACAGACAAAAGGAGATCTCTTTTAAAGACAGGTAATGCTGAAACGGGTTTCTAATCTTTTTTTTCTACAGAAAGTTATGCAGTAATGAAACAAGTTTTTGTGCTCACATTTGGAGACTTTGTTTCAAATCCTGTGAATAGAGTTCATGGGTACAGAAGACTCTCCCGAAAGTTTATATAAAGTATCCAGTACCTTTAGTCAGCTCCCTACTTTCCTTTTTGTCCCTATTGGTGGAGTGTTATGTGAAATATTTCAGACTTTCCAGTAGCCACTCATGCAAGCACATTGAGTCAAAAAGGTTATTTCCAAATGCTTCCTCTCTCACATGGAGTTGGGAGAAGCCATACCAATATCAACTGAGCAGTTGATTATGGTTTTATAGCCTCTAAATTTGAGGGCATATGGTAAGACTCCAAAATGGATATCAAATGTTCACACAGCCTCACACAGATCATGAAGTGAAGTGTAAAATAGGACACCAGTGACTCAGATACAGTCATTTAGCATCTGCTCCAGCTGTATTAATTCAGGTTGGACATTACACAGTAGCATGATACAGGCATAGACAAGCAACTGCACACATAAGACAGCTTGATTATGTCCTACCCAAAAATCCATTATCATGCAGGAGATCTAGGTTACCAGACAGACCTTCCCTCTCCATTATGCTAGTATTAGGTGGAGCAAAAGTGTGTCTTATAACCCTATCACTCCTGAATGTTATACATAGTCTTTTATCTTTACTTCCTTACAAGTAGGAGAAAAGCTGTTTTCCAGTCATCACATCTAGTTCAATGCATTCATCAACAGTAACTCAATGGACTTCTTGTTGAGAGGTACAGTTGATCGTAAAATGTAAATCAAAGCGAAGCCAAGAGGAGGCACCTTAAACCCTTGAAGTTATCTTCACCTAGACACAAAAAGCTGTGTCTTTGACAAGCATAATCACTCTCTTGGAAAAGAATGCATTGACAGCATATCCAATTTAAAGATCTAGAGCCTTCATGTCAGAAACAATCATCACTCAAAATATAAAGTGAAGGGGAGGGAGATGCTGCTTTCTGATGCAGTTTTACCTTAAGGCTCATTACAAGCAAACTAGAAGCAAAGTAAAAAATTGATTACACAAAGCAAAGGTAGCAGCATCAGTACTCTTCTTGGCAGAGAGTGGAGAGTAATAATTAACATAATTTATATGAACTGTCTGGGGGAAGTCAGAATTTCCGTAGCTTACAAAACTGGATGGCACACAATAATGCTAAATAGAAGTGCTGGTTCTTGAGGGATTGTGGGGAGCACTTAGTATGCTGCACGTTTGTTCACATTAGTCTCTGTAGTCCAAGCAGATGGATGTCAGTCTGTCTCTCTCTCTCTCACACACACCCCCACATTAGCAAGGCAGACAAAAAAAAAGGGAATATTTTAATTTAGTGCTGCAAGTTTACTCTTGCCACCTGTTTTTACTTTTACCAATTAAAATTGATTGTCATCATATCACAGGTAGTTAATAATTTGGTTGCTTTGGATCTACTCTCTCAAATCATCAAAACTCAGGGGCTGAGGTATTCATTTAGTCAAAATGAGTACCAGTAAGATGTTGAGCAAGAATTCAGGGGACTACAGAATGCAGGACCAGTACTGCTAGGCTTGACTGAAAAAATCCTTTTCTTGTGGTAACAAGTTTTTGCTTTGCTTCTTCAGGCTCTTTTCATCTCCTGTACTTTTGTTTCACTGTTTTTAAATTTTCTCCTTTTTTGGTTCTATTCCTTTATTTTTTGAATAGTTGCGTGTTCTCACTTTGTAGTTCCCACTCCTGTTTCTTCATCCAGCAGAAGTTAAATAGTTTAGTTTTTCAGAACTAAATGAGCTGATACAAAGTCAGTTCAGGATGTTGTCACAGTTTACAGGATTAGTAACAAAGCAAATGACAGAAGCCTGGTCACGCGTTATGCTGCCCAGCCCTGTGGTTATATGGTAGCTCCTTGCAAACATCACTGTCAGCTTTAAAACCCAAAGAGCCATTATTAATCTGGGTCACAAGAACATATTGTTGAAAAAAATGCTATCATCCTCACCTATTTTTGTCTGCTCTTTGTGCTGTTCTGACTAATATTGGCCAAGCTGCAGGAAACATCATCTTCTGCAGAATCCAAATATAAGGTAACTGATTCATAATTCTTTGGCTATGACCTAACACATAGAACTCAATCCTCAGCTGTCTCCAGCCTTTAACAAAGGTTTTCATAGAGCTATTAGAACAAAATAACTGAAATTTAGGTCTGAGGGACCAATCTAAACAGAGTTTTATTGAACGTTAATGAAAACAGCAAGTTTTCAAAAAAGAATTAGCAATATCAGAAGATTTTCTACTATCTTACAGGTTGTTCTTGAGTATTTAGGTGACTGAAGGATATTAAAACTTTGAATTGCAGAAGTTTCATGACATCATGAATTAAATTTTATTCCATTAAAATAACTTCATTTACTATTTGTTATATTGGTGTTCAAACATTTCAAACTAGTATATTACAGAGCAGGTGTCACGACTTCGATGAATAATTATGCAATATGAAAAAGAGCATAAGGCTGATGTGAACAATTTACAAAAAAGCATAGAAGTTTGTTCACATAGTCACTATTTTCCTACTCACCAGTCCATCTGCAAATACTCTGTTAATTTACTGACTGCATACTTTTAGAATACTTCGATTATGCTTCTGTAAACTTAATCATCTTGGTTAACAGATTAACATTTAAGTATGTAAAGCATTTTTTCTCCTCCATACAGTAATTTTATTAAAAGACAAGTAGAGTTGGAGTGCCATGGATTTTACATTACAAAATGAAGTTGGAAGCTTCAATGCTGTTTGCTTAGAAGTACATCTTCATTATATCCAATATTGTTAAAAGCAAGTTCTGCTCTGATGAAGCTTGATCCTTGGTTGTCCGACTGCTTTTGCTCATGGACACATACCAATTTGTATATTATAGAGAATCTTCTATTGATTCTATAAAGTTGACAATTTGCCTAATGGAGGGCAAGAATAATTTGCAACTGTGACTTCCCTTCCTTTCCAAAGTGTGCCTCTACCAAATTTACAGATGACGTATGGTCAGTGCACATTAGGTTCAGAATGAAAACATTTGTCAGCTAGATATCTAATGGCCCATTCACAGTGAATAGATGACGTTCAAAATCTGCCAATTTTCATGGGTCTTTTAATTACAGCTTTGATGGATATGGTTTGGTTTACCTCATATATTTACCTAACAGGTACGAAAGGCCTGAAGTCTTTTTTACTTGCATGCTCACCTTGCAAAGTTTAAATTTGAGGAAGCTAATCAAGCATATTTCCTTTCAAATGAGACTGAGAGCTATAGGTCTGAGGCAGAACTTTAATACCTAAAACTTGAAATACTAGACTGAATTGAATACCTAAAACTCAAAGGACTGGAATAAATGAAAAGATGGTTTAGCAATTTTTCTTTCACCTGTTTAGAAAGGCAGAAAGCCTGCACCCACTCAATTTTCAACACCCCTGAGTACAGTATTAAAAAAACCACACTTTATTTCTGGTGACTTTTTTCACCACATATTGTCATATATGAAGAGGATTTAAAATGGATGCAACACTGTAGTACAATTTCCTGTTTTCAATGCCATTTATTAATAGCAGAAAACAGCATGCTGAAAAATTCTTTTTAGAGGTAAGAAGGCAATTTGCAACCCTCACCCCATCTTTTAATTGAGCACAATTAAGCTGCTATATTGCTTAAGAAAACTTAAAATCTCAGCATTTAATTATTTATGAAGTATCATCACAAAGATTCAACCATTTGTGTTTCTCTGCCTTACAGAAAATGTTTCAAAAATGGGAACACAGAGGCAGAGATTTCATGTTGCTTTAGATGCTGTCAAAGAGGTCTCTCTTTCTCTCCCTTTCTCTGTTGTTTCCAGCCATCCTTCTCTCCATTCTCCTTTGTTTGCTAAAGTAGCTTACTGACTGTAATAAAGGGAGCCCAAGTGTCAGCTTGAGACTGCCATGAAAACTAACATTCACATAAACCATTTTTTCCACTTTTGTTCAGCTTCTTATCAAAAGAACTCTCCCTCTCTCTTTCTCTTTTAGTCTCTCTCGTCTTCTGTCCTTTTTAGGATATCTTTCTAATTTTATTGAGACTCCTCTGTTAAGGTACAGCACTATAGTTCAGTAACTATAGGAAAGTGAACCCAAAAGAGCCAGCTTGAGACTACCACAAACCATTTTCACTTCTTATGTTAACATTTCATCTCAAAGGACTCTTTTCTCTCTCTGCCAGTTGCAAGGCATCTCTTTGTCTCTATTGTGCTTACTGAGCTAAGGTGCCTCATTGACTGGAGTGTAGTGAACTCAAGCGTGCCAACTTGAGGCTGGCACACATTTTTTAATTTGGTTGAAGTTGACACCCTAAAGGACTCAGTTTCCAAGCAGCAACGCTCCTCTCCCCTTCACCCCATGCCTACTTCATTGAGGTAACTAACATATATATTCACTATAAAAATGTTTTCTAGATTATATATTTAATTTGACAGAATTTAAGAGACCATAACCCTGCATGTCATTCAAGGATATTTCTTTTATTCCTCACCACATTGTAGAGAACCTGGGATACTGAAGTGAATATCAAATTGGCAAACACACACAACTCCACACCTGCCAAATATGCTAAGAAAACTTAACAGTAAGGCCTGATTTTAAGAGAAATACCTCTGAAAATAAGAGGCCCAAACTTTTGCTGGGAAAAAAACCCACCCAAAAAAATCCCACTTCAGCCTGTGAAGTTTCATGTCAACTGAAATAACCAGCATACATTTCAAAGCTAAGTCCTAACCACTTTGGCTTGACCCTTTTATAATATCCATCATTCCCTTGAGGATTTACTTTTGGTGAAAACCTAATGGTTAAATATAAACAACTAGGATAAAATGAATTATGGCAACCAATCTCTGAGTGGAAAGATGCAAGTCTAAAGATGAGGACCAAGACTGACCAGACTACAAATTCGCAGGACATAGTTTAAGTCAGCTGCTGTCGACATTTATAACCAGCAATCCTTCCGTACCCAAATGTTTCAATGGAATAACACCACAGAAGGAATCCAGTACGCAGTACTTGCCATCTTTTTTTGTTTGCTTCCAGTGATGCCCTTAACCTACTTTCCATGTCTTTAACAATTTCTGACAATGTTCAGTTAGCTCAATTTAACATTTTTCTTGCTTTTCTGTACTGCTAAAACAAGTCATTCAATTTTGAATTGGAAAACAAGAAAGGAAGCTTTTGATAACATGAGGTGTATCTTTCAGTTTATTGCAGCCAAAACCCTACACGTTGCTGGCAAGAAAAATCTATGTGCCTCAATTCCAGAATGCAGCAAAAAGAAACTTATTTTTGCACAAGCCTGAGATTAGCAATGAAGTTACTCTATGCAAAATTAAAACCCAATCACGTTACTCAGAAAAATCTGTGCTGCTTATTTTCCTTCTCTCTCTCCTTCCCTTCCTCCCCCTCCCCCCGCCCCCTCCTTTTTTAAATGTCTGTAGATCACACTAGAATTTCAGGAAAATGCATAACGTTAACAACAACCACTGCAAGTAACAAGGGATTATAAAAACATGTCACTTAATTGTGACCACAACAGAAATTTTGCTTAGATGTTTTACAAGCTTTTATACCCAGTTTTTCTCCAATTAAAGAAAGCCACAACAAAAAAAACAAACAACAAATAGCTTTCTAAAAAAATCCTTTGCTTTAGAGAAAATATTATGATTTCAGGGCATACAGAAGTTAATACTAGTTCTTGTCCACTATATCCGAAAGCAGCATTGAGTACAAAAGTTATTTCCTTTTTAAGTCATTACCAGTAAAATCCTTAATTGTTGTTGCTGCAGTAGGGGCTTTTGCCTATATCCTGCTCCTGAGTATACTACCATGCAATGGTGCTAGATTCACTGATGATCACCCCAAGGGAGCAGCATTCAAAAAGGTAGGTCCTTCCATATCAAAGGCCTTGTTTTTCCATAGCACATTTGGAATTCATTCTATTTGTCTTCTAGTTTCCAAAGCTTTAGAGTTCAGTCAAGTCTATATTTTCAGGTTTTACTCTTCCACCATTTAAAAGAAAAAAATAAAATAAAATAAAAATAAAAATAAAAAAGAAATAAAGCAAGCTGATTGTTCTCATATAAACCCATTGTTATAGAAGTTGAGGAAAAAAAAAAAATAATCCTCCTCTGCCTTTCCTCACCCTCCCAAAAAAGCCCCCCAAAAAAACAGAACTCAAATATTGCGAGACCTGTGAAACAAACAGAAGATCAGAAGAAAGAATGGAAGTCAGACATGTCATCTACGAACAACAGTATAGCAGCCCATTTCCACTTCTACAACTAAGAGATGGAAAACATGCAAGTGACCCTAAAGCAAAAGGGTCAGGAGAAAGGTGTAAGCTTAGAACACCAAATCTAAAAAAATTAATAAAGGAGAAGGGAATAAATGTCTTGTAAACTTTCAGAAAGCTTGAATTCCTCATCAGGCTCTAATTGAAAACATTTAGTAACAAAACTGAGAACTATAATTTCCTGACTAGTCCAGGGACACTGGAAACAAAACCCTAGAAAATACACCCATGACCAAGAAGTGAATAACGACAAAATTTATTTCCTACAAAAGCTAACATGATCCAGATACATAAAAACACAGTACAGAGTTAAAAGTATCTAGCTAATGTCGCCAACAACCACTTGCAAATAGAAAACTGACTCTAAAACAAACCGCATCATCTGACTGCAAGCAGAACAGTTGTTTTATATAGATACTTCATGAATTTTAATAATCAGCTTAAACCTAATTCTCATACTACAACCAAAGTAGTCACTAGTCCTCTGAAAATTCTTAAGGGGAAAAAAATATATATGTATAGATATATAGATATAGATAGATACAGATATAAATAAAAGCATCACAGTTCCTGTTAAGTCCATGGGCATTCTGTCATTGTTCTCAGTAGAATTACCTTGTCATTAGCGTTCTGAGAGGCTTTTGGAAGCAGAGACAGGTGTTTTCTGATTTTGGAGTGAAGGAAAGTTTACCTTGCATTGCACCAGCAGAAAAGTCAAATTTCACAAGCTGTGACCAGATAAACCAACTACAATGTTTTTTCCTTGTGACAAAGCAAATCAATCTCCTGGGTGAAATGATTGGTTGTGCTCTTTAAGTAATATCTGGCACAGATTCACGGGACACAAAAACCTGAGAACTTTTTGAGCCCACTTCACTCTCAAAAATAGTTAATTCACTATTTACCTGCAGAAAATAAAATGTTTAAAACGATCTAAGCCTCCAAACCTGTCTCTAGCAAACAGCAAAATAAATACAACCGGCCAATTTCAATCAGATTTCTTTGTCAATTTTTCAAAGGCAGGAAGAAGCATGACACAAGTACTCTGCCAGGCCTCATGTGTCTCTGTGAATATTCTGTAAACAAAAGCACTCAGCACATCCCCAATCAAAGTCATACCAGCTCTTGTTCTTCCTGCACTTATTCTCTGCAGAGAAACAGAAGACAAAAATCATACTGCCTGAACAAGAAAGAAGGAAAAAGGAAAAAAAAAAAAAAGTGCACAACACACAACAATAAGAGGGATATTAGTGTGTATTTCAAGAAGAAAAATTTTGCTTTTCGGCAGGCATAGATTTGTGTAAATTTCACAGCATTTCAAGAAACAAATGAAAGACATTAACTCTACAGTAGTTCATAGAAACTTTCTATGAGATAGGAAATGTATTCATTTTGAAAATATTGAGTCACTAAGCCCTCAGACTGCATTCCAAAGGTCTACCAGAAACATTTCAATCAAGAGCGCGACTATGTGACAGCCAGGCTATTTGGGCTAAAAAGCATTGTGCAGAATTATGTTGGGCAAATCCAGTGCCCTTTAAATGACCTCATATTATGGCCATGTTGTTAAGTCATGGAGAAACCTGTAAGTAAGATGAATACCTTTTCCCCCCAGAAGGAAAAAAAAAGGGGGGGGGGGGGGGGGGCAAAAAAACCAACTCTCAAGTTCCCAGTAAGAATGTTAGATTACCCCCTCTCCCAATGGAATGCTTCACTTTCATTTCCAAGTAGCAGTAAGCCTATTGACCCCCATGGTGTTATCCTTTTCATTGCTCTTACAGTACTTTCTTTAATCTCTTGGATCAAAGATTGGTCAATAAAAATCATCTCTGTTTTTGTGGGGAGCAAACAAACTGCACCGAGTCCTATGATAATTGTAAATCTTCACACCTTAGGTATCAAATCTAATGAGAATTTCAGCCAGAGGGGAAAAAAAAAAAAAAAAAAAAAACAAAAAAAAAACCAAAAAAAACCAAACCCAAACCCAAAACCAAAGACCCCAATAGAATGTTGTTTTGGTTTGGTTTTTTTTGGGGGGGGACGGGACGGGGAAAGGGGGAGGAAGGGAGGGAGAGTGGGGAAGTCATCCAGAGGTATTATCTCCCTGCTACTTCAGCTTAGAACCTAACTCATTTTTTAATTCTCTTTCAAATTTAACTTATGCCTCCTACATGCAGCATCCATATCCTGAAGTTAATATTCCAGAGTATTTCTAGTATCCGTCAGCATCCTTGTCATCTAAACAGAAATGAAGGGATTCTGTTTAGCAGAAACTCCTTGAAGTCACTCATAATCACTGATCACTGTAGCTTCATCTGCTCTGACCAGTACAGAGCATTCCCCTTCTCCTAACTGCCAAGAAAAACACAGACTGTGGATGGTTCTGGTGATCTGGCTGTGACAGGTATAATTCTGAATTTCCCCCAGGTCCCCCATCCCAAGACACAGTGCTTGAAAGTCTTGACGTGACTTGCATCATGCCTTGCAGACAATCTCTTGCTATCGCATTTATACTGCCATCCTCAAACTGCCCTCTTACTTCACCTATGAGCTGCTCAAACCCACACTGCTACCAAGAAGTCTCCTCATTTCACCCACTGTATTTGCCTGGCCCTCAGACAGGTTGTCTGCAAAGCTGCTAACAGATTCTCACTCAAGCATTCTTCACTAGTAACTCTAATAAAAAACAATGCATGTATATGCCCAGAACATGTTAGCCATAAGAGAGAAATTCCAGCATGCTGGGCTACATCTTCTCTGAGTAGAGATCTTAGATTTGGACCTTGATTTCAGGGAGACTTAAGCCAGATCTTAACTGTGTTATAAGTCATGCCCTTGTTTAGCAGCAATTTCCTACTTTATTTTTGAGCTCTACACCATGTTTTGGCTCACACTGAAAATAATCAGAAGATTCAATGGTGAAGGGGAATGTTTTCTTACTTGTTCTATGTGGTACCTTGTATGCACTCTAGAGTGATGTAAAATACCACTCATAAATACTGCACTGTAATTATTTTCTCACACGTTCATTGCAAGGTCAAAAGTTATTCTACTAGTGCACTAATTTGAAAAAACCAGAACCTTACTTCCAAATCCAAATCCCTCAATTCAAGATGCCAAGGCAGAGAGAACAGTGTGTGTCCACACATCATACCCCTGCATTAAGGATCATGGAAATGTACTCTGCAAATCAGGGTTGGCCCTTTGGTTCCCAGGGAGAGCCAAAGGTGTTTGGAGGACAGGTAAAACTTAGGTGAATCCAAATTAGCCTAAAACAGAAAGAGCAATCTTGCATTTGCTGCATGAACAAATTCCCCATAATTTAAAACTTTGAACATGCAAGCAATATGCAGCTAGGTTTCTTGCCCAAACCCTGAACAGTTTTTCCCCCTCTCTACCAAGGGAAAACATTGTCACTTGGAAAAAGAAATGAAAAAAGTAATTTTTAAGCACTTAATAGGTTGCTACTGAAGAAACAACCTTTTGTTCTCAGATGTAGAAAGGGAGCCCGCTGGATGTTTCCACAATAGTGTCAGTGATATTAGTGCACAGAGAAGCTAACAAAAGGCAGCCATGCTGTCTGCTGCAGCCCTAGAAATGGAGCAAAATAAAGGGGGGGGTGGGGAGAGGTAGAACAAGCTAATTTCAAGATCAATTTTAAAAACAGATTTAAAAATATGAAAGCAGAAGTTGATACTTTAATGATACACTAAGGTGACACTGATTTAGTTACACTGTTACAGTAACCTCAGAAAAACATTTCTTTGTTTAGAAGGACGTCATCATGATTCAAAACCTGTACATAATGTATATTTTTTTCCCCTGAATCTCAGTGCATATGACATATCACACACTGCACAAAGCATAGACAAACACGCATTTATCGATATATTCTTACTGTTACACCGTTTATAAGATTTCCCATACATGATAATAGCAACTCATCTAAAATATCATGGTTTGATTTTGTTTTTTAAATAAAGCACTCAGATACTAAAAATGGAATACTTCATATAGAAAATAGGTTGCTATTCTCTAAAATTGCCTCTAATGTTAGCTGAATATTAATAAAATCCATAAACCATCAGTACATTATAGCTGCTTTGTTCTGAAGTACACAGACCTTTTATGTTTATTCCTCAGTGAAAATGCATTAAAAAAAATTGAAATCCTCTCTAATTGTGCTCTCTGAAGATAGTTGGTAAAATAATTTCTAGCAGCAATAAATCAATTGTAGTATTAAAATGACCTGCCAGGTGCATCTTCTGGGTATCAGACTAATTAAGGGAATGTATTAATTGCAACTATTCATCAACACCACCAGTGTTGTTAGGTAATCCTTGCAATGAATATTTCTACCATATTATCCAGCAATGAAACTGCAGTTTGACCAAATTCAAGGGATTAAAAAAAAAAAAAAAAAAAAAAAAGAAAACCAACCAAATACAAGAAGAGATAATTACATGTGTATATAAATTACTTATACACACCTATTTCAGCAGCGAATTTTACCAGGTTGCAGACCGATTTGGGTTTTTTCCCCTGTCCCCCAAAATCTAGTTCTGATACAAATTCACATACATTTTCTGTAGCTGTGAGCCAAACTTGACAAAACTGGAATTGTACAGAATCAGATAGGCCTTCACTGGAAAAGACCATTTACTTCTGAAAGTAGGTTTACTGGTATCTTCATTATTTTCCACCAGGACTTCTTTATCACTTTATACATTCTTATAAATTCAGATACCATAATTCCAGTCAGTTGTTTTGAATGGCTTGCTGGCTCCCCCAGTGTTATTTTCCCTGCTAAAAATAAAAGCTGTTCTTCAAAACTTCTGATATGTTTTATCACCACCTTCTAGAAGCAAAAATTCTGGATTCACAATAACCTCATACATTTCAGACAAAATGCTGGGAGTCCCAGGATGCAGTAAAACTTTACCATAACAATTTCTCTGCCATAACTTTTAGATTAGAAGATTAGGAAAGGGATATGATTATAGACTATGGGGAGGGGGGGCTGGGGCAGGGGAGAGGAGGGGAAAGACACGTGTCTGAGTTCAGTTAGCAAAATACACAGACAGTAGTAAATACACAGTCCAAATCTAAAAGACACAAGGGCAAAGTTCGGCCTACTATATCAAAGTTCACATTCCTCTCCCTACTGTGCCATAAACACTCATATCTAGGAGACTGGTTCTTGACTCACTCTACACATTTTAGGTATTTCTAACTCACCCTCCTATCAAGTACTAAAATCAGTTAGATATAAGTATGGATTTTCCATTGCCATCCCCATGACTAACAAATCATTCTCTGTCCCAGGTGAACCAGAGATTAAGAGCACCTGTAGATGCATAGGAAGTCATTCTTGTACCCAGACAAAACTTAGCCCTCTCTTCTGGCTGTATATCCCTACATGGGCAGTGAGATAGTGAAACAAGTCATACTTCACACATTTGGTCATTTAGTTGTAAACTAGTGCATGCACACCTATATTAGAACAAGTGTGTCTCTGTTTTATTCAAGAAAGGAGGGGCTGGGGGAGACTTTATAACCCTATGGCTACTGCTTGTGCTTTTGCAAAATTACTTGAGTACTACTTCTGCAGAAAAACCAGAGAACTAGATGGTACTAGATACTGGTAATCAAAGCTAGGAAGTAAGATCCAGAAACATCAGCATTTCATTGCAGATGCCCTGGTAACAGTTTCCCAGATGAGTTTAACCCAAGTGCTCAGTGCCAAGCAGAGGGCGTGCCAGGTACTGGGGCTCACGGCAGCCAGCCTGTTCAGTGCCTACGGCCACGCACAGCACGGTCAGGACACTCCTCTTCACACACAGCTCTGCAAACATGCCGCAGTCCTGACCTCCAGCACTGCTTATTGTGGTTTTGAATGTTTCTTGAACAGCTACTGCCAGAATTGTCAAAATGAATGAAATAAAAAATAGACCCACAGTGAAAACCACACTTTATTTTTTATTTATGACTCAAAATAAGAATATATACCTTCCTACTTTTAAAGTATGCCAAATAATGTGATTTTAAAATTATGTAGATAATTCACAATCAGCAATGAATTTTAAAGCCAGCCACATGTCTCCAGTTTGTGTCAATACGTCTGAAGAAATGCTCTCAATCGCCTTTGGTATTCAAAGAGTTAGAAATAGAAGTTCACAAGCAAGATATTGTTCCTGTCTTTCCCTTCACTACCCAGACTGCTTTCTGATCTTCCTTTTGTCCTCAATCCATTCCTTATCCCTTTCACCTCTCTTTCTCACTTTCACTCCGTCCCCTTGATCCATCAGACATAGCCAAGCTATCTGACACCTATGCCTTAAAGTAATTTTGGACAGAAGCAAAATGCCCTAGAATCCTTAGTAATCCTCCTCAGATCCATGTACTGAGCCCTGGGTTGGCTCTTTTATAGCCACAAACAGTCTTTCAGCTAGCTAGCCTGGAAACTGAAAGCTGTTTCAGTAACAGAGGAAGGACAACAAGTCCTAAAAGAAAATGAGCTTGCTCGAAAAGAAGGGGGAAAAAAAGCAAACAAAAAAAACCTTCTCTTTTCCAGTGTTAACATTAATATAAGCTAGAATGAATGAACCAATCAATAAATGAAAGTTAAGGAACTTTCTAACTATAGGAGGTAAGTGGGGAGACAGCGAGTTCATGGGGGCAGGATCTGTCTTTTCCTTGCAGTTGTATACACTCCATATCCTGGTACAAGACAACGGTTTATAAACATTGGTGGTTTTGTGAATTATTGAAACAGCTACAGCATTCTGTAAGCCCACAGAAAAATGTCTTTCAACCCTTATCATTCCCTATTGAGTCAAAGTGTAGTTTTTGACATACCAGAGTGGGATTTTTCTTTGTCCTTTTCCAGTACAACTAAATTGAAAGCCATATGGAATTCAGAGAGGTAAATAAAAAATAAAACACACACATACACCAAAAAAAAAAAAAAAAAAAAAAAAAAAAATCAATAGACTACTGCCAAAACCCTGTGGATCTTACTATGGTTAGAGTTAAATTACATTTCATGACTAAGCAAGAATTTAGAAAAACTGAAAAGACTACTTGTACCACACTGAGTTACAGAGCTGCTCTCCCCCAGGTTCAGGGTGTCTCAGCACTCACACACCTTTGGTACAAAAGGTAGGTTTCAGTGACAGGCTGCGGGTCTTAAAGTTATCTCATCTTTGAGAGGAAAAAGTATTTTACAAACTTATAGTTACCAGTGTGGGAATTTAACAGATCCTTCTCTTTGCAAGCTAATATAAAAGGTTTGTTGTCCCTCCACCGTCTAATATTTTCATAGAATCACTCAGGTTGGAAAAGACCCTTCATGAGCCAACCCTTCCTATCAAAACAAAATAGTTGGGTATATCCAGGGAGCATAATATGTGACAAAAAGCAATTAAGGATTACCTCGGAATTATAAGTATTTGTACTGAAAGAATGTGGTGATTTTTGGAAGGGGGGATGAAGGAGGAAAGAGAAGGAAGAGGAGGAAACTGAGGAGCCAGAAGCTGCTTCTTTCTACCAAGGCCCACCAGACTTCTCACAAAGTAGCAGGACGTGGATCCAGATACCACACGTGAACTACCTCAGGGTAAAGGCTTAATTCTTCCTCAGCTCTCACTTGTCATTTCCTGGTAAATCCCTAGGGATGATGGATGTTAGAAAATTCACATCAGACTTACTCTAGCGTAACAAGGAGGAGAACCTGGCATCGAGCTGTAGCAAATACAGTCAGATTAACTAATTCCCATTGCCGATGATGTTAGATTAGATTTTTGCAAGTTTAAAACAAAAGCTTACCCATTCTCTGCAATTTAAGTGATCAGCCATTTCCAAATCTACTAATTGGTAGACAACCAAACGAAACAAAGAAAAAAGGTACTGTACAAGACTTCTTTTTAAAGAAAAAAAAAAAATAGTCATCATTGAAGGAAGTGGAACACACCTGTTACTAAGAGCTACAACACAGACATGGCCAGCCCCTTACCTTCCCCCAGAGAAGCAATTTACAACAGTGAGAGGGATGTAAGTCAGGGGATCAAACACAACAGAAGTTTAAAAGCAGGTTTTGGCTGCAGTACTGATGCAACCTAATGGGGGCAAGAACAACTTAATGCCACACAAATCCATTTTTCTGGTAGAGCCATAAGGCTCTGAGACAGCCTGACAGCTGATTCCACCTCTCCGGGATGTCAGTAGGCAATGCTCTTTAGAAAAGCACAGCCCAGACTTAAGAAGCTTTACTCACTCTTACTTCTTCATGATGAATTGCAGTATGTGCCACATTAAGAGGCAAAGACTTTCAGCATTGCCATGTCCAGTGCTCCTAGCATTAAGCTCTTGAAACAGACCTTTTTTTTTTCCTGAAAATCCTGCTTCACTTTTGTCTACAACAGCAGCAGATTCACTACAAAATGACCAAAAAATCCATACCCATAATCTGCATTTTCTCTGAGTGTATTGGTACACCAGCTTCCAGCCATTAGCAATAATTGAGTTCACTAGTTTCTTTCTCTTCCTCTACCTTAGTTGGGGGGGGGAAGTGTTGGGGTTTCCCCCCCCCCCCAAAACCTATCTATTGATTCCAAAAGCATTTCTTCCTTACCATGTTTGTTCCAATAGACTACTGTTCTCTTCACTGCACTATTCTTCTCTTATGCAGTTATACCTTAAAAGGAGCAGTTGTTTTCTTCTACATTTTATATGGATTTTTAAAGTCAGCACTTATGACAGTGCTTTATCCTTAATATAGCTGTAGAATCTACCACATATTGCCTTATTTTTACATTTTTATTTTGTAGCTGCTCTTTTTTCTGAAAAGTGTCACCCTTCATAGAAAATTTTTTTTAAAACAAATATATGCAATCTAACAAACAGCTCATTAACAAATGCAATTAACGGATATCACATGCAATACAGGTACAAGACAACTGTCAATCTGAAAAAAAAAGCCTAATAATAGCATTAAACAATTGTTCATTAACTGAAAAATTTTAAACAAACATTTTATTTAAGCATATTTAAGATGGCTGAACCTCATTTAGCAAAATAGCCATCTGTCTTCCATTGCACACGTAGGTAAAAAAAGCAATTTTTCAGGACTTCAGTGGCCTTGCCCAGTGCAGGAGACAAGCTGATTTTTGCTGAATCAGGGTCTTAGTTCTAAATTATACCAATTTTTCTTTTCACACTTCAGATTTCCTCTCTTTTTTTAGAAAAAAAAGGGGGGCGTGTGGTGTGGAGGGAAGCTTGTTTACTATTCCAAAACACTGGAATAGCAGAACCTCTGCCACTGATTTTTTTCTTTTCTTTTTTAAGAGGAATTAAATGTTTTTATCAGAGATTTCCAGTAGACTTACTCTGATTAAAAGTCATTAGTCTTAAAAAAATAAATAATTTCCATGCTGAAAAAGCCAACAATTAGATTAGCAGCATTGCTACTTCCATATGCTAGAAAAAATTCCCAGCATCATCCTGTACTGTTTTCACTGCTATGATAACAGGAAATTATCTGCAAGAGGGCACAAATTCATATTATTTTTCACTTTGGAGAAAAGTACATCAGAATAATCACGTCAGACAACTAAGTTTCTGTCATTTTGAAATATTCTGGACCACAGAAGCTAAGAAAGTATGGCAATTTTGAATAATCTTTATTTTCTTACTAAATCCTAGACGACTGTTGGTGTTCGTATTTTCCAATTCCTATGGAAGTATTCTTTTATCATTAAAACAATTAATATTTTGCCAAAAGAAAAGTTTACAACAATAATGGTAGTATTCCATTTTATAGAAATTTAACTGTACCCAGTATGTTCTATTACTAAAAAAAACATATCGCCACTGAAGTAAATTATTATTCTCTCATTTCTTTTCAGTTGTCAAGAAACTGTCATTAGAAATGTAGCTTCAAAAAATTTATCACTAGAGATACAGGTATCTCTTCATGTAAGTTGTAGGTACACTTATATCCATACATTTCATTCAAACTACAACTAAACATAAATACTTGTATTCTTGCCTTTTGTCCTTTCTATCCTCATTTTCCTCAGTAGTCCAAACAATCAAGAATTGCACGTTTCATCTGTTGCCAGCACCTCAATAATTATGATGGAGCTATAAAGGAAGTGATACACTCCGTGGATAATTAAAATCAGCCAAAACATTCTAGTCTCAGGATTCATGGTGGTATGAATGAAGACACCATATTTTTGCCGTATGTCTGTCCAGCTAATTTTTCTTAGCTTTCTTTTTTTTTTTTTTTTTTTTTTTGCCTTTTATCTTTGACCCTTCTTTTGCTTCTCCCCTGTCATCTGTCTGTCTTTTTTTCTTCTAATTAGGACACTTCTGGTTTTTTCTGTCCTCCTTGCTCCAGGTATACTTCTGTCCCTGCTCTCGCCTTTTTTCCAGGTTATGCCTTTCTAAGCACAATACCAATACCACATTTTTTTCCCTTTCTGATTTGTAAAAGTCTTTCTTTCCTCTGTCCCTGCCCAGGCTTCCTACCCCCTGCCTAAGCTTTTCCTTTCTCCTCTATTATGAGGTATGGTCTCTCTTGTATTTCTAGCTCTAAAGTTCACTGAGCTTTTGGGAAGAGAAAACTACAGCTGAGGTGAAACAACATAGGTTTGTCCAAAACTACTGCTGGCAATTCAATTCAGTTATTGGCTTTATTTGTTCAGCTTTTATTGCCTACATTTAGAAGTTAAATTAAATAAATAAAAAACACACCAAGACAAACCTCTTTGACAACTACACTTGAAGAAATCCTTTCGCCAGGATTTTCACAGGCAGCCTAAGCTGTGCGGTTGCTTTTTAGACGATTATAACATAGTGAAGCTCAACAGAAATTGCTAGACTCAGGCGATGTAGATTGAAGCATCTCTACTAACAACAAAACGTCACTAACATAATCCACGTGGATAGCTAGTTCTTAAAGTATATAGTTGTATGGTTATAACCCTTGTGTAATATACACCCTCTACATCTATTCAGTTCAGCTTTTCTGACACCTAATATTTCAAATCAAGAAGAATTTTATTATTTTGTTTGCGGTAGTACGTAAAGTGTAAGAAGACTGAGTAAAGTGATGATCAATTGGCAGTCATTTGCCAAGACCTTAGATAAAAGCACACGAAGAAAGAAATGCCATAATTGTATATTCAGCCTCATACTTAGCCTGTCTTGAAGCATGCTGCGTTAAGGCTGTTGTAACATTACCAGTACTTACATTCTTTTGTAAACCAAAATTACACACCTGCACAATTCTCCTTACAAAACACCCTCTTTTTCAAGAAAACTCTTTAAATTAAACATAGGCACTTCTATAAATCTTTCCTGATTTGGGTCCTACATTTTAATTTTCTTGTAGCCTTCTCATTTACATTTTATGAAGACATTCCTATTTCTACTTCCATATTGAGAATATTATCTTCTATCTATACATCTTTTCAGCAGGAACACCCATTGCCACAATACCTTCTACTGCCTTATCTCTTGCTACAAAACAAAAAGATTCTTCTGGAAAACTAAGTAATCATAAATTACTATTAGATTAATGGATTCTTTTAAATGTTGCCTTTAGTATTTTTTTTTTCCCTCCAAAAGGAAAAAGTCAAAAAAAGGCTTTGAAAAATAATCTGTAAATTCAAATGCAGTTTTGTTGGATTAATAGCTTCAGAATTTAGTATCTTTTCCTTCTTGACTAAAAATATATCATGGCAATATTTCAAAAACTAGGCATTTGTATATCCAAACACAAGTGGCAATGTTTAGAACTATTAAACACCTAAAGAAATCTTAACAATTACATGGAATACATTGAAAAGAGGCTAGCACTTCCTAAGGCATAAAAGGTTTACTTGGGCATCTAACTTTAGGCATCTGATATTAGATGTTTTGTGATGTAGAAGTTATGGTAAACATAACCAGGAAAACATACTTGTGCATAAATATAGTAACAACTGCACAGAAACTATTACAGTCAATTTATGGTCTGCCAATCTTCATATGCAGTAGAAACATACTCAAAAACCATTCAAAAGAGCTAAACTGTAAAATGTGACAAAGAATGAAGAATTCAGCCTTACTAAAAGATGGCATAAGTGTTAATGAAGACATAATATCTAACATATAAAATCTGGAAGGACTTTAACAAAGGCTGAGAGCAAGTACATAGAATGTTTGACTGATTATGAATGCTATACACCAGATGAAGTTTTGCCTTCACCCGTAAATGAGAAACAGAATTTGAAATCTTCCTCTGCAGTAAGTCTAGTTGATGCAATTCTACATCCCACTTTAGGAAAACACTTAGTACAAGCTCTAAAAAAAAATTATATTCCACTCACTGCCCCTATACATTTTAGAGTCACTTTAAGACAAATAGTACTGTGATAAGGGGCGGGGGGGGAAGGGGGGAAGGAAAAAAAGCATTAGCACTAGCAGTTCAGCAAAACTATTTTATTCTGAAGAGTTCTGCAGAAATTACGCTATGCCAGTGATATTTAATTGTGACATAAAAATGAAACACCATTTACTTGATATAAAATTGGGATAGTATGTAAATTAAGCAAGTTTCAACTCATGTCTTCTTACTCACATCTGTTGGCAGTTTAAATAGTTTTAGTGTCATTAATTGTTATAAAAGTGCAAGATTTGCTGTATGCTTGCCACTTAGGACCAAAGGCACAAAAGTCTAATTGAACTAAGTAATTAGTAATTTGTCATTTCCTATTGTCAGCAATTACTTTCCATTAGAAATCCTCACTGAAAATTCTAATTTGAAGTGAGGTTTGCATTTTATTGCTGTCCATCCAAATTAGTTTAAAATTGACAGCTACATTTTCATTTAAAAAATTAAAGATATTAAATATGCTTGAAGACACTGAGGCATATTCCACCACATGTGCAGTTGTGATAATATATCTTGACTCAAAAGAATGAGAAGGAAAAACCAAAATGCTTCTTTCTTTTCTTCAATTACGAAGTATGTACCAGCATTACATAGCAGGCCATTCACACTCTTGCTCATGCGAATAGTCTCCTTAATTGACAATTCAAATAGGTCACACAGAGTATGACACAAAATTATATAAGGATTCATAGGATTTCTTATTTGCTTTTACACAGAGAACCAGAAATAAATATTACAATTGCAGGTGTAACAGGAATGAAACTGTATTTTCATGGCTTGTCCTAGAGGCTTTTCCTTGCGGTTTTACTGCAAGAGCAGTTTTTCTTTTGTTATTTTTCAGACTTGTTAAAGCAATCAGTACTGTCCAGTTGTGAATGCTCGGCATGCAGCACGAGGCAGCACTTGGGAGGGCAGGAGTGCTGCAGGTTCCTCAGAAACGCACAGGGCTGATTAGCTGTGAGGAAGTAAGAGTTTTTTAATTAAGAGTTGTCAAACTGATATGTACTATCATTTCAGGTCTCATAACATGGAATTGCCTAGCAAGCAGCAACTTGGTGCTTGATAAAATGCTTCTGCTGCCCAGTGTGACCCACTCCCAAAACTAGGGGAGGACAACTAGATGTTCCAAGGGACAAACTAGTTCAACTTCGATGGCAGAAAGGCAAAAATAATAATCATATAAATTGACTGCTGTCCCAGAGCTCTTTTGCAAGCAAATACAAATCTGAATGCAAAGAGCATGAGGTTTTATTGTTTTTAACATAAAAAAATCCTCAAAACCTGAAATAAGATCACGCTTAGTGCTGGTTGGCAAATGTTTCAACAGTAAAGCTAACAGTTTAGCAGTTTCATACTGAATATGTTCAGAAGATACCAGCTGAATATCAGTTGCTATCCACTTGTAAGTAGGCCTCTCAGAAACACATACAGAAGAGAAAATGTGTATGATAAATTATCATAAAATGCAGAGAGGCAATTTGATGTATAGAGTTGGCCAAGTGCATAGTGATATTTTAATGTATTAATTTATAGAATTAGAAAACTATTAAGACCAGAAGACAACAGAATTGCACAATTGTATGTCTAACAATGGAACAGTTATTAGAGGTAGTGTCAAGCACATTCACACTTCAACTGCAGTTCTACAGTATACTGCCATCTTTCTTTCTCTTAATTTATGTGATATGATAATTAACCTTTAAATCTGGCAATGGTGATGAATTCCCCTTAAATAGTTATTCATATATACATTCATGTTTCCTGAAAGCACACATCTTTCACTGAAACTCTCCCTGATAACTAGTTAATACACATCGCAGATCACTAGCACTCTATATTAAGCACACATTAATTACTGTTAATTTAGAACATAATTCCTATGAAG
Organism: Strigops habroptila; assembly: GCF_004027225.2. Lineage (NCBI taxonomy): Eukaryota > Metazoa > Chordata > Aves > Psittaciformes > Psittacidae > Strigops > Strigops habroptila. The sequence continues at coordinate 22,445,039 of NC_044281.2, read as the reverse complement.
GAACATATCCACATGCTTGCAAAAAAGCTCATCACAATTAATGCCATGATAAAGAAAAGTGAAGAATTCTAATGATTCACCACTAAAAAATAACACACATTGTCCACAATACTTTTCATAGATGAAGTAGGCTGTAACAGGGAATCTCTCAAACAGACAGTAACAGAGGCCTCTTCCCTTAAACTGATTCAAGCACTACATTCACTCCACACACACCACACACCCCTCCCCCCCGAAGGGGGATCAGGGGTGTGGAAGGGTACAAAATAAAACAGAAGGGGAAAAGGCCAACTGGACTCTCAACACAAGCCCACTGGACTGGCAGAAACCTCACTCCAACCCCCCACCCCCAATCCACTGCAATCAGTTTTACTTCATACTGTATTGGTAGAAGCTGATTATAATTAGATGTTTGATATGTGTTAAAGAAAAAAATTATCACCAAATGCATAGACTGCTTCCTAATTATGTGTTTTCTAATTCCATGGGGTGTTCAAAGCTAAGGTTTTGTTCAAAGAGTAATAAAGATAGTAGGTATACTGCGAACCATTATTCTGCCATTTCTGCAGCTGCGTTTAATTGCCAATAAGGCACTGAACAAAACAGAGAATTAAATTAAAAGTTCAATAAACACTGATCAATATTCTTGTAAATACCAAGTCTATAAAATGATCTTATCTTTAAATGTAGTTATATTACAGGTACTATGTAGATGGTCCGCATTTGAATTTCACGTGTTGCTTGAAAGCATAGTTAAATTTCTTTCCAGTAAAATCATTCAGAATCTAGGAATGCTGTCAGAAAAGATTATAAACCTGCCTTTACTTTTAAACTGTTGCTGTCTTCTGATTTTGCATTAGCTCCCAATCAGCTGAATAAAGAAGTCATCTTCTGTCTAACATGTAAATAAATCATCAGCTTCAGTTACTTTACCACTAGCTGTTTGTCATTCAGAAAAATAATGGTTAATCAATGACTAATCAATGAAGATGTGTAACGTATTAGTTTGCAGTCCTTCATCATCCTATTTCCCTCAATTGCCTGGGGGTTTGTGTTCAGTACTTACAGAATCGATTACAATTGTGAGTGATCATTCAGCTCATGTTGAGAGCTGTCAGCTGTGCTTTCTGCTAGGAGTTTTTACCTTCTTGCTTAATACAAGATGCTAATATTTAGCTGCATCTGACAAGCTAGATACCGCAGTAGAAAATTTTATAAGAAGCGCTTAAGTAACTAATTGCAACACTACATGTCACTTGATGAAACTAAACTTTTCCTGACTTAACAATAATCATAAGCATTACTGGCTTGCTGTGGAAAATTAAAGGAAAATAGCTGTCTGCTTGAGTCTGATCATGCCTGCAGGGAAGGCCTAAGAAAGGCAACTGACAACGATGCCTTTGTGCATAACTGCAGGGGGAAAACAGATAATTCTTCAATTTTCATATAAACTGACATTTTTCACCATATGACATTCAGCGTGTGTGCTCAATTTCCTACCAGAGCCACTAGAAAAGTTGGACCCACAGACTTTTCATACACAACAACATAAATGAGTAATAAAGGTTTCTAAAAAGAAAGTAATGTTTCACTGTTTGACAAGACTGTTTGCTTTGAAGCAGATTTACGCTTGTCACCAACATACGGAGAAAAGATTGGCTGTTATTCCCCCACACACGCCAAATATATTACTGTCAATGTATAGGTTTATTCACTTTAATTATTGTTTTCATACTTCGCTTAGAAAATGCATGTCAGTGGTAGTCATAGGGTGTGATGGTGGAAACTAATAATTGTTAATGTATTTCATTAAATATTTAGGACTGAGCAGTATTGATTAAAACGGCAATGCGTAAGTGCACATTTCTGGTAGTTTTAGCTCCAACAGCTCCCTCTTGTGATTGAAATGTCAAAGCTCCCATGCCTAAACTGTGCTTCGTTTGGATGTCATGCAAGCTTACCGGCACTCTTTTCATAACTTATATTAAGAAAAAGAGGGAGAGCGAAGTCCCCTCACAAGAAGATCATGCTAATATAGCTTTTTAACTTAAAACACTGCCATGCAATTCAATAATCAAGGTTAATATCCAAATTTAACCTAGAAAAGTAAAAAGAGTAATTTCTCCATTAATTTAAGCAATCTAACTCACCTAAGATTTTTTATATATACATATATATATATATAGAGAGAGAGAGAGAGAGAGTACGGTTCAGTTGCCTTCTTTTTAGCTGATGTAACAGGGAAGATAGCAATAGATTTCAGGAAACAAGCACTTTCCTACTATAGAGGCCAAAAGCTGCAGTGATACAAATGGTACTGAAAATAATCAGTGCCTGGTTTTCACATAGTGCACAGAAACAGTCCAAATACATCCTCTAATTCAAAACAATAAGTGACCCATTAAATATAGCTACAAAGCAGTATTACCTTGCTATAGAGAAGAGTATTCCCAGTATTAACTCTTATTTTGTTTTTATGTTTTTGTCCCTCATCTGTATTGGAAATAAAATTGCCTTTTGTAAAGAAGCTGATATTCAGAACTTCTGGGGTTTATATGCAGACATATTGATATAAACCACCGATTTCTAACATACCCAGAGAAACCGCTAGTGTATTTAGTATTACTTCATACAGCAAAAATAAAAGCAATTAGCTATTGGTTACATGACTAGTACTAGACAAAAAAAGATATAAGGACTACAAAGAAATACATATAGCAATAATACCCCTTCAATCAAGTAACAAGAAAATATTTTACAGGAGTAAAACTTCATGTAGCTATGTAGTCATATTATCCACAACAGCTGTAAAAGCACGACAACAATCAGTATATTTATTTAGCCTCCATTTAGGAAGAAATTGGTGTTTTAATTTTAAATCACAGGGCAAGCTGCCCCCAAGGATCTGAATAAAATTCCTAATGATAGCATGGCTGTTTTCTCCCTAAAGTTTCCTATAGCACACAGAAATATTTAGACATGGTCAATTCATCTTAACAACAACTTGAACACCCACCCCAGCTCCCAGCCCTTCGGAATGACAACACAAATAATTGCTCTGAAATCACAAAGTAAAGGAAACAACACTTTGAATCACGGATGGCATTTTTAGTGCAAACTCCTATTGTTTCTCTTTTCCCAAGTTTCTGCTGAAGACTCAAAGAACATAAATAGGCAAAACCAGATCCATTCCCTCTTAGTTATTTGTTGTTTACAGTAGAGCCATATTTTGTTTGGCCAGTCAAGATAAAAACAGAAATAATTGTCTGTTTACATCAAGTTCATTCTCTGAGTTACCTTGCTTTTTCAGCTGACACTTTCTTTTTTGGTCTGGAAGGCCCCAGTTCATGGCAATACTATTATCAATAAGAGCCAGAGTCTGGTGACTATGTGGTACTAAAATCTTCTCATTTATGACTTTGCCAGCCAAAGTGTATTCTGACATTTCATGAAAATGAATTTCTACATCTCAAGTGAAACTGCTAATCTTTGTTTAAAATGAAACATTTACACCAAAACATCTAAGTAAATTATATTACATAAGAATAACAGAAATGCTAATTTTATCCAAACAATTGATAAGAAAAGTCTTATGAGCTATGTTACAATTCCTGATGCACAGAACACTTTTTTTTTCCCCCCAAGATATAATCTTCAAAACTATGACAAATGAAAGACTCAGAAAAGGTTATGACTTGACAAAGCAACATTTTTAAAACTTGGACACCAATCAAATTGATATAAGCATCAGTGATGCAACACTTTCTGACACTAAAGTCTTTACCACTGTCTAAAATATATAGAATAGCCTATTGTGATTGCTTAATGTCAACTTTTGTTCATAAGCTCCTTCATAAAAGTGAAACAGGGAAAAATGATTTAAAGCAGTTCAATTTGTCTATTTACCTTAATCTTTAACTATTCCCATATGTCTCAGCTACATGATGTATGACTCGCCATAAACCAATTTTTCAAAGATATACAAGACAGGAGAAAGTCAGGCTCCTAACATTTTATGCACTGAACTTTCATAGACAGCTGGCAAAACAAAACACTTCTAGACTTCAGAAAAAGCTGAAAGATTATTTTGCTCTCTTGCTTTTACAAAACATTTGCATCCGTTAAATAAGATACAGTTGAAATCTCATTGTGGCAAACAATCTCAAGGGAGCAAGTCTCTTTAAAAATCTGAATTAAAAAAAAAGTTGATGTCTGCTATTTTAATAGAACAATTGGACTTCCAAACACTAGAGTTGTGTGCTCTTTTTTGAAAACCAGCTTGTGGCACCATACAAATTCTGACGTTAAGAATTGCAAGTGGTGTAATCTCACTTTACGGTCATATGCATAACTCAAGGCATTAAGTCTAATGAACATTTTTTTAAGCATTTAATAGTAACACTCAATTTAATATGCATCACACTGAAGCACAGGGCAATGCAATACACACTTTTGCTTTAGTTTAGGCAAGACCTTCAATGGCAATTTAGAAAATAAGAAACAGCATAGAATAAAAGTGTCTGACTTACCTAGAGCAGTCAGTAGACTAGAGCAAGTGAAGATGTTTTCATTCCATCCAACAATTCACAGCATAGGAACCATTTGGGCATTAGGAGTAAGCAGAAACTTATTACTCCTACTCTATAAAAAATTAAAAACAAAAACAGGAAATAAAAATATGCACAGATGCAATTGGGTTTAAGTTTTCTTTTATACAATAAAAGATATTCATAATTGTGTGCTGTGCTAGACTAATTAGAAATATAAACTTCAACCAATATTAAAAAAATGTTCTTCTTGTTTCAATCTGAAATATTTAAATAAACTTCTATATTAAAGAACAGAATCTGTGAACTTCATACCTCAGGACAGCTTCTTATATCACTGAAAAGCTTTAGCTCCTGTTAAGTCTAGCAACATACCTATTGTCTGTGATTTGGTATCACTATGCATTTCAAAAACATTTGATGTCAGCGACTCACCAGGTAGAGATATTCTGACAACGGCAGGGGAGGGGGAACAGACGACACACATGACACGACTGTGTGTAAATTTTCTAAGACTGTATTTTCAGAAACCTCCCTGTCATAAAATTCTTTTGTGCTAAAAACAAAACAATAAGAAGGTATATATACAGAAGGCGGGAGCGGAAGAATGCCTCTTAAACTTACAACTTTAGAGAAAGAAAAACAGTTTAATTCAAAAATTTTTTTTTTTTTTTTTTGAATCCTAGAATTAAAATGGCTGTTTTATAAACTTCAAGTAAGCTTGAGAAACTGACTGCAGATCACGTATACAATGTAGGGTCAATGCTGTATTGAATTTCTAGACCATTTTCAGACTACCTTCTGGCAATGGAAGCATTTTGACCACTGACACTCCCTATGGGTATATCTGACTATCCTGGTACAATGCACCATTCCCCATTATTGAATCTACAACAAACTGCTGTAGGTTATTCATTGATTGAGTGTTTAAGTGTATTCTTTGGGAGCAAATGGAGAACGAAATCTGTAAACAATCACTCACACAAAATCAGCAGAATTCTTTACAGAGATGGTTTTCAGTTTCAGCACTTAATTATCTATATTCTTTGATAAAAGCTCTGTCACTTTAAATAAAGATGTACCAGAATTTTGCTTTTAAAAGATACACCAAGCTGCAACGTGGAGCTGCACATTTTATCTCAAAGAAAAATTAAGCCATCATCGGCCAATATGACTACATAGGGACATAAGGTTTAAGAACATCTGCCATACTTTATGCTAACATCTTTATCCAGATCAATTACAATACGCACTATCACTGTTAAATAACCAATATAGATGCAGACTGCAGCTCTATAATATTCCTAATGGAGGTTAGAACAGATATTAAGAGCCACACTTTCATAAGCTGAAGTAGTAATTGTGCATGCTTGTACGTCTGTGCATGCCTTCAATCAAGCTGTATTTTGGTATCACAGAATAATGTTCCTTTTTCCACTTTAACCAGCGCAAAAAACCTCTTTTTCTCATATATATATATAGCTCATAGTTCATTTGCACAGTTTGTCTGCCACTATGTATTTATAGCTATTGCCTGAATAAGTGGTTCATACAGTACTAGGGAGAGTTTTTAAAAAAAAAAAAAAAAAAAACACAAAAAAAAAAACCAAAAACAAACAAACAAACAAAAAAAAACCAAAAAAACCCCACCACACAACCACCAAATAAGACATTTGAAGCTTACTTCATCCTAATTTCCACCTTTGATTTAACAAAAAGTAAGAAAAGGGGTCATCCTAAGAATATATACAAATTATTTGTCTTCAGCTTGAGAAAACTGCATTTTTATGTGTCATTGCAAAAGCACAACAGAAAGTTTACATCTCTTGTAGTTAAATCTTTAAGGTTTATTATTCCCTCCCATTTTCACTGAAGGACTGTAACTACAATGGCATTACTTTCTGTTTCAAAATAGTACCCAAATGCCAGGGATGTAGGAGTCTTCATCTTGTGAAGTCCTTTCCATATATGTAGCAAAGATTTGACTGTGCTCCAAAGAGCTCAAAGCTGAGTAGCTTGGAGAAAAACACATAACATGTTAAAAGTAACTTTTTTGCTTAATGAGCCAAACTTCAAAATACATTATGACCCTGTTATACTAAAGTATTGAAGAACCTGCATCCCCTGTGCACGAAGACATTGCTGTGTAAGCTGAGCATAGACTAGGTAAAAAGTGTCTGACCTATCTATAAGCAACATAGGTATGCGTATTTACAGACAAGAAAAATATTAGGGCGCAGCTCAGCAGGGCTCTACAGGTATCATAATTCAAGCACTTTAGCTGCGCATGCACTGCAAGACAAAGTTCCCCTGTGCTTGCTGGCACCAAGACGTGTGTGGCTGTGTTCAGACTGCAGATTCAAGTGAGATCTTCAGTAGGGTCCCCCTGGAGCAGTGCTGTCAGAGAAAACCTTAAGGTCACAGTCAATCCAGAAGGGTTCAGTTTAGGCTATCAGGGAGTAAGACCGCAAGTTGCACTATGAGAGCATCTGTTCTGCAAGTTAGACACTCCCAGTAGGTGCTTTTGAGCGGATACTCAAGTGTGTTATTAAATTGTGGTAAGGTATCAATTTTCTCTGCTGTCTGACAAGGTTCAAATCCATACCTCCTACTTCCCCATGGGGCAGCTCAGCCATCTGCTAGAACCCCAGCCTATGCTTTCCCTTCCACTTTAGTGAAATCACGGGTACATAGTTGACAGACTAGCGTGGTACTGGGCAGCTTCATATTCAGAAATCTAACAGTACTAGTCTCTAGATGCTTGCTTAATCCCATAGATGTCCAAAGCTCTACCCAGGAATGGGATTCAGTTACATCTCATTACACTTGCAGGAATTCTAGAATATTTTGTCTGTTCTCCAGCTGCTACTTCAGAAACACGCAGGTTTCCCATAGTACATCTTCTGGCCACACGCAGATATATTGACTGCTCCAAGACTGTCTGAAATAGCACAAAGTATTTACATTTTGACACAGCAATAGCCCATAAGTTTCCCAGGGCATTTCAGATACCAGGAGCAGTCTAACCATATTAGCTTTCTTGCGATGTGAGGATTAGCATAGCTAGGGTAGCCACAGTTAATACAGTTTGGGTTTTGGTGGGTTTTTTTAGCCTGTAATTCAGGCATTTCTTCACAACACTCATTTGACTATAGAGACTTACTCTTTTGTTCTGCCTCTAAATATAGCTAGAATAAGAAGCATCTTATTCTTGAACACTGAAAAAACATGTATTCATATAGCCCATTAAGAAGCTGTATTTTGTATGAAACAGTTAACAGGTAAAACACAGTCACTGGAACAAACAGCAGAGCACAGATCCTCCATTCCTAGCAGGCTACTCCCAGCCAAGAGTCCCGCTTGTTGCCTTCAGGCCAACACATCTTTCCTGAAACGGAGGGGGAGAGCAACCTAGATATAGTGTAAGGTAGTAAGGCCTTACACAGAAAAGGAGATGGGTTTAAACCTGATGAAGGTTCAAGTCTACCAGCCTGACCAAAGGTCCTTCTGCTGAACACTTCATAATGTTCAGCAGTGTTCATAGTGTTCACCAGTGAAGAAAAATCCCTTTCAGGAAAGGAACATCCTGTTTTGCTTTTCTGTAAAGAAACAGCTTCTAGGATCAAACACTAAGAGACAACTTAAGGTTATAAATATCACATAAAGATAGATGTTTAAGCTCTAAAAAATTAATGCAGTGCTTTAGTACCACTTGTAATCATGATTTCTTATTGACTAATTTAGATGGTTGCCTTGTAAGTGTCTTTGCATAGAAGAGATCAGTAAATCTGATGGTTTATGCTATCAGTAAATCTCTGTCAGTCAAAGAAGCCAAAGTAGAGGTTTCATATTGCAAATGAGGCCCCTAAATGTCAGGTATTGCTGCATTCAGTGTCATAACAGCTGTCCTGTGACCCTTAAGGGCATTTATACCTGCAGGCCCAAACACACAACTAAATCTGTAGGCTCTACAGAGGAGTTGGAAGCACTTTAAACGTCACCATGAATCTTGTGACTAACTCAATGTTAATTCTGTTACATCATAGGGCTTCCTTTGGAAAAGGGGGCTTATGTCATCATGGGAATTTTCATAATTCTTCAAAGCAAGACAATCACAAACCAGATATAACAAGGAGCGGTGGTGGGTGGTCAGGGTTTTCTTATAATCAATAAAGTTCTACAGCACTGGTAACTATGCTTTCTTTATAAGCTCATCTTGTAAGGTTGAGTAAACCTAGTAACAGCAGTATTAAAAAGTCACTCTAGAGTTTTGTATTCTTGTATTTTTACTGATAGGTAAAGAAGAGAAAAAGGAATTTCTTCCTCTGCATACTAAACATGTACAACAAAGCAAACTATCTTCATAAAGAATTTTTCATTTGGGACATACCTATCTTTAAATTATATTAACATGAAAAAACTAGGGCATTCAGCACCTTTCTGCACAAAAAACTATGTTCTATTTCCCATACTGAGGAAGACATCAAGACTGCATGTAATCACCTTGTCACTGTTCCAATTTAAGTGTGGTCAAAACTTGTCTGGGTCAGAACTCCCTGAAGTGGGGCTTAGTCATTTGACAGCAGATATTTCACTCCCCAAGTCAAGTTTGTTGATTTGTTGAAAGAAATTGGCCCTGCTGCAGTATTCATTTCGAAGTTGTTTTGTTTTAAACATAGGGATCACCTTCTGTGTGATTACATCAAAAGGGCCGTATGAAAGAAGTCTGAGCCCGTTTAGGTGAACAAGTTGAAGTCTAGCAGGGATGCAGCACTTTCCATTAAGGCTGTGCTGGAAAGACCTTACAATCAGGAAGCGACAAGGCTTGAGACTGCACACACCACACAAACTTTGCTCCCTGATGCATACGTACTACGACACAGTCTTAAAATATATGGTTACTTCCCTTTTCAGTCATAATATGTTCTTTCTATAGGTAAACACATGCAGCATCCTATGTTACATATTCCAGGCAGAGAAACTCTTCTAGAACACCCACAATATACACGTACAATAAGGAATATCACACTAGAGTATAGCAAACCAAGTGCAAACAACTGGTTTATGTTTTCATTCTGCCAAATGCCTAGTTACCTGCTCCCACCTTTTTTGTTGCACATAAGGGAGCCCTCAGTGACAGCTGAAAAGAAATTTGTACCATGGCTGCTGCTTAAGTCCATAAGTTTCCCACAGGAGAGAAAGACTTACATCTTTAGGGCATACCCACTGTCACTGCTAAAAATACATTAGTAGGATCATCCCAGGTTTTACCAAGCATGTGTTAGTAGGCACTGTTTTAGGAACCATGAGGTAAAACAGATTAAGTTTACTTTTCAAACAGTCACAGTCAAGAGGGATAACTATTATTATTTTTCTTTCTTTTGTTGGGACAAGAAAAGCGCATGACACAGAAAAATTCTTTGACGATTATTAAGAAGTCCAGCTTGACTCCCTAGTACCTGGAAGTTATCCCCACCTTCTTATTCTCATCAAGGAAACCTTCTTCAGTTCCAATTATGATGACACAGTATTTATCTATTCTGTAAAAGTCTGTAGTAAGGAAGGCTGAAGGAACAAGTTTTTAAAATGACATCATATTACTGCTTCTACTATGAAACTTAAGGGGAATGGCAGAAGCGGGCACAAATCTGGCAGGCAGCTTGCCAGAGTCTTCATGAATCGTTGACTCACCTAGGTTGGAAAAGACCCTTAAGATAATTGAGTTCAACTGTTCACGTAATGCTAGCAAGTCCACCACTAAACATGGGGATATATGTATAGCCTGGTTCTCTGCCTGGACAACTTAAAGTATTACGTTTGGAGATAAGACCTGAGAATTAAGTAAAAGTAAGAATAACCTCGGAGTCCTATACCAGGAAATCTGAAGATCAAAACACCTCAAACAGCTTTCTGAAATATAATCTGATCCACCCCAACCCCAATAAGAACAATTTCCTTCTTAGGAAACTATTTGAAGAAGAAAAAAAGTAGTAGTTAGAGGGAAGAGTTCTATATTTTTGAAACTTTATTACTTGCAATTAGTAGATTTTTCTGGGTACAAGATAGTCTCTTAATAATTTGAGACTCTCTTCTACATTAAAGGTTTGTTGGTCTTGCACCTTGATGGATTCAAAAGGCCCAAATTAGAAGCAATACAAACATATATCTTTAAGTGTTATGTGCTACTAAAGAACAAAAGTGATTTTAGAAACTAGACTTCCACACTTGAATATAATCAACTTCTGAAGGTGCTACATTTCTTTTGTATAGAGTATAAATGAGACAAGTGCTTTTGATTTCCTGAGCTGTGATGTAAAAAGTGTTGATCTAGAACAGCTGGAAAAAATTAGTTATTGGCACATTGCTTTAGAAAAGGCTTAATGCAGAAGGACAGGGAAAGGGTTGCATGTTTAACATTAGCATAACAGAGTGACACTTACTGCAAATTTAATCACCTAATATACATATTTGAAAGTTGTCTGAAAATAATCACTGATGACTTATTGTAGTTACTGAAAAATTACCAGCTCCAACTGCTGAGGACGCTAGAGGCTGACAGACACAATGCTTGCTCCTGTCAGAACAAAGGGAGAAGCTGGTGGGAGCGTAAATACATTTTGTAAGGTAGTATTTATTATCACTAAGGTACCTAGTGCAGATGGTGGGCAAATAGTCATAGAATAGTCAGGGTTAGAAAGGACCTTAAGATCATCTAGTTCCAACCTCCCTGCCATGCGCAGGCTCTGTCCAACCTGGCCTTTGAATACTGCAAGGGATGTAGCATTTACTACTGCTTTGGGCAACCTGTTCCAGTGCCTCACCACCCTCACAGTAAAGAACTTCTTCCTTATACCTAACCTGAACTTCCCCTGAATTGGGGGGAAGCCTCCCAGACCAGACTGGGAGGAAAGCTGTATAAATTTTATCCCATGCCTTTTGATGAGAAACGGCTCTGATGATGGTGTATCTACCTTGTTGTCACAGAGAGGTATCTCCCACGTAAGCACCATCAGCCACCAAATTCACTTGGTCAAGGCCAAAAGGCAACATAAAAACTCAGCAAGAGCTATGTTAGTCTCCCCACAGAATACTTGAGTACTTCTGCATTGGTGTCAGCTAAAATACCACTGAGAAATTAAACATAAACATGAAATTATACACATGCTACTAAGCAACAGAAGTCAAGTTTAATTACATTTGGCTGCTTGGTTCGGATATTGCTTCCAACATCAGAGAGCATAATTCAGAAATCAGGAAGTTTGGATTGTGATATTTACCCCATATAAATACCTGCAAAGATTTTACTAGGTCTATTTAAATGGAAGAGTGATTGCTACTACAGTAATTTATTCTTATCTATTTCTTTCATTATCTAATACTTGCCAAGTACCAAGGCATAAGGTAACATCTAGACAGTCATACAACAGGGTTGTCTTGCCCTCCTTTCCATTGACTAGGATATATGTTTGTCCATACTAGGATAAGAGAAACGAACAAGGGTTGCATGACGCAATCTTACTTTACCTTATTTTTTCAAATGTAGTATAAATAAGGTTGTCTCCTCTGTAACAGAGACTGAACAGGAAAAAGAGCCCATCTGAGAGTTTTCCTTAATTCAGGAAATTAAATTGGGGCCCTTTATCCCACCACTCTTCAGCAAAAGGGAGCCCAGAAAGGAAGACTGGTGAATTTGCAAATCAGATTAAAAACATGCTTGATTTCTTCAGGATCTGAGCTAGACACTGTCACTTAGTAGGAAAAAAATTGCTTGTGAGTGATCTACTGCACAGCAGGACTTTGGTTGTGGTTACTTGCAACCTGCTCCCTGACAGCTACTCATCCATTCTGAGCCCAGTAAGTCCCAGAGCAGAAGGAAACGCTGTCCTGAGCACTTGCTGTTAAAATTAAACTGCTCTTAACAAAATAAGAGGACATCAAGCATCCAGCCTTATTAAAACATACGCAAGAGTCACTTGGCACCTTCAAATGGTATTTGAAACACACTGAATTTCTGATCAACAGAAGATTGGTTTTCTTCATACAGGCACAACTGCAAATGGAGCATTTGTTCGAAATTGATCTCCCAGTGCAAGTTTTAATGTGTTGTTAAACTTGACCATTTAAACCAGAACCAGTGAAATAAAACTCTGATGACTCTTCAAGAATTTAAGATTAATGCAGGAGGAAATTACCTTGCCTAGTCATGCCTACTTTTATTAGTACCCTGCAGTTGTGTTTTATTTTGGATGTGGCAAAAGTATGATCTGAAAGTCAAGAAGGCAATTTCTTGAATTTTGTATTTAATTATTGAACACAGAACAGCGCTAAAGCTGCATTCCCAAAGTTTGTGGTGTTGCATTTTGGAAGTTTTACTTAACAAAACTGCAGTCATGGCAGTAAGAAATTATGTCTTCCCAGGATCATGCTGAGAAATGGCAAATGTATTTTTGAATACATATATCCAGCAATCATTATACCAGTACTGCAGAATTTGACAATTTGCTTTTTCTTTTCTTATTTTTAGACTGAGTTTTTTTTGGTTTTTTGGTTGTTGGGGTTTTTTTGTTTGGTTTTTGTTTGGTTTTTTTGGGGGGGGGGGGGAGGGGTTTGGTTTTTTTTTTACATTGAAACAGATGCAGTCTTGAAACATCTCAGTAGGTTCCACTGATTACATACATGGGGTACAAACTTTGAGATTATTCCCAGTATGTTACTTTCAATTTTTACGGTGGTTTTAAGGAGAGCACCAATTTTAATTTATGGTGAAGTTGGTTTTATTTATAAAGCTACTGTGTACAGGGAATTCATTAGCAAAATGGAAAAACAAACCAGACCAAGCAGGTTAGAGAAGTTCTAAAACATTTACTAAGTTCTTCAGATGAACTGTACTCCTCTTGGCACATCCCAGCACACTATGCGGACTTCTCCCCAAGCCTCTGCACACAAAAACTACACAGCTATACTCCTGTGCAAATGTTTCAGTGCTTAATCATTAGCTACATAGCTCAAAAGCTATTCAATATATTAATTCAATTAAATTAATATAATCTGCTATTTACTTAGGCCTGCCTTTAAATGCAAAGCTGAGCTGAAGGAATGAATTTTATCACCTCCCTTATATTCTTATCTTTTCCTTACCCACAAAAATAAGCCTCCAGAAAAAGCTTTATCGAAACACATGTATACTAAATAGCAACAGGCTGATGGAAGGCAGTATACTGGTGAGAAACACTGTGGAACAACAATTTTTGTTTTAGCATTGGTCAATACAAGAATGGCATTTGGTGCTCTGTGATTATATTTTGATGGTTGTTCACATAACCAAGAAAGAACTGAAAAAAACACACCAAGTAGTAGTATTAGATTTCTAAATATTTCCTAAATATTCTTTTCTTCTTTTCCTGGCCATAAGAGAGAACGGGGAAAGAAAAAAAAAAAAAGGAGAAGAAACTTTACAGAAAGAGTAGCAAACATTCTTAAAAGTGCTTTGAACACTTCATAGAGAAACATGAGACAAATAGTAAAAAGCCTCTGAGGTACAAATGCTTTCATCATGAAAGCAGCTATTACATGCTGAGATTCAAACTTCAACTATGAATTACGCAGAACTCTTTAGCTAGTTGTGTGTGTGTGCAAGTGTTTAGCACAAGGTCAACAGCTCTATAGAGAGTTAAGCAAACAGTGACTGCCTGAGTCTATGCTTAAACCTGTCTGGTCCACACTGAAGGTCTTACAGCACTCATCATCACCAGACAATATTTTTAGGAAGAAAATGTAGATTTTTCCATTTGAAAACAGCAAAGATATTTTTAGGAAGGTAGAATGTAGTTACCAAAGCTGGAATTTGGCCAGGTTATTGGCATTAACTTTCCTCGTTTCAGGGCGGGGGGGAAGTTTCATGAAGTTTTTAATGACCATAGGTGGTCAGGACCTCAAATTTGCATCTTGTCTGAAAGACCTGAAGTGTGTTATACAAGTATGTACGGGAAAGTAAAGTCTTGAGCTGGTAAAAGGGTAGTTCTTCTGGTTAAATTCAAATGTCAAGAAAGATTTAAAATAAAAAAACCTAATACAATCTGATCCCTGAGCCCCTAAACTCAGCAAACACTTTTCATTCAGTCATATGTGAAAAGAATAAACAAAAACAAATTTTAGAGGTTTTAATTTTATGTCATAGAAAATTTACATGCCTTCACTGCAGACGGTACTTTCTTATCTTGGGAGTGGGAAGGGAGGACAGGGACAGAGGCCGGAGGTGTGGAGATTGACATACCACTAGCACTTGAACATATACTAAGCACGCCAAGAAGGAAGACAGCTGACCATGCCAATAAAATGTATTTTTATATTCAGAGCCATTCATTTGAAGGGAAAGGGGAGGGAGAAGCTGTGGAGGTTTTTCAGTTGCTTTATTCAACACATCACAAGGTATAACTGAGCATGACACATCATTACAATACCCAGGCAACCTCTAAATGATAAACCAATCCAGCCTCAGAGTTAGAAGAGACTCAAACTCTTGAAAACAGATTTTGAACAAGAGCAAGCCTGATCCTCAGTCTTTTTTTCCTGCCTCACCTGGAAGACATCTAACAAAATTTAACATTTTCTAGTACACCACAGTCCTGAGCTCAAAAAGGCCAATAGATCAGTAACTAGCACTCAGACTTTAACAAGGGATCTGTCACACCACAACTGTTTGAAAGCATTAGAGGTATAAAAAAGTTTGTCACCACAAGCCACCCTCAACCTGTTTGTGCTGGAGAAGACAACAGTCAGCAATTCCAGGTCACTCCACAACAGTCGTCTTGTTCTCAAAGAGAGGAGACAACGTACACTGGAGTGCTCATCTCAAGAAGCAGCTGTCACACACCAAAGCAATTCCTGTCCCAAAATCTGGCAGTAGTAGGGACAAGAAAGTTTTCTACCCCACAGCTCCCTTTGGTATCAACCCTTCCTCTCCCTGTAAGAAAAGCTAACTCTGTCTGTCCATCTCAGCAGTACAAGAAGGTGCCAGAACTTCAAAGTGAAGAGGTGCTTACAAAGTGAATGTAGAAGTGGAGGTA
The DNA here is from genome assembly GCF_004027225.2 of Strigops habroptila. Taxonomy (NCBI): domain Eukaryota; kingdom Metazoa; phylum Chordata; class Aves; order Psittaciformes; family Psittacidae; genus Strigops; species Strigops habroptila. The sequence continues at coordinate 22,429,426 of NC_044281.2, read as the reverse complement.
AGCAGGTGTCTGGCTGAAAAATAGTTAATACACATTCTGAGGACACAGTGAGGGATAGCTTCAGATATCCTGGGGGGATGCAAAGAGAAGAAACCTGTTCCCCCAACAACTGCATCCATCTCAGGACCTCAAAACAGCCCTTCTCCCCTACTCTCCCTCAAAACCTGTCCATAGTATTGCCAAAATTAGTTAAGTAGATTATACCACTACTTTCACCTGAGTAATTAGATGATTCTTAGGTTCTTGAAGATAACTTCTTTACTTCTCTTTCTGATGATTTCTGGTCATATTCTTTTTCTTAACAGCCAGCAGGCTTATTACACAGAACATAATCCCATCTCTGAACACAGCAGGACAAAATCAGACAAGGAAAGTTTATCTCTTCATAGTGGAAAGAAGGAAGTGGAAGGAAGACTTTCTAGTCACATCTAAACAGAAAATTGTCCCAGTTTAGCTGATAGAAACAGGCTATGCTGTTGCATCTGTAGATTCAGATTTTCCTCCTGCATTTACACACTACTACATATAGCTGCAATAAAACTGAATTTGTACTGCTTACCTATGGCATGAGAAAAACCTCATTACACCACAGTTCATGCACAATCCTGAAAAGCAGCTGATTTGTTTGGCCAATGGTTACACCTCCCTTCAGACACCATTAAATAAGCATTTAATCATTCCCTCCTGCAGCCTGTCATAAGACAGCTTGCACAACCAATAACTCTGAGGAGATGTTAACATTGTATTGCCAAAGGCTGGGCAACACTGATGTGAAACTGCTAAACTTTGTGGTGTTTCTGCTTATCTGTGTGATATCGAAGTATCTCTAGGGTTCTCGCCATTGCTATGTGTAAGCCTACACTTAAAAGCTCTCTCTGTACTCTGAAAAATCATATTCACTCTACAATGAGCAGGAAACAGCTGAAAGCAGTGAAAGCACAGTAGGACAGGGTTGGGGACATCAAAGGAGGAACAGTTGTGTCACCAGCCAGGTTAGCAGAGCCAGCAGGGAAGCTGCACAGAGGATAGAGGACATTAGATGTAATGTATTTCAAATTTTGACAAGTGCTATAAAAATTCAAAATCAGTCAGAAATAGTACAGTGTAAGGAAAAAGTGGGGAAAAAAAGAAAAAATAAATCACCACCACACAACTATACCACAAAGAAGAGGAATAAGTGTTTCCAAAGAAAAGAAGAAGAGTCAAACCACAAAGGTTGTGGTAAACAGATAAAGAACAGAACACGGCATTTCTCCAGGCACACTAATAGTATGACAATATTACTATATTATTATTATTACTACAGGCTGTCCAGATGCAAAATTTCCCTGAGCTCGTGCATAAGACTAAACACTCAGGAGGAGATCTGAGTCTCCAAATATCCTTATGCACCTCTGTTCACTAACAGCAGGGCTGTTGTAGTCATGATATTCTACAGTTCTAAGTAGAAGACAGAACCTTTCCTTCAAAATTCAGCTTTAATCAAACTATGTAAAATTGGATTTTTAAACATGGTGAGAAGCCAGACAAGCTTCCAAACACAGAAGCTCTCCAGGTGTTCTGACTTGGTTTTAAATTGAGAGCTATCACTCCAAGCTTCATTTAATTTAGAAGAGATGATCTAATCCCTCTAACAGTTTCTTTTCAATAACAGTTTTTGAAACAGTAGCCTCAAAAGCGCAGTCTACCCAAGCTGTAAAAACAGCTGCAGACCTACTTCACAAAAGCCTCAAGCCTCCAAACACATTAAAAATTGCCAGAGAGCAAAGACAGGCTCTTGAACACTGCCCCACTTGCTCTCAGAACACCTTGCAGATACTCCTTCAACCCAGACTCTTGGGACTTTCCTAACTCCTCTAGTCAACACGTGGCTCCTTCAAAGACGTATTACGTACGTACTCAAGAAGCACCCAATGCATCCATATTCTAGATTGCCATCTACCACCCTTTCTTGAAGCGTCATTAAGCCATTACAATTTATACTAGAAGAAGATCACACCTCAAGAAATTCACTGACAGTGGAAGATCCTGCTTCTACTCTGCAAACCCCATAAAGTCTAAAGCAAACCCATCGCTGGAATCCAACACACCACGAGCCATCCACTACCTAACAGAAGCAGGAAAACACAGAGCAGTCAAGACAGAAGATGACCATTAACTGCTATAACTACACGATGCTAAAATAATTTATGCCTTTTACAAAGCCACCCATGGTTTCAGCTAACATAATTCCTAACAGCCACTGTGAATTCAAACGTGAATAAAGAAGTGATAAAAGGGACAGATATACTAATAATTACTGAAGAATATTTTCCACAAAAGAACCATTCCATATCTAACTTCTCAGCCCTTAAGTGAGGGAGAGCTGAAGAAACATGTAAGAGATTGGACTAGAACTAACATTCATAGCTATCTATACACACATAACTGTAGTGACAACACAGTGACAATGTTCTTTTGGAACATTAGAGTTTATTCACCAACCTTCTACACCCAAATATTTGCTTAATAATCCACAAATGATAATTATCTGTCTCTTTCTCTGTGCCACAGAGGTTAGTGACCTTGTCACCCCTCTCCTTGTTAATACTTCCCCTTTGCTCCACAGGTCCAGGCACCTTTTCTTTCAAATTGCCTAATTGATGAACATAATCAAGTTAAGCTCAGAGCAATTGTTCTCAACCTATATTTAATTCTGAAGGGTTTTTTTGCTTCTATTTCAGACCTAAGAATGGCTTTGTGTTCAAAAGCTTGTTTGTCCCTCCCCTCCAACCCTGCAGTCTATCAGTTGTTTTCCTATCAGTCTTATCAAAGAGTTTGAGATAGGGAATAAAATTTGTTCAACTAACCAAAACGTTGAAAACATACTGTTATTACCTTTCTTCAGCCTTCAGATATATGGAAACTTTACCTAAACAGTCAATTTATATCTGTAACCTGAATTTCTGGAAGAAGAGAAAGGAGAGCACCACATAGTTTTCTTCAGTTATTTTTCATAGATCAATAAAAAAAAAAATAAAAATAATAAAAAAAAATGCTAAGAACAAGATGTATCTAATGCAATGATAGTAGCCCTAAGACTGATGCAGAGTCCCATGTTAACACATTTCCATCCACCTCAATCTCCAAACCAAACTTAACACGGCTGCAGCAGCAGGCTTTATGCCAAGAAAAAATGTGTCAGTGGTACACAGCAGAATCTTAAGCCTTTTTCCACCTTATTTCCAACAAACCTTGGGGTCCTCAGGTATCTCAGATCCTTTGAAAAGACTCATAAGATTTCTGTTGATGTTATCAGGCGCTGCTTTAAGCCAAACCATCAGAGGCGCAGACCTTCTCTTCTGAGTTCAGGGAACTGATGCCAAATAATGGTAAGTGTCCCTCAACTGCATATTGTTCTAATGTTGGCCCATCAGGAACACTGGGTCAGGATAATTCAGTGATGGGGTCCAAAGAACCAAGCTGAACTTGGCAAGTCCTAATACGCACTAGTATCTGCTGGAAAGACACATGTGCTCTGTAATATCAGTGTCACCTTGGCAATAAAAACCACTGAAGATTAAGTATAATTTGGAAGTTAATCATTGTATCGGTTTTTCATTTTGGAGCTTTATTTTTCCTTCAAAGCAGCACTGATGTTTCAGGTCCTTTCCCCACACAAAGTGACTCAAGTTATGCACATGTCATATTTCACTGTTATATACTTAACCAGTATACATTTTAATAGTCCAACATTATCAACATACCACTCCAAATCCCTTCTGCAGCTTTCAGTTTTAAATACCCTGGAAAGAAAACACAGCTATTTTGCAGCTGAGGCAAGACTAAGCTATTGCTTCCCTCCTTCTCAATACTTTGGGATTTTTTTCTCTCTGCTAGCAGCAAATATCAATTTATGTTTGCCAACTTGCTTGTCACTGAATAGGCATCCTCATGTAAGCATATCAAGCCATTTGAGAACTGTAGTACCCCTGCTTTCCAGCTGTCAACACACTTATAATTGAAGCTGCCAATAGGACTGAATTTTATGGTCTTAGATGGCAGCTATACCAGCAGCAAGAGAGAAACCACTAAACTCTGTTCAGCACCTGCAGTATCAGTAAGATTTGAACTCAAGGCTCCTGAGGTGAGAGTGTATGAAGCCCACCATGCCACCTAGCCCTCAGAATATTAAGATATTAATTAGTCACTTTCCTTATTATTCAGTCAAAATATGCTGGATTGAAACAAATTAGATTTTTAGCACATATTTCACACATTGGATCAAGTCTTGCAAGGGTTTTCTTTTATTATTTATAAGTTCATGTGCTGTCTTCCTGCGGAAAATGAGATGGTCTGCATGAGGAAAAAGGTAAAAGAAAAGCAGAGAAATGAAAATCAGAGATTCCCTAATGATATTTAAAAATAGAAATTTTGCTACTGTTACATACAGCATGTTCCATCTTTTGAGATTTAATGGCTCTCTTGTGGTTTAATGGAGAATTACTTTCAGTAATTGATTATTAAAATTTAAAATTGCTAACCATCTTCATTATTAGATGAGCGAACTTGTTATCCTTGTAATTAAAAAAGCTTGAGATTCACTTTCATCCTGTTGACAGAATGGGCAGATAGGCTCAGCACTCCAGTGTGATGGTTTCAGGGTTCTTGTTTGACAAAAATATCCAGCAAGTTATTTGACAATGAAAATACAGCATAGCCACAAAACTAAGCAAAAAAATAATTAAAAAGGTAAAATAATAAAAAGCCCTACAAACTAATTAAAGCTTTCAGTCCAAACTATCATAGACAGAACACTATATTTTCCAATGAATTTAGGTAAAAAAGAAAATGTATACGCATACTGTTTGTGTTACAAATAATATCTCATGTGATACACTGGAAATTTTTTTCCTAGATGCAGGGCTATTTTCACCTTTTGGAATTCAGTGCTGGCTTCCTACCTATATTAATACAGAATTATGTGTGGAATGAATTTGAAGACTGTCGTCCTTCCCCTTAAGAAAGCCTTACAGCTTCATGAAGGGAAGTAGATGAACCTGTTACATTCAAGTCATCTTAGATCATAAAGAAGGAGAACCAGTTTTGAGATAACCTCTTAACAAACCCAAAGGCTGAAGGTGTGCACAAGAAAAGTAATTCTTTGGCCTTTCTGTTGAGACTACCAAAAACATTTTAGGTCCCAATTTTAATTCTAGAGGCAGCAGACAAATTGAAAACATGAAATATTTAATACAAAATTTTACAGTTAAAGTGTACCAACTTTCTAGAACTGCCTGTATTATGTTGTCAATTCCCATACTTTGCAAAATGATACAGGACCATTGAAAGTTCATGACTGTTGCAGGCTTCAATCAGCCTGAAAAATCATCTTTTCATCCTGTATATTTAATAGTAGTTTCTTTGGCAAAGACATTGCTTGCATGAATCTTTTGGTATATTTTCTTCAGTTTCTTCAGTGAGATGAGAAAATTACCACCTGCATTGCTTACCCTGAAAAGCACAAACAAATTTCCAAAATATACTGCAAAGATGTTGAAGAACAAATTTCACATTGTAATTAAAGTCGAAAATATGCTCTTTTTACCACCATATTGTGCAATCTCTCTAACCAAATAGTAATATCAGTGTCAAATCCCTGCAAACTATGTCAGAAGCACAGTCCACAGGCCTTGCAGTGTTTATAAACACTTGCTCCTGGCTATTCCAGGTTCTCTTTTCTTCTACTCAGTTCCTGCTCAAGATGGTTCTTTTCACCTCCTCCCAAAGCACAGGAATGCTACTTACTGTGTGTGTGTCAGTATAGGTGCATCTCAGCACAATGCAATGGCAGATTAAGAATAATTAACAACAAGCATTGTCACATCATTAACTAGTAATACCCCAGGACTTAACGTCTATATTACTTTCAAAATATGCCATGAAGGGAAATCCCAGATCCTTAGCAGAGTATGCTCCAATACATAATGTATAGAACAGTACCAGTTTTCCTCCATATAGCTACTAGCAAACAAAGAACATACCTGTAATATTCCACATCAAACACACCACTGCCCATTTCACATCATTGTGCCTGCACTTCGCACCAGGTATTTAGTACCTTAGCAATGCTATGATGAGGACCAGCTTGCACCCTCTTTGGTCACAGGCAAATCCATGTCAGAGGTACCCAAATGCTGAAGAAGCAGATGCAGTTGGGAACATTAAAGAAAATCCTCAATAGCTCTGTTTTGAGCTTTATTCTGGGAAGCGCAGAGCGAGCAGAATAGTGGCAGACATCAGCAAGGTCTAATGAGATACAGCTGCTTTTGCACACTCAAAACAGCAGCAGATCACCCATTAGGCTTGGATTGCAGCTGAGATTAAGTTTAAACAGAAGGACATGAAAAATTAGATTTGTTGCTTCATTTGAGCAGGCTGTTATGGATAGCAGGAAGTATTTTGCAGACATCCCCTGGATGTGCTCCCTTTTCATCGTGTGCTGTTCAATCATGAAGGCTTTGAGACGCTAGTGTTGAATGGAGTACTTTCGGTAATCTCCAAATTGTCCCACAACTACAAGTACTTTGATAGGTAGAGGGAAGCAGAAAGGGCGAAGTGGAAGCAAGTCTCAAAAGCTTTATATAAATAATAATCCCAGTATGGTCCACAAGGCCTAAAACCTGAGTCAAAGAAGATGGTGAAAGAAAATGCAATTTACATTTGCTGTAACCTGCCTTTTCCTTTAAGGGCATTGAATTCCTGGTGAACAAACTCTACTATAAGCAGCGCCAGCATGAAACATTCTTTTCAGATGTCCAGATGCAATGACCACAATTCTAAGTTTTGTTCGGGGAGAAGATGGGGTGAAGGCAGAGGGTGAATGATCCAAAAAGGTACAGACACAGCTTGGCACACGAGCCTCAAGACCCAGCTATCCGAGATACGCAATCACACAGAGCTAGTGCAAATATCCATACAATCACCCAGCTACATACAGCACACGTGAAAAACAAACCCCAATACATGCTTGTGCTTTTCTTAAGTAACTCGTCGCATTCTCCTGTACGAAAACACTAAATCCTTGAACTTCCCCAAAGGATCTATTTCCATAAGGCACTTATTAAAATTACAGATTGCTCTAATTCAGTATGTCATTAACTAATGTAGTTGTGGCTGCATTACAAACGCATTGTCACCCCTACACGTGATACACTGGGTATCGGCTGGATGTTTGGCTCTGTGCCTGGTTGCAGCATGGGAAACCCACACCTTCAAAGCTGGCCTTGTGTCCTTCTACCCTCCTGAGAGAGCTTCTCCTTGTCCTTACATGGCTCTGCTATGCTCTTATTATAGGAACAGAATAGCTAAAGCCTAGTGCAAAGACAAATAAATCTCTACCACTATGGACAGAGTAGAAATGAGCTAATTGGACAACTTTTTTTCCAGAAGTCCATTAACATTAAACTTACATCTTCCTTCACTTACATTATGTAATGTACATACATACCTTATGCATGCAGGAAGCCCTTTTTCCTCTCAATTTGGTAACTGCATACTGAGTCTTGGGTCCAACATGCATCATCCTGACCAAACTGATTTCCGTTACATTGATATTCTAAATAACTAGCTCGCAGTGAGCATCTTAGGGTTTATATTTTACATACAATGAGACAGCCAAGAGAACCAATTTTTTTTTTTTCTTTTTCAAGTGAATCAGCTGAAACCACATGTGATTTAACGATGCTTTTTCTCTACGTTTTGGTTAAAGAAAATTGATTCTTAAAATTTGCTTAGGAGCAGTATCAGAAGTCTACTTGTACTGACTACAAAACCCCTTGGAGTTTTAAAATACTGAACCATTTACAATGGTAAATTCTACATCAAGATTCACAGGAGAAAAAAAAAAAAAATGTATGAAAGCAGAGAATTTACTTTCAACTCTCTAATTAGAATCTCAAAGATCTGAGAGAATACCCCCCAAAAAAACACCACACCAAAAGCCCCATACATTTTTTTTCTTTTTTTTTTTTTTTGGCTTCTTCTGGATGCAGATGAAATCTGATGCCAGTAACACATATTAGTACCATAATGGGAGTGCTTAGCAGTGTATAATCTTTCATTCATATCTACATTAGTTCAGGTAATGAAGGAATCTTACACATGGCGATTAACACTTCATTTACAAAAGGATGCACAAGTGCTTAGGTACTGCATTTGGAAGGGGCAATTTAAGACATTAGTATGTTTTTCAATAGCTTAACTACCAAGACATATCAAATTCACATTACAACTGAAGCACCTGTTTTGACTATTGTCCCAAAAAGGTAAAGGGGAAAGGTGGAGTACCTTGAAGACCTTTTTCCAGACAGTGTCAGTGACACAGACAAATACAATACAGTTTTATTCTATTGACACCTTTCAAATAAGCCTGAAAAATAGTATTCCAGTTAAATTGATAATTTTGTTAAAAAACTAGTAACTTCAGCTGATAATTATAACAAGCCACCACAAAAGTTTTCCCCCATCAAGCTATAGTCTATATGTGCTGTAGATTTAGAAGCCTACACCACAACCTCTGCAAGTATAGTAAAGCAGAGTATCACCAACTGAAAATAAGATTTCACTGAGTCATGTTTTAGTTTATTATAAACTATTAAGTGATTGAAATTTTACACTGTTATCTACATCCAGAAAATTTGATAGGCTTTTCTTTATTGTTGTAACCATGACAATTGCTAGCTACAATATAGCTATCCATTTAAAAATATCTTCATTAACATAAATAGTATCAACCTCAGTCAGTTTTGATCTTGCTGCGGGGAGCACAGCCTTCAAAAGATTGATAACTATCTCTGCTAACTAAATTTTCATACCATAGCAAACCAAACAATTGGTTTACTGATACATTCAAACAGCATTTATGAAATTCCCCCAGTCAGGTTTTTATATTGCTTTAAATCTATACCTGCTCAACTCGCAGGATCTGTTTTAGCTCACCAAACTCCTGCAAATCCAGTTCTATTACAGTGCCAGAGGGATTTATATGTGGTTTTGTTTTATAAACCACAGGCTGAAGACAAGCAATGTCTGACACTTTGAGAAAGCAATCCTGTCTGGCACACTAGCGACCATGAATCAGAAGTGGGTAGATTTACTAACATGGGGAGCCTTCTCAGGGTATTTGGAGCTACAGCCAGTCACCTATCCCCACCAGCTCCAGGGTGCTCAAAGCTTCACACCAAGTCCCACAGCACCCACATGGCAGAGGACAAGACAAGCCTCAACCGAAAAAGCAGCTCTTGAATTTCCTTACTTCTATCAGCTCCCTGACTTCCTGCTACCACTGTGCAAGGAGTTCTATGCAACCCCACTAAGGACAGCTATCAGATATCATGTCCCTCTCTAAATCATTACTGAGCTGCAAAAAGCAGTCTCTTGGGTCTTAGAGCAAAATGCCATAAAATTCTCCATCCTATATGCTCCCATTCCACTGCTTTTGTTCCCCTTTCCCATCAGAAAAGAGTCAGTCTTCAGCTGACAGTCAGCTTCCATTAACTAAGTTGTTTACAAGCAATAAACAAGCTACTAACCACACTTTGATTTTGTGAAGTTATAGTAAGGTGTATCCAAAGATCCAATTTCAGTTTTATCATTTAGCAGAGGGGGTGGAAATAATAAATATAAAAAACCACCACACAGGCAAGTCCAGAAACAAAGAATACCACATACACTCATACCAGTGTTTTGCTAATTAAACAGTGAATCCACCAGCTGTACAATCATTAGCTGTAGCATCTAGACCACAAGACTTAAGCAAGTTTCTTACCTTAAAATAAATGGAAAACCTAATGTACATGCATACACAAACAAAATATTCTTAGCTCTTTATAAAGATCGTACAACACACTATCAGAAAATAAAAGCATCAGAAAACGCAAACTGAGGACCACGTTCTATCTCATAGCACGCCCAAAGCAGAGCATTTGCCTCCATGGAAAGCAAGATGATGGGTGTACAGATGTGCAGAATCTGACCTGCATGGTGTAGGTATCAGATTTCATTTCATGGAAGGTATAGTGAAAGCAACAGGTTTTATTTGTTCTCTTTGTGAAAATTCTTTTCCTCTCTGAAATATTTTATGAGCCTTGTCACTATTCCTTTTGCACAGAATCAATGAGCGAGTTGTTTGCGGGGTTATTTGCTTGTTTGTGGGGTTCTGAGAGGGGTTTTTTGATTGGTGTTCTGCTTGGTTTTTAATTCAGAGTGGTCACATGCACATACACCTACTCACCACCTCGGGAGCCACATACCCTTCATTACAAAATGTTCTTGGATCAACAGGAGAACTGCACAGCAGCCCTTATTTAGAGCCACAGGAAACAGTAGTCAAAGGAAACAGTAGTTAAACTATTGGTTTTTTTAACTAAAAACAGTGCATTGAAAATAACTAATTTTCCATTGCTTATACAATTTATATTTTTTCCATTCCACACATTTGCACAAGTACTGTGATTGAAGCATCCAAACTGTTGCATAGAACTCAAAGCTTATAATGTAAGAGCATAAGTCATAAATACACATGGAATACTGAGAAAATATTAATTATCACTACAAAAAAAAAAAATCAGTGCAATGATTATAAAAGTATGCTGACCTCAGAACTTACTATTATTATTTAGTCATGCACTCCACAAGCATTTTGTTGTTGCTTTACAACATACCAAATAGTTTAGGTTACAAATATTTGGTTTCTCAGTTGTGCTTTTGCAGGAAGAGTGCTGAAAGCCTGTAGCCAGTCTCAGACTGCAGATCAGCAGCAGAGTGTGTTACAGTTCCCTGCTGTGCTCAACACTGATGTGAGAACTGCAAGAGAACAAGGATAAAGCTTTGCCTCTCCAGCTCTAACAGTTCTGGAGCACCCCATTTAACAGCCAAGACAGCGTGGCTTTTATTTAGCTAGACCAACCTAGAACCTAAAGTACCAAATGACCAAAAAAAGGATACCATCTCAAATTAACTAAGACAATGAATTGAACTATCATGTTTTATCTAGTAGTGCAATTCAGTGGCTGCCAGGAAAAAAAAAAAAGTGCTGCTTCCAAAACTGATTAGGTAAAGAATCGCAGTTTTAAGAGATGTCCTGTCTGCTGTGTGGGGCAGGAACAACAGACCAAGAGACATTTTAGCATTGTAAATATGCGTCTTATTACACACACACTCCCCCTGTAAAAGCTGCCAGCTCAAATAGGATGTTTTCCCCTTTCTGAAGGTTTTTGAAAGGGGTACCATTTTGATTAAAACCCAGGGGAAAGTTGAAGTCGTAAGAGCAGAGGGAACAGCTCCTGCTCAGAACGCTGAAAAACAAAGATCCTGTTGTTCATAACTGCTCTGATCCCAGGTCATGTTAGCTTTTGTGGCATTAGGCAATGGCTGCTTAAAAACTGTCTTTCTGCAGTCCAGGGGACAAAAACAGAGCAGTGTAGATCATTACTTCTCTGATAACACTAAAAAACCTAGGGTACAGTTGAGCTGTTAATAAAGCCTGCAAAATCCATTTTCTCACACCCCACATACTCTTCTGGTGTGTCTTCAAGGCATAGTTATTCCTTTTTAATCACATATTACCTGTTAGCAGCTCTTCGTCAAAAGATCCCCAGCCTCTCCTCCTTTGCTGTGTAGGAGGTAGCTATCACCCAGTCTTTTAGCTTTCTCCCTCAATTCCTGCAGAAAAATCTCACCCTCCCATCCTTGAGTCACAAGTGTCCCTCTCTGCTCAGGGACCGTCACCACCTATCTTCTCTTGTCTGGTTGCCCAGCGTATTTGATTCTCCCTCTCTCAAGGTAGAGCTGAACATGGGCTTTTACACCTGCCTCCTTAGGGCTTACAGATGCACTGCTCAGCCAATCAGGAAGGTTTCTAGTCTTCTCTTCTGGTTGGTGGAAAGGAAGTTGCTCTGTAACACCTGCTTAAGTATTAGTAAAGCTCATGATCCTTTTGGTTCTTCACTTCTACAGATTTTTCAACAGTAAACCATGTACATATCTGTGACTTTCCTCCAGTCTCTTCTGCACTGGAATTCCAAGTGCAATAATTGCCACATTTTGTTTCAATAGGATTTTCACTGCTATTAAAGTTAAACCAAGTATGAGTTGCAAACTGCTTCTAGCCTAGGGCAGACACATCTTACTCCAGGGCTTAATACTTTATTTGACCCTAGTTTGACTTCATATTAGGATCTACAAGACTAATCAGACAGGTAGCTTCAAAGAAGCTTCAGGCATTAGCTTTTTAGGCCTTTTCCTTAGAAATTGCTCCTCTAAGAACCACCACAATATGAATAGTAGTCAGTGTTAGAACAACAGGGAAACTGTTTCCACAAGTTTTTCCTTTTCTTCCAAAGAGGAATGCAAGATTCAAGGACCTGCAAGTCCTCTATATACAGCAGTGACCTTATCTAAGAAAGGTTACACATAAGGCAGTAACACAGGTACTATGAGGTAGAATACCAATGTGCACAAGCAGCTTAATATGTGCAATACTCAATTTATCCTCTTCAGGAATTCTGACCTCCTACAAACAGAGTCAAGAACAAACACAGACTGCACCTATAATAAATATGCCTATAAGCAGCAATAGTCATATTTGCATTTACAGTAAACTCTCTAATGGATGCAGATATACAGCACTTAAAAGGTCTGAAAGCTTAGGATCTTCTTCTTCAGTTCATTGCTTAGCATCTAGAAGGGCTACAGGAAATCTTTCCCCACACATTTTTGACCCTTTTGCCAAAATTCATACACTTAGTATCTTATGTACTGTGATAGATGAAGCTGCTTTTTCACCTCTGTTTGCATGCCATCCCTGAAACTCATGACATTATTAACCTCTGTTTTTCAGCATCTAATAGATGTCACCAGAAAAACAGTTTTAATAAATGTATCCTGGAAGATTCAGTTTGGAGCTAAGGTACCATATGTGAAAAGGAAAAATAATGATAAGTGATAAATGGGATAAAGATTTTAGGGAAATTTTATTGTATTTAATTAATCTACCATTTTTACTAAGTTGCTTTCAAGTGAAATGGCTTTTTACCAACTCCTTTTGAAAAGGTTAGAAGGGTATTCCCTGAGCTACAGTCATTAGCATATAGATGTCTCTTAAGTGTTAATTTCTGTTTTCACTGAATGAATGTAATTTAAAATGAGGCCCTTTCAAATCAGTTAACTTTGGCCATTTGAGAAAGATAAGAAAAATAGACTCCAGCATAAACCCCAGCAAAACCTGCTTCTTAAGGATAAATATATGTCACTATTTAGAAGTCTCCATTGCCACATGCTGCAAATGCTAGATTTCAGGAAAAATACGGGAAAGGGTGGGTGCTGGGATTAAAGTCCTACCACTAGGTGATAGAATCCATTAATAAGGTTAACAATAACAAAAAAGGGTTATTTTTATAGGGTTTGGGGTTTTTTTAAATGCTTGAAACCAGCCTAGAAATTAGAGTTGTGGCAATTAGTTTTATACCTACAGCAATTAATTCTTTTTCAGTTTTATGCAACAAAGGAACTCAGCTCCTAACTTAATGAATGGTATACCAACTATCATCTTCAGCTGGATCAGGCTCAGGAGTGTTTTGAAGTTTTCATTTTAAAATAAGCTAATACAAGTTTACTATGTTGTCCAATGAACCTCTGACACAACTGCCCATCCAGACATGCCACGTTCCCACCTTCATCAGATAATTTTCCTGAAATTACATTTTTCCCAGAGTGATCATTACTTGCTTGAACATCTTTTAGCTCCCAGTGGCAGGGGAGTGGGGGGGGGGAGGTCAGGGAGAGGGGGAAGAAAAGAAACAACCAATCGACTTCAATCTTGGAGAACATATTTTCTCATGAGAAACATGAGATTTGGGAAAGCGAGCTGCCCTAATCTATGCAGGAATTCCACCTGTTCTGGCAAAGCTGCAAGGCTTTTGATTATATCTAGTTTGCATATACTGAAATAATAATTACTGCTGTATTTTGGCAGTCAAAGTCCTCTGAACGTGTGTTTGCTCTGAACATATCTGGATCTGGAGAAATCAGGCCCAAGCCACACTGTTTTCTGGGCACCAAAAAAAAAAAAAAAAAAAATCGCTAAGATGTGGCAGGCACTAGGAAGGAAACCAGGGAGACCATTCTTTGTTTTTCCCTATACAAGTTATCATTATATTAGGGAAGGGAACAGTGCAATGATTAGAAAGTCAAAAACAAGAGTGAGAGACTAATTCCTTGTCAGCCTTCTTTCCATAAAGAGAAAGCAACAGCAGCTAGAAGACCAAGTCTCATAAATGAAAATTGAAGGGACAAAAAAGTCACACTATGAATACACCACGCACACCAAAAATATCAATAAAAACCATCCCCAAAATCCAGGTTCTACATTCTTATTCAGAAATTAATAGTATTCTCCTTCTAAGTTACTACTTTTTGCCACTTCTACATGTTGCTCCATCCAGTCAAGCAAAGATTCATACTGCAGGGTATACTAGATGGATTGGCCAAGAAAGAAGTAAATGCTTTTCCTTACATACAAATTCTCTCTTTTTCCCTACTGTAAAATCAAAACCAACTGATTACACTGAAATAGCATTTAGGTTGCAAAGTCAACATTCGACAGGGAAGAAAGACTACATTAAACAAGCATTGACAATTACACATATCCAACCTACTGTTTTGAGTTCAAATGACGTTGTCTTCCTGAGACAGCTAATGTCAGAGCAAAATTTCCCTTCTAAATGCTTTAGTCAACGTGTCTCAGCCACGCTTAAGATGAGTTCTCTTGTCTCAGCCTTTCCTCTCCTCTACCAACAGAAAAAAGGCAGGCCAGCTAATGTCAGCTGTAGTACGGTTACAAGTCCATTTTGACCTGGACTAAGACCAGCAACAACATATGAAATAAACTGAAGAGATGGCAAGAACATTCAGCTTTGACATTCTTTTTTACCCCAGTCACTTTTCTTCATCGGACTTGCTTGAAATATGCCAATTACGCAAACCCTGAAGATGAGCTTTATGGTCTTCAAATAAGTATATATGCATTACTCAATTTAATATTGCAACAGCAAATATATAAACAGACCAACCCCTAGCTGTATTACAATGAATCCTTGCTAATAAATCCAGCTTGTTTAAATAAGTGATGCAATGGCACTGCAGGTACTCCAGTCTCTGATCTTAGATATGAATTGGCCACAGAGGGAGGGATTACCCACCCACAAGAGGTTCCCCAAATTTACTCTCTGTACAATTATCTACACTCCATACTGGTTTCAGCAGCCCTGTTCTATGAATAAGGAGCATTTACATGTAAAAAGCCAAGTGGAAGTTATGAAATCACCTTCCACAGTCGCAAGCACACCTATGCCAAACTTTGTGCAGCGCTTTAAACAAACTCCAAATGGGACTTTTAATTTTGTTTCCATTCTGGAAGATATTTAGGAAAAGCATGATAACTTTTAACTGTTATTTAAATCCCTAAGATTCTATTTTGCATTTTGAGTTGTTTTTTTTTTTTACATATAGTTCCGGTACAGTTTTTAAAAAATTCAATAGCTAAATTTCTTCACATTATCTATTCCACAACAAAAATGAAAACATGTTTTTAGCAGAGCTATAAAGGCATGATGGAATATAAAAATATGCCATCATATTCTGTATTTTTGATAGGCTCTTCATGTAAGCAGAATCCTTGTGCTCTGTTCTTAGTGTGTATGAAATGTGCATAGTCTTTAGAAATGCACATAATCAAAAAAAGAGCCACTAGGGAAACAAAGTAATAACATTAGCTAATGCCACACAGTAATGTTTATTTAACAAATCTGTGTTGCATGCCTGACATTTCCCCTGGCATCAATTTATTTTGTTTTGCTTTTCTCTGATAGCAGCACAAATGCATTTAAAATGTAAACTTATTTTACACCTACCAAAGTGTATACACAATATAATAAAAACATATACATCTTTTTTAATATCTTATGGGAATACATACTGGAGATGTGCAGAAAGCCCAGCCACCAAAGTAAACGATCTAGATTATGGAAAATGTTCATTTTTAGCTTTCCCAATAGCTACTAAAACTGCAATTCTCAGTGCACTGTACATCACTGCATTATGTTATTTATAAAGTGTCATAATGTGACAAAATGATGCTATCCATCAGGATCCAATCTTCACTGAAAGTGGCAGGGGAAGTGCAGTGGATGGAAAGATATCTTCACAGCCCATTCAAACTGGCAGTTTGGAATAGTTACAAATGGCAATTTTCAGAAGTTTAATTTACTGGTCATTTGTAAAAGTGTACACAAATGATTCTATGAACCAAATTAGAAAAAACTTTCTACTTTCAAACTTCTCTGTAACCAAGCTCTCTCTTCCTCCACTTTCCTTCCAGCCAAAGATCATACTGTTTCATTCATGCCATTCTTGCTTTCTTTGGTAGAGTCCTAGATTTGTCAGCCTCTCTTTTCAGGATCAGTACCTTTCCTCACTTACAAAGCCAGCCCAGCCATCTGTTTCCAAGAAAGCCACTTTCTCTTTCCTTTGTTGTCTGTCAGTCTCTTCTCTTTGCTGCCTCACTGGACTTTTCCAGAACACTGAAATCCCAAATTTTATGTCTTCTCTTCTAAAATATTCAAGTTACATCAGACAACACCAAGGACAACATCAGACAACACAGCACCCAGGATGACGTCTCTTTCATGTATACCCACATGCTACTTTCAAAGTAATGAAGATTTTTTTTTTTTTAATGCAAAACTAAAAATGTGTCATTGAATTCAAAGTAATGGGAAAGAATAACCCGAAGCCCACACATGCAATGTTTGGCCACAAGTTAGATACTACCACTCCGAAAACACCAGTTGAATGCTCAACAGACATAAAAAATAAATAAAGTGCAGTGTACTGTGAGGAAGTTCTCTAATTATAGACCAGTTGCAGTAGGATGAGCACCAGGAAGGGTTCCTCCACATAGTTCGTTTCCCACTCCCTCTACCAGCATTTTACAGTTGACCACTGGTAGGAAGTTAATATTGAGTCCATTTGACTTAAATTTACTTGGAGATATTACCAAAAATATTAATGAAAATTTCCTCACCCCACTCAGCATTTGGGGGATGAGGAAAAGAGAACTCTTGCTGTCAAAGTAGCTATTCTTAGAGGGGAAAGGGTACTTGTCTTTTTCAATGGTTTAATCTCATTTCTTCAGTATTCTGTTGTGCTTTCTCAATCTCCTATACAGAACTAGCCAGCCTGCATTTCCACCTCTGAAAATCATTAGCAGTTAGCAGTTTTACAGGTGCAGGAATTTGGGGCAGAAGGTTTCACAGAAGAGAGAATACATCAAAATCCTTCCTTGACCCAAAGGAAATTATAGCTTTCAACTAATCTGCATGGGCTCATACCTCCAGTTACAAGCTAAAGTACTCAGGAACTAAAGAATGGAAGTAAGCTGACTGGAAAAGGAAGTTTAATAAGGAACTGTACACATCTGGGTAGTTTCGACTAGACTATGAAATCAATACTGCAAGTTTTTGTTAAACTATCTTTAAGAAAAAGGCCTGGATATAGAAGCTATTTTATAACATGAGAGTCTTACTGCTATTGCTGCTACAGCAGAACCTGGAAGGATACACTAGGATATGCTGCCAAATGGTTATATTTGCTCAGTGGCCCAGCTCCATCTATTTTCTTCTCCAATACAAGAGCAGCTTGTGTTGCACAGAAAAATACTCCAACCATTAAATGAAAAGGTATTCTTCTAGGTAAAATGCATCATTTAAAAACCTGTTAGCCCAGTGTCATGGTTTAAGCCCAGCCAGTAACTCAGAACTATGCAGCCGTTTGCTAACCCCTCCACCCCCATCCTAGGTGGGATGAGGAAGAGAACCAAAAGAACATAAACCCCATGGGCTGAGATAAGAACAGTCCACTAACTAAAGTATAATATAAAACTACTACTACCACCAATAATAATAATGGTAAGGGAAATAACAAGGGGAGAGAATATAACACTAAAAAGGGAAAAAAAACCCACCAAAACCAAACAAACCAATAAACACAAGCGATGCACAATACACTTGCTCACCACCCACCGACTAACACCCAGCCCGACGCAAGCAGCAATCTGGGCCTTGCGGGTGACTCCCTCCAGTTTATATACTGGGCATGACGTGCTGTGGTATGGGATACCCCTTTAGCCAGTTTGGGTCAGGTGTCGTGTCTCTGCTTCCTCCTGGCTTCCCGTGTCCCTCCTCACTGGCAGAGCATGAGACCGAAAAGCCCTTGATCGGAGCAACAGCTAAAACATCAGTGTATTATCAGCATTGTTCTCAGACTAAAACTGAAACACAGCACTGTACCAGCTACTAGGAAGGAGAAAAATAACTGTTACAGCTGAACCCAGGACACCTGGATATAAATGTCACCGTTTACTTATTCAACTGATAAGTCCTTTACCTGGCATAAAACCAGAATGCGAATGCTTACCCAAAGACATCATATGCTGTGCATTACAAACATTTTTTTAAATGTCTGTGTGCAGTAATAGTCACAGCTGAGTGCCATTAAATGTATTAATAACACATTGATATATTTGGTACACCACTATTCACTGTTAGTATGTACACAGTACATAGGTTAGACTTGAGAATATTTCCTGCTAGGTACCAGTAGTATAACACTTGAACATGTTCTGTGCACTTATTTTGAGTCTGCCATCTTAAAATGTTCAATAAAGAGCAAACAACCCAAAACACACCTCCTTATCTGACCTCAGCGTACCACACCAGCACGACTTTTCCATCTATCACCAGGATCAACACTGTGTAAATTGGCAGATATCTCAGTTACGAAGTGGAAGACACGTTCGGTGTCAGGCCCCTAGATCGTTGGTACTCTCTTCCAGTTTCATGCACTCTTGCTCTCTAATACATCTGCAGAACACTCTAATCTTGTTCAGTCAGCAGAGGAAAACTGAAAATCCTACACAAGAATTTTAGTCACTATATTTATTCTATATTCAGCAGCTTGATATAATGAGCCTTCATCATTCTTCCTTCTAAAGATGTTTTTTTTCCAGCACAAAGACTGGGTAATGTACAAGTATTTCAGAGACTAATGTGTTACTGGCTGTAGTCTATGTTGCTTGCTTTCTCTTCTTCAGTGCTAGTGCCATTTACTCTCATATAGCATCACTCTAGTCCATTCTCTGCCACAACTGTTTTTCCTAAATTGTTAGCTGCCCATGTCTGGGTCTGTCATTAGCTCTATCCTACATTCAAAAGCCTTAAAAAGTTACAGGCAAGATCTCCTATTGGAAGTCCATGGTGTAATCGTTATATGATTTTGGAAGTGTCAGCTGTAGATAACGTGCCAAAGCTGCTACTACTTAAAGCCTCGCTTTCTCTTGGGTTTCTACTACATAAAGCATCTCCTATGCATATATGAATCCTTTGGTTTGGATGCATAAGGGCTTTTGCTTTTTAATAGTATTCATCACCTAAAAAAGATTTTTATACACTCATGTCGAGGGTTGTTTCCCTGGCCCTGCTTATGTCAAAGATGTCAAAGATACCAAAATGTGTTACAAAACGTAAAACTGAGGCAGAAGTCTAATTCAATACAGAGGAGGCTAGTAATGCCCTGGGACTGACAGAACTGTGGCTGACACACTTGATTTAGACAAATTTACTACTCACTACCCACAAATGACATACACACGTATTATAAAAGAGACGAAAATCTGTTTGAGACCACTAGTTAGAAATAAAGTAGTACTTTGCACAAACAGATTCTCCTTTACCAGATAGTTTCCACTAACATTCACCAATCAAAAGCCTGTTGGAGTAGCTCATGTTCAGCTAGATTGGAAGAGGCCAGCAACAGCACAGCTACATCAGCAATTAATTTCATTAGAAAGATTCTGTGACAGTTCTGTCCGGGAACTCTGTGGCTTTTACAACTTCCTTTACTCTGTGCAGATTTCATTTCTGCAGTACAACATACCTGACAACCTTTCTGTAGCAAAACTGTATTTTTTGGCTGTTAAGCATTCACTTCATAGTCCTATCTTGGCCTTTACTATAAAAGTAAACATACTATCTAACTACCAAAATTTTGAATCACTATAATATGACAGATTCCAGTCAACATATCAAAACCTTTATCATAAATACTGTTTCTATTGGCAAGTTACTAATTTATCTCAAGAGTCATCAAATGATTTTTGGCAACAGTTCTTTGCCTCTCCTGTTCCTTATTACATCACCACTCAGGAAGTCAGAGGAATATATTTTGTATGAAAAATATTTTAATTCAAGTAGTAGTGAAAACAACACTGGCCATTTTCAGAAGATCTAAGGTAACGTGCACCTTTAAACATGAAATGCAACCCCTTCCCAAGGTATCATCATGTAAAACCTAGAAGCTGCTAAATATGGCAAAATACAAGTAAACAGATTGCACACACACATTTTGGATACGAACAGTAGCCACAAAACCCCTACCTACTGAAAGTGAACATTACCCCCAAAAAAGCCAAACAAACACACACCAAAACAAACAAACAAATCAAACCATTGTTCCTTCCATTCCAACCATTCTACCATTTCAACCCAAGCTCTTGTCCCTTGCTCAGCTCCTCAGTTACTGCTGACTTTTTGCCATCTTCCCATGCTCTTTGTGGTGGGATTTCTCATTCCAGATCTTCATTTAAAATTATTATTCTAGTTTCTGAATACCATCTTATCTCCACCCACACAGAGCAGACCAAGTGATTTGTTCCTCCTCCTCCCTCCCACACTGACAAGAAAACAAGCCTGAGGTCATGACTGGTTGTTTTTGGTTCCTCAGACTCTGCATCCACAGGCAGACTACTCAAGTCTCTTTGCACCAATTACACTTCTCCAAACTGGGTTAATACTAAGTCTCTGCTTTACTAAAACCAACTTTACGCATGTACCTTAAATGTACTCTGACAGAAAGGCACCAAAAGAAGAGATTGTCCAAGATCTTGTTTTTTCTGTGAAGACTTTGTTATGTGTCCAGGTACACTCTGAGGAGAAGCTCCTCACCAAGGCCAGTGTTGCAGCCAAGAGATTTAGACTTGCATCCCTACTCCCAGGAAACAGAGCTTCTTTGCAAGAATACTTTACAGAGGACAGGTAACTGTTTCTTTAAAAAGGACAAGAATGGCATTAGCAAGCTTATTTGACACTTCAAGTCATTATGTAATGTGTGCATTTTTAAAAATAATCTGCATTATGAAGTTTGTAACATCATGAAAGATTCTTTAAAGTACTTTTTAAACTGTCCCAGTTATATATGTGAAAAGAGACTATAAAAATCAGAATGAAAGAACAATTCTTAAATTAGTACAAGGGCAGAGCAACAGCTTTTTTTTTTTTTTTTTTTTTTTTTTTTTTCAAAAATGGCTTTTATGCTGAACATGTTTGCAGTTTTCAAATTCATGGGTGTAGCTGTCAACATGTATATTCACTTTTAGAATATCGTCCTGGCTTAATGAGGTCTCATGGAATGATTTCTTTTAATAAAAAGTTAACATGCTTACATATGTGGTTTCCACCTTTCTACTTTTTTTACATCTACTCTTCAGAGGAGACATCACAGCAAAGTTCACTTCAAAACCTTATAGTGCATTCAAATACTTTAATGTGAGGCAGCTTCCAATGAAACGTTCAAGTAACAATTGTTTTAGGTAACCTTTAACAGGTATAGATCCATAAATTCAGCATAAAAAAACCGAAGACAGAAAAAAGTCACAAGACAATCACATTTTAGTTACAACTACATGCCATCAGCAAATGGTGCCACATTACCTTACACTAAATAGAAATAAGATTTCTTATTAGTCTCTCCATCTTTGGTCAAGCCTCATAATTGCAGCATACACCACAATTATGCATCTACGTCACTTCTTTGTCTCATCATCCCTCATCCTGTCTCCAGTTTGTTGTTGTTTCTGTTAAAGCATTAGATTCAGAAAACACACACCCGCCTCAGAACAAAGCTTCCCTTGCAACATGAGGCTGCCATGTGACGAGTTCAGAGTTACTCGGTAAAGGTACTGGTGTTTCACTAACTCAGAATTGCTCCATGAGACTCCACAGGTGACTGACAGAGCTGGTGACAATTTTCAAATTCATACACATCCCTGCAAAAATGCCTCATAATTATGGGTCAACAGATTCAGACCCCACCCCTGCCCAAGCAGCTGAAGTAACTGCTGTTCTTCAACTTCTTCCCTTCTATTTTGTCTTATCATTCATTTCTCCATTTTTCAGTGTTTCTCAGAGTTGAAACTGCCACAGCCTACTTGGCTAAACTGCCACGGTTCTCTAGCTTTTACTTGGAGCTCATTTCCTCCAACCTCTTAATCATCACAGTTTTCTTCAGGAGCTCTCCATTTATTACATTTTTCTTCTCTTGAGCTACTTGCAACCAGTTTGATATGCTAGAAAGGCAAACCACTCCACTATGAAGATGTTCAGTTACCTCAAGTCTGGTTTTATTGGCTGTACAACCTAGTATAGCAGAATTGCTCCACCACCACATTTCTCTGTAAGGAGTCTGCATGACATCAAATACATTTTTCTCCCACTGTGACAACTTTGAAAGCATCCTTGAACAGTACATGTGCACTAATCCGTTCAGTATCAAGCTTTCAGCACTAGATTTAGCAACTGCAGATATAGAACCAATGCTACTTCCAGATTATATCATAAACTTGTTAAAAAACTGCAAACCAACAATGCTTTTCATATAGCAGAGGGGTTTTTCTTCATTTCTATAGAAGGATAAATTCTAGGAAGATAAACAACTGACCAAAAAGAATTCAAAGAGATGAATTTTTGCAAGTAATAAAAAAAGTATAATCTAGAAAGAATTACATACAGAGGGAAAAAAGAGTTGAAAGCCTAGAAGAATGTCAATAGCTAATGTTCTTGAAGCTCCTTAGACCAACACAATGGCAAAAGCATATTCATTCTTCCCTCTGTTTCTAAATTCACACCGAGTGATATGGTCTTATTTCAAGTGGAAGTAGGAGCAGAAATGGAACACATTCCTGCAGACAAAGGAACACTTCATCACAGAACAACCTAGAATTCATCTGTTGCAAACCCCTATTATCTTAAGCAAAGGGGTAATACAATTCAGCTGTACTTCTTTGCCATGGGGAGACCCTTTTAAGGGCCACCTGTACTGCTGATACTCTTTGAGTTAGTGTGTTAGTTTTATTTCTAGCAAAGAAACAAACAATTAAATCATTCCTATAATGCTTTTCAGTTCCTAACTACAGTGCTGAGGAATGAGTAACTTTTTCTTCAGTATTGTACATCTCACACTTTCACAAGGCCAAGGCCACTTCAAATACAGATTCCTACTGCAAATCCTTTATTGTAAAGAAGGCTTTGGGGTTTTGGTGGTGGTTTTTTTTTTTGGTTGGGTTTCTCTCAAACACACAATACAGGGTAATAAGTGCAAATAGCATTATCAATGTATAAGTGCTAAGGAGGAAAAACATTCTTAATTTTTAGTTCAACTTCATATACTGCTCTTCATTTACCTCAAAAATAGAAATGGATATTTTTCAGTCAGAGTGAACCCAGTGACCACAGTCCATCATTAAATATAATATCAGCTACAATTTCCACTTCAGCACCAATTGAAGTATCACCTTATAACACTTCGTGAATTTCCACAAGCCCTCCAAGTTATTTTTGACATCTTTGACTCTGATCCTGCCAACACTTACACACATTATCTTAAGCATACTGAAATCCATAGCATTATGCACAGCACACAAACAAGCATACGCATAATTTCAGAGATGAGGACTTAATTGTTCAGTACAGAAGCAAAAAAGCCCTTCAGATATGATGTGTACAGGTTGGGGAGGGGGGAGGGAAAATCACTCCAAGAGCATACCTATTGTTGTTCCAAGTGTTGATATCTCTTAACATTCCTTCCCTGCCCTTCCACCCTCCTACATATATCACCTCCTATACATTCTCATTAAATGCCTAAAAATAACTAACTATGCATATGGTCTGAGTACCACAGCCCTATACCATGTAACTGGGAAGAAAGTATTTTAGTTTGAATAGCTGACCTCACATCCATCATCAGAAGCTATCTTTCCATCAGTTATTTCCCAGAACTTAAACATCTAGCATAGGTGGTAGAGCAATTGCAGAGTGCCACACAATTCAATAGAATAAGGTTTTCTTGGTTAAAAAAATACCAAAACAAACTACAAATAGACAAACAAAAAATCCCATCCTGTGAAAACCTCAAGTTTTTGGTTTTTTTTTTTTCTCCCACCTACATCTTATTGCATTGCAAAAAGATTTGAAGTTACCTTTTTCCTTTCGTTCAGTGTAAGGATTTTTCTTCACATTAGAAAGCTTTAATTGGCATTAAAGATAGATCTAAACTTATGATCCCACTTGGGAAAACATCACCCTGCCCCATATTCAGGAATGCAAGATTAAGGACTCATTCTTTTGTTCAGCTTCATTCACAACGAGGAAAGCCAGAAGCGACACATTCAATATCCTCTCAATTTCTTCTAACAACTTGCTTACCCTAGTTAATGCTCTTTCCTCTGCTCCTTCTCTTTCCCCCAGTAGGTAGCTGGCATAATAGAAGGGGAAGCTGAAATAGATTTGTGAAAAAGCAGTGTTTCGACTTAGTTCAGAGCAAGAAGCAAGCAGGAAAGGAAGGTTGTACATCTGAGTCAACGCACCTCCCAGAGAACTAAAGGAATGTTTCCAGGACTGTGCTCTGGTAAGGAAGTTCCTAGGTCACAGCCTAATTTCACAGCATCCAAAAGGCACACCTGCTATTTTGGATAAAGAGAAATCATTTTTACTTAGACTTATCCTCCACAGCAAGTCCTAGCCTGCAAGTTCTGTGATGATAGCAATACAAACAACTTCCTCGAGTCTCACTCTAGACAAGGTTGCACTTGTGTTCTGCTGCCTGCTATGGTCAGGGCCAGAAACACGCACTAAACTTCACATTACTGAAGCCTAAGAATACTACACAGAGCTGCAGATTTGAAAATAAAGGCTCTCTAGTTTATAAATACAATAGGAAAAAAAGGGCAACAGAACAGATATATAACAACCTCCCCTCATGCTTTATCCCTCCCCACACCAAGCTCCAGTCTTAAAAAATACACAATTTCACTTACCATTCATGCTGACTCCAAATTGATATATAACATGCCTCCTCTAAACACCCATCACACATATTTGTTAAGGGCAACTCATTAACAATCCCAGGCTAATGGGGCTCATCAGCCTCACCTGAGCTGTGACTCCTCCCTTTCCAGGAGGCAAAGGGCACAGCAGCAGCTCTGGGCTGTTCACACCCTACTTTGCACAGGCCCTCACCTTCTTTCAAGCCTCATCCACAGCAACTAACTCCCACGGGGTGCTGGGGCCATCAGCCGTGGTATTCGGTGGCGCTGCACCAGGCACACTGGAAGCAGAGCAGCAGCTCTCCCTGCTGCAGAGTGCAGCCATGGAGGGATGCTGCCTACCATCTACCCTCACTGCCCCGCTGGGTGCCGGCATAGAGGGTTGGCAGCACAGAGCTCACCCCACAGCCTCACCCACAGCCCTGGCCTGTTCCAGCTCCGAGTATGTAGCCAGGTTTTGTCGCCTCTCACAGAGCCATTACAAAACATCTAACACATTACATGTGCCCACACACAAGTAAATGCCAAAAGCTGTGCCATGCCACCAGCACTGGCTAACATGCAGGCTCCCTCTTTGCCATGGCTAGTGGCTGCTGCCGTTGTTTCCCAGGCTGCTGCTACACTGCCATGAGGGTTTGCTTCTCTCAGGGAGGTGGAAAGCAAAAAGCCAGGCCCCCTCCTTTAATGGGCAATAAAGTCACTTATCTTCTTTCCCCCAGGGGAGGGAGGACAGGCCTATCTCCTCCAAAGCCAACCCTGCAGGTTCAACAGCACCGGCATGCTCCCGCTTGCCTTGGGCTCCAGAGGATCCCACTGCCCCCACCCCCAAACCTGCCTAACTGTGCCTTGGGCCCCTCTCACCACCCACCTCACATGCAGGGACAGCCCCCTCTTCGGGACCTTTGCCTGGCATTTACCACACTGCCCGACTGCTCCCTGGTGGCATTAACATACCTGAGCGGCTCCCATGGAAACCCTGGGGTTACTCGCACACCGAAAATCCAGCATATGCTTAAATGTTTGTTGAAACCGCATCTTCATATGGTTTAGTTTCTAACCGTATGGTTTAGGGGAATTGTCCGCAGTATCAGCATTAATCGCACAAAGTTCTGTTTTGAAAATATGACTCACTAGTTGATAGTTTTCCCAAATTGCTTAAAAGATTAATAAAATAATCAACTTAGCAGAGGGGAAAAAAACCCACAGACTGTTCCTGTAAGGAAATCGCTTTATTGCCCATACATGTGAATGAGCTGTTTTAATACTCAGGTTCACTGCCTCCTCTGCATTTAATCTCTTCCCTTTTATGTTCTACTCTGATTTTTTTTAAAAGGCTTTCAGGCTTTTTTAAAATTAATTATACAAATCATTAGTATTAAAAAGGTAATATAATGGTTTCAAGAACAAGCTTCACAGACTATCTGCATATTTAATCATCTCTGCTAATAAATTTTTAATCACTCATTGAGTTCAGGTTCTTGTCTTGAAGCTTAACTTGATAACAAACCTAGCAACTGGTAGAACTAATTGGTACAGAGTAAGTGAATAATTTATAAGAGGAAAAAGCACTGGGTGTTCTGGAGGTGTGCAGAGACCACAAGTCACAGATATTTTTCTGGGAGGAAGCAGGAAAACAGCGGCTGATTACAGGAATTTCGTGATACACTGCTGACATCCAGAGGCTAACAGTCAATACTGTTCACATATGTGAACCAGGCTGTAAAGCATGCTGTAAAGCCAGATTCATTAAGTTTTAAATATTCATGCATTTCATTAAAGTTAACATTAATTGCACTACCATACACATTGACTATGCATAGACCATAAGTGTTTAACCTCTGAAAGCTTGCAAGTATATTCAAGCAATGGTGTATGTCCCATCTTTGATGATTTCAGTGAAAGCTTAAGCTACAAAGCTGAAATTAGAAATGGAATGCATAACAGCGCTGAGGAGTAGTAGTCTGAAATATCAGAACGGTAATAATTATTTTACTAACCAAACAGAAACGCTGATGTAAGCTATAAGTTGCTTTGTATTTTTATAAACTAAAGTAATATAGGTAACAAAAATTCTGTGTAAGATTCTTTACAGACAAATGCTAGACTGATTTGCAAGCTGCATTTATTAAATAGGTTTAAACAGTTAAAACTAATTGGTGGCTGAGTGGCTTCTATTTAGATGAAGATAAGTAGCTTTTAAACAATGTAACAACAGAAAAAAAGGCCATTCTCTTGAAATAAGCCGATTTGTGTCTTAAAATGAGACACCCCAAACCCACTTACACTACAGAATAGTTCTACCCCCACGGAAGCACAAATTGCTATAATTCTTAAACCAGGATGTAACAGACAACATTTGACAGAAATTCAATTATCCTTGAAAGATCCCACTTGTAGTTAGTTTCATATGTAATCCTCTTTTATTTAACGGGTTAAAGCTCTCTTTCAAAACATTTAGTTTGATGAACTGAAGACCTGCTACATTTCAAAAAATTCATTAGTGACTTAATAAGATTGTTAAGTAAAAACATTCAGAAGTTTAAAAATGTCATTTAATGCTGCCCATGAACCTTAATTCCAGCCCTGTATGTATATGCATTATGAAACACCAGTGAATTAACTTTTAATCTCCTTTGAGCCAAGAAGATTTTAAGATTGGAAACTAAGGCACAAAGGGCATGCCAACAAATACAATGCTGAGCTGAGGTTTAGAGCAATCCCTGAACTAGCTCACATCTTCAGAGCTTACTCCTGCAGGGCTAATTACCCCAGATAGAAAGCTGGGCTTGTACAGTTACACTGCTTCTAGTACCTCTGCACGGCAAGCTTAGTTCTCTCTTCCTGGCACTGCACTACACTACACAGTCAGACTCAAAGAAGTATAAAATTTTAAACCTGAAGAAAGTATGCTGTGTTTTTAAAGTATCATGCTTCAAACCTAGGTGCTTTGACACTTGATTTCCCAACAAGTTTAAGACTGTAGATTCTAACCTCCCCAAAGTAAAGGTAAAAACAAATTACTTCCTTACGTATTAAAAAACCCTCTGCAAACATGACCAAATGAAATTATGGATGTTTATTGTTGGTTTTGTTTTGCTTTGTTTTTTAAATCGGACCTTAAATTCTCTGAGGTAGATATAATATTGTCCACATTTTTTAGAGAAGCAAACCATTGGAAACATGTAGACTAGCTTGCCCAAAATAGTTCCGATTTCTCCTTGAGCTGTTAACAACTCCTGATTAGCCAATTCTCTTTGTAACAGTGGGCACTTAAGTGTAGTATTCCTAATCAGAAGTGTCAGTTAACACACAGAAATTTTCTTTTAAACAGTATTGCCTACACCCTCTAAGAACTTTATGGTCAGACATATCCTGGCATCATAAAAAATCTTGCAATTTTTCTGACAAGAAAATAGTGGTTGCTAGCAAGGATCTTGCAACTCATACATCAACCACCTGTACCATTTAGCATGTTTTAAAGTAGTCTGGGATATCGAAGCGTTTTGTTGTTTGTTTGGGAAGGGTGTGTGTGTGTTTGTTTTTACACATTAAAACTACCTCCCTTCATGGTTCTTCCTTCAGTAACATTTAAACAAGGAGGTAACCTGTTAAGTCATTTAAACACCAAACTAGATTTTATTACTTTTACTGGTTTGGTCCTCATGGCATAGTCACCATACAGTTCAGGAAAAGTATGCACATTTGTAAAAGAAGATTTCATATTCTCAGCAAAATTCCAGTCCAGATTTTGAGAGCTGTCAAAATGCAGGAGACAACACTTTACAGAGTAAGAATGCTTTGAGTACTTGCCAGTTTAAAACTTGAAAAAGCCTAAACCCCATGCTCATTAAGCAGTTGTTTTACTTGGGGGCGTTTGGCTTGGGTGGGTTTTTTTGTTTTTTGTGGGCTTTTGTTTGTTTTTTGTTTCTTTTTTTTGAGGGGGGTGGGTGTTTGTTTTGTTTTTTGTTTATTTTGCTTTTGCAAAAAGCTGAAAAAAGGCAGGCAAAGATTTTTGGATGGTTGATGTCTCTCCAACACGTAATCCCCACATTCTTTTTTTTTTCTGATAGGTCCAAAGGCCCTCACTCACTAAGCAGTTAGGCTCTCTACCAAGCATGCTAGCAAACATATAAATAGAAATAAAAATTATGGCAAAGCTTTCACATGTCCAAGTAGAAATGGACTACTGTAGACAATTCATTTGTCAGATGATCAAAAAAACAGGGATGCAGAGAACGTTTCTTCTTATTCTATACCCGTCTCTGAAATACTACTAGGCCTGAGAAGTAATCACATTATTAAACTAAATCTGAAGAGGTTTTAATTAAAAGTATATTTTTGTAATTTCAAATTGTAATTATATTCAAGGTTTAAGTGTTAAATTTATTAGACTGTGAAGAGTTTTACAAGGCATTCCTAATGTAATGAGCTTAGGCACCGCATATGTTGCATCTTTGGTACATGTTATGAAGAGTTGCTTTTTTAATGAGCTTTAAAAAACACATTTGCATACCAGAGGAAAAGGTCAGTGATGTGTGGATCAAGTCAGTAAATTAAGTATCACAGTATTATGTTATTATGATTGCCTTCCACAGACACACAATAACAAAACCATAGTTACCATATTATTATAACGCTTCCATCTACATGACCTTGTCGGCTAACACACACTGGCACTGTGTGTCTCGGGTCCATCTTACTCCATCCCTTGCACAGGCCTCCTTTACCTTCTTTTCTCATCAGCTCCAACAGCAGAACAGCTGGGTTGTCTGACAATCAAAGCAAGCACAGGCAGGAGGGGCTGGATTCAGTGTGATGGTCCATCTCCAAGCACTGGTTTGCACTCCAGCCTTTACCCCAAGTAAAGACACCCAGGGCTAGGTCCTTGAACCCTCATAACAAGATAAAACCTATTGGGCAGCAAAGCATCATGACAGGGATGCCTCTTTCAGTCCAAGCCCCACTCCATTCCAGTCTTTGTTCAAGGATGCAGCAGCTCCATCTCTCTTTCAAATCACAGATACCAAAAGTATTTCTAACACTATGGTCCAAAATTTGACTTGCTCTACCAAAACAGTTCCTTTTAGCTCAAATGTTACCTGTTTGGTAATCTCTAAAGACTGGTTGACTGGTAGCTATGTTGCAATTATTACTCTGTGGTAAATAATAAAATGAGCTAGGAACTGACTGCAAATACACTCTCACCAGGTTCTCAGCAAAGAGTAAAGCTCACTGGATTTACCTTTATTTGTAAGTATTGTAAATATTGTAAATTCATAAATATTTTAATGGTACCTTTATTTTTTAAGTGCAATTAAGTTGATTCCCTCCCAAACTCTGCAACAATCCACAGAACAGATCTCTCTCCCTCTATGTTAGAGACTGTAGGCATATACTAAACTATGTTATGCACTATATGATACTTTCTGCATGCTTATACGTATCACAGCCAAGCAAGTGATGCTTCAGCCCTGTATAATGATGTAGATTTAGTCATTAGAGAAAAAAAGTCCCTTACAATATTACAATAGTAATAGCACAACTCAATACAACTGATCAGCTAGAAGTGGTTTTAATGATTTTTCACTTTTTGGATATGATAATCTTCAAAGTAGCATTCAAAAATATAGTGCAAAATATTTACTCATTTTATTTACAAATAAAATGTGCAGTTCAGCTTCTTATCCTCACCACAGTAAATGTTATTTTTTATGTGATGAATAGAAACTGAGAGGCATTCAGAGACAAAAAGTTAATTTTAAACCTAAGAACAAAGATCTTCCCTTCAGTTATATTTTTGTAGAAGTTACACAATATCATTTTTATTAATTGTTTTTAGTTGAAAAAGAAAACCCAAAAGAAATCCAAGACAACACTAAAGAATTACATAGGAAAGAATGTGGTTTTTTTAAACCATAAAGTTAAGTTTGTTGTGACAATCACAAAGCAAAATTCTTATCTATATAGAATATAAATTTTTTTTGCAACTTAAACATAGAATCTTTACAATGTAATGCTTTTTACCCTTCTTACTATACAAATTGCCTTTAAGGGAAAAGGTATTCTAGTATCTTCCTTTCTCTTTGATGAAACAACAGGTGCTTTGGTTAAAGAGCAATTCGTGCACAATAGTGCTTTAACTTGCAAGGCAGTACTCCTTTATTAAGTTGGTAGAATTCCACTAGCTGGATGAGATCAGTAAATCTGGTATGACCATCATCAAGGGTATAGAATAGCTTCCCATCATCTTCCAACTGTAAAAATGGAAGAAAATAAAAATAGAATAAAATTGTCCTTTGCTATGGTATTTCTTCCTGCTTGAAATACTTGAGAAGTCTTCTTTGTAGACCAAGATATTTTAATCTTATGACTACTGAGAGAAGGAAAAATACAGTGATCATTCACAGCAAGATCAAAACTGCACAACAGAAAAATAAAGCATTCTTCAACTTCCCTTTTAAGTTAGGTATGTGCCTAAAAGGAAAGAACAGTTAAGTAAATATAGTTATAATATAAATAATATTCTTTCTGCATTAACAATACTTCTTTATGCCTTTGCTTTGGAATGATAACTGGCATTAATATGAACACTGAGTTTTCACAGAATGACAAGAAACAGCCAAGTTTAACAGTCTAACTACTACATTTTACATCATTTATTTTGTAAGGTGCACACTACTTCATTTGCATACACGATGATATGTGTTACCCAAGAAACTGCCCATCGCAAAAGTAACATGCTTCATGTAGTAATACATTCTTTGTTGTAGGAGAAAGAACAGCTGCAGCTCCAAATGCATGCATTAGCATAAATACAGGAAAGAAAGAAGAAACTGCAAAACATAGCTTGAAAGGTTACTTTTGACTTTCAGATGCTTAAAAATTTACAATCAGTATTTCCCTATTCTAGGTTACTGAACATTAGCTCTTGCCCAATTTGCATGGCACTGCTGACTTATTTGCTCTACTGCTGTTACATCTAGTATCAAGAAGCTTCAGTACAATAGTGACTACCTAGTACTAATGTAAATAGAGGATAAAAATCCCTACTTAAACTATCAAAAAAAAAAAAAGGGAAAAAAGAGACTTTACAAGATTTAGACAGTAGTGAACAGAAGATCCTGAAGTGGGGCTAGCGTAGAGTAGCAGATGGTATGCAAGGGAATGATGCAACTACCCTACTTGAGTACAGGGGAAAGAAGATATAATTAGCTCTCTTACCTGTAATTAAGATTTCTCATCTGAAGCAGCTGTTGAACTGCTTACAACTTATGGTTATTCTACCCCTTTCTACCATGTCTGAAGTAGTTTACAATTTTATTCTCAGACTTGGTCAATCGAGGTCAAACACTGCTAGTTAAGGAATTAACAATGTGTGCATGTGTAAATTCCTGTGCTCCAGCCAAGAACCTGAAAATGGATTATCATCCATTGGACTTTCCTTATGCATGCAATTTTCCTGTCAACACACTGAAGACAAGGAAGAGTTGACAATTCAGATGTCTGTTGGATTTAATTTTCAGCTTGTTTATCCCCCCTCCAAATTAATCCCAAAGCTTGAACTGAATACCAGATTGCTAATTCTAAAGCACTGAGTATTTTGCAAAGGAAAAATTCATATCAAAGCTATGCTGCTCAGGAACCTAACATTTTCTGCAAGCTAAGGCAGCTATTATGAAAGAACATTTAGTGGAAAAAGTCCCAGAAATGTATATCCATTCTTCTTTCACATGGACTACAGAACAAGTAATTTCTACTGAAATTAACTTTTATCAGCTCAGAGTAGTAAGGCTGCAAAATACATTTAAGATATCAAGTTCTCCAGTTTTCACAGTATGTGATCCTAGATGTATCCCAAAGGATTTCTTTTCAATTTTTTACAATCAGTTCCCTGTCACCCACCTGCAAAACCTGTTGCACATGTTACCAATGTTAACATGATGCACCTGTTAATGTGCAGGAAGCTTGAATTAGTAAGGCTTCATGCCCTATCTGAAAGGAGACATTTTTTAATCCAAGATTTTTAAATGAAGCAACCTAAAATGTAAGAGAAAAGTAATTCATTAGGGACTGAATTATTTTTAACTTGTAAAAAGACCTTCTAAATGCCATTTATTTATTTACGTTTAGTAGGAAAATTTATCTTCTCTTCCCAATGAACTGGAAAAAGGCAAGAGATTAGAAGAACAGTAGAATTTGAAGTTCAAAAAGATAACCTTGATCTCCAACTAATAAGCTACCAACTTACTGCAGTAACACAATATGCCTTGTTTCTTAGAAAAATGGTAACTTCACTTAGAAGATCAACAGCAACTTCTCCCCCTCCCCTACCCCCCTCAAAAAATGCTTTTCTGAACTCCTTGAAGAGTATTATCTGGCAATAAGAGAACACGCGGTAAGTTAGGGTATTGAGAATGCCATGAGGGTACTGAATGCAACGGCAAATTAGATGACAGAAAGGAATTGAAATATGCCTATGTTTGGTGAACTAACAGGATCCATATTTACATTCTCTCTCCAGATTAAGTTGTTCTCATTGCAGATTTTTTTTTTTCCCCTGGTAACTAGCATAGGAGAAATTGCTTTACTTTAAAAACAATTAAAAAAAAAATCCTCTCAAGTAGGACAGGTTTTGCACTGAAGTGGAACAGGTCACCTAGACTATCAGCATGGAAAATTTGACCTAAGTCTGTATGTCAAAACAAGGAATTCCTGGTTCCTGCAAAGACCCTACAACAGGAAAGCAAGGTTTTAGCATGCATGTATATGATTAACTCCTCAAATGCACTGCTTACATCTGCAGAACATTAGAATTGACTGGACAATTTTTCTGAAGAGAAGAGGGGAATCATCCAGTTCAGGAAAAACTGAAGATAACTGCAGCTTCTGGCTACATCTGCTCTTACAGAAGAGAGGGTCTCTTTCCTGATAGGGAAAGAAAAAGTGGTCTCTTAAAATTGAGAGTTAAATGACATCCCAATGCAGTAGAATCATACAGTATCTGTATGGAGTTCAGAAGGTTTTCTAAGCCACACAACAGTTATCCCAAAGTAAATAACAGAAGTGACCACAGTCAGCAGCACCAAGATCTTACACTTGGGATTCTGATCACAGAGCATACACTGATGCTCACAAGGAATCCAGGACATAGCTATCACTTTTGGATGAAGGTCTCCTCCATTGTTTATTCCTAAACACAACAAAAATCCTGGGCAATTCTTGTAACTAACATTGTTTCACTCCTTTCCTCCCCTGAAATAGTGCTTCAGTTTTATTCTGAACTTATATAGGAACTTTTTTAGGGCAGGATATCAGCTACAAGCCCTAGGTAAGGCATATGGAAATTTGGTGAATGATCATAGTGGATCACCAGATCAGAAATAAAACAAATGCCACTACACTCATTTCTACTGAGAAACAGTGAAGTATCACAAAAACTTCAGTA
The DNA here is from genome assembly GCF_004027225.2 of Strigops habroptila. NCBI lineage: Eukaryota > Metazoa > Chordata > Aves > Psittaciformes > Psittacidae > Strigops > Strigops habroptila. Next base: position 22,394,729 of record NC_044281.2, on the reverse strand, counting down.
GGAAGAAACATGGAGGCTAGAATGTTATGTGGTCTGGAAGAAAGGTTTTTGTGAAGAGAGAAGAAAAAGCTATGGGTCTGCTCAGTTATGTGGCTAAAACACACAACATTGAAGTGTTTTTCATCTCGACAGAGGCATCCTGTACAAAAACCAGCATAAACCACCTCAGAAAAGAGTGGAAGAGATGGGGAAGGCTGGCCATTCCAGTAGGATAACTGGATGACATCTTCGATGAAAACTGATGGAAATACAATCTCAATTTAGGAAATTTCAGCTTACCTATAAGTAGCTGGACTAAATAAGGATATCAATTTTTTGCTAAAATTGTCCCTTTGAAAAGACTTGGACATCCATATAACACGAATGAAGAAGAGAGGTCAGAAAAAAATGTTTGAAAAATATTGACAAACTATCCTGAACAGATGAGTCACATATATGAAGACACACACGTCATAGGCAGGCCACCTAAACAGATGACTAAAAAGAAATTGTGCACGTATCAAAAAACGAACAGGTAATATGACCTTTATAAATAAAAGATTTTCTGCCATTAGGGTTGCCTCTGTTACAGTTCAAATGGATTTGTCTATTTCTTTAAGACACATTTTAGGATTTCATAATATAAATCAAGCTTTATAACAGATCAAACACCAAAGCTCACAAATGTTCAACTCTACTCAAGAATACTAATTATTTTTACAGACACAGGTTATTATGCTTACATCTTCCATATGACAGCAAACGAAAAAAAAATCCATCAATATTCTATCACCATTATTCAACTGTTTTGTTTTACAACTGCATATATAAACTGAAATATTTACTTACAGGTACAATCTGAAAATGCTTTATTTTTAATCCATGACTCAATGACAATACAAATGTTTTGGGGTTACTTTGGCTATCACGTACCAGGAATACCCTAAAAGAGATTGAAAATGTTCACAGTAAGGGCACTCTGGAAATCCTTTTGTAAACATCCACTTAAAACTGTTGTAAATTCATTACAGTAAGTATTAGCAAAAAGCAAAAATAACATTAATTATGTACGTCATGCTTTTAATCAGTGTTTCTTTGCAAATGTGTCACTTGAAATACTTTTTCTTAAATTCTTCTTCACCTTGTCTTATTATGTGAAAAATATGCATTCTTAGAATGAATGACACTGTAGACGTTAGTTTTTACACTGCACTGAATTACAATGCATCTCTTCAGACAGAAAAGCATCCTCAAAGTTTGTGCTTTGAACAAAATTTTTATTTGGACTCTGACCCAAATATTGTATGACTGTGTTACCTAAATCACAAACGTTCTACGGAAAGTTCAAAACGTAGTTTAAGAGGAAGTTTACAGAAAGGATAATGCAAGACTTGCAAAATGATTTTCTCGTCTGGCCAATATTCATAAATGCACACTCACTTCTGCACATCAGCAAAATTCCCACTGAGACACAGATACACTCTGCTCACTTTATGGCATCATTATTCAAATCACAACACTCTCAATGGTCAACAGTTGTCACTGCAAATAGTTCACTGAAAACGTATTCCCACCAGGTTATAGACAGACATAATTTTGCCATAATCCTGGTAGGATAATCTGGTATAGGCTAAGGATGATTACCAGTAAGACACAGCTGGCTTTGGAATATCGGCTGAGAACAGTTTGGAGGACAGAAGGAAGTACCTGATTCACAGCTTTGTAGTGGACAGAGTCCAAACTGTTTGTACTGTGTGGGTCTGGAACAGGTACAGCTAATGAATGTACCAAAGAAGGGAAATACAGGGACAGCCATTGGAAGGCTTTTTGCTCTTTCAGGACACAAAAGAAACAGGTAAAATGGACTTGCAGGTATCAACCAAGTGAGCAGTAGTGGCCACCTTCTTTTGCCCGACCATGTACCAGGAATGAGAGCATAACTTCTATATGAGACGAAAGGATTTCAGGAGAAGAAAGCAGACAAAGGCTTACACTGGATCTTCACTGACTAATGGCATGGATGCAAACTACTAATTTCATCCTCAAAGTTTTTAAGAGTTCTGTTTTTACAAGGTAAGAAAATACCTGGAATTAAGAATTTTGGAGTCCATAATCATTACCATTTCCATCAAAATCCCCATCCATTCTAATTCAGAGCTCTGATACTAATTTAGTTATTAAAGAGGGATACTTGCCAACTCAGCATTTGGTAAGAGCACATAGCAAATGTAAGGACAAATAAGACTTCTCTATAGACTCAGGCTCTTTTAACAAGCTCACTCTCACCACCTAGTGGCCTTTCACCCTCTGCAGGACATAAAAAATTTTCAGAGCAGTTAAAACAGATCCTTTGCATAAACTTGAATCTTTTATATGTTTGTCATTAAGGACTGGCATTTTATTTTCTTCAGAAAAATGACACTATAAGAACGTGCCACTTTGCAGATATCCAAAATGGAGTCGCCAAATGCAAATACTGCATTTGCGATCCACATTAAACAGTACACAAAGTAATCACATCGGGTAGGAAAGAAAATTCAGGTCGATTAGGATTTATGTTCCCATTCATCAGTTCTTTTAAAGTTCATTTTCTTACTTTTTTCCTTTTTTAACAGCAAAGACAAGCAACATTTGTTCTCCTTCACATAAAAAGATCTTTACTCTTTTCTAACCTTATCACAATAGACCTATTTTAGTTGTCAAAGCACCTTTAATAATTTTATTATGAAGAAAGGGTTGTAGTTCACAGAATCTTAGAAATGTTAGTTGGAAGGAAGATTTTTAGACATGCTGGATGACTCCAAACAACTACTCCTTCATAAACTTATACGGAATTCTCTGAATGATCAGTTGCATTTTGTCACGGGCCTTTTGGTAATGCTTTTATCCCATTCATCAATCAGATGCCAATCAGTCTGCAATCCTGTCGACCATTTATCACTGAAATGTCTTCAAATGCCCTTTAGGGGGTGAAGTATGAAATCTATAAAATTGCTGTATAAACTTCGTTAAGAAATTTGGTTTTACACCAGAACAGTAGATCCAAAAACTTTATTCCTTCATAGCACACCTTAAGACTGTTGCTGTCCCTGCTATTGGGTTATCCAAACACTGATACTACTGTATATCCTTTCTATAATAGTCCCTTCGACTTCTATAAGCCACTGTGAACAGCCTATTTGGTGGTACATATGGTATTAAAGAGGTCCTATGACCTCTGTCATATATGCAGGAGATCTCTCTGTGTGGGATCACCTCAAAAGGCTCAACAGGGATTATTTTCTCTGCCCCACCCTCTGCCCACAAAGATTAAAATCTTATCATTTCCAATAAAAACTTTTGTATTTCTGGTGATAATTCATTCTTTCAGCTTGTCAAAAAGCACAGCATTTGTCAAATGCTGTAATGTATTCATGACTTCATTGTAACTAACTCCTGAATATGTATCTGACAGCACGAGTGCTCGCAGTACCATGATCTCATCAATTCTAGACATTCCATACAGGAGTATCATCCTCACCAAAACCAAAATGCGCACCTATGAATAGATCCAATAATATAGCATAAAGAACACTGTACTAAACTAATGTTAGCAAGGTATTTGTTTGCTTATCTCGAACACCATTGCTCTTTACTCACCAAATCTACTGGGTTTCATTTAACAGTGTGTTTGTGTGTACCCACAGAAATACACTGGAAAATTCATCAGCCCTGAAATTATACACTGCTCAGAAATACATGTCTGAGTCATCCCCATATCCTGTCCCTCTCATGTAACAAATGAAAAATGAATGCAGAGTACAGAAGCAGCTTCAGGATCATTAGACAGACTTAAAAATAGGAACCCTTAAATGGAAAAAGAAGGGAAAATACAAAAAGGGAAGTCCAATTAGCCATCCTTACTGAATAGGACTCACTTTCCATCACCTTTTTTTTTTTCCCCCCTAGAGCCCTTTCTGCAGATGTAGGAAACAGTATTACAATGTACTTAACTTAAAACTGAAGGAATTTAACCAGTAATCTGATGTTACAGGTACCTAACTGGAAACAGACTCAGAGAAACTTAAAGAGTTCTACGGAATTACTCATTGAATGAAGGAGGTCCAAGTTTACATTTAAGACAGGAGTAAGGCTAAAAACATAAAAATGAAAAACTGGAGAATTTGAACATAAAATACTTCCTTTGTCATTTTTAAATTAATATTTAAATAAGAGAAAAAGAAAAAAGTCTTATCCTAACATTTATTGTTTACCATTAAGGGATAATACGAGTTTTTAGTCATTTAACGAGGAAAAGCATTCTTTTTTCAATGGCTGTCCCTGCACAGTTCATCTCAGAATAATGTTTTCAGGCTTTTTTTTCATTCTCTCATCACTAATAAGAGATACAAAAGACACTGGTGCCAAAGTTGACAGTTCCCAGAGAATATTGTGCAAACACAGAGCTCAAGTGCCTGGCTCTGAGCGGACATAAGTAATCGGTCAGTGACAGAATCAAAGTGTTAGATCACCACTTTATCGCTTCCAGAAGATATAAAACAGAAACCAACTGATCCCCAGATAGCCCTATACAAAATAATTTTTACTTGTATCAGGTAAGTGCAAACTCTTTCTTCTTCCATTTCCCTCCCCCAATAAGCAGCACATTAAAATAGCAGCTGTTGAGTAGAAATGTGTCTCAGAGGAGTTACGTAAAGAATTAACTTACCCATCTACAAGTCCATGCTGCAAAATAAGTCTCTGAGCCTCTTCTCTAGATATTTTATGATGAAACCACGACTGAGATCTGTGTATAGCTGTAGAAATAAAGATCTTTAAAAAATGTTTTGTCTTTATTGAAGGAACCAGCTATTGCATTTCTCTGGCAATTAATTAACTCACACATACCCATGTTAGACATGGCAATAGGACTACCATGTGAGTTGAGTCGTAGACAACCTCTCCTCTGTATGAGAGAGAAGTAAAAACATGATTCCAAAGCTTTTTTTTGTTAGAAAAACAATCAAACAAAAAAACCCCACCAACAACCCCAGAAAATACTATTCTGATAAAACAAAGGTGTTTATACCCGCCACGCTAATCCTTCTTCAACTGCAACTGACAGGGCTTCTGTTGGATTTTCTATAATTCTGCTTCTATGTCCTGAGAAATCCATTGCTACCAAAGAGTTTTCTGAAATGCTCCTCTGCAACAAAGAAAACTAGATTTAGTTGGTTCATTTTTTAAAACATCCATCATTTAGAAGTCAGCTTCTGAAAAAACACTATGTTTTGTAAGTGGTGTTTCAAGTATCTGCAGTGTTTTCCATCAGAGCCAAACTCATTTAACCCGAGGGAGCATTTGTAATTCCAGTATGCTGCTGCAAACTGCAATTTTACAGTCTGGCAGGACAGATCATCTTTTTGCATTACTGCAATGGATGATAAGTGCATCAATTTACCTGAAACTCTATTTATATATTTAACTATAACTAGCCCTTTGCATGTCAAAACAGGTCAGGAAACTGTTATTAAGTTGTCCAAGTAACAAAAAAAGGAGAAAATACAAAATTCTTATACATAACCATCAAATTAACAAAGATTTGAAATATTTCATTATAAATTTCATAAATTTATGTATTTTTAATATAAATTTTCACTCAAAGTTTACTGGGTTTTACAGATTTAACAACTGTAGGATCTGTTATACTTTTCTTTTTCTCCTAGTGAAGATCAACTTTGTAGCAATAGAATAAAAACACTGAAGTTTGACAAAACAGTCTTAAAACTCATCAAAATATTTCTCAGAAACCAAGGTTTACAAAATCAATATGGATTGTAATGGTTCAAATGTTGGCGGGCACTAGAATATCAAAAGATTAAAAGAACATTCTAGCATTGTGTAAATTAAGGTAACATCTGGAACACAAGAGGCCCAGATTTCTGTAGGGTTAGCAAAGCTTCCCAGTCTAAAACCAAAGCAGCTCTGTTTCGTTCCCGTTTGGTTACCAGCATGAATGTAACTAAAAATTACAGTTCACTGTAATTCTTGACACTGTAGTCTAAGGTCTGCCTGAGTAACTGTAACCTGTAAAGAACTTTGCAAAAGTAAAAAACAAGGGCAAAATAAGAGAAAACATTTGCTTCTGGGAGAGCAGAGGGAACTCCTTGTAGCTGACATGGTTGTCAGTTATTGAGGAATGTGAAACATGGAAGTGGTTCCCCTGTGAAGTATGTTCATTAGCTTGTGCACTTAATTCCCACGTTTATCCAATTTGCTGTTTAATTCATGAATTATGCACAAGTAGAAAAACAGTGCCATGCTTAATGTTGGTTATAGATTCTGCCTGTGTTAGAAGCTACGTGAGTTAAAAAGCACGCAATAGTGTAGGAGGAGAGAGAATCAGTAATGGCTCCCAGATCCATTATAAAAGCAGCAGCTGGCTACTGTAACAGCTTCATATAACAGAAAGTGTAGACATGGTCCATGTATTAATCACAATTTTGAAACCATGCTTAGTAGCAATATCACTGAAAACTATTTTTTTTAATACCTGTAATAGCAAATGCATGTTTTAGGCATTTTAACAGCAAGAATTACAGTAAAAGCTCAAAAAATCTACCATAAAATCACTGTCATGAGTCCTTGCAACAAGTAATTTTCACTCAATTTAGCCAACAAAACCCACAAAAGTGATATAAATCATCCATGAAAAAGTCTGAAATCAAATGACTCATAAAGAACTGGGATAACATAAGATATCAAAGAAAAAGACAACCTGATCCAATCCCAACTATCTGACTGAGAAGATGGACAGGGCATCTATTATAGGCTGTTGTTCCTCCAAAACCCAGTTCTGCCAAATTACAGTGTTCCTCTGAAGTCCAGTCAGTATTACACTGACTGAAATTCACCTCAAGTACTTAATGTTTCATATTTAAAAAAATAAAATGGAAGTATTACTGTATACCAGAAAGGATTTGTTACAGCTTTCTTATTCATCACTTACAGCATGTGTAACCTTAAATACTTTGCTTCTTTTTTAATGCATTTATAGTTCTGCTGCTCTGTTTCCAAAATCCTCTTTCCATTCTTTTTGACTGTGATAATAAGCCAATGAACTCTCAAAATACTCATGATTTGACAAAGGGAAAAAGCCTGTTAATTGGTCTGAACTACTTGATTTGTATTAAGTAATTAATTAGCTCTGTAGTCAACCCTGACAGCCCTAAATATTTCGGCAAGCGTTTGCACATACAAAGATTTCCAGGATCAGGTCAGTAGTATAACTGACACAAGTTACTTAAAAAAAGCATGATGGCAGAAACAATGTATTTATTCATGGAGCTACTGTGGGACATACCATAGGTGTTATATTCAAAGGGCTGCAGCCACTTCTACCTTGATATGGTTGCATGTAATTCTGATACAGCTGCATCCCATACTAAAACCAGAAAATAACATGGTTAGCATTTTAAATTACAAACCTAAGCCAAGTAAATTGTTTTTCCCAGATGTAAAAGATAACACATGCTTTTCTTTACCATTAAAACTCAGGGACAAGTGCTGTTAGGATAAGGAAATACACATTATCATCTTTGTTGCTGCTGCCTTTATAAATGCACACTCTGCATTAAATACTACCCATTTAATACAACAAATGACCTATTCCTATTTTGTCACAAATAGACACATTTTAAAAACATACTAAAAATATTCTTGTGTATTCCTGTTGTTTTGTTCAGTATTACTCAACAATCTCAGCGACTTCAACATGGTTACTACAAGCATATGCTTACAGTTCAGCATTTGCAGGACTGAAGCTTCAAGACATCGTCCCATGCTCTACAATGATTCCAGTAATTTGGTCTCCGTTTATTGGGATGAAATAAAATAAGCTTTCACATTTCAGAGTACAAAATTGATATTGCTATTGCATGGGAACCTAGATACTCCTCTACCACACAATATCAAAATTTCACATAGTAAACTTAAGCAAGAAGTTAACTCCATACAGAAAAAATTACCTTAAGCAACCTAATTGCTGTCATCCAACAGGTCCTACTTTGCTCATCATCTGCACAGAGCTGTTTCAGGTCTCTGGTTCCTCCTGATTTGTTAGGCTAGAAGGCCACAGCACATTTTTTTAGCATTAATGCATATCTTGAAGATAATACCTGTTGAAATAAAAGCCACTAATTCTCCTATTTTATAAGAGACAGCTGAATATTGTTTTCAAAAACCTTAAAGAAACTTCAGCTTACCTAAAAACTGTGGCTTACTTTAATATGTATCAGAATAATAATTGTACCTTAAAGCAGAATCCATAGTTTGTTGGTGCTCCAGAAATCTTTTTGCCTGTCAAAGACATGTACATATCACTATTGCTGAATTCACAGAAAAACTGCAGATGCCTTGGCTCCTAAAAAGAAGAGCAGTGTAATACAGTTAGACTACTTTTAGCCAGCCTCTCCAGATAAGAAACTCAGGAGATATAGTAGTTATCCTGTTCCAAAATACAGTCTTAACATACTGTAGTTTTAACTCTGACATCATGAAATCTAGAAAGAGACAACTCAGCATTAATTTCATAATGCAGAGAAAAAATGCATCAAACTAGTCAAAGAGTTCATTCTTCCAGAGAGGCAAAAAAACCCCAAAGTACAAGTGATGATGGTACTTCTGGGAAAACATCCACTAAATTCAAGCCACAATAATATTAGAGTAGCAGTTAAGTTTTGAGAGCTGTATGCATTTCAAACATAAAAATAAAATATACTTCGATAATTTCAAAACTGTCTGGTACTATTTCTAACCATTATCTCCATTCTCTAAGATAAACTAAGTTAAGGAAGAGAACAGAAGACATTTGCTGAAGGACACAAAACCAGCTCGACGATTACTCTGGCAGTTAACACAGAAAATTCAGAACAAGAAAAAACTTTGGTTTAAGTGGTTTACGTAAAAGGTGTCTCAACTCCAATGTATCCTGTTTAACATTATCAGGTTTAAAGTACTGCCACCAAAAAGCTGAAGTAGTAAAATGGAAAACTGTCCAGTGACAAAATGTGAGAACTCTCAAAATCTTCCTGTAAAATCCTTTTATACATAGGGTTTTGTTTATTTTACATAATGAGGACATCCACTTTTCAGAGCATCTACTTACATTTCAGCATTTTAACTACTAGTTGAAAATTCATTTTAAAAGGCTACACTGTTAACTGACTGGAAAAATATTAATCAAAATGAAGCAAACTTATCAGGCAAAAAGAAACTACTGTTTCTAAGACAATACTTTCCCAATTTTATATCTCTCTAGATTTTATCTGTAATAAATAGATTTTTTTTTTCCTTTTTATGATTGTAAGTTGAAATTCAAATTTTTGTTATTAGAACAGATTTCAAATATATATATATTTGCTCTAACTTCATAGTTCTCTCTTTCTTTTTTTTTTTGCCCTTACCTTAGATGTACCTTTAGTGGAAAAATAAAGCCCAGATCTTCGCAAAAGAAAGTACAACTTTTTCCAGGATTTTTTTCCCTGCTCCTTTGCATGCAAATAACCATGAATCTCAGGATACGTGCTGGAGCTTAGGAACATCTGAAAGAAAATATCAGACATGCATTTTTCTTTCCATCTGAAACCAGCGGTCTATTTCATTAACATACTCAGACAGGACTAAGGGGAATAAACCCCTAAATCCACTATCACACAGTAATTCAGTTACGATTGCATATAATCCCATTAAAAGTACCTCTGATTTAAGGCGTGTAGAATGTTACACAACTCCAAGGTATGCTAAGCAAGTCACATATTTATATGGAACATATGGTTTGAAATGAGAGCATTAGTTATGCAATATGTTGACTTCAGCAACAAAACCAGTGCTAAGAAGTTCTGATCCCATGCCTCAGACCCTATTTATATAAAACTGCAAATGAATGCTACCAACAGAAGAAGGAAAAGAAAAAAAAAAAAGCCACCCTTTCTTCCCCCTGTGTTACAAACCAGATAAGGGAACCAATGTGAGTCAAAATTAATTCATCAAAGAAATCACAAAAACAGAATCATAATCCCATGCAGGTCAGGTAGATATTACCATTTTCAAAAGGAGGGGACAAAGAAGGGACCTGAAGTGGTGCCTAAGTAAGGAGCTTTAGGAGCTTTAGTTGAGCCAAAACCAGAAGCTGGGCCAATCACCAAGACAGCTCCTGCTCAAGATATTCAATGGCTTCACTTAAGTCATTTCAACCAGACATTGTCAGCGTGCAACACAGTTGTTATCTTGCTAAGAACAAGTACACAGTTTTACTCAGTCTGCAGAAGTACCCATTAAAAGCTGGCAACCATATTAACTTTATACTAATTCCATGAAATGCATTCATTTTTATTACTCTTCTTCCAATAAAACTGCTCAGAACTATGATTCGCATCTAAGCATACTAACCTAGAATTCTTCAATTTCCATACATGCAAAGGAACCAATGTTATTACTAAGCTTTTCAAGGAAACTTGCCCCAGGTTGGTCTGCAGTATCATAAATACTATCTAGACATACAGAGGTAGGGAACAAATGGTTTTCTGGTAGACATCTGCAGTTTCCACTGCTGCATTTTTCTCCTGTCCACTGCCACTTCCAGAAAATCTGATTTGAGGATACAAAGCAACAGATTACCAGGCAAGAGACAGAATGGCCAGTACAGGACTGCAGCAAAATGATGAAATGAATGTGATTTTGGAAGTACACCAAGTTCTTCAGCCACTAAATAATGCAGTTCAACCAAGAAACACAAGGTTGCTTTCACTTTTATTGTTTTCCTATCTTGCAGTCAGACACATGACTATACCACCTGTAGACCAACCTGAACTAACTAAATTCAGCTGGTGTGAATGCAGTAACACGGGCAGGCTTCACTTGACAGGGGAGTGCCCTAGCCCACAAGGAATGCATTATGAATAGCTTCACTGCTATTCACCTGAATAGTTAAATTACAGTAAGACTAGGCACATCTATCTACACGTGCTACTGGCATGCAGCTGTGTGCAAATGCAGTTTAAGCTATTTCAGCCACACTGAAGCAGATGGGTAGGTTCTGGTAGGTGTGTTCCAGCCTGTTAATCTCCCTGTTTGCCACGAATGAACAGGTTCACTAATGGTGAATATAAAGGCTGAGTTGAAGAAGTATTTTAACTCCATAAACAAAGTCAAATGGAATCTAAACGAGTCAATCTACATAAAAACAGAAGAGCATCTTTTTAGGCTTTAGTAGCTCTGCTTAAGATGACAGGAGTGGTTGGCTCACAGCCTGCACAAGTGTCTTTCCCAGGATTTCTGTCATAAGAGCTTCCAACCAGAAGTGCTGTCATGAAAAACACTTTTCTTACTCAGCAGACCAAAGTGGAATACAAAATACAAAGCTCAGCTTCAACAGCCATTGTCGTGCCCATGCTATCAATTAAAATAAAGTAGCAATAATGCTAGGAAAAAGGCAATCCCAGATCCATCTTTTTCTTTCTAAGACAGCTGAGGACTGTGTGAGAAAATATAACATGAACAAGCTGAAGTTAAAACTAGTAACTGGCAGAAGGAATGAGCAGTAAAAATATTTCAGAGTCAGAACTGAATGTAATAAACACCTAAAACTAAAGATAGTAGAAAAGATAACTTCATTGGGATTTTTGTTCTGGGTTGGTTTTGGTAGGGTTTTTTGTTGTTGTTTTGATTGTTTGTTGGTTGGTTGTTTTTCTAATGGAGGTACATACAAATTTATTATTGGGGGAATGGATCCCTGTTCATGCAGATAATCAAAATATGACTAAAATTAGAAAAATAAGAAAAGTCCTTAATATAGGAAGATGAACAGCAGAGAGTTAAATGATGGTATGCTGCAGACAGGGATTACTGGTCACGTGATACGCAGAAATAAGCTTGCACCCTTTCTCCCATGCAGTGAAATACGTAACATGATTTGTAGGGTGGTGTCAAATGTCACCGTGTCTTTCAGATACTAGCATTTGACAGCACCAAGGACTCGATTATGATTTGCTTAGCTGTAAAACCAACCAATTTAAAACCAATTTGAACAAAAACCAAAGCAAATAAATGCCTTTTGTTGGTAAAAAAACAAATCAAACCAAATCAAATCAATCAACAGGTGAAAAAACAACAGGAAAAAACATTGCACTGTCTCAGATTAATATAATAATAAAAAAAATCAGAAATTCTAGATGTCACCAAATGCAATGAAGTTTGAGAGCCATACTTCTAACTATAAACCTTATTTGTCTGCACCATCAACATTTTTAATGAAAGACTAGTTGCAGTAGCAGAGAAAATATTTGCTAAGGTGGATGCTTCTTGAGCACTTACGCACTATTTTGGAGAGTTAAAGCAGCAATCATTTTCCTAAGGCTCTGTGAATCAAGTCTAAATTTGATGACTGATTTCTTCAAAGATGCGATGACAGTTGGCGATGATCCAGCCCAAGGCTACTGAGAATGAACAGGATTTTCCCCTGAACCTGCTGATAAATTCTAGGGCACCAAGTAGTTCCAGTGAAGAACCGATACTGATTCTCAGTATTGTCTCCTATTGACTTCAGTCAATTTGAGGGTTTTAGACTGGGAGGAAGACCAGAAAAACCTAGAATGGAAAATGGGGAAAGGCAATGGGCAGACTAGAACACATCTAGGAGACTGACAAGAGACTGAAATTCTATGCATGGCTATTTCAGCCTGAAGACTGGAACAGAGTCAGATGGGAAACTGCTCAGGGAAAGAGAGACTTTCTGTGGCATATGATTAGAGAAAGAAAGCTTGACTCTTAAATCTGTGAAGGCAGAGAATGGGAACAACTAAGAACATGGGGGGGCAGGGCAAGAGATGGCAATGGAGAAGGGCAAAAGGAAAAGTCACTATCAGTAATTCTACCTTTCACAAAATGACGAGTGCCTGTCTTGGTAACCCTGTTGTGTCTTTAACTTAATTTTTGCATATATAACATTTATTTTGTTATGCTTATTTAGAAAAGAACTATGTTCTCTTCTTTAATATATCCTACATCAGGTGCAAGGTTCTTTTCATTCCTCTAGAATGGCTCAGAACAGCCATACTCTAATCAATATAGTGACACGCTTCTCTTTTTTAGCCTACAAGTCAAACCTCTCTTTGGTATACTTCAGACCTAGTAATTTTACTTAGCACATGCTAAATGGGTAGGAGACAGGTAAATTTTTTTTTGGTCCTGAGGCTATTCAGATGTTCTGACTTAAAGTCATCAGCCAAAATATTCACTCTCGATTTCAATGAAAGTCAAGGAAAACATACTTGAAAAATATTTTACTTGCTTACCACTCAATCCACAAAAAGCTATAAAAGTATCAGAAGTGATTTTTTAATCACTTGTAAGCACTGAGTTGTTAAAACTAATGTCTCTCTTGATACTTGACCGAGCACATCACAAATAAAAACTCAAGACTATTAAGTTGTCTTAATGAAAGTTTCCAAGGATATAGCGACTGACTGTAAACAATTTACCCAACAGCTTCTGCTGAAACATGCGTGACGGCTACACAATTCACAAAGGTGTTGTCTGCTTTGTGCCTCCTAAGTTTTATTGGTCAAAATACAATTAAACAGACAATACAACATAAAATAGCAACAGAGGAGTGTTTGCAACAAATTTCTCCAGCTATCAAAATGGGATGTAACCATTACCTATTTATAATGATTCTTAATCTTACCCACAAGCTCTGCACATTTGTTATATACCACATATGGGCAAGAGTATCTAAATCAAATGTTTATGTTAGACTGCAAAATCTATTTGCTATTTGGGTAGCAAAAGTGAACCAATTTTCATTAGATATGCAGCATCTGTAGAAATTAAAAATTTTTTATTTAGGTTTGTAAAAATTATTTACAGAATCTAGCATGTGTCAATTCAATTTAATTTGAAACTTTTACTGTATTTGGGGTAATCTTAACCTCCTGACTAACATCCACTTATATAAGTTATATAAGGATATAACTTTTTAATATAGAGGAATGTTTTGAGAATTAGTTGTTGTCCTGGGTTCAGCTGTAGCAGTCATTTTTCTCCTTCTTAGTAGCTGGTGCAGTGCTGTGTTTTTGACTTTCAGGCTGGGAACAACACTGATAACACCGATGGTTTTGGTTGTTGCTAAGGAATGTTTACTCCGACCAAGGACTTTCTCAGTCTCATGTTCTGCCAGGGAGGAGGGGAAGCCGGGAAGAAGCAGAGACACGACACCTGCCCCAAACTAGCCAAAGGGGTATTCCATACCACAGCACGTCATGCCCAGTATATAAACTGGAGGGAGTCACCCGGAAGGCCCAGATCGCTGCTTGCGTCAGGCTGGGTATTGGTCAGCGGGTGGTGAGCAAGTGTATTCTCTCCCCCTGTTATTTCCTTTATCATTATTATTATTGGTGGTAGCAGTAGTGGTTTTGTATTACACTTTAGTTTCTGGACTGTTCTTATCTCAACCCGCGGGAGTTACATTCTTTGGATTCTCCTCCCCATCCTTCCGGGAGCGGGGGGAGGAAAAAGCGGGGAGTGAGTGAGCGGCTGCATGGTTCTGAGTTAAACTACGACAGTTGTTTAATGTTTTTCATTTACTGTTGGATGCTAAAGTAGAATTTATTATACAATTCAAAAAAAAAACCAACAAAACAACAACATAGTTTCCATATTTCTTTTAGTTTTATCTTAAATATCATGTTATTATGTTGCCTTTCCAATCAGTCTTTATCCCCAAAACTTACACATAGGCTTATTGCCTTAAGACCAGTGAAAGTTCTATTAATTAATTTTTCTAGTGACAAGCAAACAAGAGTGATGAGTATGTTTCCACCTTTATTACTCATTTTTCCCCTCTGTGGGAAGTAAGACGATGATCCCTGATATGGTCATTCTGTGAAATTACTCCCACTGTAAATTAAAATCTTGTGTCCGCTTAAAAGATGACTAACACTGAGTGACCTACTATTTTTTTTCCCAAAGGCTACAGTAGCCTTCAAGCTAACAAATCATACTAGTCAGTCTAAATTTTCTACTCATTAACTATTTAAGTCTTTTTTTGTATCCAGTTGTATCGCATTACCATTTCCTCATTATTCTACCAAGGCCTGCTGTTAAGTATATGCCGCAGCACTCCACCTTTTTAAGGAAACAAGGTCTTTCTCCTGAAATACCCAATAAAGGTATTAACCATTTTTACTCCATTTTGTGTTTTGACACTCCATGATTCTGAAAGAATGTGTTAAGTTTCCAAGTCCAGTCATACAATAACTGTCTGGAAGGGACACACCACTTCATATCTCATAGGAAAAAAAATTATTAACCATGTTTTGAGTTATTCAAAACCTAGGAATAGATCCAACAGTGACAAAGAATTATGCTCACAAAAAAACAGGCAATGGGAAATTCTAACATATGCTGGCTTAGCGTCATTCAAAGATTACATACCTGTAATATCCCAGAGTGGCTTACAGCTGCATGGGTCTCACTTGGAAAAGATATCATATGATCTGGAAAAAAGCTCTGTAACAATAATAATTTGTATCAAAGTTCAATAAAAATAAATATAAAACTTCCTATCTCTTTTGGATGTAAAATTAAAGTTCTCCATGCCTTGCAAGACACTGCACATTCTCTGATCTAGTAATTCACATTTACCTTACTATCATTCCTAAATTTGTGGCATCCTCGATATTATTTGCTGAACACCTTAATTTTGAGAAAACATCAGTGGTCTCTGGAAGCAAGAAGGTTTCAATACACCAGTGCAAGTCACACTGCAGTACTTGGCCCTTAGTGCTGTTTTTCTAGTAGTAATTTCTGTTGCTGCTGACATATAAGAGTTGCCTGGGTGTTCAATATGCTGCAAAGTAGGGGCAATACACACCAACATTGTTTTCTATTGCTTTCCTTACACTAGAAACCTAATAAAATATTTTGGAATAACTTTCATTAATAGAAGAACAAGTCCTCTCAGTTTTTATCTAATTATCCATTTTGTGTATGAGTATCAGTTAAATCTGACTACATCAATATGGTATGGTTAAAAAGTTCACACTTAAAGTGCCAATTTCATTATCAAGGAAAGCTCAAGGGGTAATTTATGGACAGACCTGCAGCTGGGGAGTTCAATACAGTCATGCAAATATGAACCAGCCAAGAATTTTATTATTACTTACGAAGTTTTCTCAAGGCTTGGACAAGTTTGAAGCTAATATTCCCTTGACCATCCAATGTCCACTGACCCTCATTTTTAATAAAACTGAACTACTGGTAGGGTTGATTCATATCAACTCATTTCTGATAAAGCATTCCTGCTACACCTGCGTCCACAGTACCCAGAAGAATGACTCAACAGAAACAGTAAGGTCTCTGATCAATCACAGTTGCTTATGCTAGTCATAGCTGCATGTCTGCCACACTCCACAGCTGGTTCCACTCACTGGTTAACCAACGCACTTCTTTGAAAGCTTCTCAACTAACCATAAAACATCTCAAGCTTAGAATTTTTCACTGGTGCAATGGTACCTCTATGTCAGGGGAGTACATGATTTGCCCAGAGAAACACAGGTGGAGAAAGAAAAAAACCTCAGATCTCTTGGATCTTTTGGTATCTTAATATTTACCTTTTCATCCTTTTCACAGGTAGATAATTTGAGTTCCCTTCCACTTTTCACCTTTCAAGTCCTCATACATTTCTGCTATTTCTCCCTTTGACATCTGAAACAAGCTGGCTTTATAAGAGACAGCATTAGGCGTGATCCAAATACACCATGCATTTGAGCAACCAGATGGTGAATTTCTTCAGCTGAGCCAGGACTGCTTCCATGGCCTTTGCCATCAGCCACGGTCTGAATTAGCAGCATTAACCTTTGGCAACATCCTTGAGTTATGAGTTGTCTCCTTCCATTCCTTACATACACTAACTCTGGCTTCACTTCCACTTAGTCATAATAGGTTATGGCTGCTCACAGCCTTTTGTGTCAGCTATCATTTAGCTGCAGCTGTGAGAAGCTGCCATTGGGCAGCACTGGCCCATAACATTCGATTTTCACTTTAACAATAAAATCCACCTTTGCTACAGATGCCCCTCCTCACACTGCTTCATTTTATATTTTGTTGTCACTTGATGGAAACTTCACTCAATTTCAAAAACTTTATTTTGTTGCAGGTCTGTGGGGAAACTTCAATAAAGTTAAGCCCATGTCTGCCCCCCTCACCCTCCTAAAAACTAAATGTATGAACAGGGATGTTTTACAATTGCAACAAAGGGACTGGACAACAGTTACATGGCCAACACGTATGTTCCTATATCTCATATATTCCCTCCCAGTTACTCCTTTTGACTCACTAACAGCTTTACACTCTGCCTATCCATGTGTAACAGAAACAACTTTCTTGCAACTACAGCAATCGCACAGCTTCACAGATATAATGTTAGGACTTACCAGTGGATTTTTAAAAAATTCATACTTGGCATAATTTTTTCTAAAATACAGTTTATTTTCTTCTTCCATTACCCAATTTGACTGGACTTCCATTACTAATTCATGGTCCTCTATAGCTCTTCCTGTAAAAAAACCCAAACAAATTTAAAAAAACCCAGAAACCACATAACCTGCACCTTAAGAACCTAAGAGTAGAATGTGAAAACACAAAGGTCAGGTAATAAAAATATTATTGAATCAATTTAAACAAATACAAACAATGAAACAAGCAATCTGAACACAGTCCACTACTTAGGTCCATGTTACACCAAACTGCTGCTCCACCTCAATAGGGCCAAACTTCTGAGCTAGGTCATACATGGGTTATTTTTGTTTGTGCTTTGTTTTCTTTTAAAGGGGCAGCTGAGGGCTTTATTCTATCTCATAGCCAAATCCATGTTCTCCCTGCAGCAGCCAGGCAGCTCTTGCTGCATGATGCGTCGGGCAGCAGACCACTTCAGCCATCACTCAGCCTGTTGGGGGTTTCAGTTGGAAATGTCTTCCTAGCAGCCGTAGAACTAGCGTATGCAAACGGAATGGTAAAAGTACGCCATGAAAAAAATAAAAAACAAACCAAAAATAACCTACAAAGTGAACCCAAATGTGTAGTTTGGCTTTGCAGTGGGGCAAGGGAAAGAAAAGGCAACAAATTCAGCTACTTGTAGCACCACACTGGCATACGGAATAGGTATTCTCGCTGCTTTAGACTGCTTCTGCCATTTAGATTCTTGAGTGAGTTTTTCCATTTTACAGCAATATGAAATGAACTTAGAGGAAAGACACAGAATTTAAGAACTTTGCTGTAGACGTGTGGTGCATGTTGACATGTTGCATACTTTGAGTAATGCAACGGGACTACGCAGTGCAGGAAGGTAAGCATAAATACTCAAGACTATGCATATATCCATAATTTGTGTAGAATCCTATTTACCTCCCCCCTTTTTTTTATACATTTCATCAGCTTGTGAAATCATGTTACAAAAAAACCACAAAAAAACAAACCAAACCAAACCACAGTGGACATGCTTCCAAATGAGTAAACAGTTTTTGTGGCCGCTTATACTTTGTTGTGGACTCAAACTAATGAGAATAAGATGGAATTCAACAAAGTTGTAGATTTTATTTAAATTATCACTGGCACCTCCAAATTTAAATTACACTCCAACAATGAGTTACAGGTTAAGAACAGGTTTGACATCTAAACTTATGTCTCTGTGCCAGTTACAGGGTTTTAACATTCAATTCTGGTCATGGTTTCAACAGGAAAAAGCAACTAAAAAATTCATTATAAAAACCATGCAACTCACAATTTTCTGATCCTAATTTTCTAATCCCATTTTCTCCACTTAGAGAAATTTTATTAGAAATTGTTTTTAAACATCTTAGCAGATAATAATATTTAAAAAAAATCCCAAAACTTAATTAACCATAACATTAAATTAATATAAATGGTAAGTTTTTGCAAGTGGTCCTGGCTAAACAAATAGCCTACTTTTCATAAAGCGTAGCGTGGACAACCTTCTAAGAGATAAAAATCAAACTTCAAATTTGAAATCATTAAAACCTCTTTAGAACCACAATGTCTTTCTATTGATCTTCTCTTGCCATCTTAGTCACTGCTTCATGCTTCCACACTGTCCACTCTGGTGGGTAACAGCTTTATGGTAGCCCACAAATCTATAAGCTTCTTCAGGAAGTTTCCAGCTAGCAAATTTAGAGACACTACACTCATACAGCTGAATATCACCTCAGTGGGAAAATATCAAGTTCACGACTGGCATAAGACAAAGCACTCTGATGATCAAGTAGGGCAAAGTTAAAACTTCCACTGAATTTAACTCATTGCTGAGCCCATAAAGACAGAAATTAAGGATGCTACATGTAACTCACATTTTGTAAATAGATTAAATGAAGCACACAAAACCAGAAAGTAATTGAGAAAACAAAAAATACTCCCAAAATAGAGAAAGTGAGTGTTTCAAAAATGTTGTACAGGCTGCTCTACTGCAAAACACATTCTTCAGATGCAAGAGTAAAGAGACACTAAAGAACTGAAGCTCTTACTCAAAACCAGCATTTTTTTTATTTCCTTTCAATTTTATATAGAAAAAGTGCTCCTCTGGGATGACATTTAAAACTCTTAAATGCTTGGCATTGTGACATTTAAGAAAATACCATTTCCTCAAGACTTACTTCTTGGTACAAAAAAAAGACATTCTGCATCACCCCAATGGATGGGTAAGGCTGCTGGTATTTCTTTATTTTTAAGGTGACATATCACAGAATATTCTACAATTTATTCAACTTACTTTCTTGAAGGAACCAAAACACTGAGTTAGTGTCCTCCAAAACACAGCCCTGTAAACGGATCCCTAAACATTGCCACGAAAAAGCCACACTGGTTTAGTTACATCATTTTTTCTCTTCCAGCCAGATTGCAGAGTTTCTACCTCCTTCTCTACCATCTCTTTATTACTACTACCTCTAACATGAGGACCACCTTCTCCGAAGCAGTTTCCTTAAATATGGAAAATAACTAAAGCACACGAAAGAAGATTTAATATTGAAATCCATGACAGAACGCGTTTCAAATTGTCTCCTCTCTAGCCACCCAAATCGGGGAGGGCAATCGGGGAGGGCATTAAACTAAATAAAAACCAGAAAAGCCATTGCTCAGTACTATTGCAGATAGTGCTTTGTGAGCCTTCCCACAGGCTACCTAAAAGAATGCAGATAGTGAAATCAAAATGAGACAGTGAAACATAATGATGTGCCTGGCCAAAGTACTATTGCCTACTCACAGAGGAATCCTAGAATACAAGTCTATTGAGCTGCAGAAGCAAATGGAAAACTATTTACAGTCAACACAAAGATTTCTCACTAGAGAAGGAAAAATTTCAGCATGAAGATAGTACTTTCTTTCAAAGGAGAACAGCTATGGAAAACTTCTGTTTTCACAGCCTGCCCTGTTTGTACAGGGGAACTGCAGTGGAACTATGGGACCCAAACACCAAGGTACCTGGTGGTAGGGATGACATGGCATTATCCAAATCCAGGCATACCTCAGCAGCCTTCAATAATCTCAGACAAGGTGAAAAACATCCATGCATTTCTTTGAATTCAGTAGCCTGGGACAATGGGACAAAGAGGGAACATACCAGAAGCACACAGTTCTGAAATATGTTGAGATTTATAGTGCTGTAATAGTTGTCATACTTCAGATATTTGACATAGAGCCCAGGCTACTGCAAAACTTTGAAGGTGGGTAGGAAGACTGAGCATCCCAGGTGATGAGGCGGAGGCAGTGGGCTATAATGTGTGCCCCAAGGCAGGCAGATGGAGTACGCTAGTCAGTGCCTCAGGGAGGTAGTGCAGGTGGAGGAACTATCTCACCTGCCCACTTGCCCTGAGTCAACACCACATGGTCAGTGCTTGCCATGCAGCGTAGTGAGGACATGACAATGCTTAATGTCCAACAATCCAGCTCCACACTAAAGGGCATATAGGATTGTGAAAACAAGAATATACAAACTGTGGATTTATGTTTTGGTTTAGGTCGAAATTTTTTTTTTTTTTCTTCTTTTTTAACTTTCACATGCAGGTACCTCCACACAGCATTGAGCGAACACTCCAGTGATGTAATTAATGTCTGTCTTGATTAAAAGCAGAACACTGTGCTCAGCTCACTAAGATTCATGCAATTATATCTAATTCAGGAGTATTCAGACAGCTGTTAGATATTAAAGAAAATGTTCACTAATTGATGAATGCATTATTAATCCCAATAATACTGGAATTTATACAAACACACACAGTCACAGTATTTCTCTTTTCTATATCCATTTGTTTAACTTGGGAGCAGAAAAAGACTATCCAAATTTCCAGGGGTAAAATATACAACAAAATAATAAATAGCAAACAGTCCAAAACTAAATCGTCATTTGAAAAATATTTGTTCACACTACTCATCCAGTGCTTATGAATATACTTAATGCAAGTCAAGATCAATATGTTAAGCCTTTCAAACGAAACCAATCTAACACTGTCATAAAAATAAATCCATTATTATTCAGTATCATTAAAAAAATAGAAGAAATCTCATGTTGTTCTTAGTAATGTTGAATTGTCATTTTTAAGGGGAGGTTTAGACTGGATATTAGGAAAAATTTCTTTACCAAAAGGGTGCCAGGCACTGGAACAGGCTTCCCAGGGAAGTGGTCGAATCACCATCCCTGGAAGTGTTCAAAAAACAGCCCTTAGTGGCACGGTTTAGTGGTGGACTTGGCAGTCCTGGGGTAGAGGTTGGACTTGATGATCTTAAAGGTCTTTTCCAGCCTAGTTGATTCTGTGACTCTAAGAAATTGTTATATTTTAGAAATTATGAGTTCACATCTTTCTAAAATTATGCCCTAAGCACGCAAGCAATTCTTATGATTTCAGAATCTCAAGAAAAGCAACTTCACTAATGATTTGGTATTGTAATCTTCCAAGAAATCCTTCAGATTCAAGAAAGCACTATTTGACAAAAAGTGTATTGCGCAAATAAATAAACCCAAGAAACAATGCCACTATTGCTCTGGCATGGTTTGTCAAAAGTGTCTTCTTCAATAGTTACTACACTACTTAAACACCAGCCGCACCATAAAATACAGAAAACACTACTACTATCTATATAGTAGTACTGTCTAAAGCCATTTTTTATACCTCCCCTTCTGTAGCAGTGCTCGACCCAGATTTAACTCTGACCTTACTCTGAGTTGGAAGCATCTTACAACTGATAACATTCAGTGCAAAAGGTTATAAATATCTTTGAAATGTTACAAAGCAACAAAAAACCCCAGAAAATGTTTGTGAGTGCCTTCATGGGATAAAGGACCAAAAAAGGGCAGAAAAGAGTTTTAGCTTTTGTAGTTCATCTTTAAAATACGGCTGCTCAACATAATACAGTCAGAGCTGCACAGTCAAGTTTATTTTAAACAAATGCACGAGTCCAGATTCCCTAGATAAATACACAGAAAGGGAGTTTAACAATAGCTTTTAGCCATATATAAATCTACATGGTGGTGGAGGGAGGAGGGTTGTTTCGTTTTTTTGTTGGTGGTGTGTGTTTTTTTAAAAATCTACAGTACTGGAGTTGCCAGGTACCAGTGCAGTCTCTTCTGAGAATTAAGGACTCCAAGGAGTTTCCTATGTGCTTTAGGATGCAGGAAGGCCCCAAAATAACTTCTTTCTTAAGCCATGCTTTGCACTGGAAGTGGAACTGCCTTTAAGGCTGCAGAAGTACTATCTTTGGTAACTCTAGTACAGTGCCAAAGTTCAAGAATAATATGGCAGCTTTCAGTGACATGAAATTAAAAGCAGATTTTCTTTATGGTATTTCTCTTCTAGTAATTTTTTTTTATATAATTCCCTATCAAAACCAAACACAATACAGAACAAAATCACATCTCTACACTTGAAAAAGGAACAGAGACCAGAAGGCGAAACTATAGTTGTAATCTGAAACCACAGAATCCACCTTTTAAACTGTGTAACAGAAAAAGAAGGAATACTGATGACGTGGAAGGAGTTCAGAGTGTTTCATTTCCAGCAACTTGAAATCCTAAGCATAAAGTCACTTCAACACAGCTCACTGGTCCATAATTGGAAGTTCAGAAGAATGGTTTTGTTTTGCCTTTTAAGTAGTCCTGTCCCAGAGATCACAATAAATCTAGCCAAACTGATTGTATAGAAAGAAAATACTGACATCCTACTTTAACGTTGTTTCTGAATACTGAGTCCTATTGTCCAGATATAATAGCAGTGTGTAACTGCTTTCTGTCTTTGATGTCAGAAATTTCACTCAGGTGTGTTGAAAACAGCAAAGCTTTTGTTGTCTTGCTAAAGACAAGCAGGAAATACCAGTAAAAGATGAAGAACTGCCAAAGAAAAGCAAGGAAGAGTGAGGGAGAATTTCAGTGAGAACCTTCAGTGGGCAGCATCTTCCAAATCACTGTTACAGATGCAGATCAAGCAGTATGAGGCATATGTACTATGACAAAAGGTACTTTATAGCTATCCTTTCAACAAAAAGAGAAACAGAAGCAACAAATCCCCAAAAGAATAAATTCACAGAAGCCCTCCATCATTTCGCTTCCAAGCCTTTCTATAACCATTGTACTTCTATGTGAAAATGAAAACCAAACACCTTATTTACTGCCATACAATTGTATGTTATTAAACTTACCTAAACCTGTGTGGGTAAGTTGTTCAAACAGAGTCCAGCTATGGTCATCAATGTAGTGGTTCTTCAGTATCAAGAGCTGACATACATCCCTGGCTGTTATATCACCTGGTACTTCCAAAGCTCTGCTTGTATCATCTTCACTATACACTTTAATTACCTGCAATAAATAAAAAAGCTAAAATATCCATAAGTTTAACCTTTAATTCAGTTAGTCCAAATACGTTCCTATCTCATCTTCATGACTGAGACAAGAACCTATATACATAGGATGCAATACTAAAGACAGCCATTTCTCTCTAGTGCAATGGTGTAATTGAGAACGAAACAGATGAGTAAAGCATATCCCACTTCAAAATTTGGCTACTGGACATCTTTTGCCACAGGATACTGGAAAGATTGTTGCATTCACTTAAAAAAAAAAAAAATAGAGAGGTAAATAAACCTGGTGAAACCGTACATTCTTACATAAGCTAAAGAAGAAACCACAGAGGATAAACAGTGAAACTCATGAATTCAATGACTGCAGAACTGTAAGATTTGATACAGAGTTAGTTTAGAGAACAATCAGATTCAAGATGCTCATAATTCTATAGACAACAAAAACAGGAAATGCTACAGACGTGCTTCAAATTTGACAAGCAAGAACTTAAACTATGAATTAATAAAGAGACATACAAACATACATAAAGAATCAAAAATATCATACATGGGAAAGAATTACCATCATATGAGGACCAGAGAAGTAAACAAAATGTTATAGAAGATGCAGATGCAAAAAAACTTATTACAAGTATACAATTTTTGTAATGTTCTATCAGTATTTTTTCCAAGTTCCTTTATTCTACTGGGGGGGGGGCGGAGGGGAGGAAGAGGAGGCAATACAAACTTTCATGAGCTATCCTGTCATTTTCACTTTTAAATGTCAGTTTAAAAGTTATTTTTCTCCATTGGTACATATTTTAAGAGTCCTGAAGAATAGGTGTCCATTAAGTTCTTGAAGAGGTGAAACTAAACTTGCTGATGCTTTGTTTCACATGAAGAGGCTGAGGAAGTCTTATTGCATATTGACTGTTTGAAAGAAGGCATGACCATTTAGGTATTTTTTCTGTATCTTCTTTCTCTGAAGGAGAATTAATCAAACAAATCAGATCAATCTGTGAACTGGATGGAACTGATGCAAATCACAGTGACTAAACCTATTAAGGTCAACACAGATTTTTTTTTTTTTTGGTATAGGAGTAGAAAATAATCTCATATTCCTCACAGTAGTCAGGAAACACAACACTCCGTCAGATTTCCTCTATTTTGCATTTTTTAAAAGTAGACAAAATACAAGCAGTGAAAAATACTGAAGCTCCTCACACAAGGATCAACTCCTATCTGTGGTATTATACGTGGGAATAGTAAGATAGTTCCCAGAATAAAAGAGATGTTTGAGATTTTATTATAAACACAGGCAGGTAAACATGAGCAGTAGGTATAGAAGATCTGACGCAACATTAAACATGCCATAAAGTCTTCCAGGTACTCAGAAACACGCTAAGTGATCAGGTCTGGTATGCAGTACCTTGTATTTTCAAACAAGCATTTTCACTGAAAAGCCACTCAATGTCATGAGATTGGAAAGTAAATACATCAATTCATTCTCAAGAATCAGATTTATTCCCCAATATTTACATTTTCCAGTAGTGTGAAGTAACAATGTTATTCATTCTCTACCAAAACAATGAGAGTCTGAATGCCCATCCCCAGTGCAGTGCCTGCTGTGTACTGTGCCAATGGAAACAGTAAGCAGCTCACTTGCTAGTGACAGTGGCCATAACAGCAAGGAATTCAGCACAGGTTAAACTACCCTGCCTACCCTGTCTGAGCCAAAGCACAGACATCCTCAAGACAAAGAGCATCCAAGATGTTTTTAATTTATCCCAAAAATCCTCCTCTCAGCTTATTCAATTCATCCATATTCATAAGAATACATCACACACCTCACCTGAACTTTATACACAAAACCTAACATCGTTGTAAACCCTTCATTAAACAAGACACAAATTCTTAAAGACAAACAAACATGTTATTGTCAGTCAGTCCTTAATTTCCTACCTTACTAAACACATGCTGATTTCAAGCATCTAATGAACAATCAGCAATGTACTGTTGCCCTAACTTGTTACAGTAGCTCCTGCTGTTTTGTGCTGAAGTTGGTACGTAAGTGAGCAAAGAGCTGCAACTTTATCTCCTGCCACCTCTCTCCTCCACCTTTATCTCCTGCTTCTCTCCCATTAACTGCAAAAATTCTCCCCTGACCTCCCCCCCAAGTTAGGTCAGCTCACCCATGCTTTCTAAACATCAGAACAAGGAAAAGGGACTCCATTTGAAAACTACATAGTGATTAAAGCACCTTGATGGCCTTACTGCCCTTCAAAATCCTGCTTTTCTCTATGGAACTACATATATGGCAGTTCTGTTACAAGCTCTGGCCCTGTGTATAAAATCAGCATGAAGTCCATGATGATTTGCTTTAGTATTTCAGCTAGTAAGTGATGACAGCTCAAGACTTCCACACAAGGTTCAGCCACCCTTGTCATAACACCAATCTCCAGGATACAGCAAACATTAAAAGTGGTGAAATCTCTCTCTACTCATGAATCAACCACATAAGAGCAAGAGTCTTACTGCAAAAAGAGGCAGACCTGGAGAAAGTAGATCCAAAGTTTCCACAGGTCTAAGCTACATCCCACTACTAACATTCAATACAATAGGCAAAAAGACCACATCGATATTGAATTGAAGGACCAATATCACAAAAGCCACCACAGTTGATGGCTGTGGTTGGATTTCTAAGATGTCTATGCTTTGGCAGCATTCCCAAGTGGGACCAGTTAGCAATGCAGCCTGCTTGCAGTAGGGTCTTGTTCCACACACACAGACACACTGAACTCCTGCTCAAGTCTCACAGGACTGATGTTTTATAGTCCAGGATATACCAGCATGAATTATTTAAAATCCTGTAGTATTTACAGAGATTCAAAGATGAAATTAAAAGAAGTGTCTAGCATGCTGTTCTGTGAATGAGGTAGAGAGCTGTACAGGTGAGCAGACAAAACAGCATCCCATCACCTTAAAACATGTCATACTCTGGGCAGCACTGAAGGTCAGGGACAGCTTCGTTAGCCTCTTCAGTAAGTCTGTATGAGGCTGAATATAAAAGATTTTGCAGGTTAAAGTGCCAGAAAGGAGGGAGGCAGTATAGAAGGGGAAAGAAAAGGAGAGAATTAAAGCAACTTTCCTAGTATTGGACTAGATGATCATGGTAGGTCCCTTCCAACTGAAAGACTGTATTTCTCAATCTTCTCTCATAGACCCAGAGTAAGAATCCATGCCAGCGCCCTGGCTAGGGACCCTGCCTAGGGACCCTGCCAGAACATACTAGCCACTACAGTTTTCTCCAGGTACTCAAGTTAGTGTGCTTGTTTTACAGCAAGAACACATACAGCCCATGCTGAGGCCCCTGATGGACGATTTTTACAGAAATTCTTTTTAAAAGGCTTAAGAGTTGCAGTGGAGATGACTACACTTTTATTGCTGAGGAAATAGAAAAAGACTTTTTAAAATGCTGAAGACAGCAGCACAAGTCATGATAATGAGCTGCCTGTGGCCATTCAACTCAGGGCGTGGGAAGCCTTGGAGGTGGCCTTGGACTACAGGAGCACAGCTAAAACAAAACAACACAACAAAGAA
Organism: Strigops habroptila; assembly: GCF_004027225.2. NCBI lineage: Eukaryota > Metazoa > Chordata > Aves > Psittaciformes > Psittacidae > Strigops > Strigops habroptila. The sequence goes on along the minus strand of NC_044281.2, from coordinate 22,367,276 downwards.
ACAATGGGAAAAAAACCACCCGGAGTTTACATTCTCTGTGAGTATTTTCACTTGGCTTTCTCAGTACAGTGAAATAAATCCTGCACAAGTCTAGGACAATGGATCACCCCAGATCACAGCTATGACATGTTACCTTATAAAACACAAATGCTGTGCCCTTTGTCCCTTCCTTCAAGGGATTCAAATACAGCTGAAGACAACAGTCATCTAATAGACCCTTCTGAACTTCTGCTACAATTTTAGTTTAATGAATTGAATGTGATGGTGTAAATTTCATCAGTTAGAGTGACCTTTGAGGGGTTTTTAATTAGAAAATGTTGCTCATTCTGTGCTTTCTGCTATGTTTGAAGCAAAGTCTCCTATAGGATTTGCTGGGAATGTATTTGTTCCAAGGGGAGTGGATCAGACGAAAAAGGATCAATTCAAAATCCCATTTTTCCTTGGAAATATGTTGCAATAAATACTTCTTTTCTCAAAAATAGGGGATGCTCCAAGAATTAAAGGGTGGCAGGATTATGCTAAAGATGCGGTTATGTCACCTCCCATAGAGATGAGGAAACCTGAGTGACCACTTCTTTATTTTTATTAGCAGTTACCATCATGCATTGCGGTGTCCAGTCATCCCCACTCTCTTCCATTCTTTCCCCTGAAAATTTGACTGAGAAGTAGCACACATGAAAAGACCTGCTAATTGAGAAGATGTCATCGCCATTTTCATTATTGCACACTCTCAAGCCTTATTCAACCTATTTAACTTCCCTTGACTACATCTTTCAGGAGAAAGTTTGAAAAAGTTGCCTCAGTAGTGTTCAAATCTTCCCTTTCCTGTATACTTTATAAATACAAGGAGATTTTAGTTGTTCCCAGAGCCAGAAAAAGAAACATCTCAATAGCTTCCATTTAAGCCAGTGGAAGTAAGAAATTAGCAGCTCCAAGATCTTTTTACAAGAGGAAAGCACCAAGCTGAGCATGACAAGCATTAATCACATTGCCTATCGAAGCAGGCAAGGAAGTATAGCCTTCCTATACATCCTCTTTCCATTTTTCAGTATATTAAAATTCAGCCAAGATCCCAGAAGTATGTGCAATGCATCTTTATCCCTCCAAAAAATTATTCTGTTAAGAAATGTTGCTTCAAAATAAAATATATTGTGTTTCACTAATCGTCTGAACTCAGAATGTAAAATCAATGTTGACAAATACAACCTAGTATTTAACACAGAAAAGGAAAAAGGAGACTCTAGCTTTTATACTAGAAAATAATCAGATGGAGAAAAAAAAAAATCAGAAACTGCTTAAAAGAATAAGCAAAAGAGCACACGAGGCAATCAGTGTGGGAGGAGGGAGGAGCACTAGAAGGCTGGACTCCCCCAAGTCTTCTTCCACACTCAATCATCGTCTCTACTACAATAATTAAATAATATGTTTCATAGACTTTTAAGAGAGGGTGTCCAAGTCTGATTCTTCAGAATCTTCAAGCCATCTGTTTTGAAAGTTCCAATCTGCAGAAACAGCACGAACATATGGAAAGACCATACCCTGCACTGAGGAATTTCAAATTTCAAACTAATTCCTAATATGTGAAAGAAGCCAGGTAGATCCAACAAAATAAGAACCACATGGAGTCCATATTTAGGTGCCTACATCAAAATGGCCTGACATTTACATGATTCTTAATGCTCCCTTACAGCCATTAAGACAGTATGCATAACCAATAATCGGCCGCTTAAAAAAAATAAAAATCAGGCCACTTTTACTCATAAAGATACAAGCACCTAAGTTTAGCTTATAATTTCTACAATTATTTTTCCCCCATGAATAAAACACAGCACATTTTGTACTTAGATTACAATTTCAGTCACATTTATGTTAAATGTAGAGTTATTGTATGCAAAACCAGACCTTAAAAAAGTCTTACACTCCAGGGTGCCATACTTCCCCTGAGATCCTGCCTGATGGTATGCTAACCTCTGTCTTTAGTGTTAACTAACAGGCTATTTGCCTGAAGCATTTGTTCTCCAACTTCCAACCTTGCTCCCTGTTCGACAAAGTTTTTTGCTTATTGATATTGGCAGAGGATAGGGGAATTTGGAGTGTACTTGAACTACAATGGAAGCACTTTGAAATTTTTAGCATTTTGAAATTTTTAGCATTTTGAACTATTTTATGTCTTCTAGCAATAGTCTGTCTTGATTTTAGAGTGAATCGGCAAAATTCTGCATTCATAAAAATATTTAAGGGCAGTATAACTCACAACTAGTTAAAAAAAAACAGTGTGTTAATAAAGTTATAAAGTTTACTGTCTTCACTACCAGGTGTGAATGCAAGCTTCTCCTTTAAGCATCCCTGTCTACAGTTCAAAGGCCAGCTTCCAATATTTCCGTCCAAGAGGAAGATTTCTGGGCCAAAAAAACCCCAACCCAAACCAAAACAAACTCACAGTGCATATAATGGTAAACTGCAGCTGCTCATTGTAAAGCAACTATTTTCTCAATCAACTCAACAGGAGCTTTCCAAAATTTGTCCTGTACATGTCTCTGTGAGCCTTTATTCACATAAGACCACTGACAAGCTCAATTTCTCTAGCAGTTCATTGATTCCTTGACTCAAAACACAATGATTTTTTTTAGACATAAATACTCTGTGAGAAGGTATTCAAATAAATAAGTAATTTCATTGTAACAATATGCGCACATTATCAACTGAAACAATTTCTATTTATTTTCTGGGCACTACAGTAGCTGTCTACATTATATAGCTCACACAGTTACTTCCCTCCCCCAGATGCTTAGTCCTGTCTCTGTGCCCTACGTAATCCAGCACAAGATTGACCATCCCATGAAAAAGGAACTAAATAGCAATGTGAACAAGTTACAAAAAATATTTGAGATTAGCTATAGGAAAAAAGGTCCAATCCTCAGTTTTAAAATGCATATTTGACGTCTTTGTGCAAGTCAATATTAGTCCCTCAGTTTCCTTTTTGTAAAATGGGCCAGGGGAACTGAAATGTGTTTCTGTACAGCAGGGTAAAAGATTGAACTCATTAGGATTTATAAAGCACTTAGACTTCCTCATAGGACTACTGCTTTAGATGTGTAAATATGCTGTAATAAAAAGCGAGGTTAAATTATGCAGATCTCCAAATTATAATAAGCTATGTGCAAAAATATACCACCGAATTTCTTTCAAATGAAGGTTATGACAATCACATTACGATATTAGAAAAAAACGGCAGAAAGAGGACAAAGCTGACATGCAATCATCTTAAAGGCAATGTCAGTAAAACTGAAAAGAAACAAGGTTTGAAAGACAACAGGAAAGTTAAAATATAAATATTACTTAATTGTGAATTTGATACATTCATTTTTTCAATAGTGGCCAGCAGAAACAAAATGTAGTTATAAACAGTAATCAAAGAGTTATAGATTTCATTTCTCTGTATAAAACTGAACAAAAGGCAAGGTCTAGAGAAAGCAACTTCCACGCTTTGGACACTTAACTCATAGTACAACTACTTCTGCATCAGAAAGTGAGATTATTATCAACTACACAATAACTACACTATAATTGGAAAAATTAAATAACAGGTATGTTGTGAAGTTCAACATCCTGAAAGAAAGAACTGCAGTAATAAACATGTAGATTAAACACAGAAAGTGAAAGTTCCATCACCATCAACAGCCATTACCACAACAAAGGACCACATCAGGAGTAAGAAATGCAAAGGGATCTATAAAAGTAAAAACCACAGTTCATTCCTTAAAAAGAATGCACACTATTTATAAGAAAAGGCGAGGGTGGATGCAACAATTTATTTAAACAGTCTCAAATTATTTTGCCTTACAAGAGATTTTTTTCAGACTATGGAGATTCCACACAAAAGCAACTAAGGAGGTATTTCAAGTACAACTAGTAAGATGTGTATGAAAGCTGCAGGGAAATTTAAACATGATTAGCAAAAATTTCAAATAATGCAATTGCATGGAATAGCAGAAATGAAAGGAAATTAGCAGGTTTGCCAAATGATTAAGCAGTCAAAGGATCACTTATACAAGATAAACACACTGCTACATGATTTATCTGCATTAATTATTCACAATGGATATAGAAGAACATGTTGTCCCAAATCTACTCTTTACAGGTGAAATAAAATGGCCAGTTTAAATACGCTGGAAATGAAAAAGCAAACACCAAATAGTTATCAGAAGGTTATACAGTCTAAAATTTAAAGAAATGTAAATGGCAAACCTCGGTCTATCCTAACATCAACAGAAATGGAGGCCTAGGCTTCATCTATTATGTCATCTGATGTACATAGGGTATAAACATCTGTTCAGTTCTGAGAAAGAGGAAAAGCCCAAGGGCTATTGCAGCAGATTTTGGGGTATTGCATTATGAATTTGTGAGCCACCATTGCCAGGCAGATAGGTAACAATCTACTAACATTACCTGAATCTTTCTCTTCCTAGAAGAAAATCCACTCTTAAATTTATGAAAATTTTTCCCCATCTTGTTCATAGCAGTTACTAGAATGGTTTAGATTAATCATCATAGTTCTGAAAAATCTCAGCGGGGTTATGCAGTTCACATTGATTAGTATCAGTAACTTTTCCCAAGTCCTCCAAAAGAAGAGCTATTATGAAAATTAAACAGTTATGGAGTGAAAGACTGCAAAATAAAGATAAACTTAGAATGAACAATTCATTCTTAGAACAGCTGGCTATAGTAAAGTAATTTCAGGCTCATACTCATACTAACCTTTAAATCAGAGTGGAGAACCTATGTCTTAGAAGCCATGATAAAAATAAGTCTTAGTTATTTTTTATTACATTATTGAGTAATGCTAAGTGTGTACATTAACATCTGACACAAAGCTATCTGAAAAACCTCTTGGCCCTGGGAAAGGTAAAAGGATGCCTATTCCTGTTCTCTATGTACTATCTACTTACAGACAGCTAATCAAATATAGGTCACTTCTCAACCTCAGTGCACAGTATGCGCAGCTCCCTGTTAATCTAAACCCAGTACACAGACACGTAGATCTCATCTAGGAAGGCAAGATAGTTTTACATCTTCCTGTCCACTAAAAATAAATAAATACAAAAATTATGACAGCAATCTAGTGAAACATGGGTAAAATTCTTGAACCAAGGGAAATTAATGTAAAACCCAGTGGAGAACATAAATAACCCAACTTATGAACAAGTACAGTTAACAAGCTATTCTCCCCTCTAGCTATGAATCACCATGTCTTGGTGTCAGAATCACCACACTTTTTAATACAGTTCAGTTTGTCCAACCAATACAGCTCACAGTACAAAGCTTACATAATTCAGGCTAAATGTACATGCTGCATGACCCTTAATCTTTACTCGGAGCTACCTTTTCTCATGAAATTGATAGAAAATTGCTAAAATAACTAGCAAGGTATAAAACTCATTCTGGTAGTGGCTAAGAGTTTCAGGTTTTGCCACCAAACGAAGTCCTTTAAGATAAAGTTGAAAAGCCTTATTGTTGAATTAAAGAGATCAATATTCAGACTGGGCTTGATTATTGCATTAAGGTTAATAAGAGTACTTTCACATGAACTTTTCTTCATGAAAAGTTAATTTAGTGGAGATGAACAGCTTATTAGCTTTATTAGTAAATTTATAGTATTAGCAACTTCAGCCCTTTGTTTCCAGACTGCCTGCTAAGTCTTAACTTTACACAGCTTTTACATATTTAATAGTAATACACAACTTTACAGTTTATTATACTGATCTTTATTATATTTTATTATGCTTTATTTTTATTCTATTTTAAGATTATATATTATATCACATTATATGATATGATATGTTATTATATTTATTATTTGAGACCCCACTTGGAGTACTGTGTGCAGTTCCGGTGTCTTCAACGTAAGGACATGGAGCTGTTGGAGCAAGTCCAGAGGAAGGCCACAAGGATGATAAGGGGGCTCGAGCACCTCGTGTATGAAGACAGGCTGAGAAAGTTGGGGCTGTTCAGACTGGAAAAGAGAAGGCTGCGTGGAGACCTCATAGCAGCCTTCCAGCATCTGAAGGGGGACTACAAGGATGCTGGAGAGCGACTCTTCATTAGGGACTGTAGCGATAAGACAAGGGATAACGGGTTTAAACTTAAACAGGGGAAGTTCAGGTTAGATATAAGGAAGAAGCTCTTTACTGTGAGGGTGGTGAGGCACTGGAATGGGTTGCACAAAGAAGTGGTAAATGCTCCATCCCTGGCAGTGTTCAAGGCCAGGTTGGACAGAGTCTTGGGCGACGTGGTCTAGTGTGGCATGTCCCCGCCCATGGCAGGGGGGTTGGAACTAGATGATCTTAAGGTCCTTTCCAACCCAAACCATCGTATGATTCTGTACACAATAGCAACATTTATAATATGCCTATCATATACTGATGAAAAAATATCCAGTTAGACTAACTCAACTTAAAAAGACAAAGGGTATGGAAAATCATACAAGAGGATTCAAAGAATCTGACTTGAAGGAGGAACTTCAGCATTCATTAAAAAAAAATAAAAATGTTTGTGAAACAGAAAAGGAACAGAAAATTAAAAAAATTCGTAGTGTACCAGTACTATTTATCCCCCAAACTGGAAATATGGTAGAAATTATCCATATACTACTCTGCTTTCCAAAGAAGTCATGTACGGAGATCAGGGGAGAAATTTAAATACAAAGCCACTAAAACACACTTCTGTTTTTTGGGTTTTGTGCACAACAAAGATAAGGGCAGGATGTTATCAGCCTCATGTTTGAATAGCTTGTCCTTATTTATGTCAAAGCACAAACATTATTTAAATGAGGCTTTCTGTATTTAATAGTGCAGTTTGTCCAACATATCCTTTGCTTGTCAGAGATAAATAGAATGCTGCATTCCAGCACAAGAGAAAGCAAATCTGTTACTGCCACGTTCTGGCTGCACTCTATGTTTCTGAAGAGATATCAGCTATAAAAAGAAGTACCTATTGTTTCTACTGGGTTTTCACACTGTGTTGCTGGTTTCTCCGCAGATCTCTTGCTAAACTAAGACCAAGTCTCTGAATAACACCATTAAGAGACCAATTAGTTTCTCATTTCTTTTACAGCAGTCCTAAAATATTTAAGTTAAAAAGAAAATAAAAATTTTTTTTTCTTAAATCCTTCTTTCACTTTTACAATTTCATATAAAAGTTCTGGCTTGAACTACAACACAGCTTCAAAGCGAAAAATGCCTTTGTCACCACCTTTATCACTGATGTATTCCCATGGAGGTCACTAGAGGAGGAAAAGAATACAGACTCCGCAAGACCAAACAAATTTTAGATTTTTAGCTAAAGAAGATACAGGTTGGAAATTTCCCAGGATTTCTGGAGTAGTACAAGGAATGTTCAGAGCAAGTATGACAAAGGCTATGTACGTTAACCCACTATAATAAATAGTTGTTTCAGAATGCTGAAGCACTTTGCCAAAAAAAAAAAGAACCAACAAAAAAACCCCCACTTTGCAGACTCAGACTACAACATCCTTCCAGCTCAGTACTGTCTTTGGGCATCTGTTTCTAGTCACTGGTGGTATATAACAGCAAGGTTTAACTGCTTCTGACAGAACATTTTACCCCTCAGCACTTTTCAACTTGGCTTTCATTTTGTTCACATAGCATTGTTCCCTCCAGCCTAAGCACAAAATCCAAATAAAGAGTAAATCCTGCAATAAAGCTAGTAAGCCTACTCAAACCATGTAAAACCTTCAACTATACACTGTCACATTATTACAGGTTTGTCAGCAAATTTTGCTGACAAATCCAAACCACTACAGGAACAGAAAAGACCAGGAGCACCCGGGCATGGAAATCAGGCCCTGAAATTGTTGGCAAAAATGTAATAGTCATCTAATGCAGAAGTCACTCACTAAACAAGTGAACAAAGTGGAACAGAAAAATAATGAGAAGTGGATGATGTAGTAGTAAGAAGGGAGTAGTCATTTTAGAAATTCAGTGTATTTTGACGATATTTACCTCTGATGATTTGTTCTGAAATGAAAATGAGGTATGTAAACTGAACATCCTTCAGTCATACAGGAAAACTGAGAAGTCAGTAGCACATTTCTCAGCTATACACATGCTGTGATACCCTACATTCAGAGGCCTTCTGAGCTGCCTGGCTGCTGCTTCTCTTCCCCACATATAAGCCATGTTCACATCATCATAAATGTATGTATTTTATTTGTGTTATGATCATGCTGAAAGACTTGTCAAACAGAATACCCAAAAGGATGGTGACAAACACCAATCCAACAAGTTACAATTAATAGGATCAAAAGAAAAATAACAACATTGAGGGCTTGCATATGCAGCAGGTGAATAATTTGATGAGCTAGTTAAGTCTGGCTGTCAAGCTAATATAAGACAAGCAGAGGGCTCCAACTGCTATTCAGTCTAAATACCACTTAATTGCTAACCTCTTAGAGAATGGAATTAACTGGCTCAGAAAAGCAGTCTAAGTGGTCTAAGAAAAAAGCACAATGCTAAGTTAGGGCAAAGGTCAGAGATGGAAATTATACAATGTAAAAAAATGATCAGAAAGACTGTGAAGAAATCAGAGTACACTGAGGAATAGTGAACAAAGAGGATTCTAGTGAGGAAGTGAAGGAAAAGCATTAATGGTGTCAAGTGAACACTTCCTCCTAGGCCTCAGTCCTTCATAAGAAGTGGTGCCAAACAGAAAAGGTATCAGCAAAGACAAACAGCAGGAAGCTGTAACAGCAAGGATGCGGAAGGCATGGGTAAGAAAGGAACCAAAAATGTCTCTGCCAGTTAACATTTTTGATACCTGAGCATGTGTATTGGTAGATATAGGTCAGCAGTCCAAGACCACCATCAGGATCTGACAGAAAGAGGAGATGAAATATGGCACTGCACTGTGCCAGAATAAATCTGTTCTCATTTAACTACTTTAAACTATGAAAAACAGGTTGCCTTGAAATAATGTAAACACAAATAAAGGCTTGAATAAGGAAAACTTCAAAACAGAAACTTTAGGAGGTCACTACCCAGTGTAAGAGACTAAGATGGACTGGAACCAGGGTAAAATTTCCAGTGTTAAAATAGAATTATATTGGTTCAGAAGTTTTGATTTGCAGTGGGTTTACCCTGGCTGGATGCCAGGTGCCCACCCAAGCTGCTCTATCACTTCCCTCCTCAGCTGAACAGGGGAAAGAAAATATAACAAAAGGCTCGTGGGTCAAATTAAGGACAGGAAGATCACTCAACAATTACCATCACAGGCAAAACAGACTTGACTTGGGGAAATTAAGTTTAACTTTACTACCAATCAAAATCAGAGTAGGATAATGAGAAACAAAAACAAATCTTCAAATCCCTTCCCCCCACTACTCCCTTCTTCTCAGGCTTAACTTTACTCCAGATTTCCTCTACCTCCTCCCTACTTAGTGGTGCAGGGGGTCAGGGAACAGGGGTTGTGGTCAGTTCATCACACGCTGTCTCCAGTGCTCCCTCCTACTCAGAGGAAGGACTCCTCATACTCTTCCCCTGCTCCAGAGTAAGGTCCTTCCAACGGGAGACAGTTCTCCATGAACTTCACCAATATCAGTCCTCCCAATTGCATGCCGTTTTTCCACAAACTGCTCCAGCATGGGTCCTTTCCATGGGGTGCAGTCCTTCAGGAACAGGCTGCTCCACCATGGGTCCCCATGGGGTCACAAGTCCTGCCAGCAAACCTGCTCCAGCGTGGGCTCCTCTCTCCATGGGGCCACAGGTCCTACCAGGAGCCTGCTCCAGCATGGCCTTCCCACAGGGTCACAGCCTCGTTTGGGAATCCCCCTACTCTAACGTGGGATCCTCCCCAGACTGCAGGTGGATATCTGCTTCACCATGAACCTCCACGGGCTGCCAGGGCACAGCCTGCCTCACCATGGGCTGTACCCCAGGCTGATGGGGAATCTCTGCTCTTACACCTGGACCACCACTTCCTCCCCTCCTCCTTCACTGCTTTTGGTGTTTGCAGAGCTGCTTCTCTCACCTGTTATCAATCTTCCCTCCAGCTGCAGCTGCACAGCACACAGCAACTTTTTCCCCCTCCTTAAATATGTTATCCCAGAGATGCTACATCACTGATGGGCTCAGCTTTGGCCAGTGGTGAGCCAGTCTTGGAGCTGCTGGCATTGGTTCTACTGGACACAGGGGGAAGCTTCTGTCAGCTTCTCACAGAAGCCACCCCTGTAGCCCCGTGCTACCAAAACCTTGTCATGCAAACCCAATATATGATAATACAGTCGGAACTTCTTTTTTAGGTCCTTAAGGCAGCTGGCTTTTTGTTGGGTTGGTCCTGCCTCTGTTCCTGACCCAGAGGCATGAAAAACAAGGAGCAGGGGAGACACAGGGCATGGCCAGTACCCATAGCAACAGCATGAAAATGAGGAAGAAAGCAAGCTTAAATATGAAGCATTGCTTGATGCAAGGTGATGAATTTAACTGGTATTTATTAATGTATCTTCAATTTATCAAAAGCAAATAAAATCTAATTTTTCAGGTAGCTGCTGATGTAGCATGTTGAAAGCACACAAAGACGACATGCAAGGAAGGAAAATTTGATTTTTCACACAGGACTGACATCAACACCTTGTGTACGGTTTGTTGAGTTTCTCCCTTCATATATAGCAATGTAGCATAATCAGTATGGGGTTTACTATCAGCAGAAATAACTATTCAGCAATAGCTCTTGATATACTTCAAGGCTAGATAACACAGTCTGAAGGTCAAGTTTTGACTTCTTGAAGCCTAATTTATTCAAGAGGAGACTAAAGTACTAGAGCTAGAAAATGGCCAAGCACTTTCTTCAATTGATGAAAAAGCTGTTGTGGTTTTTTTTTTTTTTTTCCAAAGGATTTCTGCCAACAGAAAAGGATTATGAGCAGAATAGGGCACTAAACACTGCCAATTTCCTTGGTTACTGTATGAAGAATGTTAGATGTTCAAAGAAGGCAAGAAGAAACTGAAAAAAAAACCATATCAAAGATTTGTTCAAGAACTGAAGACAGAGAGGAGACAGAGTGCAACGTTAATTGTGCCACTAAACCTTGTCAAACTATACAAGGTGCAAGTAAGGACCAAGTGTATTAAACCATTCAGATTTTAAAAGACTTTTTAAAAAGCTCTGTGCACTTATTACTTACCCTCTCTCACACACACACACGCATCCCTATCTACCTTTCATGGCAACTATGCAGCATAGTGCTATACATTTTAAACTCCAAGCTCATTGACCATTTTGTGTACAAAACACGTAAAACTGGACTGCTTGTAGAGACTGGAATGTTGCAGGATAGAAAAAATCCTCCCTCTCCACCCGAGCAGCTGAACCATAAGGACTGCTACAGTTAGTCCCACTTTGATTTCACTTATATAAAATGTGGGCTCACTTTTATACACGATAAAAATGGTAGTAAGTTTTACTGGTTTCATGTTACACAAAGCAGGAGATACAACTGGCGAATTGTATATGACTGCTATACCAGAATCCATTTTTAGGTGCCTGCTTGAGCATAACGAATAGATATTCAAAGCAAAAATTGGACCTAGAACCCTTCTCAAGTACAGTATCAAATCTAGATCTATTTCGCCAATATCATCAGGGAGGGGAAAAGTCCTGCAATAACTTCCCCTGAGGAGGCCCTGTCAATAGCGCTCTCCTGAACAGCCCCTGGACCTAACCAGACCTCTTCCACAATGACAGAAAATGCCAGTCTGCCACCCTCTTTGTTCCCTATCATCCACAAACTGAACATCTAGCATTATGTCAGCCTCTATCATGAGTAGGTAATAATATCTGCAAGTACAGTATGACAGATGACTGAATTCTAGACAGTTTATGAATCCTTTCACAGCTAACAGGAAAGTTGTATGCTCCCTTGAACAACTCTCATCTGAGGTAGACACTTGCAAAACTAGTTTCGCGAAGCTTTAGTGTATTATCAAGAGGAAGTAAAAATTACATACCAAACCAAACGCAGCTATCTTAGCACATGTTAGATACAACAACAGTGGCAAGACTTTCCTTGAGCCTACATAGCAGCTTGGCCTTCTAGCAATTTTAAACATAAACTTCTTTCAAAAACACACTACCAGTCTCCTGAATTCAGCCTGGGTCTCTGCCTATTCCCATATATATATTCCTCCTCCTCAACCTTCCTCAACTCTTGTTCTGGCTCAATACCTTTACTATATGTATCAAACTGCAGATCTGGCAGCAGCATATCCTGATGCTTTATCCCAGTAATCTATCTCTATGATTTAACTCCATACTGAATTTCCAGTTAGGCCCATCTTACCACTTTACCTGTGGTTATCCCCATTGTCTTCTCTCAGACCCCCCAGTAAGCCACGAAGCAAAACATTCCATTAAGAATAAGCCACTACAGTGATTCAAATACTTCACCTTGACAACTATAGGTTTTCTGAACACTGTTCCTAAAGTCTTTAAAGCACACTCAAGTCTGTCTCCCACTTACACCTCTCGTTTGTGTTCAAATCATTGTAAGATGTTACCCTTTCTTTTATTATTATATTATAATTGCATTTATTTCTCTTATTTTTATTACTGTAAAAAAAGACAAAAAGAGCACAAGTCTTGTTTATGCACCTTTAAATGACTGTTTTTAAAACTGTCCTTACAAAGAGATATTTCATACGTGAATGCTTTGTCTGCTTCCAGTTATTTTATAAAAGGTATCCATTTAATGACACCATTACCATGTCACTTAGAGCGCCTTATGTAAAATTCCTGGATTAGCACATTGGCCTTTCATCTCAGGGAACCCAAATGCAAAACTGAAAAATTACTTTCACGCTCTTAGCCTTGCAGACATTACTAATTCTCAGTACAATTTGGCTTAAGTGACCATTTTTCCTTGGGGGAGGGGCAAGTGTTGATTAAAGCAGCGTGTGATTTCAGGCCAGAAAAATAGATGGAATAAAGATGCAAGAGAATCTTGAAATTTGCATGCTTATAACACTCCTAGACTTCAGCAATCTAAATCACATCCTCATTTTCTAATCAATATTTCTTCCATTTAAAAGACACTATGCAATCTCTTGAAGAATCACTGGAAATTATTCAGCTGCAATACCTACCGCCCATGTACACAAGGCTTTTTACCACCATGTAACCTAGTATGCTATGAAGTTCCCAGCTGCTGTGGAAAAAACTACAACCCTCATTGTTTATACACCTTGTGTCCAACATCAGGTGTGTAAGTACTCTTCTATACTATCACATAAACAGTCACAAGTCTGCTAGACTTATTATCTTGAGTAAATGATTGGTCTTTAACTGACTGTAAAACAATGTTTTGAATTCATTATGACCTTTAAAATCCAATTAAAAAAACCAAACAAAGAAAGAAACCAAACAAAAAAAAACCAAAACCACACACACATTTTTAGAAAGTACACAAAGTTATTCACACAGAACATAAAGATGACATTAACTCTAACTGTGCTGGATTAATTATATGTCTAGTCTATACGCACTATAAATCTGGTTGCAACAGTACTCAATATGCAGAATTCCCCATGTTTATTAAGCAAGTCATTTTTCTGCCTGTGCTAAAAAACCCTTGGAATCTAAACGAGGCCCTATAGCTTTAGTTAAAATATATATTACGTAAGAATAAAACACGACAACTGCGGTAAGTACCTATTTTAAAACAGTAGTATGAAATAACTTTGGACAAGGCACATCGCATATGTGGAATCAAAAGGAGAAAACCGCATACATTCGAGAAGCTGGCAGAACAGCCAGATGAGCACACTGATAATGCAAACTTCTATCTTTTGCGAGGGAGGGGACGTACCACAATCAAATCAGACTTCTTACGCAATTACCCATTCCATGAATTTAAGAAATAATGACTGGGGATGATCGATAGCCTAAAACAGTTCTTTATGAGCTAACGCTTAAGTTTTTCTTGACCATGCAGTGCTAACATAACATTTTTACACTACCAGATTCTTCTTGCATTACAAAAAACAGAAGTTGCACTACTTTAAGTTAAAGGGGACGTCTAAGGTTCTAATGCCCATGAGAAACAAAAACAAATTTACACATGCACATGCATGCCCAACTATCAGCCCTTACAAACAAGGCTCTTCCTTGCCTGCCTTCCTACCTTCCCTCCCTGTAGTAGCCTCATTTCAGAAATCAGGTTATTGCTACAGAAATAACAAAAGCACCTTCCGAACAGAGAGAAGATCCTTACAGGAGGAATTCTACATGCATAGATAAAAATATCACAAGTATAAACAGGACTATTAAATCTGGCAGTGAGACCCCAATAAGGACACACGCCTTCGAGAATTTTTGTAACTGTGTTTAACCCAATACCTACCTAAGGCAACATCCTGTGCTGCTTCCTCCTGCTACTGCCATTATTTTTATTTTTGGCTTACAAAGTGCACAGAGAAAGAGAAGTAAAGCCAGTAACTGTTGACAGCTAATTTGATAGTAGTGTGAAAATATTTGTGTTTTAAAATAGGAGAGAATGCACAGAAAATGATCTTACTCACCATGCATTTGTCAAAAGAGAAAACCCCTTAAGTTTCCTTGCAGAATGATGCTCATCTCTCAACAGCAAAAAAAGAAAATGAATCCATTAAAATACACAGTACAGTTAAAACAGAGTTTCCTAGCCTTAGCAATGCTAGATTGAGCAAAGTTATACATCTCTCCCATCCCACATAGCACCAAGTACTGCTTGCTGCATGCATATCGGAGGACTTCAACACAACTACATGCTGCAAGAACAAAGACCTTCATTTCCTAACACGCAAATAATCAAAGAGTAGCCAAAAATAAAATAACTATGACAACTGAAGATTTGAGACCAGGTGGGCTGTTAGGGGGAGGGAGAGAGGCAGGGGAGGAACCACAGCGTTGAGAGGATGAGAACTGAGAAAAAAAAACCCCTTAAACCACAATTTTAAAAATTGTGAGGAGTGTAACACAGATAGGCCAAATTATTAGGATAAAACTGCGTAAAAGCATATCTTGCACACATCTAAATCTGAAAGGGAAGTTACTATACCAGAAAAGTAGTACATGATCATGTTATTAAGATAATAGTATAATCTAATCTGTACCAATCAATCACACTAAAATTGTATGTTCACAGGCTTCCCCTCCAACTCAAACAATGAAGTAATATAGAAGAATAACATATATCTCGAATCAGTAAGACCTACATGTTTATACTACTTTAGACCTGCTGGACTTACGCCAATACCATAAAAAGGGTATGCTGTGTCCTGTGAAAATTGTTCATGAGAACTACTTAATACAGTGAAATTTCATTTTTCACACTGGTGGTATATTAAAAGCCTCTGAGTAACAGAAGCATCTATTAACAGTGCTTCAGACAGATTATGCAGCACTGAATTTTTGAAAAATATCTACACATTTACAAAATAAATTGAACTAATGAATTAGTTTGTTACAACCAACTTCTTAGAAGTTAATATATCTGCCTTAACAGAGAGTCATATTTCCATACTTCACTTCCGTGTGTATTTTTAACTTCACAGATATTCCCTAATGCACAGAGTTACACTAGGCAAGCGTAGTGCATGTAGGTGTAATGATTTTGCATTGCTTCCACTTCTTAGCGAGATAACAAAAAAAGGGAAGCTACAGTGGCTATGGAGAAACAGTGTGCAGTGTTACCCTGATTCCCAAAACGCATGACAGGTCATCCACCATTAACGGGCTAGCCAGCAGGGGTAAGAAAAAAGTATTTTGTGTTTAAGGCTGACACAAAGCCTGTGAAAGCAGGCTCCAATAACCCTCCATTAGAAACCATAATTCAGTATTAGTAGTATTAGAAACCATTAGTACCATAGCCTTCTACAGAGGCATATTTTAATATTCTGAAATGCCATTATGATACTTCATATTTAAAAACTACATTAATCTGTAAGCAAAATCAACTTCTTGTACAAGGCACAGAATTATAGTAATAAAAAAGCACAGTAACAAATATTCATTTATGTACACATACATTTATGTATGTTGTGTAAACATGTATTTCACATATATAGAGAAGAAATCTACAATTACCAGAAAAGAAAAAATTTATTACACTAGAGAAATAAAAAACTAATATTAAATATATTTAAAAGATTATTTACACTAAGCAAATGTATTACCAACCCATACTAAAGTCAGAATTATAAGACTCATGTAAATGCTGTACCCCTTTCTGCAGAGTTATTGGCGTATCTGCAGGCAGTGTTACTCCTCTTGAAGACAAACTCATGTCTGCTTTTCACAGAATTCACCATCCGTCAAAGTGATAACATGAAGCAGAACAAAGTAGTTAGCAATATTTCTTGAAGCTTAACTTCTCAAAACCCAAATATTGGACAGTCAGTACAAAGAAAAGACTAAGAATGTAGTAAATGTCACTGTTTATGTGAATTCAGTCCCACTCAAAGCCAATTACAAAAGACACTGGGGCATGACTAACTAGAAATCAACCAACCAAAAAGCTTGAAAACTCACCTTCTGTCCTTGGAAAAGCCAACTCTGACATCTCTGGCTATAAAACTAAGCAGAACAACATGCATTTATATCACTCAGAACCTTATCTTCACTGTCAAAACAAAAACTAAATCCAAATCATTAAAGACTGTATTTTAGCACTCTACACTGAGTGGTTACAGTGCTGGGGCTTTTTTCCTGTCTTTTCCCAGTCAACAAAATACTCTTCAGTGCTTCTGATCTTCAGGTTTAAAGAAAGTAGCTGAGCATAAGAATAGATGCACTGAATCCATGAAGTTTCATTCTGATTCTTAGCTACCTTTACTCAGAGCAGCTGCTGAACCCATCTTTTACTTAAAGTAATACAATTCCTACCTTTGTCGTCCAACTAAGGCCTGAAAGCGTGGTACGTTAAATGTTACGAGTGAAATTTAAGACTGTTTTATGAACTCAAGTTGTTGATCACCCCGCTCACATATTTACTTTCTGTATCACGTATCTGCATAAGCCTGGTTTCATTAAGGTGATTCTACGGAAGTAATGTTTTTTTTCTTTCCTGCTTTGTGAAAAAGGGTAGAACTTTGCATTGCTTATATGATAAAGCAAGCTATAATCTTTTTTAAAGGTCTCATAATGTGCTCAGTAGCAGAAAAAGTTTTTTGCTTTTATGCAGCATGACTAAGCAATAATCCTGTTGTAAACCAAACTGTTAAACAGATGCTGGAACTGTGATATTGGATATTTCTTTTGTAACTCTTGAACAAGCACTCTGCATCAGAAACATTGCTCATCACCAGTGAAGACTGCAGACATTCTGCAAAAATCATTTGTATTAAGTATTCATAACATCTCAAGCACTAATGTATCAGATATGCAGACTACTGTAGTTTCATAGGAAGTTACTTTAAGTATATTATTTAGCACACATCTAATGTATATGTCCTAGAATCATTCATTACTGACTTAGCAAATAGTACAATAATCCATGCTAAAATTCACTAGATCATATTGATAGTATTTTTCCGCTCAGTCATTAGAAATGAGCACATTCTGTAGTAATCCCAAAATGTCTAGGAAAAAAAGTCTCATCTCCAAGACACAAGAAATGGCTATATACTGGCAAGTTAAACAATGTGATTCCATGTAATTTTCCAAGTGACAAAAACTTCGTAACAAGTCACTGGCACCACTAAGATGCTTCAGAATCCACGAATTCAAAGCATCTATTTTCATGCTAAATCACTTTCCTGAAATCCTAAAGTCAGTAGGGTTTAGGTAAATTCTGTTGATGAACAAGAAGACCAAACACCATAAATAGAAAAAGAATGAAAAAGAATACAGCTCCCTCCCAAAAAACTAAAACCTTCAACACGCTAGAATTTCAACATGCTGTAGTTCCCAAATAGTAATAAAATACTCCTAAGAAATAGGAAGTAAATACTTTCCTAAATTTTCAAAACCTGTTGTCCTTGATTGAGACATACAGGGTGGAAAAAAACTGGTAAGAAACTGATGTCAAGTCACAAAGAGAACTTGTTTGGAGACAGACATTTGATCCTTGTTCAGTTAGCTTTAAAACAAGAGCTTTTAACAAAACCATAAAACCAGTTAAAATACAGCAGATATTATACATTTCCTCGGCTCGGTAAAGGTTCAGTTTTAACTTGACTCACTTTACATTGAGTATATAACAGCAACAGATCCATAGCAACTGATCTTCTAGGTTTAAGGTATATTTATTTACTTCTATCTTTCTCTTAAGCTCCAGTCCAAAAATTTAATGACTAATTTAAGAAATCAGAAGAATCAAAAGCTAGAGATCAAGCTTAAAGCATTCATTCCAAATGTTACAGAATTAACATCCTTTTCTACTAGAGACAGTTATAATAAATGTCAAGTGTTTGCAATTAGGTTTTTACCTTTCAGGCACACATTTTTTATTTCCTATGGGAACATGTTCTCAAAATTCTGTAATATAGCTTCAAAATTTTGCTGTAAGAAAACAACTTGTGGTACCAGAGCCTGATCCTGTAGGAATTGTACTCACAAGAATATTAGACATGCATATGTTGCAGCACATATAGAAGCATTTAATAGAAATTTAATAGAAAGACTAACACACCACAAAAAAGAACCAGCACAATTCACAGTTTCAGTTCTTCCCCTTCTAGCCTTCCCATGGATGAGCTAGGTATTCCAAACAACACACCTTACCAGTGCAGTTTAAGGGCAAAGCAAGATAACCCAAGATCCCAAATCCTGCACTGAAAAGTTATCTCCAAATACGTCATTTCATAGTTCTCAGAAGATCGCTGTCCTTTTGCTGGCCAAGAAACATGTGCCACATGAACTCTGAACTCCTTTTGAATGTTATCCTTCAATTTTACCCATGTGTCAGCTTCCTTCTTCCCCCTGGTTATAGCTATGATATAACTGGGTCAAACTGACCCTTAAATACACTTAAAACCAGATTGTCAAACTCAGTGACTGCATCCGGAAGGGGGCTTTGAGCAACTTGGTCTAATGGTTGGAACTAGATGATCTTTAAGGTCTCCTGCAACCCAAACTATTCTATGATTCTACGATGAATTCATCATTCAGCTGTTCCAAAGACCTCTTAGTTTTGAGTATCTTACATCTTCTGTATGGCTTGGTTGATGCATCAGTTACATATTCTAATTTTCCATTAAGTCTACTCCTAATGTAAGCTTTCACCAGCTATCTCCAAATGGTTAACAAGAACATTACAAGAGACTGACATTATCTTCCATACCTATGAGTATTCTATGTGTTTGCCCAATACCTGCTAAAAAACAACAAAGTTAGTTACAAACCTCCTACTGGATACTTCACTTTAAAAAAAAATAAATAAATGTATTAATGCTTAATCTTCAGTGTTATTTAATAAGGTCATTGTCTCATGGGCAGAAGTACAAAGTACAAAACTTTATAAGAAAAAACTTAAGAGGTATCCTTTTCAAAAATCCTTTCAACTCACTTCTGATCTTACGTTTAGGGGAAAAAAACCCACAAACAAACCACCACCAACAACCACCCAAACAAAACCAACAGCATAGCCTTTTCATGGCTGCTCTTCATGTCCATGAATGACAAGGATATTATCCTAACATCATACTAAGGATTAATTACGTAGACACGGGAAAAATGGATCTCATTGCTCTGTGAGTTTCCCAGATCAGACAACACACAAATGTACTTTGAAAGCTCCATGTTCTGAAGTTACCTGAATACAATAAACTGAAATTACTTTACTATTAAAGTCACTAATCATGGACTAGAGCCTATCAGAATACTGCCAATTAATACTTTTAGCTGTGAATCTTTTTTTTTTTATATTAGTTTATTAATATTGCTCAATTTAGAGCAATGTCTTGCTATCCAGATCACCTCAAACCGAGGCAAGGATTTAAACCTTCTTCTCCGGCATCACAAGCAGGACCCTTAACTTAATCTTCAATTCTGTAAATCACTTCTTTGCCCCTTTTTGATAAGTCTAAACGACCTTGCTTTCTCCCAGGTCTATATCTGAGTAAGTGATACTACTTTTACCCGAAAAATTAACACCTTAACACAAAATTTAACAAAACACTACATCAGAAGTAAAACAGCTTTCCATGACAATCTGAAATTAGACAGCTGTTACCTCCTGAACAAGTCACACACACACACAAATACCCTACGCTTTCGGGGGGGGGAAAAAAAAATCACTTTAAAATATAAATTCATGGGAATAATCAGATATAAAGTGCAACCAGTCAAAAATTACAGATATGTGAACTAAGTTAAAGTACGAAAAATCACGATATGATAATTTTCCTTTAGCCCAAATAACTAATTATTGTACTAGAGAGAAACTAGGCAGATCCTGCTTGCTCACTAAAATGGAAGAGACTATTCCTAATGCTCCAATGCACTAATCAGAGGGGCTGATGTTAGAGAAAAGCCTAATAATGAAAATCACACGAGCCTGGACAAAATCTTCTCTTTCACCAGATCATTCATCTCCCCTCCAATTATAATGGAAGGGTTCGCATTGCAAGAACAATGGCAAAAAGCTGAGCACTGTTCTTTAATGCAGGTCTAAATTTTGCAGTATCAAAGAGCATGATGCAGGTTTCCATCCTTTTCCTTCCAATTCTCTTCGCAAACTTGTGGGATCTTAAAGCCTTCTTATGCACACTCCTTGCAAAGCTTTTCATCTGCCTATTTTCGCCATCAATAGGTTCAAGCCTGATTGAAAAACACACTGATAACAAAGCTCTGTCAATTGAGTTGTATGAAAACCCTGATATTGAGGGCTTCCCCCTCACTACATAGCAGTAAATTCTTGCAAACTTCCAGCCTGTTTCTCAACAGTTGATACCATTTCTGTGTCATTATCAAGTGCCTGCAGCTGTTCATAAACTCCAAATCTTAATGTAATCAGTAACAGCAGTTATCATAACATAACTAATATAAAAAGGTTATTTATATCCTAAGAATGCAGTCATTGAAAAATCCAATTCTGCTCCCAAGGCAATCTACTGTATCTTGTTTTTCTGTGCATATAATATCAAGTTAAGAAGCAAAGAGATAGACATACTGGTAAGCAGCATATACATGCATACCAGAAATAGGCAGGAACGATCCATCTGTATCCTAATTAGAAGCACAGGCACACCTCTAAGATAACCGATATACATTTCTCTCTTGAGACTTCAGTATTAAATATCATGTACACTATTGGGCTAAAATATGAGCTGATTGGCTGCAAATGAATATTCTGTGACTGAAACAGGAGGAAAGAAAGTTTGCACTCTTACTAGAGCAGAGGTCTAATTTCTTCTCCCTCCCACAACTGCCCTTCTTGAAAAAATTTCTCTGGCCTGATTAGTCTTTTTTTTTTTTTTTTAATCTTCCCATTTGACGTGACTCCCATCAGGACTCTAACTTGCAAGACATGCTTAAGTATGCCGTCTTGAAGGTTTCCCTTCATCTTCATTCCCAAATTAAAGGCAGTCATACATAGAGGTATGAATTCCCTCAGAAGTAACAGCTTTAAATATGCTGAAGACAAACAAGAACATGGTCAGTGATCTCCCACTTACCATTGCAGGATTTCACCACTTGCTAGAGATATATCCCATCCCAGAAATAATCAGTTGCTAGAAAAGTTTAGAAATCCCCAACTGGAAGCTGTATCAGTAACAATGTCAATCTAAAATAAATTATACAAATTATGAATGTTGCTAAACACTGCTCTGATTTACCTAGACATGTCCCTGGAAGTCAGATGGGAATGTTTATCTGTTTTAATCAAAAGACAGTTCAGACAGTGGTCAGTAAAAGGAAGATGACAATAGTGTTCCGTTGTTACAATACTGGTGTCTTGCATCCCACACTTACCACAGTATCACTTACTGACAATGCCACCAATGAGAAGCCACCTGAAAAAAGATCTGTCAATAAAATATTTAATCATGCACCTGTGTATGGCAAAAATGGAGCTGCTACAAATGACCTTAAATTCTCAGTTCTCCAGTCTAATCCTAAAGAAATGCACCCATTCCTGGGAAAAATTATGAATAAAACCAGTGCTAGTATCTATCACATCTAATTCCCTTCTGAAAATTATGAGGATTCAAGCTCTGTTCATCAGAATTTAATCTTTTAAAGCCAAGCTCAATAAAAGTGAATTATCAAAGTGACTCAGCAACATTAGAGCAGAAGTTCCCTGCAGTTTCAGCTGGCTTTAACTGTAAAATCTCCTGTATATTCAAAGAAATTGAGACTGATTTTACCATTGTCTGCTCTAGCCACCTCTTACTTACAAAGTACTAAAGAGGTGTCACAGGACCAAAATACTAGGTAGTCAACTCAGAATTCAAGAGATGAATATTAAAGAATTGCTTTTGGGAGAATCAGGGTTTCCAAATTTACAGAGGTTTTCTACATAAAGAATTAGATCTACTGCAATGTACCACAGGTTTCTTGTTCAAAATATAACTTGCCAAATGACACAGAAGAGGCAGTTTCTTGTATTGAGAAAACAGTCCTAACAAAAAAGATAAGAAAATTCAGTTTTGACTTTCAGGCTGAGGAAGCCCAAACCAATCAAAATCAAAAGGATGATAATTCAATTAAATTATCAAATTATTAAAATAATTCAAATTTTTAAAACACTGGCTAAACGTCTACCAGAATCTTTGACAGTACTGATGATTTTTTTCAATCTTTTGTAGCTACCAATTGTAAAAATTTAAGCCTAACATTTTCCTGATGTGAATTAAACGACGAGCTTGCAGACACAATATCTTAGTAACCAGAAAAGTCAAAGTGACCTTGGTTTTGTGTTCATTTGAAAGGGAAAAAAAAAAAAATACATGCTATTTTTGTTAAATTAGAATGTTTGGACTCTTTGCTTGGGTTGTTTGTAGACAGTAACAAAGTACAAGGTTAATGTGTAATAACACTGAGGGTTGATGTGAAGTTTGACAGAAAGCAATTTCTTGTCTCTGTAAGAAAGATACACTAATGAATGACACAATGTAAAGTTGTTAAATACAGAAAGAAAAACAATAGTCACAAACAGGTGATTAATCTGAAATTTCCCCAGGTTGATGTATCACATGGTTTGTGCTAGGCCACTTCAGAATAAACCAGGTGATATTCCTTATTGCTAAACTGAAAAACTGTTCGACTGCCTCCAGATTTTTACTATATAGACCTGTGACTTTCTGCCACAGCGTTAAGGTGACTGGACAAAGCACAAGGTACATGCATTAAACCAGCAACTTTTAATAGGGCTCTAAATAATTTTAATCTGCTGTAATAGCAATAAATCTTTCCTGGGAGGGCAGGTACAGCCATTTAAATGAAGAACAGGGGGCAGAAACTGAAGAGCAGAAGACCACCAGGTAAGATGCCACAAAAAGGAGTCCAACTGAATCAAGTCTTTATATTAGAGACTTCCTGCAAAAACCTTGAGCTCTTTAAGCTGGTTCTGTACAGGATGCTTTTTCTATTCACCTGTAAACTGGTTGGAAAGACTTTTTCCTTTCCCTTCCTCCTTTCGAACTCTAAGGGGTTTTTTTTGTGTAATCTAGGGAAAGACATGGGAGAAACATATATATGCTTAAGGACTGGAAGGAAGAAAGATTGAGAACTGATAAAAGAGGATGTGTGCAATGCTGTCCAACCTGGAAAGGATCTGGTAAGAAACTGACAGACTGGAATTACAGAGTAAATTTAATTAATGCATCTTTGGTTAGAAAATATATTTCAACCTTTGGAAATTGCTTGAAAATTCATTAATTATTACATTTAAATAAAAAAACCTTTCAATTTTGTATTACTTAAAACTCAAGAGAAAACTGGTATTTCAGAAAAAAAAAAAACTTGCCATAAAAACATCTAAATACCAGATACTTAGCTATTTATGCCTGCTAATAGAACTATGTGAAAAATGTGGAAGAATGAGGTTTCAAGTGGGTACACTAGAAGACCCTGAACTATAGCTGTAGAAGAAAATAAATGGTACTCCAATTGCAATAGTCAATGCTCAATATTACTCATAAACTTAGAATAGCACACATTTAAAGAAATATCTGTTCTTTTTCATGAAGTTGCTTTCCGTTGTTCTTCGCCAAAGAGCTTTACATGAAGATCTTTGTTAATGCAAAAAGAGAAGTGATGTTCCACTACAATCAAATATGTATTTGAGATCTCTTTATACAATAGATTTCCTGGAAAGAACACTGTGGGAGTATATTTGGATTCTAAATGACAAAAATATCTACTTGTTTAGAACATCAAGACAAAAGAGGCAAGATAAAATTCCAAAGATTGGAGTGTTCTTCACCTTGAGATTTACTTGAGTTTTATTTTTGCACTTCCAATTTAATTTAAAGACACAAGGCACTAATTACCTTGAACTACTTTTGTGATGAAACACTTTCTGGCTTATCCTTGATCAGGGCAAGAACTATCACTCCAGTGCAAATGATTCAGGTTTTGATTTCAGAAAGACTTCAAAACTAAGCCTTCATAAAACTATAGTAACTTCTTTTTAGTTCATCTGACCAAAGAAAACCAAAAGTATACTAAAGAACAGAACATGTTTACTTACAGTTAACATTTTTCCCTACTAATACCCATTTTGATCATAATTAGAGACAAAAGTACAAAGCGTTTTATCTTTTAAGTTCCTTGTCACTTCTGGGAGAACACAGACTCTGAGACACAATTAGATATTCCACATGAGTTCACAAACTCCACCTAGTAACAGCAAATGATCAATTCCTCCAAAGAAGGAAACATTTCCTACCATGCACCTAGCTGACCATGCTGTGCCGAACATGAGCAAAAAGCTGAGATTTTGTTCTTTTCAGATAAAAGTCTTGCACCCTGAAGCATAAAATTCAGTTTACCTGAACATACAGAAATATAACATAATTCATGCCCAAAGCACCCAAGTCCCTCCTACATTTCTTCCAGGGATACCAAAGTTGATGATTTCTTACAGAATGGATTATGCAATCCACAAAGTAGTCTTGCCATCCATACGTTGAGTTTCAGGTTTCATCTTCACATCATTCCCTTGAGGATGAGGACATTAAATACATAATCCCACTCCAACTTGTGGAACGTCTCAAATTTCCACCTTCTCAAACATGGGTGTGATACCGTAACATCAGGTCCACAGGGTCAACTCCATGAAATGCTCCACTGAGAACAGCTCATCTGACGCACGAGCCTGCAGTTCTCAGCAGCTCAGGATGGGCCTGTTCTTTCTATTCTCCCAGCTTCTAAACCTCCCTCTAGGATAACAACATTTGTCACTACACTGACTCTATACTTTTACTCTTTATTTTGATCCCCACCACTCCCCCTCCCTTCGTTTTTTAAATTACAAGAGAAAAAAATAGTCAAGGTTGTCTCTCAAGGTTTGTTCTAATTACTCTCACCATGTCACGATTATGAGTCTGTGAGGATATAATATAAAACTCTTCCA
Source organism: Strigops habroptila (assembly GCF_004027225.2). Classification (NCBI taxonomy): domain Eukaryota; kingdom Metazoa; phylum Chordata; class Aves; order Psittaciformes; family Psittacidae; genus Strigops; species Strigops habroptila. Next base: position 22,341,706 of record NC_044281.2, on the reverse strand, counting down.
AAACTGCAGAGAGGAAAAGAAGATGGACAGCTGTGTTGATGAGGCAGACCAAATAATGTTCAGACACACAGATGTCCTGCTTCCCAAGCACAGAGGCAACTCACTATTCTGCTACATGGCTTTTACTAATTTGCTTTTATAAACTTACTTCCAGTAAGTCGACCCCACAAACAAACATGCTGTTCAAGAAGCATGTTCAATGTTTTGAGCGGCTTATGATAAAAGATCATCAGAATACAGAAAGAACTTCAGCTTAGAAAAACAAGAATTCAAAATAATGTTAATTATCTATTCAGAAGAGAAAAGATTTCAGATGTCATAGGTGCTATGAATAAGAGAACAGATATTTGTGACAACTTCTTTTTTCCTGGGAAGTAGAAAATCTTTTCTGGAGAGAAAAACAAGACAGAAGAGGCATAACTTCTTTTTTTCTTTTAGAAATGCCTATTTTGATAATAGTTACCTATTAGACATAAGTAGAAATTCACTCTGTAATTTTTATTATGCCTGAAAAAAAAAAAAAAATCAGAAAAAGAAACTAAATCAGAAAGAAAGCAATCCAAAAGAAGAATCACTGAAAAATATGTAGATCATGGGAGAAGCAACAGAAAAAATTATGGTAGCCGTCAACAATATTAAAATAAAAAAACGTGCTTAAATGTAGCTGGCTTCTCTTAAGAGTTCAGAAACTATCAAACTGTAACAGTAATATTCATGACCTTGGGGGCTGTATACAATGAAATTTTTGTATATGGATTAAGTATTTGCAGATAGAGCTGTTACAAAGTTGGCAAAATAAGAACATGGGGTGGAAACATGGTATTTCCAAGCACAACCTCCACAGCCAACTGTGGGAAGCCAAAGTCACAGCCAGTTCACTTCTCCTCTTTGCACACCTCTCTCCTTTTCAAATGCAAGTAATTTTATAGACATCCTAGAAGACTTCAACCTGAATTTCAAAGATAAAAGTTTAACTCAACAGTTGCCATTTGGCCTTTGCCTTTAATAACTTTAGATGAAGAACATAACAGTCCTGCTGAGTCTGACAAAAGGTCTACTTAGCCGGTATCATTTATCCTGCAGTGGCCATAAACAGATACCTCGGTGAAAGACTTTTTGACAGAAACCATGGTCTTGCTAAAATGCCTCCATTAAGTAACAGGAAGACTCCTCTCAATTCTTCTGGTAACTGGAAAATATATCAGGTCCTCCATATTATTTTAGTTCCATTATTATTTTAGCTCACTTCTGTCAGTAAACGAGTTGTTCTTAATCCTACTTCTACCAGAGAGAGCATTACATTCTTAAATGGAAAACCAAGAGAAATGGAAGGACTGTGAGCAGAAATTGTCACAAAAGGTATGACAAGAGCCTTCACAAAGAAAGAGATGTGAAATCAGCGAAGCTATGAACTCCAGCTTCTGAGAGACTGAAGGTAACACTTAGCTAGCTTAACCGATCAAGCCAGCCAGTAATCTTAACCATGACAGGCCACAAAACAGATAGTTGACCTTTGTGTGGTAAACCTTGCTTGGGAAATCTACTAACCAGTTGCAAGCACAAAGGTTACTACGGTAAGTGCAATTTAAGCCAGCAACATGCGTAATTTAAACTAATTCTTTTAATGTGACTTCTAGTCCTTATGTTCAGAAAGATGTTACCAGTACAGTGTTTTTCCTGCCTCTGCAGAGACAGTCAATGCTTTCCACCTTGTCCAAGCACAAAACTATCACAATTTTGCCCCACTGTCTCAGCAACATTTAGATACACACTGACCAGAAATGCTTCAGGTTAGTATTACTATCGTAAGAAAGAACTAAAAGCAATAAAAGTACTCCGGAAGGACACTACAGCTATTTTTAGAGAACATACAAAATATGGCAAGATAGAATCAGTACAGTTTCCCAGACACATACATGTTTTTCACTGGAGAAGCAGGGAGAAGGTTCCTCCTTAAGGTGCCAGCCAGGACTTGCTAGTAAAGTTCTCTGGCACGTGCACAGAAACAGCCATGACTGGTCAGCTTCAGAAAAGTTACAAGAAACTTCAACTTCCAGACAATTTCTTCATGCAAATCTAAAAACTGAATAACCAATAGCAGTGTAAGTTCTTACACCTCCAATATCACCCCTAAAACTGTTAAGACAGGGTCTTGCAGACCACCGAGAAAGAGAATGTGAAGGAGGTGGTATCCTTAATTCTACAGGTGTTCCTTGTCAGAACTCTTTCCAAGCTCAAGAAAAGAAAAGAGAAATTACACATGTAAGCTTTTAAAGAGTGAGAGAGATCTTCAACACCAGTAATTTCCATTAATTGGAAATTTCCTCTTTAATCTCTACCCCTGCTCCGGATAACATTTAAACTGTGCATGAACAGTACTAAGATGAAGCACTTCCAGGTCTGTCTGCCCACTCAGAACTTCCCTTGGCTTACACTTTTAGGTATTTATGGAAATATAGTAACATCAGTTATGGACAAATAAACACACATGCACATTAAATATATGCCATATACACAGCATTTGCTCCTTCCCCATCAATTTTGGTTTTATTCAATTATCCTACCAAAATTAGACCATCAGACAAAAGAAGCTGCTCAATGGATGTTAAAATTCTCTGCTCTGCTATAGCACTGATGACAGTAATTGGAGGTGGGGAGGAAGGGAAGAAAGACATTAACTTCTCGTTTAAGGACAAAGTACTGCCTGCCTGCCCCTGCTTCCGCTTTACCCGAAAAATTTTCACAGTCACATGTAGGCTCTGTGAAAGCACAGTCACATCTAGAGTCACAGGTTCCAAAACCTCATTTTCTACAATCATCAGTGACCTACAGAGAAAATTTCACCAAATTACTGAAATATGGAACACCTTTATTAGAAAAATAACTTAATAGGTAACTGAGCTTTTCCTCAAGCTTTCACGAAACCGATCTATAATTCTGTCAAATAATAATTTAGAAATCTTACCTGCTTTTTTCTTGAAGTTTCCTTGGACAACAGACTGGCTGACAAAACTGATGCAAATGGAGAGCAACACAGCTCAGGAAAAGGGTTTGGAATTGATGAGATCTCCAAAATATTGTCATCTTTCTGTTTTCTCCTATTTCAACAGAATACATAATATCAAATGATAATTGTAACTACTGCTGTTAAAATGGCAGTATCCAACCACAATGCATGAAATACTAAGGCATTAATACCACAATGCTTCCTGGTTGCAGCAATTAGCTTCTTTATGCAGTTATTTTTTTTGATCAGTAGGCTGAATCTATTAACATACAGTGCTTAACACTACTTGAAAGCAATCCAAGTATACAGCTCTGAATATAAAGTTGTTTGAATATGTTTAAGTCTTTGCAGAGCAAGCGCACAGTTATATTTATATTGGCTCCTAAGGACATTAGTAAATATTTTGTTGTCCCTGTGTTCATGCCATTCCCTATGTACACATATTACAACAGTGGATGCATGTAACTTCTTGAGTACATCACAACTGTATTTTAAATACATGGAAACTTTTTTTTCACCAGGAGTCAAAGTGACTGACATGGCAAAATACTGCAAAGCAATACACTCCTTTCTGTTTCCAATTACTTTTGTGTTTGTATCTATCTCCATAGCTCCATCATAAAATAAATGTCTCAGCAGTTGCTGACTCCTTAAATCTGATTGTGTCCGAAGTATCACCAAGCAGCATTTGCAAGAGTAGTGACGCTAATCACTCCTGTACTTGCTGAAGAGCTCAGTTATGCACTGATTTAAACTATCACCTTAATAACATGGCTGTTTCAATGGCTGTGTACATTACAGGGCATGGTTTTCTCACAGAAAATACTCAACAGCACTTTGTCTACTTGATTGCATTTGGAGGGCAGCACCCAGTCTGCCAACATATTTTCTACATGTGTGAGTTGATGACTCCAAGTATGTAGCTTTATTACCTTATTATTATCATTCTAGATTTCACATACTAATTGGTACAATGTAGGGAAAACCATCAGAGTAAGATAATGATGCAGAATGAAGACACTTTACTTTCTGGAAATCCTCACTGAATATTCACTTAAAGTGCTATCTAGCATTAAGAAGGAGTGAAAAATCCCATATGCAGTATTTTAAGATTCTGCAAACTTCAGTCTACCAAAACTGATCAGACGCTTCATGAAAAGCCTAGCTCACAGTTTCCCTTACTAAGAATAGAGACCAGTGCCTTTAAGAACAGCCTCAGAGGTAGCAAACGGTGCACATCGCTGACAGCAATTACAGCGGCATCGCTAACGGTGAAGCCGTTTATCTCACGAACACTGGAAGACAAGACACTGTAAGGAGAAAGTAGAGGCTCGGTTCGGTGTGACAAGGCAGGCTCGCCAACGTCGTCTCTTTTCACCTCAAACTGGGAAACCTCTAAAAAAAAGATAAAGGGGGGTTGGGGGTGCGGACGACACGCATCCGCAGCGCACGGAAGTGTCTGCGGGGCCGGGAAACAACTTTGGAGTTCCAGGGAGGCGCGGGCCGGTCCCGGGCCAGGCCGCCCCGCTCCTGCGCTTCGCCCCCTCCCCACACCGCCACTACCAAGCCGCGGGGCACTCGCACCCTCAGGCCCCGCCGGCCCCGCTCCCGCCCGCAGGATGCCGGCCAGCCCCCCTAGACGGCGGCAGGCGGGCCCTCGAGGGAGCGGGCAGGGCCGGCGGCGCCCGCCCGGGCTCCGGCCTTACCTGTCGGGGGGCGAGGGCGGCGGGTCTCCCCCGGGGGGCCGGGGGAGCGGGCACGGGGAGCCCGCCGCGCCGCGGGGGCTGCCGCCCGCGGGCTCCGCCACCGTCCCTGAGGCGCGCGGCACACCGGGCAGCGGGGCGGCCATCGGCGGCGGCGACGTCCTGGCTAGGCGGCCGCCCGCGCAGGAGGCACGTCGGCGAGCGGCCCCGGCGCTGCCGGGCGTTTCGGGCGGAGGCTGCTCTCCGCTCCCGCTGCGGAGGGGGGGAGGTGGCGGGGAGCGAGGGGAAGCGCCGCCCGGGCGGCGAGCGGCACCGAACGCCTTCCCCGGCACACGTGCGCGGGCGGCGGCGGGGGTGGGCGGCCGCCGGCTCCACGCTGTGGCGGTCGGGTGCAGAGCCGTGCCCTTTCGGCTGCCGCCGCCGCGCCGGGGCGGGAGGTGCCCTGCGCTCCGCTCCCTGGCGGCACAGCGGGGTGGGCCCCGGCAGGTGCGCGGCTCCCCCTCCCTCATCCCGGGACTCGAGGGCGCGGTATCACCCAGCCCGTCCGGGGTGTCGAGCCGCGCCTGACAGGGAGTCGGGGCGGCCGAGGTCGGGGGGTGCTGCCCCTTGCCTCCTCAGGAGTTGGCTCGGGCCTGGCCGGTAACCTTCTCCCCGGCTAGGCCGGCCCCTGGCGCACGGGTGCGCACCGGGGCTCACACGCGCACCACCGGAGGGGCCTGGCGCTTCTCTAAGCGCCTGACAAATCATTAACGAAGCTGCCCCATCCCTCTGTGAGGTCGGGGATTTATGGTTGTGCCTTAGAGAAATAAGGAATGAACAAGGCCGGAGGACAGACCCCTACCTTCGTGCCAAACAAGCAGCTCTCGGGAGGAGGCTGGGTTGCCAGCCGGGCCCAGGGATCGCGTTCAGCTGCAGCTCTGATGAGAGGGGAAAGTGGTTTATCCTTGTGCCTTCGGCTCCACCCCAGCAGCCTGCGCCGCTGAAGAAGCCAGCTCCTGTCCTGCTTTATGTACACAGAATCCTATGTGGCAATTCCACAGCCACCCTTATCAGCGTTCTTGCTATTGAAAAATAAAATTACCCCCTCACTGTATGAAGAACAGTTTGACAGCATCAGAGTGGGTAAAATTGTGTAAATCAGTCAATTTGATACAAAGTCAAATAGTTGGAAGTCCAGCCCCGGTAAAAACAGCTGTAGGTAGAAGCCTTCTGACTGTACTTGGCGTGCTCAGGGGCAGTAGCTGAGATGTCCGACTGGTGAAAATACGTGGGACGTGTGCTTTGCTGTTTTTCTGAAGCCACCTAAGAAATTGTCACACACAAGCCAATTTTTCAATTTGGAAGAAATATTTTTCTGATTCAGAAACAATACTCAGAGTTTTCATTTTGGCTGAGTCACAGATGATTTTGCAGGACGTTTATTTTCAATTAAACGAAGGATTCCTTCTCAGAACAGCTCATTCTCTATTACACTGATAGCAGCAGTGCAAGCTCAAGTTGATCAACAATTCTTACATACAGAGACTGGCAAACATACCTGGGATATTACAGTGTCAGATGCTTGACTGGATTTGCTCACTGGTTGTGAACAGCTATGTTTTTACACAACTGCACAGATCAGACCACTGTTTTTTTCCCAATTGATTCACTGCCATAAATGTGGCATGTTAAACCTCACTGTCTTCAAAAGAATAGAAGGAGGGAGAGCTGGCCTGGGTGCTCTGGGTTGAAAACAGGTCGGGAAGAGATAAAAACCTTCAAGTGGCAATTGTGTGCTGATGTTAATCAGCATTATAAAAGTTGAGCCATGAAAAGAAAATATGCTTTGACTTTTCACCCAGTCTGTGCAACTAACTGTTGCATAGCTGCAACCTGACATACATGGTACGTTTTTCTGTCTCTGGCTTAGTCATTTAATTGTTTTAAAATGGCAGGCAAATAAAAAACGCAATTAGAAGGAATATTAGCAAATAAATACTTCTATGTTTCAAAATAACTTTGCTAGGATTCTAATGAGTCATGACAGGAAAAATGCCACTTGTAGGAAAGAGCAATAAGAAATGTAATGCTATTATAATTTTACTTGAATGTAGTAATTTAAGAAACAGATTGTCTTAAAAATATTTCTTTTCTTATCATCTGTCCTGATGCTTGTTGCTTTCAGTGCTTTCTGTGGCAATAGCATTTTATGAGAAAAATACAGTCATTGGGAAACTGAGGCAGGGAAAGACCTATACTGGCTGTTCCAGTGTAGCATTGGAAATGTTGCATAGGTGAGAATGCGACATTCAGGTTTCTCCTGACTTACTGTCTCTCTTTGCAAACAACTGCAAGGATAAAAAAGATTGTTGGAGCTTGGCTAAAAATACCTGAGAGCATTTGACCTAGACTCAATTCAGGTGTAACCTTTTTTAACTCTTCCTTTGAACAAGTACAAGCCCTGTAATCTGTGGACAATTAATAGTGTTGATACTAAAACAGCTTTCTTCTAAGTCCTGACACCAGAGTATTTGTTGAGCTGTGTCATTTGGCTTCCTTTTTGTCTTAAGTACATCTAAGCTGCCTAGTCTGGTTTTGAAACTTGCTATGCTTCTGCAGCACAGTGGTCCTTGTTCTAAGGATTAACATTTCCCTAAAACTGATTTTCTGAGCATTCTTCAATCCTCAACTGAGGAGTTTTGTTTTCTATTTAACTTAATAATGTTTGTTAGCCCTAATCATGTCTAGGTGTTTATTAGGTAAAATTAAAAATATATATTGTGGAAAACCCCAATGGATTCAAGGTATTCAGGATGCACCCCACTTCCAGGAAATCAAGCTCTCCAGGTCTCAAAAGCCTGTGTGCTATTTAGAACCATGGCACTTGATTAATGTGACAAAATTATGCTTTTAATTAGAGTAAACTTTCACTGTTATTACTGACAAAATGAAGGTTTAAAAAATCCAAACTATCTGTGATTATCTATGAAAACAGTGGGGGGGTTTTGTTGGAATTTTTTTTTTTTCACCCTTTCACACATCTCCCCTTGCTTTTATCAAGATGTCTTCAGTGTGGTTTCATATGTATAATGGCTTCACCATAAAAAGCTTCACTGTAATTGCTCAAAGATTCTTCTCACTAAGAAAACTAATATCATACCCTTACACCATCTTCTGTCATAGGTGCAGTAGCCATGAAAAGAATTCTTTCTACTGAGTACTAGACTGAAGCTACAGAAGTAGCTAGTTTTTCTAGTGCAAGGCTATAACCAAACCTAAGTCTTGTCTCCCAATACATTCTCTACCAGCACTCCAAATTAAATTGCATCAAATGTAATGATACAAAGAATAACCTTAAGGAAAAAAATAAAACCCCAAACTTATTTGTCCAGTAAAAAAGGCATGCCCCAAGACATAAGCCTGAATTTGTAATTCATGTGTATTATCTTAATGTACATAGAACATGTTGAACACATATATATGGTCCTATTATGATGAGCTGTGCAGCCTTGCTCCTTCTTGAGCATTTCAAAAGCCCATTTTTAACTTCAAAACCTGGCCCATCTCTTGGGCAGTACCTCATGAGGGCCAAATTTCTCTAATAAACATAAATAGAGGCATCACTAGCTAGCTGCTTTGGAATAGTGCATAACTCTTTGAAAATTACCCATGGTTGAATGTTTTGTGAGGAGTCTTGCCTATTTTTATAGCTCGCAGTTTAAATTACTGTTAAAATGTGTATCTTTTGTTGCAGATAAGGAAAAGGTTCCAAGGGATTAAATCAGTAACACCAGTCTCAGTCATTTCCAGAAGCTGCTTTTCAACCTAATATGAAACTCCCTCTGTGTGCACTTGCACAGTAATACTCTGGTGTTTCCCCCAAATTAATTTTCCTTTTATGCACTTAGTATCAAGAAGCAGATTTGCACTGTTTTCTCCTGTTGTTTGGTTTGGGCTTGGGTATTTTTACCTAACAAAAAACATGAATACTTTAGCATGCTTTGGTAAGAAACTTGAGTAGAGGGATGGATTTTATTGCTAGCTTTGACAACAGTTTTTGCTATTTCAATAGCAAGTTCTGTGATTCCCTGTGTCAGCTTTGTCCTCTGCCCAGAACATCCCCCTGCTGGAATTTTGCCTTGAACTGTAACACAAGAACAGAAATTCTGTGCATGGTTTTTAGAATAAGAATGATACCTTAAAAATCAATCAAATCAAATCAAGAGCTTACAATTTCTGAAAGGTCATTGTAGCTAAAACCAAATAATTAGGTTCTGCATAGGCTTGAGTGGATGGCATGAAGGGCTTGTGAGATGCAGGTCAGACAATGTGATATACTGGCTTCTGCTCCCTTGCGCTAAGGCTGCATGAAATCAGTTATTCAGCAGCATCTATAATAAACTGCATTAGGTGATGCGATCTGCACTGGCCAACCTTGAACTTCTATAAGGCACAAAGTTCCTTCCTAGAGAGAACTGTAATAGTCCAGGGTGAATATTGCATATGTATGGATTACAGTGGCTGGGTCTTCATCTAATGGGTCTAAATCTACTGGACTAGATGTAATCTTCTGGGTAGATATGGATGAATGAACTACATAATATACAGCTGCAGTTATTTGTGGAAATGAATTGACAAGTCTCAGGGAACTGATTTAGCAGTGCCAAGCATTTGTAATTATACTATTGTAATGGAAGAAACATTTTTCTTTTAACACATTTCTCTGTTCTTATTAATCCCTTGTAAATATTTGTGATAATTAATGTTTTATTAGTTCCTCTGAACTAACTACTGTGAAGAGTGGCCAACTTTAAACATCACAGAAGTGATAAAATATTTAGGTAAATTAAACAGGTGGTGTTTCACAACAGCAGAGTACTGCTGATACTTTTTACAGCCTTTTTTCTGAAACTCCACCTTATGCAAAGAACATAATTTCTGACCTTATACACCTTCAGAATACTGCACACAAACACGTAATTATTACGTGAGGGAAGGGTGCAGGTGACTGCGCTGGTACTCCTTGTGTTTATCCAGCATGTAGAAGTTCAGTTTCCTTAATGTGAGTTGTTGGGAAATCAGATTCAAGAGCCTTTAACACTAGTCATTTTGTAGAGTGGGAAACAAAATACAAGCGTAAAAACAAAGCAAAACTCAACAAGAAATGTAGAGCTAAAATGACTTTTCACAAACAGCCACACCACTCACAAGTCTCAGCCATTTCTGAGCTGCTGCCAAGGACAATACCAGACAAAGCACAGTAAGAGTCTCCAGATATATGCAAAGAGGAAGGGAGATGTAGAGTTATTCTGGGCAAAAAGAAACAACATACCTGGTCAGAATCGAGGCAGGCAGCATTCCATTTTTCTTATCAGAGTACAAAGCTGATACATGAAATTTAAGGACAAAATGAATTCTGTATTTTGAAAAATTTAAGTATAGAAGTTTGTTTGCCTAAATGCGGGCATCTAATACTAATTTAGACACTTATTCTACCATGACCTAAGAAGGCATGGGTTTCCTGTTCATTCTGTGTCACACAGGACAGCCCAGTGTGGATGTTTCAGATATCCTTGGACATTAAAAATGACACCAGACACTTGTATTTAGGTGCCTGAATTTCATTCATATTGTTTCTTTTCTGCTTCTGCAACATACAGTTCACAATAGACTACCCATGACTTTAGGAAACAAAATGAAAAGTCTAGTAACTTCAGACATACTGCATTGTGAAATTGGGTTTTGGAAGCTTTCATCTAAGGAGGTTTTTCTCTAATTCTGGGAATAGTAAGAAATTTAGAACATGATTGTATGCACATCTGCATACATGCGAGGGGAGGAGGAACTTTTCTTTTCCAAAATCACCAGAATAACATAACTCTGATTGAGCAAAACAATTTCCACATCAATTTACCTGTGCATGTACAATTTAGAATGCCTTGAAAACAGGCTTTGAAATGGAAAGCTCTGCTGAACCTTAGTGATGGAGTCATTACATTCCCCTCAAATGCAAAAAGTAAAACAAACAAGTGCTAATCTGGCCAACTGGAATTCCTAAGGTAGTGCCTCTGTATGATTACCTACCTGCCACCATTGTAATACATCACCTGTTAGGACATTTAGTACTCTTTGGAATGATTTCATCCCACAGGGTTTACACAGAGAAGGGGCATTTGCCCTGTCTCAAGAATTTTTCTAAGAAAGAAATCTATATTCAGGGAATGAGATATTCAATAAACCTTTGAAAAATCAATGTACTGTTCATATTTTAAAAGCATTGTGCTGACTACTTGGAAGTTATTATATTAAAAGGTTATTAATGCAAATGTCTGTAATTCAGGAACCCTATCTAACAACGACAATCTCAGTACTTATTATGAACCTAATTACCACAACATCAGTGCACTTAACATTTTAATGTATTTATTCCCTTCATACGCATGAGTAAATGTTTGCATCTTTATGTGCCTGAATATGTTTAAAAATTAACTCTAAGTGGGTATTCAGAGTACCTGACTTTAGACACTATACCAAGTTAGGTTGGCTATTTAACATATAGGCATAGAGGTCTGCTAAAAACACATAGGAGATTTTAGTGCTGCCAGCCATCCCAGAATAATATTTTGCTTCCTCTGACTAGATGGGAAACCTAGGGAGAACTGTCTTCTGAATTAAGCATCTTAACTGTTGAAAATTAGACAATGCAATTAATTTGCTAAGTGATTTTCTCAAGATCTAATGAAATATGTGGCTGAGTAAGGGATGCAAACTTTGAGTCCAAAATTAGTACTCAATCAGGCCATCCTTCTTTGTAACTATAATGAAGGGATTTTGTTTCTAAAAATAAAAAAGGTAAAATGTATTAATACTTCAATACTCCTGACGGTAAGTCAGCTTTAAATCTGGTCCAAAAGATTTTCCTTTGAGCTGCAGAAAAAAAAGTACCTTTTCCTTTGGTTTCACATTTACTGAAGCTGTGCTCTGGAGTTGTTTAGTAGCTACTCTCCTAAATTTTAAAAGTAATTTTTTTTTTCCTAATAGTCCTAATTTTAGCACGACAAATAGAACAATTTCATAACATGGAACATAAGCAACCTTCTAGTTCACTTTTGTGTATTTATGAAGGAGACATTACACAATATGTTAATAATAACATACAAGATAATTCCAGACAACTGTGTTACAGATAGTGGCCCTGTAAATTCTACTTAGAAGTCAAAAAGTCTTACAACATTCCCTTGGGGTGGGAGGTGAAATGAGAAAAATGCTGGCTACTGAGCAAGTTCGTAAATAATTTACACCTGACTTCAAAGGCATTTAACATCTGATATATCTGAAGCATTTGGGAAGCAGGAGTACAAACTGAGATCACATCTAAAATTAGGAAAATTGTTATAGCCACTCAACCCTTTTAAATTCAACCTTTAGTGTTCTCCGTCAGTTCCATAAATTTAGCTCAATTCACTGTACTTGTCTAAGAATTCAAATATGAGAAATCAATACATTTTTCTTGGTTTTTTTCTTTTTACATTCTTTGGGCTTATTTTAGGAAAAAACAGCAATGCAGTTTTCAGAGTTCTAACCTACTTATACTTTCATCCTATCATCCAAGAACTTCCAGACTAATACATTCCCCTTTCATAACGTCCAGGTTTTTATAAATCCACATTAGACACAAAAGTTGGTATTCTTTCTAATGACTGGATTTCTGTGCTACTGGATCACTCAAGATGACATGCCCATTCCACAGAAGGAATAAGCATACAGTCACATTTCTGTCAAATTAGCCACAGCACATGATAAAGAATTTGTATCAGCTTTATGTTTCTGTGTTGACTTAATGCAGGCCATGGGAGGACAGACAATATCTGATCTGGCAAAAAGCCTAGTGGTAAAAATTCAACCCATTGAAAATCTCTTAACAAATTTGAATTAACAAATTGAGTTTGAGGATTTTTCTTCCTGTGGCAACTCTTCAAGGCCTCAAGCCCATTTTGGCATGTTGTCAAGCCATGGCCTCAGAGCCAATACCAAGCCTCTGACCAAGAAATCATATTAAAGCCAGAATGTATGGTAGAAGGTGATATTTGCAACTTCCTAACTGATAAATTGTACTTCGTGCAAGTCTTAGGTGCTGCCTTAACAAAATTCCAATTTACATTCTGCCAGTGTGCATGGTTTTAGTTGGAGAAGTTACTTTGCACTGTAGCTGGAGGTAGCCTGTTGAATATACGTTCAATACGAATGTAACCACAGTTCAGCAGTGGGTGAAGAGAGTTAATTGTTGCATGGGCTAAGTTTTGCTTCATTGCTGCTTGGATTTAGGCAAAAGTGGATGTACAGTTTTAACAATGTTTTCAGTTTCCATGGGGAGGAAAAGGCCACCATCTAAATATGAGGCTTCCAAACATTCTACTTTCAAAAATGCTTTAAAAGAAAGGTGTATTCCAATGTCTTTTATTAGCATAGTCCTTCCAGAATATTTCTCCCTTTGTTTATCAGAAGGGAATATCTACCATTAAGTGATTTGTTAAGATGTTAAAACCCCATTACATTTTTACAGTTTGGCTGACTCTCAAGCAAGAACGTAGGCTTCTATTATAACATATTGGGAGCTTTTAGAACCAAAGCAATTCATAATAAATTTATTCAAATTGACACATTTCTGGTTACAATGTCTTCATTATTTCTTCAGAGTTATGAAACATGAATTATATCACTGTAACCACAACACTAGTCAAGGAAATCTAATTTGCCATGAAGTCTGTTTGTACAGTCATCATGTAGCTCAAGGCATACATTCGATTATTTTCTTGCACTGTTTCTTATATTGGTGTTATTCCAAAGGCTATAGTAATATTATAACCTCATTACAGCTAATTTTAAGAAATATTCCTACACGGCAGGCTCTAAAAATATACAGCTACATAACAAATTAGAAATAATTACATCACCAAAATCTATTAGGCATACATTGAACAGAAGTGGATTTCAGATTATTTTTTATATATTTCAAACACTTTCAGTTTAAGCAGTACATGCACTTAATCATCATAGCCAGCAAGCTAGCCAATATTTTATTTAATTCACATTAAAGCTGAGTTAAATTAACACAGCATAGAATTCCTGAATCATGAGAACAGAATCATTAAAATGATCAACATAAACCAAAAAAGGACTTTTTAAAGCAAAATGAAAAGGTTCTCCATAAGTATCTTTCCTCTCTTATACTTCGTTTATTAAATTCTTCTAACAAGAATGAAGTGAATTATAATTAAAAAAAAAAAAGCTGATAGCCTCTTTTACAGGTTCTTAGGATAGAAAGGTTTTTTTGTGTCTCACTTTGCTGTCAGAAATGAAAGTCTGAGCTGCAATTATTAAAGGTCTGAATTTGCATTTTTCAGCAATCCAGAGAAATGAGAGCAGCTATTGTTATGATGATTATCATTATAAAGTTCTTTGTCTATAGATCTTCTAACAAAGTTGTTGGTCAGCTGTTTGTTAGATGCCTTGCTGGTTCAGATCATCTCGTAGATCAAAAAGAACATCAAATTAAAGTATAGTTTTGTATGCTCACCGATGGTAAATCCTCTATAAACTAAAGTAACTGGATACAGTGCCTAGTGCTGTAAGCTAATGCAGGAAATTTGCAGAAGTTAAAAATATATTGATGAATTTGTTTGTAAATAGGTGATAGGGTTTTGTCTCCAAACCTGGTTCTCTTCCCCGTCAGTCCTTCTTGTTGAGACAGTGGGACTAGACAGCGTCTCAGAACTAAAATCTCCCCTAAGCCAAGACCTCTCAAGTTTACTGTATTTTGAGCAGCTATTTGCGGAAGAATATTAAAGTAAAAGGCTCTTGATAAGACCTTGCTGGCCTGAACTACCAGTGAGAAGGGCCAACTTGAGAGAATAGCATGCAAGTTCCCTCCTAGCGTAGAGGAAGAGGGTATCCTCTCTGCCAAAAGTCAGACAAGTTCAGATGGCTCTTCAGGTAACTGAGCTGATTGAGGAAAACAGGCAACCCCAGCCTTATTCTATGAATGAATCTTTACAGACCTGCCTTAGAACATCTCCAAAAACAGCTGAAGCTGCCACCCACTGAAACAGTGTGTCAGGAGCTTATCTGCTAGAAGTACCTGGCAGGAAAAAGTGAAAGCCAAGCAGAAATATAATGTTTCCAGGGTGGTTTGAAGTATGCATATTTTATTTCCAGTTTTCCCTTACAAAGCATATGTACTTGTATTATTTTTCACTGTGATCAGATATGTGCATATCTCTAGTCTTCATGTGGAGCCATATGGAAAGATGGAGTCTAGCATAGCATCCTCTGATAAGTCTCTGTCCTTTTTCACTCCAAATTCTCTTGCTGCAGCAGTTAGGGCTACGGCTACAGACACTAGTCCTCTAGCCACTGACGGCCTTTACAGAGCCTTCACCCCAGGGTCTATGCCACCAACTACCCCTGTTCAGTGTGTTACAAGGTAGAACAGGGGAGATGAAGTGAGATAGCGGGTCCTCGCACCTTTGTAATGCTTTGGAAGTAAGGCAAGATTATATTCCTCTGCACAAGCTGTTAGACAATCAACACCATAGGAATAAAGTGTTTGCTTCCGGGTCCTGCATGGGATGGGAGAATACTGGCATTTGGTGTAGGTTCCCTCACCACCTCTTTGGCTACCTCTGGCAGATCGGTGGCATGGTCACTCTTCAAAAGCTCTTGGGCCACCTTGCTGTGCTATACGTGCAAGCGAATCATGGATCTATTAGAAGGCCCTCCCAAATACAGGAGAGAGGGGTTGACACCCCAGTGAGGCAGGCATCATGAGAACTCTCCTGAGTCTGCTGCATAGATGTGGACAAGGTACTCTGACCTGAAAAGGTCTTCTGAACTGCTTGGCAGCAGTCATATAAAGCAGCTGAGTTATTGCAATTGTTTCCAGAGTTCAGAGAATGAATGCATTTCCGTGTCCGGCTGCTGCATAACTAAAGGAACAGAAATAATTTAATAGGTACTACAATTTGTTTTCACACTTTGTTTTCACACTAAGATTTCATTTTTCAGGGAGTAGTAGTGAGAATATATCAAATTGTTGACCCTTTGCAAGCAGGCTTCATCATAAATTAATTGTTGTGTAAAAAATATGAATTTAATGTTTACAGTGCAATTTGTCACTGAAATGGAGGCTCAATTAGAGTCTCAATGATTTACTAAGGACATTTTAAACATAATGTCCAAACAATGCTACATAAATTAAACATGATGTAATTGAGTGTAACACTAAGTGGCTCATCACTGTTGATTCATGTGGAAATCAAGGAAATTTTACTGATCATTATGCATTCATTCAGTATTAATGTAGATGACATACGTGCTTCCATAGGGATTCTACTGTTACTCAGCATTCATTAAGTTTTAATGTACCATTAAAAAGGCATCAAAAGACCCATATAAAACTACTGCCACAAAGGTAGTTCATTTAAAGAGAGTTAAAGAAACATGTTTCACTTTAACATTGCAATACAAAGTAAGTTAATAATGAATCAGCAGAAATAGTTCAGGAGAAAACACCGTGTTTGACTGCAAGCCAGACTAGAAAGAATATTTGACCTAAGGCAGTACATTCTCCCTGTTCTAGATTTCTGGACAGCTACTTTATTTGTAGGCAGAAGTGCTCATCATACAAGTAGATGGTCTCCATTCAGCTGATGCTTTACAGTAGCATTCAGCATAGTCATTGACTATAGTGGAAATATGATTTTAAAAAAGGGGAGAGGGAGTATGAGTTATGGCCAGACTGCCTACTGCATTCAGTTTCATGGATGGGAATCAGCAGGGGATGAGAAAACCACAGCAGTGATAGTAACTTGCCCACAGCTCCTTTCTTTTCCTGCCAGGTCTGGTGTGCTAGAGTAAAATGTTTTTCCAGGGGTGAACTCTGGCATATCTTTGAGTATTAAATTGCTGTAGCTCCTTCAACTCAGGGCATACTTTCCATTAGAGCCAGGTATTGAGGCCCTAAGCACATCCTCCCTCATCTTGCGGGTTTGGCTCCCTGAGCTCAAGGCCAGGCATTGCAGCTGGTAACCTTAGGAAGAACTCTTCAGACAGCTTGATAAGGACACTGTAGTCAGGGCTGTCCCCTTCCTGGGGAGCTGCTCTTTATCGCAGGCTCTAATGCTTTGCCCCCACTTGAGCCACAGTTCCTGTTGAATCCATGCCTGTGTCTGGCCATGGAGCTGCTGGTCTGCACCCAGAGCCATAGACATTTCCTCTTCACTATGGACTTGTCTGGTAATCTGGACTCACGAATGACCCGGACTGCTGACTCCAGGCCTGCCCTGCTCCCTCATTCAGGGGTGGTGGGACAGGCCCTCCCCAGCAGGCTCCCTGTGTTACCATGCTGGGTTCTGACTTGCCATCGCTTTGGCTTGGCAAGGGTTTTTCTTTTTTTTGTTGTGGTTAAGCTTCTTTATTTCTCATCTCACTGTTGGAAATGTTATACATTTATGCCCTGATAACTTCCTGGGAAAACTGCTAGTGGATGAATTAAGAAGGATTAGATGAGCTATTCTAGTCAAACGTATGTTGGTAACGGATTTCAATTGAAATTCCTATCAGAAAAATGGAGTGAAATTTCACATGTAAAGGTGGTGCATTTTAGCTGCCAAAGGAATCTCATTATTTTAATTTGAAACTAATGAACGACTATCACAGTAAACTGAGCAACTTGTGTATCATACCCTCAAGTTTTTAAACTCTGGTGTTCACTGGCCAGAGAACTGAAGAGATCATCTGTGAACCACATAATCACATTGGAAAATAAATAGGACTTAGCAAGGCTCTCTTCAGCTGGACATTTACTATTTTATAAGTACAAACTTCTCTCAAACTCTTGATCTTGTACAGAAGACAGGTGTATCCTGCAGGTGACTCGCTATGGCAAATAGCTGCAAAAGGAGACACATTTGAAAAATAAATGTGGCTAAGAGAAAATATCCTCTTCCCAAGATATTGAGAGAAGTAAGGCATGCTCAGTCCTACGTCTTTGTTTTGACAAACCTCAATGACATCTAACAAATAAAAATGGCAAAAGTGTACAAGCCTCAAATGCCTGTGGTACAACCCCTTATGTTATGTAAAGACATGAGTGGCATAGAGAGCATGAATGGGGATTGATGAGTTAAAGTCTCTTTCAGCAAAAGAATTGGAGAGGATAAAGTTAAGCTAGCAAGTTGAAGTTCACAACAAACAAAAAAAAGATGGTTCTTCAGACAGTGTGTCATTAAGGCAAGGAACTCCTTGTCACACAGTACTGTCTGTCACTGCTCAAAGTTTACAGGAGTTGAAAGAAAGAGTAACCGAGTTCTTGAACAAGACGACTATTTAAGACTATTAAATATATAGAAATGATCTTCACTTAGGCATTCTCAGAGCTAAAAATTGTTGAAGGTTGAGCATACTTAGGGTCACTGTTACTTTGTGTGTCTTATAATCTTATGTTTTTCCCTAGGCATGAATTTTTGATCATTGTCAAAAGCCAGGTAACAGGCTAAATGAACCTTCAGCTTGACCCAGTACAGCCATTCTTCTATTATGCTCTATTGCTGCAACAGACTACTGCTTGTAGATACAATGATTAATCACTTGCCTTGGTGTAACAACTTTTTTGTGTTCAAACATGGTTATGTCATCCTGATCAGTCTTCCATTTTTTACACTAAAGCAACCCCATTCCTTTAATTTTTCTTGACATGTTTTCTAAAGGTCTTATAGCTCTTGTTTTATTCTTTCACCCAAATTGCCTTTCACCTTTAGATTATCAATCTAAAGAGTCAAAATTCAATCTAAAATATCTGCTGCTTTTAGCTGTGGGTTTGTTTTGTTGTTTTGGGTTTTTTGTTTTTTTACTTTCTGAGACAAAATTGTTCCAGGTTGATTTCTGCTATGTTGTTTTCTCCACTGATGATCAGGCAACTTACATTTCACATCACCACCAAATTATGCTTTTAAATTAATGTAATAGTTGCACAAAAACTCACCTACTTCCTTTTCCTGACAATATGGTCTAGGAGACCCTTCCTGCCTCTCTTTTCAGCCTTTTATCTTTAGTGGGCACCAAAGAATATGCCTTTTACATTTACTGAACTTTCAAGCATGCCTGATAGCCTAGAATTATTATTTTTTTTCCATATTGAAAACTCTTGATTTTTTAAAAAGCATTAATAGCAGACACAGTTCCTCATGATCACTTCTGGCAGGGCTCTCTTACACAGCTTGCAGCAGAGGTCTGGTAGAGCTCTTTTACACAGAGTTACCATACAGTTACAAGCAGCTACACGAACTGTAACGTTCTCTTCCCACCTCATGGTCATCTTGGTAAAGGGAGACTTGGGTAAACAGTGTCCTCATTGCTCTGGAGATGGTTAAAACATGCCAGCTCTAAGACCTGCTTGACTGCCTGCTGGCTGTCTCCCAACAGACCTTCTGACCATTCAAGAATTAACCCAAGCAGTACTGCAGCCTTTAGTAAGTGTTAGCAGTATGCCAGTCCTTCCAATTGAGGCATGTAACTGCAGCTGCCTGCACGCCCAGTCCTCTACAATTTAAAAAGGAAGTCTTCTGTAATCCACTTCTTCATCCTGTTTGTTTCATTTAGGTGCTGGAGTTTAGAATAGCCACAGCTTGCCATACATACCATAGGGACTTGCTTGGTACATGCACTTTGTAGCTGCAGGTGTCCCCCAATACGATCCGCATTTGTGTGGCCAAATGCACTTCAGTTTGCCGAACACAAGTGCTTCATTAGCTTTTAGCATTTGAAAAAATGGAATAGCATCTGCTGATGGGATCCATCATGCTGTTTAACCAAGGTGACCAATTGCAGCTCTCTGTTCCTTCCCCCATCTCGCTGTGTAGTTTGAGTGGTTCATTTAGAAAATTGCAATCAGCTTAACTATTTTAAAGATAATTTTCACTGTAGTTTTGACAATTCAGAGCTATATAAAGCCTTAAGCAACTGTGAAATAAATTCACTTGTCCTTGCTTTACCACTCCAGAGTTAAGTGTGACTGTAGCCATCATGTCTTAGTTCTTGCTCCAGATCACATAGGGGAAAGAAAAAAAGAAAAAAAACCACCCCAAACCAAAACAACCCCAAAAGCAAAACCCAAGAGAGTAAACAAACAGGCAGACACACATATAGCTGGGGAGGGAAATTATGAAGTTCTGTCCAACTATAGTTTATTTTCTTTTGTTCAACTAGAACTATATTAACCATTAGTAAGTACACTAGTGGTTAATGTACGCCAGCACTAGTACACTAAGTACACTAGTACTTGCAGATAGCTAGTGTCGGTCAGATTTATTCTTTAACAACTGTTGCAACTGCAGGTTCTGTGGACTTAATTCTCCCTTTTGCCCTGAGCTGACCATACGCTTCAATGGCTTTACTCCTCTGGATGCTCACTATCACATATGCAAGCCCATTCGTTAACATTCTCATTCTTTTAATTACTGTGTCACATGTGAAGATTTCCTTGTAGATACTGTATTTTAGTGTGGTGTTCTTGCTCCAGCTATGATGGTACCAAAACAGGCTAAGCAAAGTCAGCCCCGCTTAGTTCAGATGGAAGACTTCAAACAAGTGTCATTACCCTCTGTGTGGTACAGGAGAGGGTGCTGCATTATTTGTAGCCAGTACTTTGCTTTCTGACTTACTATATTACAGATTGGTAAACAGTATTAGAAAACACTGCTTCATTTAAATTTGCTTGTATATGAAAAACAGGACACAAAAAGTGGACTAAGAGCTCTGTTCAATCACTAGACATGACAAAGTCAGTTCTGTGGAGATGGCAACATATGTGCTCCAGCCATACTGTATTTTAAGTAACTATATTCTCTGTACCTAACTTCGACACTTGAAAAAGACTGTTCTACAGCACTTTAATGCTGCAGTCTGCATCTGACTCATAAGAACAAAACAATTATCCACAGACTTCAGTTTCAGTATTTCTGATCATTCTAATCCTTATTTGAACACAACCTGTCAGCTGGTAGATTTCTTTAAAGTACTCACATAACATGATGGTTTGTCTTTTTAGTTAAACCTCACTATTCATAATACATCACTGTGTTCTAGGTTTTCCTCTCCCTGCTTCTATATCAGCTTACTTCAAAATTATCAAAATTTTCTGATAAATATATTAAGGGAGTACACTCTTTTTTCCTATTAGTACCTGTAGGAATTCAGGTATTTGATACCCACATGAAAATAAGGTTCCATTGTGACCATCTAACCCTATGAAGGGTTAGATATACTACATAACCTCATGCAGTAATCTCTGCATCAAGCCTGTAATTTGTGATCAAGTTAAATCTCAATCCACATTCAGAATGTAAATAATGACAAACCTAAGCTTCTGTGGGAAGTTGCTTTAATGATTAATTTCTTTCATATCAGTAATGTTGACTTCCTTATGCAAGTTACAGAGCAGCACTTATTCTCGCATTAGTGTCAGCAGCACACAATGTTCTCATTCATAAATCAGAGCAGGCTTGAATTTACATCTTAAAAATGACTGAAGACAGTTGTAAAGGAGACATGACTACTAAAACAGGAAAAGCTTAATATTTCAAGAATCACTGACATGGAATAGACGTTCTCAGGTGTCGTTGTAGTCCATTTAATAAGAGAATGCCTCTAATCAAAGCAACTGTATACCTTAAGTGACAGTATTTCATTAATTAATACAGTGATCACATCCACCTATTTCTGTTAAACACCTGGGGATCCTTCACACTTAAAGATGTTAAAAGATTTTAACAGTTGCACATTTATTCAACATTTAAGTTTGATATGAAATTCAGATTTAAAAAAAAATCCAAATTGAAACTTAAAACTACAAGAAGGTGATGCCCCATAGCTTTGACATTCTCTGAGCAACAGCAGAAGCAGAGCCCCCTAGACCAACAATTGCTCTGTTTTTAAAGTTTAACTTGAAATTTTGAAGATTGATGGAATATTTAATGAGCACTTCTTGGCACCCTGCAAATTCTTATCTTCACAATAAACTGAGATACAGGAGACTTTTACAGATTTACAGTTCACATAACCTGATGCAACTAGATACCACAGCTGCATAAAAATGCAGACAAATAATAAAATTAAATCTGCAAGTGTTTGATAGCTACATAAAGACTTCTGACTATTCCACATGGTGATCTGTCTCAATTTTTTGCTACTAAATAACTAAGGGAGTATGATACTTAATTCATACATCGCACTTAGCTAGATATACTATGATGAATCATGCCAATTCAATTAAATCAAAGATTAAGACTTTGAATTTCACGTGTTTCAGTTTATTCTCTCCAATGGAAGGAACAAGGGAATGGTCCATCAGCAAGTTGTGGTTTTTTTCTGGAGGAGTTCAACTGCATAAATCTCGAAGCTTCCCCTCCCCCATCCCAACCTCCCCCACCTCTTGACGCTTACTTTTTAATGAGAGAGAGCAGGGTTACTATTAATGCAAATAACAAAACAATGCTGCCTTACATTTCATACACATTCATCTATTTCAGCAGTTGCTCCAAGGTGTATTCAAATGACTAAGGAGGAACCTGAATTAACTTCCCACCCTACCCCTAAACTCCTGTTTTAAGCATTGTTTGGGAACACCCATGCACTGATGGAAACTAATGCTTTAGCAATCACCAAGCAGATCATTTGTTGACACAGAAGACAGTAGTTCTTCACATGCAGCAGCTGGTACCAACAAAACAGCTACTAAAAATTCACTCATCATACAGTCACAAACTGCTAACGAGTAAATATCACTGGCATTTGTGTATAATCACATTGGCTGTAGTGTGTTATTGGCACAAGACTGTTCTCAAAGTTTAAGAAGTTCACAGACGAGTTAGCAACTTACGTCCAAATCCAATTCTCTTGGATTCTTTTTGTCACTGAAGTTGTAGCTATTTCTGTTGGAGATGATACAGCCTTGTTATTTCCAAGCCCCATGTCATATATGCACAATTATTCTGAAATAACGATTACCAACTGATGTAGTTGAAATTTCCTAATAGTTTTAGTGTCCTTTTTGGATACAGTTGTTTCTCCTTTTCCAATGCCAAAAGATTTTCTTTCACTGCTATCTAGAAATGTGGAACAATGCCTGTCCTGCACAGGACTGCATTTTCATCATTGTACTAATTACATGGATGGGGATCACAAGTTATGAGGCTTTCAGAGTTTAAGGTTTCAGTTTCTGGCTTGTACACGCACATTCCAAAATGGTACAATATTCAGGTAGAACCCTGAAGCCAAAACAGAAAATATAGCATATGAAAGGTGGGGGGAGAAGCAGCACTCTCAAGACACAGATGAATATGAAATTCACTCAACATCTTCCACTGGAAGCAAGTGAAGTAATTTCTCAACTGATAATTTGCCTGTAGAAGATTACTCCTTTGTGCATTAAACCAGGGAGGAGCAGAAGTATGCTGCTTCTGGTCCTCACATATGGTGATTCTCCACATCAAGAACTCCTTTTTCTATACCTCATTCCCTCTTCTTCCCCCTCCCATGAATTTTATTCTCTTAAGTGTCTTGAATGATTTAGGAATAACTAAGTCCATTAACAGTTTTAGTGGTCTTTCCAGGGTGATGAAGTGGGGAAGGAAAGTGTTCATCTACTCTTTCACTTAAACAGTACCTGCTGTACTGTTATGTGAATGTGAGGTTTAATACAACTAAAAGGAGAAAACTATATGTCACTTCCAAATCTTCTCCCTGAAGACAAACAAACACCAAAAAGGTGTTAAGTGCTTGTGTTAACCAGAAGGAACTGTTGACAAAAAATAATGCAACTGTACGTACAATCCATTGTGATAGATTTTTGACACACAGTTTCTTTGTTAGTTACCATGTTCCATAGCTCTTACAAGAAGGCAAACAAAAATGAAGTATTTTTAACAAGTGTAGTTTACTGTTACTTGCAAATTTCATGTCATTTTAACAAGGACACCTTCCCTCTCACAAAGCTATCTAATCAGAAATTTTAAAGAAAAAAAAAAAATCCACCTTACCTGTGATTTTCAACTGGTTTGTATAAAACAATCCACAGAGAAAGCATCCTTTTCAATAAAAGGCTGTGAAGCATTTCCATTGATATTGCTACAGCTTTGCTTTATCATCAAAATAGACTTTGTAAGAAATCTGTCTATAACAAGTGATGTTTCAGATTCCGCTATCCACTCAGCAGCCAAGCACTAACAGAATGTCACAGCTTCAGAACCTCAGACCATTCACAGCACCCAGAAACAGCTATCATGCCTGTGAAGATGGCAGCTCCAGTCCACACTATTTTGACTTTAGCCTCACATTCTGTTAACATGGACATAGACAATTAAATTAAAACACATTTTCTCTTCTGCAAGGAGCTCTGTTTGCTTTGCCACCAACTTAGTCATTTACAGTTATCCTTCAATCTAGTTGTAGCTGTCCAGCACCTGATAGAGACACTCTGGCCAAGCATTCAAGGACGTAGGATGTACACCCTACTGCTCAACAGCATCTTTGCTTTGTTTCTATTTAACAGAATTCTTTGAACCTTCTCAGCAACTGTGGTTTAAAATAGGATTCTAAGCAACTCCAACTGAAAATGTTTGCTTTGGCTGGTAACAGATGCCTGCGCAATCTTAAAATTAAAAGCATTAGCTGCTCTCATATTCTGATCCTTTTCTTAGTATGTGTGATCTTGTGCCTCTTGGTCCACATCCATTCATTTTCATGTCTTAAATATTTTCACGTTGTATGTTACAATATGCTCCAATCACAAGTAGGTGGGAAGAAATAGGGTAGTGATTACTAAATATATGTCCCAAAAATGGAGACATCCAGTGGTTTAACATCTTTCAGCTGCAAGTATGACAGCTCCTGCCTTGGCCTTAAAATTTCTAGTCACAAGAGTATTTCCAAATATTATCTGGTGATGCTCTCCCAGCAAAACTGCTCCTTTCTCCAGGTACATCTGTAGTTTTAATTTCATTCTTCTGTACAATAAATAAAAATTATAACTAACAAGATCATTTTTACTCTTTTTTTTCTAGTCCTCCTTTACTTATAAAGCCCTGGAATCTGAACTAGATCAAGATTCCACTGTGCTTCATGGATTTCTAACGCTTCTTCAAACTCATGACAGTAAGTCATAGCGCACTTATATTTGGGTCTGATATTTTGTCTGCACAATTACACTGACATTTTATTTGCTGCAATATCCTGACCTCTTAAACATTTTGACTGCCATTCAAAAGCAGCAAGGGGATTGTAAGTGCTGTGGCATAACTAGTTGCATTCTGTTGGAAGACATCCGTGCTACAGGTTGCCTAAACCATAAGTATTCTCATGCCCCCAAAAAAGTCTGTTTTCTCTGCATGTAAGGCATCTGCAACAAAAATTTACTGCTAATTTAGGTTTTCAGTTGCTAAAAACACATTTCTTACTTCAGTAGAAGTGTTTTCTTGTTTGAACAATGAATAAGCATGTCAAGTTCATCAACAAGTTTTTCTGGTAGAATTTAATAAAAGAGTGTAAGAAAAAATTAGTCTCTAGATATACAATAGCAAGATTTAAAAATGTCTTACATATATATGTTTGAGGAAGAGGGAAAGACAAAGTTTTGCTAAACAATATCGCCAGCTAGTAACAGTAAATCTCATTGAAGAGTTTCACAGTACTATGGTGTGTGTAGACATTTCAGTCAATTATCAAGCAAGTTCAGTTACATAGACAAGAAACCCTAAAATTCAAGCAAGGGGTTTTTAGTTCTAATCTCTGTTACATAAGATTATATTTGCCTTCATGAATTCACATAAAAGGGCAATGTACTTTTAACATATGGGACTAAGGAACATACAGTATTATAGTTTTGTAGTCAAACCCAAAGAAAACAACAACAAAGGATGGGTATTTGAACTTTCTCCCAAGCCAGAATAACTGTATTCTACCAATTTGGTTGAAACAGTGAAATGCCATATAGACTTGTATTACCACAGATGGAGATTATGTTTTATGAAATAACTTTAGTCACCTTGGCAGAGAATACCAAGGTTTGAGAAAAAAAAACATGTAACCCCTTCCCACCCAAAGTACAAACAAGGAGATTCCTTTCACAGTGCAATCTCTTCATGGCAATTACAAATCATCATGTTGTACAGAAATGCTTGAAACACAGGCTTCAAATATCATGATGAACCCAGACACTAGAATCCTGGGAGTGAGTTACAATTTTCAAGTCTGTCACTCAAGACAGTGAAATCTAGAACATAAACCCCAGTTAGGAACTAGGAAAACCCTTCCTCTTCTATCTCACCATTTTCAAGTGAAGGATGAAACATTCTTTCACAATCAGACCCTGAAACAGATCTTTTGAACTATCATGTGGGTCCCCCTGCCCTTGGAATTAGCCCTTGATCAGAGACAAGAACAAGGAGGAGAAAGAAGTGGTAATAATATATATTGTCAGGGGACTAAGATACTGGAGAGAAAACAGAAGAGAGAACATCAGTGAACAAATGTTCATCAGTTCTCTTTGTGAATTTTTGTTTACTAAAACACTCCTTGAAGGGTTTCAGCATCAAATTAACACTGTTATTTGTAATCAGTACTAGAAAAGTAATGAGACCTCTTTAAGATTATTGCACAAAAACCTGGCAGCAAACCATTAACAACCCTTTGAAATGCACATATAGATCAGTTTCTGAAACTGATTTACAGAATGTCTTTAAAGTATAAAATAAATATATTGTTAAAGAATAGAAACTAAATACAATTACTTTTATTTAAATCAAGTCCAGCAAGAAAATATTTCAATATGGCAAATACCCCAGCACTTGCTGCATGCATCCATAATCTAGCTATTTCATCATGAGTGTGATCATATTTTCATCCCCTCCCCAAAATGTATAACCTTGACAGGTAATGCAAAATAGATAAAATATAACATGAAGCATTTTCTTTTAATGTATATTCCCATTTTGGTATTTAACGCTTAATCTATAAATAGACGCTCTCAGACACAAGAATGCTTTGTAAATGTGTTATTGTGCTGTTTTAAGATTAAAATATTTTACATTAATAAGTCCAAAGCAGTTCATTCTTTAGTCATACTTCCAGTGAAAAAAAATTTCTATTTCATTAAGTATCAAAACTGGAATTTGCATTTTATCAGTAAGTGACTATATGCTGATGACTACTTCAATACATATCTAGTTCACAATAAGTATTGCTTATTTGAGTACTAGGTAAATACTATATACAGGTACTCAAAGAATAGATGAGAAACATCATGTAGTGCTACTGTTAAGAAAAGTTTTTAAGTAGTACAAAAATTTCCAATAATTTATATCCTGATTTTTTTTGTGTGCGCTACCAGGAAAAAATTGAAGGAGATTTAAAAAAAAAAAAAAAAGAAATCAGACTACTTATCCCAACTAGTCTCAGCTGAAGGAACAAACCCATCTATTTTTTAAACAGAAATGAAGTATTGCATATATTTAAGATTTTCTACTAATTGCAAATTTAATTTAACAAAGTAATATGGAGGCAGCATGTGGTAGATTTAAATTCATACAGTCTGTTAAAGTAATACACAATTGAAAATTAATGATCTAAAATCTTTAGAATCCTTTAAATGTGTAATTTCAGCGTAGTGCTACATATTGTTCTGTCTTAAAGGCTAAAATCAGGAATTTTTTATTCTCATGTTAACATAAGCAAAGCTCATCTGCACCTTCTCTTAAATGTTTTTAGCAGCATACTCAGCTTTATAAAGAGAAAAAGGCAAAATATTACCATAATTTACATATTCTAATAATCTTTCCAAGGCATTAAAGGACCCAGCTTGAAATTTCTATTACAATTGACAAAAATATATTAATATATACTTGCATTTACACTTTCAAAAATTTGTAGTTAATATTAAGTTGGCCTATGAAGCAGTAGTAAAGTGCAAAATATTTGGTATAGTATCTAGTAATTAACTTTCGCTTCTGTGGAATACAAATGAGTAAGCCTGGCTCTTCCATTGACAGATATGGTGTTTGATGGAGGACCAACCTGGAGGCAGGGGGGAAAAAAAGAGGGGGAAAAAAATAAAATAAATATTAACCTAACTTTTCAGATTCTTCTCTCTGTAGTATTTTACACAGTATTACTTCAAGGAAACAAACACTGTTACTTCAGTTAGCATTTTTCTCATTGCAATGAAAGACCTTCCATAGGATTTCTGAACAAAGCACATATGCTATGGAACCAGAAATGCAAGAAATTACTTAGAACATATTTTATCATCTCTAAAAGTTCTGTGTATAACTATTCAAAATACACGTCATTTTTTTAGTCCTTCTCCAGACCTTGTTGCAAAGAAATATTTGAAAAAACATCACTAAACTGAACACTTTTTATTAAATATTCAATAGAAGGGAGCACTTACAACTAACACTCCTTTATACCATGGTAATGTTTCTTTTATCAAGAGCAAACTATAAATTTTAGAATAGATAGCACCGATCTGATTCTCAGGGGAACTGCATAAACCAGCAACTCCAACTGGAGCTACTGTGAGCTGTGGCTACTCCACAGCCATGCAAACCACATACCACAGCGCACACATTACTAAATACAATGAGAACATTCTGAAGAGAAAAAATGTTTAAAAAGAAACCTCACTTGACCCATTTTAGGTTAGTAATTACTGAGGACCCTATTGAAAAGGTCAGCAACACAAAAGGCTACAGATCTCAGCATTTCTCAGCATTGCATATTCACAACATATTAAGTAAAACGGGGGGGAAGAAAGACTTTGGCTCATCATGCCAGCATTTTATTTTTTAATGATTCTCTCACAGAGCTGAAAAAAGAGCGAGTATAGTAAGAAGCAAAAAGAGAAGTATGCACCTGACAGACCTCTTTCACAATTCACATGGATCAGTTATTACTCCCTTAGTGCAGCATGATAGTGGAAGCTATGAAGTGAATGCATTTAAAAGGTCTTTTCAATAGTGGAAATCACTTTTGGGTGCTAATAAGTTATTGTTACAAAATGCTTCATTTCTCTGTCCTACTACTGCCAGTTCTCCATGTTAAACATAAAATGAGACCATGTTTTTATAAAATTTGCCATAGGCAAAAACCCCCTCTCTTTTTGCCGTCAGACATACCTAGTATAGGTAACCACATAATGAAGCTTTTGTTTTCTTTCTAGTAGAAACAGACTTCTTGAATTTTGAAAAGCACATTACGAATTTTATTTTTTAGTTTTAAGCTACGTTGCAGCAGCCATGCTGAAGTTTATTTGCCACAGAATCATAAAAACAGTTCACACGCTATGCAAAATAAATAAAGTTCAGTATTATTCAAAATGTAATTATGCACTTGAGGGGGAGTGTGGGGGAGCCCACCTTCACAAAAACATTCAAACTAAATCCAAATGGTATTTCTGGTAGAACAGCTAGATTTGACCTCTAAGAAACTCCGAACAATACAGCATTTTCTTAATCTTATCCTGGTTTTAAAGTGGCTGTGGTTAGTGACGTGCAGTTAGAAGCGTTCCTATGGTGTATTATGTACCACTTGTACTGCCTTTGAGGTCAAAAACTACTTGAGCATGCTTGTAACCTTCCTGAGAAACTGAATCTTCCTATTCACAGTAGAAATGATGGGAGGTCTACAAGCCTCAGAGAGACTGTTGCAGTGCCACACTGAAACAAAACCTTACGTATGAAATAAATTGTTCTAGTATTTGACCATCCACTGAGAGATTTTGACCCTAGGGAGTCAAAGACTTCCATAAAACCAAAAAAACCCCAAACCAACCCTCATATCCACCCACCATGTAGCATTTGTTTCTTTCAAGTGGGAAAGGGAAGAGAAACAAAAACTACTGACTTTAACCTTCTGCAATGAGAAATTCTCAATACAGAATGCAAAATATAAATGCTGGTCAAGAAAGCTGTGTGTGAGACTATCATTAAATTGTCTGGTTACAAATTTAAAAGAATACAGATTTTTAAAGGGTGCAATGTTTTACCCAATGGGAGAAGTATAGGTGAATTTTAGGTGAGAGAAAAAAGAAAAATTAAGCTACAGTTTTAACCTGAGGAGTTGGGGGAAGACGGTCCTACCAGGACTGTTGACAAAACATTGAGAAATATCTTACTAATGATACCGAACAGCAGTAGGAGGTCTGAAGTACATTTAAGAAGAATTAAGGACCTGATAGAGTCTAATAAAAAATACAATTTTCCAAACTTTTGTGTGTTATCTGCCTGCATAAGACTGCAGCTACTTCAGGTCTAAGATGAAGGATGTGCCTAAAACTATACCACTTCAAAGCATATAAACATCAATAATTGAGTATGTTCCTGATTTTATGAAAGAGATACTTAATCGATAACTTAGAGCTTTCTAATTAATTTCAGGAAGATTTCTAATCTAAGCTTTGCATGTGCATTCACCAGTTAATTCTGCAAAACTAAACTCTTCCCCCACCTCCCTTCCCATTGTTAAGAGACCTCCTGGCAGCACTTTGTGCTAAAGCTAACTGGTTCTAGTGTCAGGCATTAATATGGTAATTTGAAGGAAGTTCCATGAATTCATTGTTACGGTTGCAATGATGAAAACTCACCCTTTTCAATTTGGCAGCAGCTTCTCCAGAGCGGATTGCAGCCAGCAAGCTCTGGTGGATCTGTTCTGGGTCAGAGCGCTGGAATGTCATCGCGGTTTGTCTCTTAGTGACAGGGGGTGGATGGTCAGTGGAAGCACCTGACTGTGCTTGACTCTTCTGCTCGCTATTCACATTGCTGTCTTTCTATTAAGGGAAGAAGTGGGAAGAAAAACAAAACAAAAACCTTTAACATGAATTAGTCAGAAATGGAAAACTAACTCAACCTGGCACAAGATTGTGTATCAAATTGACACCATTCTAGTGTTTGCTTTATTCACAATTTCAGAGATCAGCCACATTTCCACTGTAGCATATAGCTTCCCCCTCAGATAATTATGCAGCAAAATTTTATACCCCATTCAAGTGTGTGTGCCATGATCATCTGAAGCCAAACTGATCACACTACTCAGAATTATATTTAAGAAATCAACACACAGAACATAAAGAACTAATCATAAACATCCCAAACTTAAAATAGGTATACACAGTATAAATGACTCTATTTAATTTACTGTTCTTTGAAGAGAGGGATGTTAATTATGGCAAGAAATAATTATTTCCAGTAATCTGAATGAGGTTGTTTTCACTTTAAGATTCCCTGTATTCCTGTATTTCATTATGATGCCGTGCTACTGCTAGACTACTATAGGTGATTACACTGTATTAATACAGTGCTTTCTGATCAGGAAGCAGTTCAGAGACTAGCCTCTAGAGTAGTCCCACTAGATGACAGTGGATCAACTATTAACCAATATTAGACATAAATTTTACCTTATCCATTATACTATTTTGCGACCCCCCTGTTATGGCCTGCAAGGAAGGCGTTTGCACTCGAGGCACAGAGGTAGCTGAGGAGAGTTCAGCTGCTGAAGCAGCAGAGGGGAGTTCAACAGGAAATTCCTCTCTCGGTGCCTGGCTAGTGATTGTACGCGTCTTATTGAATGACTGTGACCTTTTGACTGCGGATGAGACAGCAAGAGCAAAAGGGGATGGTCTCGAACTGGAGTATGGCTTTGGAACTGCAAAAGTTCTTAGAGTTCTTAGGTTCAACGGTGCTGGTGGACAGGAGGGAAAACTTGAAGGTTTATTGCTTTTAACAGGAGAAGTGGAGGATTCAATTTTTTTCCCATCATCATCATTTTCTTCATCTGCTGGAGGAGACGAAGTACTTGACTTGTGTAAAGGCGAAGTTGGATCAGGTGATGAGATTTTTTTCCCCATCTCTGTATTCTTAGCTTCATTTTGAATGCAATTAGGAGTACAACTGGTATTTCTGGCAATTGCAGATGTCACATAATGACTTGAAGCTCTTCGTTGCATCTGCAGATAAAAAGAACTAGGCTTTGTTGTAGGACTTAATGCATTTGACTTATTCTGTGTCTCAGAAGCAGCATTTGTATTATCCAAGCTTAGCACCAGTGGGACATGGTGTTTGGAAGACTCTGTTTCTGTCTGATTGCTCTCAGTAGTGATCTCAGCTCCAGACACCACAGCATGTTTAGAAATGCTGTTTGCTCTGTGCAGCAGATCATTTGCTGCTGCAGGTTCATTTTGTGAACCAACCTGTAAATGACCCACACTTTTTGGAAGATGAGGAGTTTCAGCTTGCACTATGAATTCTTTGGGGTCTTCATGTTTCAGAGAGTTTTCCAAAGTAGATGCCTCTTGATCCTTATGATCTGACGGAATTTCTGATTCCCAGCTCTTCATTATTTCTAAGGATTTTGGAGGCACTATTTTATAAGTAGTCATCCCAATTTTTGGTATGTAATCCCTTGTAATTTCATTAGCAGGCCTGGGTTTAGGTTTGGCGTCCTGTCTATAAAGAGGGTGACCTTTTACGGGAGAGTCATCTGGAGTTTTTGCTGTTGTTTCTGGTGAAGCAAAATTACTGCCATTTATACAAATGTGACTCTGATCTTTTATGGAAATTACTTTTTCATGGGTAACTTCTTGTCTCTCAAGATTTTGTTCTGTTAAATTATCTTCATCCCCTTGCATTCCATGAATCACTTGAAGAAGGGAGTTGTTTACATCTCTATTGAGTTGAGGGACCAGTCCTCTGAATGTGGATGATTCACAACCCTGAGGAACAATAATTTCTTTCTGTGTAGTCCTTCCCAAATTGCTATCCAACAGACCTGTCTGGATTGCAACATCCTGAGTTTTTACTGTGTCCAAGCTGGTTTGATTTGTTTTCTCATCTTGCTTTTCTGGAATCATTTGAGGATAATTCCTATGACTTACAGAGATGTCATTTTTACATGTCTGGCAGTTTAATAGTCTGTCAACGTCAAGCTTGTTATTTTCTCTAAAATTTACTGTTTTAATTTCAGCTGATTGAAGTTCTTTAACTTCTTCTGTTGTTGGAAAGAGTTTTGTATCACTGTGATCTTTAAGAGAGATTCCAAAATTAATATAAATGCCAAAAAGATTCAACCTTCCCCCTTACATCATGAAGCCCCACATCCAGTGTACAGAAGTACAAGGACTGGCACCTCACTGATGTTAAAGTTTTCCTTAACACTTACTTTTAAAGGCTATTTAAAAATACACTTATCTTTGACTAATATTACCAAATAATAGTATTCCAACTCGAGTAGTCTTCTTTAATTATCAGGCAACTGGTGCTATGCAACAACTTCATAGAAAAGTCTATTCTAGAACCATTTAAAAAGTGCTAAATGAATTTCAGTTGGTTATATGAGCATCAGCATCTCAAGAGCTCACGACTATTCAATATGAAGTTAGATGCAATTTTTATTTACTTCCACACTTTTGTGGCTTCTGCTCTTTGGTTTTAACATTACAAACGTTATTTGTCAACTATTGTACAAGGAAACAATTTGAAAACACATGGACAAAAGCAGTTTTCTAACTCTATTTTTCCAACTGTTTTTAGCAGGTGTGAAAATGCAATTTTTTACTCCTGGACTAAACACACAGCCCTTTCCAAAACACTGGAATATTTGGATCAAATTGTTTTGAATACAATATTAGGAAAAAAAAATAATTCTTGAGGAATAATCATATTTTAAGGAAAAAAAAATCTCATTTCAAGTATACTATAAGATAGCAGTTAAAACTTGTATCTCATATAAACAGGACTCATGCAGCATGTTGTTATGATTTATAAACAGAGATGTGCATAATATAAAAGACTATGGAAGGCCTAATATATAAATCTGAAAATCAGTGTCACAAAAGGGTAAAATAAATTAGTAAGTTCACTAAATCCACAGAAAAATTTATGATCCATTAGATGCACAGGATGTTGGCATTTCTTTTCAAATCAGCATGTCACTTTGTTCTATTTCTGTTTAAAAATATTTGCATTTTCATGCAGAAAACTCATACTAACTTTGTAAGCATAGAACAACTGATGGCCTCTCCTTCCCTGCTGCAGTGCCCATGTCACACCATGTGGCAGGACAAACTTTGTGTCCAGCCTTCCCTCCCTCAGCACTGCTCCACCCACAGTGCCCTACAACAGCACGATGAAACTTTGACTACTGCTATAATAAAAAATTATTAAAAATAAAATCCTGAAAAAAATCAAAACTGCAGTCAATTCTTGTCACCTCATCTCAGAGGATACCCCAGAGCTAGAGAGAGTATAAAGAAAATAATCTGATGATGGCAATTCAAGAGTTGACTGTATTGTCATTTTTCTCAAAGGAATAGAAAAGCTCTCTTCAACCTTGCTTTGAAGTACTAAAAATGAGTGGGAACTACTCACCGTCAGTTTTATTTTGATCCAAAATTCTAAGCTTCCTGTCTTTTTGAAACGCAGCTTGCTCACTGCTTATCATAGTCTGTAGTCCTCTGCAAAGCACAACAGTACATTAAATATGCTGCTATCATTCATTTCAGCAAACACAAGTAACGGTGCAAGAGAACTGGCAATATTCTCCAAACACAGATGGACAAAATAGAGTCATTCTGCCAAACACTGGAGTACTCAACAGAATAGATTTTTTTTTTTTTTTTTTTAACAAGAGGAAATGCTGCTATGATATTTTACCAAAATGCAGCCTCACTCTCTTCTGTATAAGCAGATGGTCAGTTTCCCTTTCTCTTCTCCCCCTCCTTTTGTTTATTCGTGCAGTTTGAACAAGCCCCTTTCCAGAAACAACTAAGTTTCAGTGAAGCCACAACAGTTTATCATTCATATAACAATGCTCTTCTATGAAGTGTTTTAAAACATTTCCTTGACTTTGTCCCCAACACAATATACAGGAAGCTGCATGAGATGCTGACTGCATATGAACGCATGAACTGTGTGGTACAGACTTTTCAAAATAGTAATGAAAAATTGTCTGTCCCTTTCAAGAAATTCCTCGAGAACAACAAAGAAACATGCATGTAACATATTGCAAACTAAATGTTTTGCAAATGCATACAGTTTATGTCCTTAGATCATGGCGGTCAAGAGAACTGCACAAATGCTGAATAAACTCCTCATCTTTTTTGGAGGAAATTTTAAGTCCTTGCCTTAAAAAGATAAATGAAAAGGCCAAAATACTTAAAATTTCTCTTTAAAAATATTATTAGAACTTCAAACTTACATCTTTGTTAAAGTTATTTTTATTTTCTGTAGTTACAAATACTGGCATTGTGAAAAGTCCAGTTCATTTGCCACATCAAATGTGTTAGCTGTCAGGAGCCAGTGCCTTGAGCTGAAACATCTGCTTTGAATCATTTGAATTTATAAATTCGTCAATAACCATCCATCCTCGTGTTGCTCGTACAGTCCAAAATATACTCTAAGTGTCCAGTAAACCACTAACCAGGAGCATACATTTTCAAAATTATTGTTGGAAGAAAGTTAAATCTCAGTCCTGCACTCTGTACTCTTGCTTATCTCGCACAGCTGAGGGACTGAATTACAAGTTCTCACACAGGCTGAACTGTGGTTTGTTGGGGTTTTTTTGTTTGTTTTTTTAAAAAAGGGGGGGAGGGGAGGAAGCCATAGAATACCCCAGAGTATCATTATAGAATATACAGTGGTTTTGACTGGACTATTACACATATCCGTGGTTTGATTAAAAAGCACTTCTTCAAAGTAACTAGATCTTATATAAAAGATCTGAATTATCAAAAGGGTTCCAGAAATACAATGTCAGAGAAATGCTAGTCCTCATTCTGGAATCCCCATGATATTTCAGGAAAGAAAGGACTGCCAAATTCTGAAGTTAGAGGACAGTGCATGCTAGATGATACTCACCAGGATTACAGGCCATGAAAGACTACCACAAGTTAGTAGGGGAAAAAAGAAACACTCCCTGGCCAATTGGCCAAACCAACCCATTAACACAGTAACACAGGACTGATAATTTGCAGGTTCAAGAAAACTTAAAAATAACTCTTGGCTGATCCTCCTCCTTGTAGATCCCCACAGAGCAAATGGCACAGACTTGTCAGGACAGAGCACCAGATTTTTGCAAAGCCCATTTGGCCTTGGACTGGCAAAAAAGACCCTTGAAATACAAGTCAAAGTTTTCCCTACTACTTTGAAAGTTCTTGGCTACTAGGGCAGTCATTTTGGCTTCAGTACAATAATTGAAATAGTTCTTCTTTCAATTTAATTTGGGAACAGTAGCCAGTTTAATTGCCCGAGGGAACAGAGAAATAGTGAATTACATTAACACAATGGGACTTCTCTGGACAATCAACATTTATCTCAAGCAGGCACTAACTCATGTTGGAAACCTGCTGAGTCAGGTAGTTTAACA
Organism: Strigops habroptila; assembly: GCF_004027225.2. Classification (NCBI taxonomy): domain Eukaryota; kingdom Metazoa; phylum Chordata; class Aves; order Psittaciformes; family Psittacidae; genus Strigops; species Strigops habroptila. Next base: position 22,305,550 of record NC_044281.2, on the reverse strand, counting down.
AACATGCTGAAGGGCAAAGGTACAACATCACCAGAAGGGATAAAAAGCGGTTAAGGAAACTAATGCATTTATTCTTTAAAAAGGCAGAATTAACTTGTTTTCCTGAGAGCAGATGAATCGAGACAGGTCAAGACAACTGGCTACCATAGAAGCAAAGGACAAAAGAAAAATTAAAACCAAACCAAACATGCAAGCAATAGACAACTGTGCCCAGAAGAACAGAAGTGGCCGATCTACCTGTTTTTCCCCAACTGCAAGAATGAATTTGTAAATTTTCATTTAACTAATCAATCCAATTATTTTGGCAGCATGCTGCTCTAGTAAATATGCTGGGTATTTTAGAGCCAGGTTCAGCTTTTCTGGGGTCCAGCTGTTTGAGTAGTTAGGAAAGGAAGGCTTAAACAGAATAGCCTGAAGAACACTTCTTTGTCATTTTTGTTGAAAAGCTACATGAATTACTGTGCACAGAAGAGTGCTACAAATGAAAGCTAAGCATATTAAGCTCATTCCTCTCTCACAATTCTCTATTCTGTGCTCCACAATGAAACAGCACTCTACTTTTTTTTGCCTCCCCCATTCCCTCCCTAATGCTCCTTTCTTTGTCACAAAACGTACTTACTTGCCATCTGTGCTCATATTTTCTTGTTTTTCTTCCTTGAAGCTTTGTGAGTTGTCTACAGAAACACTGCCAGGAACTGGAGCTGATGAAGCAGGATCATTTTTTTCAGTCTCCAGTGGTACCTCAGCAGAGCTGAAGGCTGCAGTAACCTCTCGTATCCCAAGAGAGGTACTTGTACTTTCACTGTCCTCTCTCTGTTGCACACTCCTCTCTTCCCTTTCATCAATTTCTTCCAAGCTGTATTCTGAGCTCCTTACACCTACACTCACAGAAAGGAAAAAGAAGAAAAAAGAAAAAACCCCAACAAAATATGAAACCACCCACAGCTCTCAATGCACAGCAGAGATACAAAGGGGCTGGGGAAGTTCGCCTAAATAGTTTGAAGATGAAAAACTGAGACTTCTTTTTATAATTCAAGTTTAAAAAAAAAAAAAAAAAAAGTAAACCAAACTAATTCAGAGTTTTGATGCCACAGTATTTTCTGGTTCTTTCCAATTCTGTCTTCTTTACATGTGAGAATACGCTCACCGCCATGATAGTGTCCATCTGTTTCTGAATCTGTAACTACTGTATAACATTTTCCTTTTTAACTCAAGTACTGGATTAGGAGAAATCAAAATATATTTAACAATATTATAATTCCAAATTTCATGGAGGCAAACAATTTATTTTATTCAGATTTCTAAATACTTTGGTTAGATCTCCAATGAGGTTTAACATTCATGGTTCTGTTATACCAGAGTAGGTATGTTAGAGAACTAAAGAGCAAACCAAATCTCAATTTTGCCCATGGTTTGAACAAATTTGACCACTGCTATAAAAAATTTCCCATAAGTATCCTAAGTGTATTAAAACACAGTTAGAAGTGTCTTGTGCAGTTCCCTGTGTTACAGTAGAAATACACAAATAAAGTACATAGAAAAGTGTGAAACCACAAAAAAAAAGAATTTTTCAGCAGAGCATAGTTAAACTAAAAGGTTCAGCTACTGGATTAGGACACACAGAAGTCAGTGTACCTGAAGTTAAACTAATAAATCCACCTATTTTAATTTCCAGAGGAATTAACCATCTCTAGCTTCCCTGACAGTAAGCTTCCTGTAAGATGATGATTCACATTTTTCAAATATTAATAAAGTAGAGCACACAATTAACCTCTTGGCTTTGCAACCTGCATTCTATAACACAAAGAAGATAGTAATTCCATCTATAAAGTACAATATGGTGCCATGGAAGGCTACTGGCTCCAACTGAGCCATACAAGCAGTGCACTCTGCCTGACCTGACCAGGGTATTCCTGTCAGCTTTGCATGAACCAGTACGTGTTAGGGACAGGCCATGCACTTGGGCAATTAGGTTTCAGACTTTTCTCATTTGTACTACTAAATTTCCAAGTGTAAACCAAGACTAACGATGAAAACAAAACACTGGCTTAAAGCAAGCAATACTGGAAAGCAGCAGATCCTAGAGGACAGAAAATCTTAGACCGACTTTTTTTTGCACAGACTGGTATGCTACAATGCTTCCAGTACTTCTAGAAAAGTACACTTATAGAAATATAACAAAGGACTGTATATATTGGAGAAAGTGTCCATATAGAACCTAACTTTGATTTTTCCAATAGGGTCATTAGTTAAGAGTTCACTAATACCAAAGTTACTCATTTACAGTTACAGGGTAACTACAAAAGCCAACTTTTTCCTACTTAATTGTAGTTTTTTGTTTTGCACTCCTCTAAGAATCCTTAAGAATTTGCTATTAGTAAGGACCTTCTCTTCCTTTCCACCTACCCTCTTCCCCTGCCAAACCCTTTCATCTTCAGCTAGAGAATAGTCATGCCAACAGCTTTATACTTTGGGAGATGATTTTAGTGATAGAAGTATGATTTTATGTGTGCAAAGATAAATATATGTCACAAGGCACAAAGAAAGCATAACAGAATGTGGGCAAACAACAAACCTGCTTTGACTTTGCCACACCCCCATAACCAGGTCTCAAGAACACTGCCTTCTTCACCAGTGAGAACTATTATGCCATGGGCCCAAGCCATCACCAGCAACAGGAACAACAACTAAGTAACTTCAGTCTAAATACTCTGTGGAAACCTGAATTATGCAACAAAGCACAGCCAGGACTTCTGATAAAACAAATGGTAAGCATTCTGGAGTTGCTGTGGCTTTGTGCCTGGGCACTGCTGTCATCTCTTTCCTCTGGAAAGAAGTCTAACAAAGGCTGAGTTGTACCTATACTGATGGGATGGAAACGTAGCTTGGGTTGGTAGGAGACATTCCTGCTACGTGAAAGTCTGTCCTTTGCTGTGCTAGGAAAACTTCCAACCTTTGGAGTGGACTAACCTGACTGCAAATGTGTAATACCAAACAAAACCAACCCTCACACTTTTCCCAAAGTGTTGTACTTCGTTTATCAGCATAATATCAGCCTGGCTTTGAGTTAATTTCAGTTACTGGTTTTTCATTTGTTACTGGACGCCATTCCAGACCTGGGCCACCACTGCTGCAGCAGAATAAAGTCTGAATGCATTCGATACGTAAACAATGTTTAACAACTTACATCATGCAGTTAACTCCCCAGAGGAAGTGTTCAGATTTTATGACTTTTTTCCAAACACTCAGTTTAGAATTTTTATATGCAACATATCACTTCGAAGTACGTATGGCAATGCTGGCTACATACTGTTGCCTTATTGCTTATATGCTTTATATGTAAATCCATATATAATATAAATTGCAATTTTGTCTGTGTATAATTTATTCTCTATGAACATTAGTCATTGAGTTTTAAATTAGCCCTAAAAGAACATTATTAAAGCCTATAAGATGACATTGCAAAGACATACCTGATGAGTGACATACTAACTGCAAGTCTCCTTTGAGTTAATAAGAGTAATCTTTTCACAACAGAGAAAAGGCTGGCACTGCTCTATGAGCCATTATGCTTGTAAGCACCAAAGCCAGGAAGCTTCACTACATCATGCAAATCTGCCAGTATTTCTGCTCTTGACTCTACAGTCCTTAACAAGGTTCTTAAGAGATACTGTAACCAAGAAGATTGTATAAAGGGGTTTGTTTGATGGAAATTATTTATGAATCTGTAATTTTATAATTATTTTTTAAAAACACTATTTCACCCTCTTCACTAGAAAAAAGACTGAGCATTAATTAAACTTTGGGAAGGGGAACAAAAATCATAATTAAGAAAAAAAATTGTTTATAATCCCAAATGTTCAAATTAATTCTCTGTCAATGTTTATTCTAGTAGATGTACGCCTTCAAACTACTTTTGTCAAGGTACAGGCTGTTTTTATACCATGGGAAAACTGTCATTTTGCAACAGAATTGTTGTCTATTCCAAATTATATAGCATAGTTCCATTTAATACATACATATCTATTAGCTAGGTACTACTTAGACACCAAATTGAACATTTGTAATGGTTCATTACAGGGCAGAAGGTAATGCTATATTTGCAACTTAACTTTTTTTGCCTATTTGCTAGAATAGCAATGCGTACCAGAACAACTTTGGGAATGCCAGTCATGGCTGAGCAAAAACTCACAATGCTTCTAGAAGCATGACAATCAAAGCGCTATTAATCCAAATGGAAGGAACTACTGAGTTTATGTAAAGTTAAAATTATCTCCAACTTGGCAATTAAAGATATATTGAACTATTTTATGCATTTAAAACAATACCCAAACATGCATAATTTTCAGACTAGGAATAGGACAAATGTGCGGTAACTGATTTTACTGCAGGTGAATGTTGGTTCTCACAGCGTGATGGGCTTTGCTGAAAGGACCCTCTGCATATAGGCCTCAGGACAGTTTCAGAGGTGCCACCAGAGAGCAGCAGTATCCCATGAGACAAAGAAAAAAAAAAAAAAAAAAAGAAATGCAATGAAGCTGTGCTATGTGACTTGTCTCTACATTTAAAACAAAAACACGCATTGCATTAAGTCTTCAGCAAAGGCGTTGCATGAAGACAGCAGCAGCAGAATGAAGACTGTCACTAACTGCAGAAGTAAAACCCAGGGCTCAACACATTCTGTTCTGAGCCCAGTGAAGATCCTTGCATTTTTCTATTTCTTTCCGTTACAGTTCAAATTAAAATATTTAATTACAAACCTTAAATGCCTCAAGAAGAAATTCCTATATCTATGGAAAAGCAAACAAGCCATTTCTATGAAATTCAAGGTTGTTTATCTGTGCAGCACTCAGGCCTTACAGCAATGGGAAATGCAGACATTCTAGCACAGATCTATAATCTTAATATAGAAACAAGCTCAAGAAAACAAAAAAACTTGATCTTAAATCATAGCATGATAACTTTGCTCATCATCTTAGACCCATCACATGTAGATAAACAAAGTTTTCAACACAGAAAATTAAGTACTAATAAATATCACTAAGAGCCACTCACTTAGAAGTGAAAGGAGAGGTTACAGCTTCATTACACCTTCAGCCTCAGACTTTACAGTATAGGTTCATACTTTGCATTTATTAAGATACGTATTATTTCTATTACAGGTCTTTTCTGACAAATTATATAAATTGCCTTAAACACAAACCAAGCCCAAATTTACAGATTACTGGGGTTTTTTTTCCCCATTTGCCAGAGACCTAGGATGTCAGGTGACTTATTCAACTCCTGTGGTACATTTGTGTTTTACTGCTCCAACCAATTTGATTGGCATCCTGAAAAAAACCAGCTGGAAAACTACTAAGAGTTCCTGTCAACTAGTCCAGGAACTCATATAATGCCAGTGGCACTCCACATGCTTACTGTTTATGTATTTCATTCTTAGTGAAATACATTGAAGAGTGGTTTTTCCAGACTGCACTGGCATTGATTATTCTAAAAGCTTTTACAAATTTTAGAAGACTCCTAGATGCTCTATCTTGTATCTAAACCTTACAGCCTGATGCCTACAAACAACAGTGTTTAATAGTACAAACTGCATAAATTGAAAAAGTATTCAGCAGCCGAAGAATTGAATTTTAAACAGCTGTTCTTTTATGTATCACATTTTCTCCACAGCACCCAATAAATGATTTAATGTATAAACCACTATTTATGCATACAGTTTATATTTACAACTTAAGTTTTCAAAGGCTGTTCAGATGCAAATCAAAAGGCAGGCATGGATTTGCTCCTACCCCTAGGTTATGCAGGTCAAGGGCAGCACAGAGCAGGGTTCTGAAAACAAGACTGGGTTTTTGCTTTTGAAAGGCTTGTTATGAGGTATACAAAAATCACAGAAGTTCTGGCTTATTCTTCTCTACAGCTTGTGGAGGAGGAGGTAAAACAGGGATAATGTTTTGTTTATTAAGTGCAAAGCACAGAGACCAAGACAAAGTATACTGTACACTTTTCTGTAGACAGTAAAGGTAAAACATCTTTATTTTAGAAAGCCACATTTGTACTTCAAAGGAAAAGTTAATCGGAAGCGTTAAAATGAGTTCTATACTTATGACATATCTGTAGTTATAGTAATTTACTGCTATGAATTATCATAGTTTGCTATGAAGTAGATTTTATCAACACATTTGGAGAAGAACCAACCTGTTTCAGACTGCATTTTGGTGGCTCTTTCTTCCACTTTAGTAGGGGCTGGTTCTATTGATTCTGTTACCAGAAAAAGTCAAGTAAGAAGCTTTTTTGTTGCCTCAATTTCCGCATCAACAAAAGTTCTAGATAAAATGTTAAATTGTGATCTTACAGACTTGTGAGTTCCTTAAAAATGTAACTTCTCTTAAGCAACTGATGCTTATTGTCACATTTCCCAGGTATTTTAATCTCAACTCAGGTATTTTTGAACCAGAGAATTGAATTTTTGATCAAACAGAAGAATTACAGAAGACCAATACCACACGTTCTCTAAATTCTTCTTCTCAGTCCATTTCCTATTAAACCCTCTCTGATCCAGAGAAGCTAATCTTCTCTCCCCACCCAAGCTGTCCATCTGATTAGCACAAACACAAGTTATAGTTAACCTAACTATAACTATTTTGGTATTTTCTGGTTTGTTTTTTTTTTTTTTTTCCTGAGCTGTGTGCCCTAAAACCTGCCTACTTTCTCACATTTGTGGGAAAACAATGGAGGACTGGTGAGGAGGACTGTACACATGCTCAAAGTGACTTGCAGCTGGGGTGCAGAAAAACACATATATGATACTAACTATTATTCAGTCTTGTGTGCTTGACAAGTAGAACATCTCTGTTTAGATAACATAGGCCTGTGATAGACTGAGAGGCACCCTATTAAATATGCTTGAGATTCATGTCCTGCTACAGGAAAGATCAAAGCACAATGGTAAACTACGCCTGCATAAATCCCTGAAATAGAGGCTAAACCAGCAAGTTCGGTGATCCTCTGACATGAACATGGACCGAGCTCCATGGTGCCTGCGTCCCTGCATGTGTACCTCTGCCCAGATGCTGCTCCAGAGATCCCCTAGATGATGAGGTAATGAAAATAAAATTTACTCTTTGCATTTCATACATGGTTTTGTGGCTGTTCCTGCATCCTGCCTATGCTGGCTAACACGCACTACATGAGCTAATCTCATAAAGTGGTATTACTGCTCCTTACAATCTGAAGATGTTTGGCAATCATATTTTTGTTTGAAGGTCTTATCTCATAAGGTGGTATTTCTTTAATGTTTAGCCAACTTGCCATACCTTCTGTTGCCTCCCAATTAAATAGCATAAAAAGATTACCAGTCTCATTACTGCCTTGGCTTTGATCTTCTGGTGCTCGAGAGGGTGGTGAGGGTGCTTTGCGCTTCATCCTTCGTAGAGAGGAGTTCACGGAAGCGGTGTCACTGAGTGGCAGAGAACCTTTCCGTACTAATCCTGGAGGGGCCTAAGAAGGGAGACAAGGGAGGAAGAAGATTATTAGTCATCAAAGAAAAACAGTAGAATAGCTCCAATAATTATTCTCCAAAACTGTTTATAATATACATTTGAGAAAGAAATAATAGGACAAGGGGTAACAGTTTCAAACTTAAACAGGGGAAGTTTAGATTAGATATAAGCAAGAAGTTCTTTACAGTGAGGGTGGTGAGACATTGGAATGGGTTGCCCAAGGAAGTTGTGAATGCTCCATCCCTGGCATTCAAGGCCAGGTTGGACAGAACCTTGGGCAACATGGTTTAGTACGAGGTGTCCCTGCCCATGGCAGGGGAGGTGGAACTAGATGATCTTAAGGTCCTTTCCAACCCTAACTATTCTATGATTCTATGATTCTATATATCTATTACCAAACATATTATGTTTCTCATCTTAATTCATCCAAGGACTAGTTAAAAAAAAAAAAAAAAAAACCAACCCAAAAAATTTCTAGAGTAATTGAATATATTCACAAAGTTACAAGATACAGCAGTAAAAGAAACTTGGTTGTTACATATACCATAAAAGAGAATTTTAATTCTTTTATGCCCAAAGGCTATTCTACAAAGCCCAAATAATTCTTTTCTATAAGTAGCTAAAAATTATTGTGGGAAGAAGATTGAACTATACATCACTGCAATGATATGTCACAAGACTTCCTTCTCCATTCCTTCAACAGCAGCCCTAATTGGGCTATATATGTAGTTATTAGGATTTTTTTCCCTGCTTCAAATACTCGAACGTTTATAGAAGTTTTTTGAATGCCAGCTTCCATAATACTTACTGAAGTTAAATTGTAATAAGCTGTAAAAACTGTAAAACCTAATGATGTTAAAGTGTAATAATAACCTCATTATTGTAGCAAAAACACCCACAACTTTTTAATTCACAAATAATCAAAACCATTAAAAAATGGACAAAGGCTACCTGCTGAATACTTCATAGTTTTATGACAGAGCAGTCCAATTGCATTTTAAATTGTTTTAAAGACCAAAAACTAGAGTATTCTGTTGTACAAAATAAAAACTAGACAGAAAATTGCTCACAAGAGAAAAGGAAACTGACACAAGATGTCTGTGAAGCAGTCTTTGGCAGCTCCTGTTAGATCCCAGTAGCGTACCTGAGTGAATGAACTGGGATGGTGATAACCATCCTCTGAGCTACCCTGGACATATTCAGTCATCTGTTTTGTCCCATCTCAATGTCAGGTATGACAGGTCCCTTCGATACTTTACTGCACTATAAGGAGCAACACTGTCCAAAATGTTCACCTAATTCTTCTAGCAATCATATTAATGCCAAAGCAAGTAACCTGAACCTTTTACAGCAAAGCAGGACTCAGATTCCAAGGAGAAAAACAACAAAGCACTAGGTGAAATGTTCTTGTGAGAACATCAGAGGATGCAGCAACACAGCACTCCACTCCTAATTAAAAATACTTGCATGCTTGAATAGTTTTTAAACAAGTCAGTTTCTAGATTAAAACGTCACAACAAAAAAATCACTTAATGCTTTTATAATTTCTTAGTCACAGTTCCCAAAAAGTTCTAACAAAAAAAAATAAATAAAAAACCCCAAACAATCAGTATTTAGCATCTGAACTGATGCAGGAGGGGATGTCAAATATAATATTATTTTCCCAAATGAGGCTTTTTTATTGTTAAATCATTTTCCTCCTCGCTATTGGGCAGTTCTGGTTTTCTCCTCTTTGGTAGCTGCTCTCCAGGCTGCAGCCTCTCCATTCTGCACAAAGACACTGTTCTCTGTTCAAAGGTCTGCACCCTCATCTGCTTCGCACAGGCTCCCTCAGCTGACTTGGCTGGCACCGAGTTCTGCGCATACTCGCTCAGCTAAACAGATGTCACCAGAGTTCCCTCCTGCACAGAAAGAGTATGTGTGTAGGGGGGAAATAATGTTCTCAGCATAAGAGCACAAATGCTACTAGAAGATTTTTATAAGCCTTTCCACTGCCCTTTGCATCCAAAGAAACAAACGATTTGCAAAGAGAGATTTTGAGAAAGTACTAAATGTTCCAGTTAAGGTTCAAGTGTTGAACAGATTTTCTCAGGAATTATTCAACATATGAATATTAAGAGCTTTCAAATCCTAACAAAGGGTGTAATGTGAAAATAAGTACTTTAAACAGATGGAAAAAAAATTAAAATAATATTATTAAGACGTATCTGACAAAGTTTTGGAATATACATCTGGGTGTTCATGTGTCACACCAACTGCCAATGATAACCAGTGCTTTATCAGTTACACTTACATTAAAATTCATGTTAGAATCACTAACGTAATTAATTGTGCTTATGCAGAAACACCGGTGAACTCTGTCATAATTTCCACAACATATGCAGAAGTTCCACTTTTAACACTGTACACCCTCCTTATCCTGGAACAAGCAGGGATGGGTATGAAGCTTTTTAGCCTCAAATGTGTCCAGGCAAATTTGGAACCAAATCCTGTACCACCCCAAGCAGACACTTGTGGAGGCCAGTACTTCCCAAATTCCGGTCTCTGTAAGCACCACGGCAGACATGGTGCCTGGCCCTTCTTATCGTTTAAAAAGCAAAGGCAAGTTAACTGAGCCACAGTAATTCTGCAGCTGGAATGGAAGAAAAAGGGGCGGGGAGGGAAGGCGGGAAGTGTTTGTGAAAGAATATAATGTAGTGGAGCACTTCAGAAAGCATACCTCACACCAATGGTCACTGTACACACATTTTCATACCACCAGTATCTACCTCTTTTCCTCCATAGTTAACTACGTCTAACAGAAGATACACAGGCTGGGTTATCAAAGCACATTGCTAGCCATTTTGCTAGTATTTCTTTCTTCACTTTGTACAAGTATGCAGGCAAATGTATGTCCAAGGAGTAGCAGGAAAAAGAACTGTATTTGCCCTTACAACGATTAATGCACTCAATTTCTATTACATGACTTCAGCTTCCCAAAATACTTAAACTTGGCCAAAGAACTATAGAGGAAGTAATATAACTCTGACCTACTGGAAAGAAAGGACATACAGAATATGTTTGCAGAAACTCAGCTGGTGTTATTCTGTCCAAACACACAGTATTACTATTCTCTCCTATGATTTATCTTCACACTTGCCAGTAGGGAAGTAAATACAATAAGGCGACAAGGTTATGCATTTGGTACATGGAAAAGTGAATGCACACAATGTTCACCAGCAATTCTGAATCATATCAGAATCCTATCTACTGATCTTCATACCGACTTCAGTAAGAGCAAAAAGGTATTCCTGAGCACTGTCTTCTCCCAGGTAGCCCTGGCTCTATATGGGACCTCCCTGATGTTCACAGTGCTCACTGCATCATTGCCCAACTTCTCCGGTAAAGGACTGACCATCAAGTTTCAGGCAACTGAGCCTCTGGTGTAATTTCTTAAGCACAGAACTCATTCCTCATAGAAATCTTAACTAAGCTGTGACAGTGGCTAATAAATCTTTTCAGAAATAGTTTATGGTTTAGTTGCTTCCCACCCTTCCCCCATTCTCTCATCTTCTTCCCTTTCCTTTCAAACGGGTAGACTGGAGATTCAATTTTCTTTAGGAGTTAGGGTTGTGTAAATAAAAGCAAGCTGTATTTCTACAGTTGAGAAGTTCTATCCATCATTTAAAACTGTAAATGTTTTGACTAAAAATCTCCACTTAATTGTTCCTACCCAAGTATAGTTTACATATGCTCCTTTACAATAACTGAAAACAGTGTAAGGAGACAAACATTCATGGGATAAAATGAAGTCTATTTTTTATAAATAAAGCATTAGGAAGAAAATCAGCAATGGCATTTTGGACATAATAAAATTATTTTCTTTTAAAAGAAGTGTTAGTACTTGAAAATTGTATCCACTTCTATGAAAACTGTGAAGATACTGCATTATACAACAGCACTTTGCAAAAACCCTGGAGAGTCCTCTCTGCTTGCAAGTTCTAAAACTTGCTAGTTCTAAACATACTTCTGGCAGGAGCCATCTTGCCCAAAATTAGAACTGACAAATAACTGAAGGATTTCAATATTAGAGACTAACATGCTCATTTCCAATCTGATTTAACATAGAAATTTGCTGGACAAACATTATCTACTAAGCTTACTAGTCATCTTCTGAATCTCGCATAGAATAGGCAAGTCATGCTACGTAGTAACTTGTAACAGCAACCCTTACATCCACTGTACTAATTTCTCCCCTAAAAATAGGAACTTATCTCCAGAGTGATTAGTTCTGTAATCACTCTGAAACTGACGCAGAAAAATTCCAAACCTCATACCAGAATGTAACTACTCATATAAAGAGAAAGCAGTTTCTTTTTTCAAGAGAAAAGACATGGAGAAGCTGTAGGAGGTAAACGTTAAAACCCTTTTTCATGCTGTGAGAAACTGGACTACAATACACTGTGAATTTGAAGAAAGACAACAGTGAGAACTCTGTTCCCTTAAGGTTGGCTCATTTCACTGTTGTCTGATGTTACTACTTTGGCATGTTTCTATCAAAACCAGGCAAACAGTTTATCCAGGCAAAGCTGACATTTCACTTTGTCTTCCTTGTGCATGTTACAAAAGAGATTTGTCCATAGTAAGGCACATGCAGAAGGTCATCCTGGTCCATAAAAGAAATAAAGTGTGCAGCCAGTCTGCCAAATAAACTGAAGGGCAGGCTTCACAACTTAGGCACTCTGAAAAGCAATATGATTTGCAAGGAAATGCTACTTGTAAGGCAAAAGCAGACAAAAAGGAACCCTTAAGGGGAAAAAAACCCATAAAGTATATCATAAGTTTTGTAAATTAACTTCACGGGCACTACAATAACAGTGACACAGACACTAAATAGCTCAGCAAACATACCAATGAGCCTGGTAAGCAACCTGAAGGAGACGTTAAATCCTACCAGCAGGACGCACATTTTCAATAGTGGGGAATACAAGAGACCAAATTCTTCTATTGTTTACAATGAAACAATTGTGGTCTCATGTGACCACTGTACTTGCCTCATTACCGAGAACTGACTTGGATTAAACATGTATAAATCAGTCACTGTAGGTTGAGAAAACATTAATGCATGCTACAGATGAAAAAATGCTGCGCAACCATCAAAATTATTTTATTCTACAATGCTTATATGTTTCATTTCAAATTCTGTATTTAGGATGTAAATTTTTGAAATAAAGACTGATTCTTACTTGATGTATTTAAATAGTACTCAATTTAATTTATAAAGTTGCAAATCCTGTAAATTACATTTTTATTTAAAAAGCATTATTCTACATCATTCCTTGCCTAATATCTTTTTTTTTAAGGGAACTGTCTTTTATCTTACAGTTAAGAGAAACCAGAAGCCTCAATAGCTAGAGACACCTTCGTGTTTATTTTAGAGACTTAAGTGGAAGCTCTGAAAAACAAGCTTCCAAATCTTCCCCTTGCTAGCATAACTCAAGCAGTGCTTAATCTCACAGCAAAAACATGTATTTGTTGGTTTGTGTTAGCAGTGGAGTCCTAATATATTTTTTCTTTGTTCTCCTAAATCTGTGGATACAGTTTTGAGAAATCAAAAATCTGATTCATCCATGTGAAATAGGAAAGTCTAAGTTGGAAGGAACCTTTGGAGATCATTTGCTCCAATTTTCTGTTGAACACAAGGTCTTACATTAGGTTATTGCAGGAGCCTGTCAAGGCATGTCTTGAATATTTGTGATGTGGGAGCTTCTACCACTTCTCTTGAGCAATGTATTCTAATGTCCAGTTTTTCTCACAGTGATGAGTTTTCTTCTGTGTCTTAATGGAATTGCCTCTGAAGCAACTACTTCATTGTGCCCATTGGTCCTTATCCTGTCACTATGCATCTTTGTACAGAATATACCTCTACTTTCCTTATAACACCTTCTGGGTATCAGATGAATGCGATTAGATCCCATCTAAGCTTTCCTTTTGTTAGAACATTTATGTTCTTCAACCTTTAAACACCCTGGTGACCTTCCACTGGACTATTGCCTGGTTTTAATCTCTATTTTGAACTGCAGGAACCAAATCTGGACATGGCAGTACAAGTGTGGCCTAGAAAGTATTGAGTACCCTAGATTCAAGGTGGATCACATAGCCAGACCCCAGGCTGTACAGGTGCTTGGGATTATGCCATTCCAGATAGAGAATTTCAGATGCATCTTTTTTAAACCTCATGCAGTTCCAGCCTGTCACTGTCTCCCTGAATGGGAGGTGGCTCTTCTGGTGTACCTGCCTGTTTGCCCAGTTTGGTGTCAACTTCAAGTTTGTTGATGGTGCATTCAATTCCATCATCTAGGTTGTTTATAAAGCTAAATTTAACAGTATTGGCCACACTACCAACTCCTCAGGAACTCCACCTGACAACCACTCTCACTTTGAGCCATTGTCTACCACCATCTGAGCTGTTTAGCCAGTTTTTATCCTACCTTGTGGTTCATTTGTCAAGTCCATAGCTTACACTTTCAACAATAAATGTTGTGACAGATGGTGACAAACATCTTTCTAAAATAAAGGTAGATGACCTCATCCTTTATCCTCAGACTTCTGCTTGCCCCTAACTTACAAAAGCCTTTCTTGTTATTCTTGATGACATTCGCCACTTTGAGCTCCAGGTTTGCTTTTGCATTCCTAACTGCGTCTCTGCACATCCAGTAAGTATCTCTGCATTTCTTTTGGGGAATTGCTCTGTCCCCTTTCCATCCCTCACATGCTTATTTTTGCACTTGACCACTCTCAGTAGTACATTTAGATGAGACTACTCTTCCGCTTATTCCTTTTCCCACTTATGGGAATGGACCACTCTTGTGCGCAGGAAGGCTGTCTCTGAAAATGTCTCAGCACTCGAAATTTCAAGGATCAGCTTTCCAAGGAAGTCTCTCATAAGATCCCTCCTAAGAGTTCCCTGATCAAGCTGAGCAATATGTACTATACAGTCCAAATTCATACATTAGATGATATTTATTCAACAATAGATACTAAAAAGACAAAATATTTTACATGAATTAATAAAATTAAAAGCTCAGAGCAAATATTTGCCCCCATTTAAGTCCCAAACTCTGTATTATCTGATAAATCACTGTGCAATCAAATCGGAATGAAACAGAAGTCATCTTAAAAAACACATGCCAAAGGCTTCCAAGTTCTAAGGGAGCTGCACAAAGAAATACAAAATACAAAATACACACAACAATATAACTTAATCTGGACTTCTGTCCTTTCTCTGTGGGCTGTTCAACTTCAGTCAAATCACTTTAGATGAATAAGAAATGTCAGTACAAAATAATAAATCTAAGCAATTTTGTTGAGTGACAGATCCTAGCCTAACAGTCATACATTACTGTTAGACATAACAGGATACTAATCATTTAAAGCCTGTTGACATTAATAAATTATTTTCAAAAAATTTGAATTCAATTAAAAGACAAACATGATGAGGTAAAAAAAGATCATCATTTTTCCCCCCACTAAGGTTCTTTTTATTAAAATACAGAAAGAAACCTTTGTCTTTTCAAATGATAAAAGCTTTTCAGCAGGACACAGTACACAAATTCAGAACTTCTGTTAAACAGTGCTCTCTTGTGGTTCTGTGCATCAATGAAAGAGTAAATCACTGTATAAAGGAAGTCACAGTTTGAAATTTCTTGTCTTTGAGTTTAACTCAAAATTCGTCCCTTAGATTTGTTTCAATTAGTTCTGCATTTTATTTTTCTAGCATACCAATAACCTCATTTATGAGATACCACATTTAGATATTGCATTTAGATACTGTGTGAAATAATTTTTTAAAGATTATAATGACCATTTTAGCCTTGATCTTTAATTGGAATTCACAATTGACAATATGTGCAATACCAGGAGAATACTTTATGGATCAGTTCTCCCAAATTCTTTGGCAAAATTCCTGCTAGCATGTGATATATAGGTTACTTATATATGTAGCCCACATCCCACAACTTCAATCAAATATGTAACTATTGGATTAAAATAAAAACCTTACTTTAACTAGCTGGGAGCATAAGATTGCTAAGACTAGTCCCCAAGATTTCTATCTTTTTCTAGTAAACAGAAAAAGATAGAAAAGACAGAGCAAACTTCTCATTATCACATGTAACTAAAACACCAAAATTTACTGGAAACATCAAAACATCAATTACTAGATATGATAAAGTGAGACAATGTTCTCACATTTAAATATAAAAACTATTCATCCAAAAGAACAAAAAGGTGCTCACAATACCAACTTGTATAAGAAATCAGTTTTACCTTTTCAAAATACTATTTTGAATAGCTATTTTGGATACACAATACAAAGTTTAAAAGGAATGCATCTTTCCATTTCTGTAGTTATATTCAAACTAAAATTTTTAAAAGACAGTACTATACTTTTCCTGTTTATTTCAAGCCTCAGCAGGTATTAATAGGGATATCAGGATTATGATGTCTAAACTTCCTAAGAGAAGTGAAAGACGTAACTAACCTGTTCATTGCTATCAAGGCTGTTAGATTTCACAATATCAGATGTCAGTCTGACTTGGGCTTGTGCAAGTTCCTGGGGAGCACTCTGAGAATTTGGCATAGGTGGTAAAGGAGCTCTCCGTTTCTTCGGCATTTCGGATGGCAGAGTGTTTGAATCATACTGCTTGCTAACAGTGTCAGATCTCGTGATAAATGTTGGTCTTGGCTTGCTCATCAGCGGAGTTGCCGGGGCACTGGCAGCCTTGGCGTGCAGGGTGGGGGAGGAGGAAAACAAAATCCAAGTTACTTATACTCTCTGGAAAATGATCAACAGTGATTGACTGCTCAATATGTATAACCAAAACTTCTAGAAACATGTTCAAAGTTACACCTTACTTGTTCTCTTTTCTTCTTGCTTCGTTGAAAAAAGCTGAAAAATCCTTTGTTTTCTTTCTCCTTCAGAACATCTAAGTTTTCAGATTGGTAGGAGTCTAAAATAGAACACAATAATTCTAGATGTTATTTATTGCACAGATTATTTCTCCTGCATTCTTACTATTTCACTGCCTGTCACTTTACATCCTTCACTCTTGAAAGGATATACAAAACACATTGTAAATCACCTATATTAATAGCTATTTCCAAATGCTGCAAAATTAACAGGTTTCCTACCATCCATGTTCTTCCTGCCTTTCTCAGAGCTCAGGAATAGCTGAGTTTCAGCTGCTGTTAATACCCGTAGCACTTAATCCAGCCTATCCCACCTGTCGTATGTTATGGTTCATATCACAGAAGCTGTAAAGGGGAAAAAGAGCATCAGCCTGTCCCGCTCTCAATTCAGTTAAATTCATGGCAAAGTGTGAAGTGAGACAAGACAGGCACAAGCCTCCACATGGTATGGCTCTGCAGAAAGATCACCGAAACACCTGATAGGTGCTGCACACATAACTGCATGGCAGTCATAGTAAAGATACTCAAGTCTATTCTGGTACCTTGCAGAGTTTACCCTCTGTACATTGTCTGCCTCATGCAGATGATCCATAAGTCTAAAGGTTGTCTCTAATTTCTTACTAGATTTAACTTTCTTAAAGACACCCCATTGAATGCAAATGCAATGAGCAACAGAAATCAGCAAGGCCCCTTTGGGGTCTTGGTACAAATATATACATGACTAAATTTAATCAATCAATCTAGGGTAGAACTATACAGAAATACTTTATATATAGCTGGGAATATCCATTTCTGTATTATCTTTTAAAATATGCATTTATGATAGGACAGAGACAATTACTCTTGTCACAGTTAAGCAGATGTTCTAATAGGAGCAGCTAGTAATGTCACGTAAGTGCTACAGTTTCACCGCCTATTTCAGTAAATCATACCTTGAAAAGATGGTAAATTTAAATCAACTGGTGATGTGGCTACAGAAAGACAAAAAGAAAGACAGAAAATGTGAATCTGAATCAAGGATGCAGTTATAAGCTACAAACACAGAAAGTCAAGCTGAATCTTCATCATTAGGAAAATATAACTGGGTGCTTTCCCAGGGTAAAAGGATGTGTATCTTTACTATCTAAATGCTAAAAGCCATTTAAGAACTTGAGCCTGAAGACATAAAACACAGATAGAAATCTTGTCAATAAGGAGAGAGGCTTCACTTGTATTACTGATGGAAAAAGAAAATTCTATCAGTATATAGAATAGTCTGCTCTGTAAGTTTTGGATTGTAAGGCAGTCCAAACTTGGAAAACAATGAGGAATGTGAAATTAAAATATAATCTGAATAAAATAAAATTTGAATCTAAATTCTGTTACGAGGCAGACCTCACCACTTACTTTCATAAAGAAAGCTGAAAATGTAGAGCTTTGAATTTTGCAAAATTGAAATGCTGAACTACTTTGTATCAAGAGAACTGAAATAAACCTAAATTTTCCTAGCCAGGCACTGCTGTGTAGAAAGCAGATATGGCCCCATATTCCCTCCTAAGGATTTTTGGCTGTCGATTCAAATGAAGCACACGTCATATGCGCAAAAGGCAGCTCTGCCAGTCTGTAGATAAAGCAGTAGCCAGACAACAAGACAATGCACTATGGGCACATGTAGTCCAAGTAACATGTTTAGGCGAGTTAAAATATGTTGTTTTCCAGTGGGGAATAGAAAAACATTTCATGTTTTTCTCCTCCATGGAAAAAAGACATTTTCCAAATCTCTCATTCTCCTGTTATTCGAGATAACTGGCGTTTGCAAAGTAATTGAGAAAACTCCTGAAACTGTAAGCACCACATGGTAAGGTTACCATATTTAGGTAGAAATGAGGAACAAGACAAAAAGCCCAACAAAACCCCCCAGGTTTTAGACTGGAAAGGAGAACAAACAAATAGAACAATAGTCAAGAACAGGAGTGAGCCAATATTACTGCATTCTATATAAGGTAAAATTTCCCGTGAGAAATGTCTGAAACAGAATAAACCACACTGTACAAAATTTTTACTCGCAGTACAATAAACTCTTCATGAAAAAGACAGGCTAACAGCTAAAGTTAAAACCAGGCACAGGAATGTCTGTACAAATATAAGGAAATTCATTGTGCCCCTGCTGGACCAAAATTAAAAAGAGGATTATTATTCCTTCACAATCTATAAAATTAGTAAATAGCACTTAAATAGACATAAACACCATCAGAATATTCTAACACTTTTAAAATTTTAAAACAAACCTAAATTTCTCTAATGTTTCTGTACTTTTCAGCTCATCATGATCCTTTATCTTTCTATGAGCTCAGAGAAATACAGTGTTGTTGGTCTTTTGGGGGAAGGAAAGGGAGAGGTTGCTTTTAAGTGATGCTTTGTACTTTGCTACCTTTGCTGGTACCTAATACATTGTTAGAAAATAAGACCTTTTTATAGCACTTCTCAAACGTAAGTACAGGTAAACTTGTTGCAGCTTCAATTTTATGGAAAACTAATGAAATAGATACTAGAATGCTAGAAATTAATTTTTTCGTAAGTAAAAAAGTCCCACCAAATGTATACATTATTGAAATATTAAGTAATTATCTTCTCTATAATTTTCTGCAATTCACAAATGTTATCTTACCTCGACTGATATCCATGGCATATAATTCTCTCAGTCCAAGGTCATTAAGAGATTTTGTCACATCAAGGGGTTCTTGATACTGGTAATTCTTCAGCAGTAGAGTGTGTGAAGGATCAAACTCACATTTACTACAGATAACTGGAAAGAGTTCTTGAAGAGGTGAATGTGGACTAACTCTTACTACCGTCTTCTGTGTCTTCTTGTAGTTTATCACTACCCTTACTGTTTGCTAGAGAGAAAAAAATTCCAATAAATACCAGCACAAATTCTGAAACAACTGGCATTTTTATAACAGCCTTATACTAGTCACAGGAATTCCACTTGTGGCCAACTTCACCAATGTTATTGATTCAGAAACATTAGGAGAGAAGCTATATTGTGATTTCCTGCTACAGAAGAAAAGGGCACAGTCTGAAACAGTCTGCTCCTTCTTTAGAATCTGTCATTTGCCTGTTCAGCAGGGCATATGCCTGGAGTGAGATGCTCTACTAGGTTACATTAGGTAGCTGTAGAAGTCAGCCAATGAGCCGTGAGTGCACGTGTGTATACACAAGTAGGACAAAGGCAAGAGGACAGCAGAAGAGTTCCTCTGGCCCTGTTTAAGTGCTTTAGATAAATTAAAAAACACTATTTTTCTGTACAGCAGAACAATAAAGGTGGAAGGAAAGATTAGGGCAACACCCAGAAGTTGCTTTAGTACTTCTAAAACCTCCTGCCTTCTTAAGGGTATATATAAAAAAAAGTTGACTAACAACAAAAAAGTACAGTATGTATTAAAGGAAAATGAACATACAATCAGAAGAGCATATATATCACAGCATGACAGATGGTTCAAGTTGCTGATTTTCAGTTTATAGAAGGCTGTATTCAGCCACACTTCATCTGCAGAATTTGTCAAAAGGACGGTAAGGCATGGGAATTCAAGTAATATTCTAATGTTTCCTTCTTTCACAGCAAAGATGTTTTCTGCACCAAACTGAAATGCATTTTACCTAGGAGGAGGTTATCAAAAACATGGAGCCAAGCATTTCATAGGGGTGCATGGTGAGAGGATAAGAGGCAACAGGAAATGCTGAAATAAGAGGCTGACCTATGAGCTCAACTTGTTGAATACAATAGTGATTCTAATTTATCAATATGCTTTAATTTCAGTTCTCACCTCTGGTATAACTGGAGCAGGTTTCTTCTTATCCATTTGTTTTGGCTTTAAAATCACCTTTTCCACTTCAAGCATTCCCACTGGTGTGTTGGGTTTGAATTTAATCTGGCTATTTTCTGCTGATAACAACTCTATGGTATAACTTGATGGATTTAAATGATACTGTGCACAGAGAAAGATGAGCAAGTCCATCATGGGCTTCCTGTAAAAGACAAATGGAACTGTCACAATAGATGACAATTAAGCAGGCTATAACAAAATGTGCTGCTAAACATTTAACCCAAGTCATCCTTTCCCTTCCATGATTAAATAATTATCACCAGCCACCAACTTTAAATATCTTCAACGTAAAAAAAGACAGAAAAACAGCAACAAAAAAGCCAGTCAAAAAGAAAAAAACCAAACCTCACACTAAAAAGATGAAACCAGCTAGCACAAAAGTATGCCATGTGCTTGAGCAAAGGGAGACATTTTTTCTTGTATGAAGTGATGCTTTTCCTGAGGTCAGCAGGGACATGTGCATTAGTCACCTCATTTGAT
Source organism: Strigops habroptila (assembly GCF_004027225.2). NCBI lineage: Eukaryota > Metazoa > Chordata > Aves > Psittaciformes > Psittacidae > Strigops > Strigops habroptila. The sequence continues at coordinate 22,284,753 of NC_044281.2, read as the reverse complement.
TTTTAATGGGAACTGTAGCAGTGGTGATAAATACCCTGCTACTCGTTAAGAACAGTTTCTTTCCAAAGCTTGAAATTTTTATATCCATTCTGAGATTACAAGGGATTTTCTTTTCAGAAATACCAAGCATGAGCTATTTGGAGGAAGCAGGAGAAATTAAGTTTGAGGAAGTCACCTTTTAAGGAGGTCTTGCATTAGGGATCCCAAAATGAGAGCCAGGTGTTTAATACAGGCAGAGGGAAAGAAGCTAAATAACAACATAGAAGCTGAATGCAATTTTTTTTAAAAGCTCTGTGTGATGCAGCAGATGTACTTTTCACAATGAAGTACGCAAACCAAATTTTTCATATGTAGTCATGAATTGTACATCCTTGTTCTCTCAGTGCTCAATAAAGAACATGCAGAACAGCACATTAAGATAAGCTGAACATTCCCAGTTGCTATTGGAATAAATTTATTAAAGCTGTACTTTAAACAGAAGCATCATAGATGTTTGAATAGATCAAAGGTAAGAAGAATATCCTAACTTTGCATGTTAACAGCAACTGAATAAAATTATAGTACTATCAGGTCACTGCAACTGGTCATTCCTCAATTTTTAGAGTTGGGTAATCATCTGTAAGGAGCATTTCAGTTTGACGCTCTCTGCCTCTCCCAGTTACAGCTACAAAGAGGGAAATCTATCACCTGCTCTGTCTCACAAGGATATTACAAAAGAATTCAGAAGCCTGTGAAGCAATCAAATGCTATGTTGAAAAGAACACTGAAGTATCCAAAAGAAAATTAATACAGGATTTGGCTGGTATGGCTTTATCAGAAATCTTAAATTCTAGATGTAATCTCGTAACAGATGCAAGTATTGGTAGCATAGCCAAATGTGAAAATAGATAGCTTCTACAAAGATCCATCAAGCTAAGCAGAATTATAGATAGTATAAAGACAGTTAATACATTTATTAAGTAGGAAGTTAAAACGGACTTTTTATACGATATGGTTCTGTAAAAAGAATTAAGAATGACTCAACATTAGAGATTACTGTGAACACTGTTCTTTTTCCCCCTTTAACCCTAGAATATCATTCCTGTTTTCATTTAGTCTTAAAGAACAAATGTTCCGTAAGCAAGCTGTCTTCTGATTTCTAGAGGCAGGGCTGGACTCTCTGGTGCATACACTGCACTTCCAGAAGATGGAAATGGTTTGAAAGCTGACAGATATAGTTATTGTAGGACTGTTACTTCCCACTCCACCACATCCCTCCCCAGAAAATTTCTCCCTGCTTAAATGGCAGAAGAATACTTGCCTCAGGACACAAAGGCAGGAGGAACAATGAAACCAAAAAATATACATAAATGAAGCTCCAAGGAGTCAAAAAGCAGCTATCAGATGGTGTGAAAAGGTATAGAAGAATGTAATATACTCCCTGTGCGTTCGTCTAGATGATACATATCAGCTTGAGGAATACCACGAGAAATGCACTGAGCACTGCAGAAAAATAACTATTCCTCCCTTTTCACACAGCTAAACCAGAGTTTATTTCAATTTTTCTCTCACATATATCACAACCTGCTCCAGTTAAAAGAAAGAAGAAAAAACTACTCTATTTCTTGCATTTCTGACACATAAGAGAACAACTACATCCATCTTACCCTAATAAGAAAAGAGCTGCAAATACAAATCATGTCATTCCCCCATGTCACTGGCAGGAGAGGTGAGGAGGGAGCCAGAGGAGACGGCAGACACTACTTCTGTAGCGACCTTTCTAGTTATCAGCCTATCCAGTAAGTTACCCATTACTTTTTTTCTGGTGCATTTTTATACATTAGCTTTAACAGCTTCCCTTCCCTCTGGCCTTCAGTTATTGGAGAGGGGTAAGAACACTGAAAATAACCAGGACAAGAATTCACAAGCAAAGATCGCACAAAGCCATCCTATGGAAATGCACCATGGTGAGAGGAGCAAGCCCCAGTGTTAACCAGAGTCACAACAAGTGACAGAATGGTAAGCAAGAAATGGTAAGCTGCCCACAAACAACAGACAGGTACAGGCAAATTAGTACAGGAAAACAGTGATTCAGTGCAAATTTGCTTTCCATTGGTACTTCCAGAAATTACGTGGTTGACTGGAGGGTGCTAGACTTTAAGTTCCACCCCCTCCAGTGGCAGCCAAGACACCTTCAACAACTGCTTTAGACAGATATTCCTACAGTGATATAAAAAGCAATCTTTTTTTGTAATCACATCCTCCAAAACTTGTAAAACTATGCTTTGCTAAAGCCTTCAAGGATTGTGGGTACAGGAATACATATATCACAGTACATTTAACAGTTTCCATGATTAATATTTAGTAAAACTTCAAGAAGTGGTCATCAGCTGCCTCAGAGTACCTCATCTGCTTGTCTTCCTTTATCTAATTTCAGTAAAATCTTTATTTGCGACTTCTTTAACTTCATTACCTTACTTAACTTTTCTGGAAATCTCTGATCATACATTTGTTTAGATATTTCCACACCCCTTCTTTTCTCACCTATTTTCTTCTGGTTCTTCCTACCTGAGTAAATAACAACAAAAAGTGGCTAACAGCAGTGTTTCATTACATCACATAACTGATAGTTAAACGTTGAACCTTCACCTAGAATGTTATATTTGCAACCAACACCAAAAGGTGTACTTGAAGTGACTGGATCAAATGTTTCAAGGAAAAAAAAAAAAAAAAACAAAAATCAAATTTCTACACTCTTCTCCAAGAAAAAAAAAGGCTAGAAACCTGATCATTAAAAAAAAAAAAAAAAAAAAGTGGAGATTCTCACATGACCAAACTTTAGGAACACGGTCTTTCTTCCCATCATGAGACTCACGGTAAGCACCACTGAACAAAAAAACCCTCTGTCAGTAGCCACCAAGAGTATTCCCATGGGGGAGGGAGAGAGAAAAAAGAAGAAACCTACACACAATGTGGCTTTCTATAGATCTCCGATTACTTAAGCCCATGGCTTCATGGCCTTCCTTGCAAAAATATTTACTAATCCTAGTCTCTAAAAAGACATTTTTTGCTAACAAATGTAAGTACAATGAGTTTTGAAAAGTAGGGCAACACCACAAAGTCTGTTATTCACTAGCTACCTATATGGAATAAACCAACAGTTTATTAAGAATACCTTAATGACTGAAAATACTCAAGAATGGATCAAATGGAAACTCACAAAGGACTCTAAGAAAACAAATTCAGCAAAGCTAAGGGCTCTCAAAGTCATCTGAAACTGAAGCCCTAAACATGCTGGCCTGCAAAACTGATACACCATTTCCAAGCAAAACGCACATTACTATCATAGTGGTCCTTGATATTTCTAAGTTAATTTACTGATGCATACAACTTAAACTAATTATTCAGTTTTGATAACATTTCCTCAAACTTCGCAGTTCTTCCTTCTGGGAAAAGAAAAAAGCTAACTCAAAATTATCAGGCTGCTAAATAAAATAGTTCAAGTTTGGGTTTCTTTTTTTTTCTTTTTTTTTTTTCTTGGGCTGCAGAAAATTAGAAAATTCTTCAAATCTTCACTCATTCCTTCCTATGAACAGTGCACCTTCACTCCCTACCTCTCATTGCTCCTACCATGGTTTTTGGGGCTGTTGGTTGTTTGTTTTTAAATATTTGTTTGCTTGGACCCCGCTGCAGGAATCCTGGTGATGGGACAGTGTGAATGCCACTGTCAGATTCTGAACTGAATCACTATCATCAACTACTACAAAGTACAAATTGGTGTCTAGGCTTAAATAAGAGAATCCACCCATGCCTGAAGTTTCAGAATGAGGAATGAGCTATTTCAGTCCTCCTTCCTTTTCTCACTGTTTTGCTTTAGTTGGTCATAGATTAACTCAAGGATCAAAAATTATTCTCTCATAATCTTTTTCTATAAAATCCCTTTTGGATTTCACTCTGATCATCTTCTGCCTACTTCTACTCACTCAGGATATTTAGCTGTGTAACACCTCACTTTGTTCTACATAGCTCTCACTATCCACTATGACAAAGCAGGAAGCAAAACAATCCAACCTCATCCGAGAACAGTAGAAAAGTTTATTCTAGTGGACTATGGCATTTGAGCACACGGCTGTACAAACTCATAGTTTTGCTTTTTCTAGTATGAGATTTAAAAACGTATTCTCTCCTTGGGAGCTTTGAAGCTGCATCTCTCTGATCGTGAACAAGAAAGGGACAAATTAGCAATTTATGTCATTTCTAGAGGGATCTTGTGATTTGTCCACAAAATACAACTATCACGACAGAGCAAAACTAGAAGAGAAGATAGTTTGAAGCATGTTTCACAGGGGACTGCAGGTCCCGCACAGTATTTCCCCTCATTCCGAGTGAGCCTAGCAGTGCTAATATAGGTTCTTATTTGCAAGAAAGCCATTTACGAAATCGATTACATATAGGGTCTTGACTGAAAAAAGAAACAGTAACTGTGGAATAATAAAACTGATCAGGAAATACGTGTGCTTCCTGAAAAGCCTGTGAGGCCTTTCTTGAACATTAAGTAATTCTACACAATGTATCTTGACCAAGTGAAGATGCATGCGATGTTCCTTTCTGGCACTTTGTTTTGAGCAAAGCGAGACAGAGGGCACTCGGTACTCGTAAGTGTGGACAAAGGGACTGTTTTCAGAAGGAAGAGAAGTGCCTGGCACCGTACATGTGGAGTCTCACCTTTAAGAAATTTTAAAAACAGAGGAAAGGCACCATGTTAACAGACAGCAATACTCCTTCCTGTAAACACACTAGCAAGAACACCATAGAACATTACAGTTGTCACCAATTATTTCAGAGTATTTCTTCTCAGATTTAAGTTATCCTGAAAATCACATGGAGTTGGGAAGGGGGGCAGGAAATATCCACAAATGTTCATCCACTGCAGCTCTGGAGAACATGCTGGTATTTGATTTCTAAGCAATGACCTCATGAAAGGTAGCAAATGACAAAGCATACAAACAGACTAGAGCCAAACTTTATCTCTCATTAAGAAGTAAAGTAAGTGTAATTTACATTTACATTACCTGATTTGAATAAATAAATAAATAAAGTCACCTGCTTGCTTTCAGTAGCAAAGACACTGGCACAACACAAATACAAGAACAATATACAAATAGTTTATGTCAGCTTAGGAAAACAACAAACTGGCATCCTAATTGCTCTCATCCATACAAGGCCTTGCATAGGAGCCTTCTTAGTAGGCCTGCTCGGACAATTAATTTAACATTTTAAATCTCAGGATTTGTGATTTCAACTCACCAGTCAATGACCAGGTCTTTCTGAACTAAAGGTGACTTGAGAGTTATACACACAACCTACACTACCAATCAGCAGAAAAAAAATATATATTTCAAATTAAAACCAGCTTAAACAAACTGTATTTCTTAAAAAAAAAAAAAAAAAAAAAAAAATTCCAAAAAATCCAAGCTGTAGCTAGAAACTATTTCTCTGAAGCATTATAGATTTTGTCTGAAGTGATGTGACCATTTTTTAGGACTGCCAGCAGTCCATGGGTAGTAGTGCTGTGTAAGTGCTGAACACATGACTTTGTACCCAAATACGATGCAGGAACTTAAGTCCAACAGGGAAAGCTTACGTGATAAAATTCAGTGACTCATACAAATCAGGATTTTTCTAGAGATTTGCAGTGACTAGGAAGAACAAGAATGGCTATGCATCCTCATAGGTGCCATACACAATTTGGAAAGACTAAAAAGTCTCCCCAGAAGGTAGGTAAATATATAAAGTATATGTTTCCACACCTACCCCAAAATCATAGTAGAATCATAGAGTTGTTTAGGCTGGAAGAGACCTTTATGATCACTGAGTCCAACCATTATCCTAGCACTGCCCAAGCCCACTATTAAGCCATGTGTCTAGGTGCCCCATCTTACACATCTTTTAAATATCTCCAGGGATGGAGACTCCACCACTTCCCTGGGCAGCCTGTTCCAATGCTTCACAACCCTTTCTGTGAAGAAATTTTTCCTAATACCCAGGCTGAACCTCGCCTGGCACAACTTGAGGCCATGTCTTCTTATCATATGGCTTGCTACTTGAGACAAACGCCCACCTCACTACAACCTCCTTTCAGGTAGATGTAGGGAGTGATAAGGACTCCCCTGAACCTCCTTTTCTCCAGGCTAAACAACCCCATTTCCCTCAGCTGCTCACCATAAGACTTGTGCTCTAGGCTCTTCACCTTCTTTTGATCCACTCAATGTTCACTTACAAGACTCATGTATTTTACTGAGGGATTAAAACCTGGATGAAGGTTGAAGTAAACTAGAGCAAGAAAAGAAAATTAAACAAAAATGTTGTTCTGTGTAACTTACCTCCCGTTAACTGTGGTATACTTGATAACATCTCCTGGCAGGACCACTGATAGTTCAATATCTTTATCAATTACATTCTCTTTCTGTTCCATGATGAGGTTGGCTGACTCTGTGTTATCAAACGGAGAAACAGCAATGGGTTTTGTTTCAGATGGAGGAGGCGGAGCTTTAGATTTTCTTCTGAAATAAATGGATAAAAATTAAAAGTCAAGTATGTATTTATACATATGATTCCATACTGGCAAACTAAGAAGTCTCAGAACAGGAATGAGTCACACTTAATTTTCACTTGGACTGTGCAAGTGGTATGTGCAAAGAAGGGATGAGTCAATATTTTAAACATATGATCAGTGCTGACAGAAGTTACAACAGGCTAAGGTATCTATCATATAAAATATAAAACAAAACCCAACCCAACAAACATCAAGCCCAAAACAAAAAAAGATTTTTTAATACACATTTAAAAAGTAAATTAATTACTTGTTTTCCTCCCTTGGGTTATGCAAAGGACCCTATTTGTGCATTCTCCAAACAGATTTACCGGATTAGTACAAAAAGAAATAACTGTACCATTCAGTATGAAGCCAAATAGCACTGACAGTATGTTTAATATAGAGGACAGATAGGAAAAGGAATAATTACACTTTTCCTCCCCAAATTTTTCTTTTTATTATTAAAATCACTCAAACAAATCCTACCAGCTCTAATCTATTTACTTCATAACAGTAATAAAATAGCAGTATAACCAATACTACTGTGTTGTAATATTCCTTAGCATTTCAGTCACAACATGCTTTTATATTTTCCTCTCACCCAAGCCAATCACCTATTTTAATTTTCTCACTATCCTTTCCCATCTTGGTGACAAGCCAGGGTACACTTGAATGCAAAGAGTCCTCAGTAAGTAAGTTTCATTTATTTCACTTAAAAAAAAAAAAATTAAAAAAATCCAAAATGATATAAAAGGAAAATTCTCTACATCTCTTAATATATTTATGTTAAAGTAAATTCTGAAGGCAGAACTCTCATGCCCTACAACATATAGTACAGCATCCCCTTTTATTCAAATAACTTTCCAAAATTCACCAATGCTGTCACAAGGAAAAAATACTATTATTAAGAATTTTACCATTAGAAACAAAACACACTGTGGAGATGTATTAGCTCATGAGTGCTTCTTAATCTTTTATAAACACTCTTTTAAAAAGCTTGAATAGAGCCACATTCACAGAAAGCTAAAATACATTTCAAACATAATACACAAAGGTTCCAAAAATATGCTTGCAATTTAAATTCTGGAGCTGTACCAAAGTTTGTTTATTTTAACAAAAGAAATTAACTTCTGTAATTGTCCTGCAAAATTAAAACAAAAGATCTAGCATACAAGCATTAGAAACACAGCACATCTTTTTTGGGAAAACAAAGTTTAAAGTCACTCACAATGAAGGGGAAACAAGGTCCAGAACAGCACTGCAAAAGACAGCTGTGTAATGAGACTTCACATGACTGATCTGTTGCTGAAAGTGCTTAGAGTTTTGAACTTAGGAACTCTGTGCTGAATAATTAACTATTCACAGCCTCTCAGAGCTAACCAGGAGTGCTCGCCAACCTCCAAACACACTGAATGAGGATTACCATCAAAATTTATACCTCCTTTCTGTTAATATTTTAAATTAGTTTTGGTGCACTCTGCATACAGTTCAAGACATGTGGCATTAGCTGCAAATTTAACTGTGGTCTCTACAGCAGCCTGCCTAGGTTGTTTCTGGGTTAGGTGAACATTGCAAAATGTATTAAACTTCTTTTTATTCCTCCATGACTTGATTGGGGGCTTTTTGCATGATTGCTGGCTTTCATATAACTGCCAGAAAGAAATTATTAACCAATATAGAGCATCAATACAGCTGTTCAGAAAACCCCAACAAACAAAAAACTAAAAAATCCCCCTATGACATTAATACCAAAAAAAATCCAAACCCAAAGGGAAACGGTACTGTTTATCCCCTTCTTAACTCGTTCTTACATCCTTAAGTGACTTCAAATGACTGTTAAAAGATATTTGTTGCAACTGAATTCAGAATTTAATCTTTGAAGAGTACACGCCACAGAAAGATTTGTTTGCAAATGCTAGTGGACTCTATTACCCATTAGGCAGATGAATGCAATTGCATTGCTGAAACTCTACTATCACTAGAGAGTGTTTAATCACACACAGCAATAAAGGCATGGTCGACATCACCAAAATGTGGCTTTATTTAACATCTAGTATCTATAGTGTCTAACTTACACTATAGAGAGCCAGAACTGATAAAATACTCTTGACAAATCTTATGTGTAACAGCGGGATAGATGAAGTTCTTGGATTTATAAAGAGCACATACACACACCCACATGGGGTCAGGCAGTCTAACGAGGTTGGATGAATCCACACACACACCACTGCAGAGCCATGTACCCTACCCATCTCTAGCACATCTGCATGTTTGTGGTTAATCATGCTTATGTTTCCTCCTTCACACAAGGGAGGAAAAATCTCAAAGTATACCTTCTCAGAAGTTACGCCAAGTTTTTGGAAACCTCGTATTAAACTACAGGAATCCCAACACTTTAATTTTCTGTTTCCAGATGCCGTGTCTTTTTCTTCATTTTTCCACCAATTCTCGCATCTCTCATTCTTAGCCCAAAGTATTTGCATTTGGTCTTACAGCTTTTTTGTTTCTTGAGTTTGTCTCTCTATCTTGCCACAGGAGAGGCTGCCTGACAGGTAACAGAAGCCCTGCACTCCCAATGCCCCAGACATGGCATTAGGCAGCAAGAGCAATTCAAGTTACCATTATTACTTCTACAGGTGCAAATCAGAACCAGCAAGTGACAAGATGGTGGCAGTACACTTGCAGAGATAGATTTAACCTACAAACCCTCCCTTCCTCTTTCACACCAGGGTGCCTCCAAGAAACTGACACAGGTGATTTCACTCACAAAGGCATCCTCCAGACACCATTTTATTCAAACACCAAAAAGTAAAACCAGCATTACCTAAGCAGCTCCAAGTCTACACCATCATTTCAAACACTTATCCTTCGTAAAGCAAAAACAAAAGCCCTGTTCCTTCTTGCCTCTTCAGCTCTACGAGGTACCCAGCGAATCAGGAGAGCTGCTGGTTTTTAATGAATTTGCTATAAAGACAGAGAGTGGTTAAGGTAGTTTCTTCTCCTGAAAAGAAGAAAAGCCTTGATTTTTAGTAAGACAATATACAACTATAACAAAGAGAATAAATTCCCAGTCATATAAAAATAACCCTTTAGAGATCAGATAGAAGGTGTTCAGTAAATGGTCTCACTCACAATACCTTTCATGTTCAGACAGCTTCCAGATGTGCTAGAAACTACGCAGACCTATTCTAATTTTATAATGTAAACATTGGAAGGCGTTAGAACAACCCAAAAACCCATTCTTTTTATTTTCATGACTACTACAGAAGTAAACGAAAGCTGTGGAAAGAACCAAAGTACAGCTTATTTAGCTATGACATAGAGGAAGTTAAAAAGAGAAATTTTAACCGAGTAAGGCCACAACCCATAACACGAATTCCACTGGAAATTGTGCTTCAGTATCCTACACAATGCAAGTCCTCACTCCTTCCTTGTCTTAGGTCCCAGACCCATCAACTGACCAACCTACACCAGACATTAAAACTGCCAGTGAACTCACCTGAAGGGACATGTCCCCACTATTTATCACCCAACAAACAATTCCAGTTGCCTGTTACACTGCAATATCTTGAGTGTCATTTTCTGTTTAACTAATTGCTTAAGACAAAACAGGAAAGGGGGGAAACAAAACCAAACCAAACAAACCAAAACTTTCTTCTCTAATTCTTCTTAGCCCTGGAAAAGGCAGCCAAGAGGGACACTCACAATAGTCTCACAGGGTTTCACAAACACAAGCTGATGCAGCCTGCGCAGAATTTGTATTTCCCTTGTTACAGTGCATGTGGAGCCCACTGCTTATGCCAAGTCTTTCAGCTAGCCCTCATCTTGTAGGATTACATTCTTCCCAAGAGAATTGATTCATCTCCTCTAGATATTTAAATTCCTGAAGTCCCACCTGCAACTCCCACCAGTCTTTGTGACAGAATACAGTTCCTGTAAAGACTATTAAAGAATTCTTTCAGCCACATGCAGATAGAAATCTTCATCATTTTGTTAAGAAAAACAATACATCTTTTAAAATCAAATGCAACGTCATAAAGTCAATATTTTATGTGCTTCAGATCCCACTGCTACAGAATAAAGTGTCATTGCTGTATCTCAACATAACTCATGCTTGCAAAAACAAAGTAATAGTGTCAATAATCTGAATGTGTGGAAGCCCTTTTTAAAATAAAGGTCTGGCACAGTAAATAAATAAAGCCTCTATTTATTTGATTTTTATAAAATTCCCATTAGAAAGTTACAAGCAGTATATTTTTAACTAGTAGTAACTGGAGAAAAGCATTTTTAAATAATGAGAAATACTTGAACTGACAGTGACCTGAATATTCCAGTTATCACTACTAGCACTTCCTTTCGATAAGGATCACTTTCCCCAAAAAAAAAAAAAAAAAGGGCAGCATAAAAAAATCCCACCTCTTCAAATCCTGATCTCAGGGAGTATTCATGTTTCAAGCACTTAGCTTCCCATTTTGAACACAATTACATGTGACACTATACAAAGACAGCTTGTTAGCCTTCTTACTGAAATTACTTTGGATCTAACCTCCAGTATCTGAATTGTCTCTCAGTTTTCTACAGCAATCACCTAGAACAGGAAAGGTTGTATTCAGTCATCTCTCAGGTACTAAAAAAGTTCATTAAACGTAGTACAATACAAACTTTCTACTGCATAACAGATAAGTTTGTTAATTTGACTTACAGTACTATGAAGAACACCAGTTTATACAAAGAGCAACTAGTAACTACACTTTTTTTTTGTATCAAACTTTACAAAATTATACATGCCAAAAGTACAAGCAGCACTTTACTTTCACTAAAACTCAGAAAAGGATCTAGCTCTACTAAGATCACAACAAAAGAAGGAAAAAAGACATTGCAATAAAGCTTCTAGAGCTCTTCTTGCCCTTAATCTCTCACCCCAAGTAAGTATTTTAAGGCTTTCTTGATTATTACAATAATGCTGCTTCACTACTACACCATAGTAGTAGAAACCTTGCACACCATCTGTTCGAGCAAGGAACAGTTGAACATAAGTTCAGGCCTACATAAAATACATTAATTTGTTTTGTTTACAATGATATCTCAGTTTTCACCAACAGGTATATAAAATATTTAAGTCCCTAATTTTACCTATAAGCATTTCCAGCCCAATACTCATCTTTCATACTCACAGAACAAATTTGTGTTTACACTAAACAAAGATGAACTTTCCATGTGTTCATTCAGTTCCCTCTTTATGGATTATGGCTTCACAGCATCACTACTGCACATCTTCAAGATCAAGCATTACTTATCAATGATCAGATGGATGGAGCACCTCTCCTATGATGAAAGGCTGAGAAACTTGGGGTTGTTCAGCCTGGAGAAGACTCTGGGGACACCTTATTGTGGCCTTTCGGTTCTTAAAAGGGGTCTATAAGAAAGACAGGGAGAGACTTTTTAGCAGGACCTGTTGCGATAGGGCAAGGGGTAATGGTTTTAAACTAAGAGAGTTTAAACTAAAAAATTCGGGCTGGATGTGAGGAAGAAATTTTTTACAATGAAGGTGGTAAAACTGGCACAGGTTGCCCAGAGAAGCAGTAGATGCACCATCCCTGGAGACACTCCAGGCCAGGCTGGATGTGTTTCTGGACAAGCTGATCTGGCTGAAGATGTCCTTGTTTATTGCAGGGGGGTTGGACTAGATGACCTTTGAAGGTCCCTTCCAACCCCAACTATTCCATGGTTCTATGATTCTACTTTCTAGGAAAAAGTGGAGACAACTGTAGCATTACTGTCTGATCTGCTCATGAAAGTCCAGCAAATGGCTGAAGTTATCAAAGCAAGACACTCAAAAAATCACTGCCATATATTTCAGGGCATATATAAGGAGAACCTCTTTTGGAAAAAAAAAAAAAAAGAACCAAAAAAAAGCACAGAAAACAAAAAACAAAACAACACACAAAACAGGAGAAGGGAAAATATTTCATAAGATATATTCAGTAAATCACACTTTAAATTCATTTGCAAGTTGGAGCTCCCAAATTGGGACTTGATAATTACATAATGAAACACATGAAAAAATTGAGTATTTTACTATAGTATCTGTTGTCTACGGGCCAGTCTGAAAGGCTGGATTCACCTGCAGTATAATTATGGATGATATTTTTGTTTTCTTTCTTTTAGTGAAATGCAGCTCAATGTTCATTTTTATTGTAATTAATCTGAATTCTAAGACTAGCATTGACATTTCTATTCCACATGGAGTACTTTGTCTTTTAGCCTAAGAAACAGAATACGTGGCTTTCCTTGTTATAGTAACTACAGAGATGTTTTAAAGACACTGTGCATCACCTTGTGATAGACTGAAATGCAACAGCTCACATCCTACAGTAAGTTTCTGTTTTCCTGCATGCTATTAGCAAAGAGTGAAAAATTCCTTAGTCCCTAAATTATCTGTTCATCATTATGTGGAAACATTGCATAAAGTCAGTTAAAGTCAACAGTGTGGTATTACATATAGCTATAGCAGCATGTAGGCATGGTTATTGCAAGCACACTATTTTAATGTTTTACAATTCTTGATGATGAGTTCACTCGCTAATGCACCTTTAAAACAGTATTTATTTCATACCACAATACAAGATTATCAGTTTTTCTCATTTTCAGAGAGACTTCTCTTTCACATCTTGACATCTTGAATTCACCCATTCCCATCCTGGCTTCTTCCAGCCTATGTCTGAAGGTGACAGAAAAAGAGCTGTCTGGAATTCCTTTGCTTTACACTGCCCAATTAATTGAACTCTTCTCACCAAACAAACAAAACAAAACAAAACAAAACAAACTCCCCCCACTTTCAGCTTCAGAAAAGGCTCTTTTCCTTATAAGCTTCTAAAGATTCTCCCCCTTAATGACTGTTATGCTCAGAAAATTGAAGTGAGAACATCACCTGTGACTATCTTCACTACATCTTAACCACCTTTTAGTGCTGTTTGCTGCACCTGACCTCCTCCATACACACACATTTCTAACAAGTTGCTTAATACAAATTCTAGAATTTTTCAATCACTTAAAGTTTTAGATCAAAAGGTCAAAAATTACTCTGCAGTTGTATCAAAACACTCTCTGCACAGCTGTATTTTTCTTGTGTTTCAGCAACTGAATTTACTAACTAGTATCACAAAAGTATGTATTTTTAACATTAAGTAAGACCAAGGACTCACAAAATACTCCTGCCAGAGAAAATACAATTGCTTCTATACAACACGTTTTACGTTATGGCACACTCATTGGCAAATTACAGTTCACTGCTTAGATCCTCCAATCAGGGCTTAGAATTCTCCCATTGAGGTAAGCATGAAGATACTAAAGTGAGACAACTCCTGATGAAAACTACCCTTAGTGGAGCCCAGGGTTTACAGCAGAAGCCCATGCAATGGGTCATGTTAAGTGGCTGCCATGTGAGAATGTGTGTCCTTTCTTCAGGTAAAGTTACCTATACTGTCTGTAGGTAGAGCCTATATTGTGTTTGGATCTTGAACTGAGAGAATAAGATAAATGAACATCTGAAAAAGGGAAACAGGGAAAAAGACTCAGATAAACTAGGAAAGCAGACCACAACAACTTGCAAGGAAATCCAAAACCAAGCTTGAAATAAACGATAGACTAGAGACACTTAGCAAACCAAAGAAACCAAAATGCTGAAAATGTGAAGGAAAAAAAACCAGAAACCTCATTTTCCTGGTCATTGTATATCTGCTGTAAAGACAATACAAGAATCCAGACATCTCACCTCACACAAGTATCACAGAATGGTAGACACCAAAAGCATCACAACCACGCCCAGCTTTGAGTTACCTTTTTATAACACGTGATATACAATCTTCAGATTCAGCATGAATCTTTACCTTTGCTTAAGACCTACGTCTGTATTTATACACTGTCAACTTCTTTGTTCCACCCTTACATAAAACACTCTCTAAATTTTTCTTATGTACAGAAATTAAACAGCGAATGTAGTCTTGACTGGCACATTCAACTTTTGCTTTCAATTCCAATACTGCTTGCCAAGAATCTCAAAAAAACCCAACCCAAAAAAAGTCACAAAACGGGTAATATTGTTTCTTCCTCTGGACAATGATTACTTTATTTTCACATGACTGAATCTGGATCACAGAAGAGACTCCTCAGCAGCACATTGCTTTTTGCGTGATATTGTCCATATTCATCTTTTAATGAAGGTCTTAAAATAATATAGTTTTCTTAATCACTATCCTTAAGACCAGACAGCTTCTCATATATAACAGAAAAGCTGTTTCAAAACATTAAGATTTGTTCTGCATATTAGAAGACTTCCAATTTTGTTTCTAAAGTATCAGCAATGGAGTTTTTCCCTACAGCACCTGCAAATTACTAGATTTTTATTTTTAGAGCTGATTTAATATCTGACAAGGCAATGTTTAAAAATCATGCTCAAAGAACAGTTTACTATTGCTCATTAAAAGCACCTCTCTTTTCAATGGAACTTAAAATAATTTTTAACTGGAGTTTGACTATTTTAAATGTCACGTTCTATTCACCTTGACTAAGTTACTGCCAGACACAGGTTTGTACACAATATTTGGGTTGCTAGAAGTGCTGCAAAAAAGATTACTCTTAACTTAGTTTTAACATACTGTAATATTCTAATATTTTTTCCTTAACATTAAGCAGCCCAAATAATTGTTGTACAGCCTCATAGTATCTATATAACATGCCTATCAGCCTTGATACTAGGCTTTCATCTCTAGATCAATATCACTGTCTGATACAGTCTATCTCTTTATTTCTACTATAAAAGCACCAGCTGGATGTTAAGATCAAGGTATGGATCAATGAGAGTCAAGCATTGTCCATTCTTAGGTTATCCCTTCAAGCCAGGCTTATGATACATGTAGGACAAAATAAAGGAAAAACATTTGCTGTACCTTCTCCATGAAGAAAGATGAGCTTTCAGGTTCTAAACTCACCCGCTTAGTTATTTGGGGAAGATTCTGAGATTGTATTGTATAGATATTGTGTCTAGCAGGTGGCTCAGTAGGTATGCAAAAACCCACAAAGTTCAGAAACACATTTTAAGTTCAGTTTCCAGGTAGAGGAACAAATGAACAATTTGGAAGTCTTTTATGATAACAGGGTATTTCACAGCGCATTTATCTATAGAGACTCCCAAGGCTGAAAGGAGACTAAAATTGCAAATAAAACTGATATTTTAAAAATACTAGATAAGATGGCACTAGAAATGAGGCACTAAGCAAATAGCTCTCCCAACATAAAAGAGTGTTGTGCAACTGTTATGTCAACTGACATGCCAGTAGCAATGTTATAGGTGACAAGATTCTTTGAGGTGATCTTTAAAATTATCGCTATGGGTTTAGTTAGTGAGGTTCCAACAAATAACAAATCATCTGCAGATGTCCTCTTAGTTCTGCCTATATTCAGATGACTGCTACAACAAAAGCAAGAAATGTAGAATACCTGCATTTCCACTCTTTTTCCATAAATAAATGGGATCAAGAAAACACATTCCTGGAACAGTTTCAAAGCTCTTGCTAGAGAAAAGTTTTTCGTAGTCAGTGGGATGTGTGCAATCCTCCCCATCCTCCACCCACCCCCACTCCCCCCAACTAGCCCACAGCTCTGAAGAAAAGAATTTTTTTTTAAAAAGTCTTATCCTAGAGAGAATAAATCACAGAACTGGGACGGTAACCATGACAGTAAGGTGAAAGCTTAATGGAATCTTCAGTTTTCTGGTTCACACTAAAAGCGAGAAAGCAGCAAATGAATCCTTCAGTTCCCTCCAGACCGCTTGGAACAGACACTTGCCAGTCTGATGTCTGTCCCCATGGCAGTGGCAGTCTTGAAAACAGAAGAGACTGTATCCGAGCCATAATTCATGCAATGTTTTCTCTTATTACAAGGAAAAAAGGGCGACTCAGAAGCAATGTCAACACAAATCTGTATGGTAGGGGCATGTTTTTAATTGCGCGCCTCAACACAGAACAGGATTAAATTAAGTACAAATTTAAAACTTTTCTAGAAAAATTATTCATTCATTCATTACCCTTCAAAGCCAAATCATAACTACTGTTGTAATGACCTTTTCAAGCTCAAACAGAAAAAAACACAGGAAAGACTATCTAACCTGACTACAGACAGCCACTGACTTAGTGTTGTCTTACGCCATCCAACAAAACATAGTTAGCTCCTCTCTAGTTGTAAAAATTGCCTCACTGTTAGGAAGACAGACAAGAGCTCAGAATCTGAGCAGGCAACAGAGGCTAAAAAACCAGTTTATGCTATAAATTAATTACCATTAATGGAGGAATTACAGAAATGTGTTCTAATACAAAAGTTCTTTTACAGCACATTATATTGTACCAAAAGAAGTATTTCTTTTTCTTCTAAAAAAATAAATGAGTAAACCAAAAAATAAGGGGTGTAATGGAAAATTTGTTCCAGTGACATTGCTTCTAAGAAGGTTAAGAACTTAGATTTATGAAGTAAATAGGGCTAGCACAAAATACCAATACAAACTTAGCATGTCCATGTGCAACATACCTCTGAGTAAGCAGATACATCTACGTATTTGCAACCTTTTCATAAAGTATAAAACATTAAAAACCAAAAAACCCCAAAAAACCAACCCAGATTTACTACCCAAATAAAGTACAAAAAAACTTGAATGGCATTCATAACTATCAAAACTTCATACAACTCATTTAGCCTTTATTATATTTACAGTTACGAAAACAGCCTGACAGAAAAAAAGCAGAGCAGGGAAGAGAAAGCAGTAAATCTGTAACAGTAATTGAGTAATATATAACTGGCTGAATAAACAAGAAAAGAAAACAAAGACCAGCTTGAACTGAAAGGGGGAGCTTAACCTTTGATACACTAATAAATCTAACAAATGCTTAAAACTCAAGCAAACGTATGTTACCTCCACTAGGAACAAACCCTCAAATCTTTTTCAAGAACTGCTATAAAAGGATGCTCAGACAGATGTTTTTCTCCCATGAGCAGTAAGAAAAGTTCAATTAAGGGCTCTCAAATAGAGCAAAACCTGAATCTGCCCTTCTGGCCATTATCTCCTAGTCATGAAAGCAGGTATAACACCACTGTCTTTTCAAAGCCTGCAGATGAAATACCTAGATCTGCTCATGGCATTTTCAGCTGCTATTCTGAACATCAATAGAGGCAAGAATTGTCAATTTATCAGAGCTTTTCTGCTGCTACTTTTCTCTCGTGTTCAAAACCACGTTTTAGAAGTAACACTGGAGGCAGGCACTGGATGGATTTAGAGGTTGGGAAGGGTAAGGAAAAGAAAAGCAGAGCCACTCCGTAACCACAGCGGCCAGGAAAGAGGCTAATATGGACTCTTCCCTTTTTCCTCACATACACACATGCCTCAAATATAGGCATGTGGGTGTAGGTTTGGGTGGGTAACAGAGAAAATAATGTAGGATAGCAGCTAGGAAGCTCTGCAGTAGCAACAGGAAAGACAAAGTTTACTTCTTCTTCTTATTATTTGCTGGTATAGAAGGTTCGGCTCAGCTGCAAGCCCCGTTTCCCAGCTGAAGATTCAGATACAGGAAGAATAATTAAGCCAAGCACAGCAATGCAACTTTGGAATGCACTGCAGCTAATTATGTTGGGGTTTTTTTTCATGCAGATGTTTGGAATAGAACAAGCTTTCTCTCTCGTAGAAAGCTCTTCAGCCATGAGAAGCCTTCTCTCAGCAGTTCTGTCCTTCAGATACCTAGAGTTTGGTAACACTTAAAAATATTTTGTACATTTGCACAACCAAGAAATAGGAGGGCTTAGTAAATTGGAGAACAGATATGTCATTAAGCACTGGAAGGGAATGGGAAGCAGGGAAGGTTTCCTATCCTGAGCAAGAGGCTTTATATATATATATATATAACCTACAGATGCTATGTGACACACAAAGAATGGATAGAGTTCCTAAATAGACCACCACATCAGCAAACGAGGCACTCTAGTTCACTATGGTAAAGAAAATGAAAGAGAAAAAAGTTCAGGCTAAGAAATTGTACTAAAACAGTGTTTTCTTTACTAGATTGCAAGAGAAGCATCTTGACAGTTTACATCCTAAAAGGTAGGATGTAACAAAGGTTTCTCCCAAAGCATGAACAACACAGCTTTAGTTCCCCAAACAGAAGCACTGAGCATCTCGGGCTAACACTCCTTGTAAAACTAGGAAGAAATGCTTTGAGTACCTACCTGCCACTGGATTCTCCTGCTCATCTTCCACATCTTCCTCAATGCTCACTCCCCTCCCTGCAACCTCCTCAGAAAGCAAAGCCCCTTACCTTCAGACACAGGGTTGCATTTACTACCTCCTCAGATGTCAGTGCTGCTGCCAGAGCCCAAGCCTGATCTCTTATGCACTGTGTGAGAGGAGATGGGTGGTACAAAGCACAGCCAGAAGTCCTGTCCCAGCTTTCTTCGTAGCATAAGCCCAACCAGCAGTTTCACAGCCACCTCTGCTGCTGCTGACAGCGGAAGCTCCCTCCCCTTTGTCCTACTTTAACTTAAACTCCCTCACTGGTTGGCAATTTGGGGCCCCAAATGAATGCTATTATTTCCTCCCCAAACTCATCCCCATTGACACACAAAAGCTTCTCCACTTTCTTCTGCACACTCAAAATCCCCTAAATCCATTTCTTACTGGATTCTTTCAACAGAGAAGGAAGGAAAGACAATATTTCTTCAAAGAAAGCAGGCTCTCTGAGTGTTGGTGGTAACACCAAAGCTATTTTGGGTGACCCATTACTCCCATTAGCCTCTGCTCTTTCTGAAAAATGGCACAGGATGTCAGCATTTACTATAAAGTAGGAAATAGAGAAGAGCACTTCTTACTAATCTTTAGAACAATTATAATCATAACCAGCAGTCTGCTCTGGGGAATGTAGAGAAACCTTCCTATACAACTATGCTAATGAATAATTCGCTGTAATTACTACACTTCACTCCTGTGTTCACCCCCTCATCCTTTTGAACTTTCACTATCACAGGTTTACATCCAGTATTTTTCACTGCTGAGTTTTTAACATATTAACATATGATTCAGTGCCAGAAGCATATCAACTTTTACAATAAGATCAACTTGACAAGATTTCTTAAATTCTTTCTTTATTGCTGTAAGCAAGGTGCGTTTAGGCACTATACAGTTATTTAGGTATTTAGTCTATTTAGGTACTACAAAATTGTTTTAATGCTTTCCATGACAGAAGAAAGTGTTATATAATATCCAAGGAATACACACAATACACATCAAGGACTATTATGTTAAATGCTAAAGGCATTGACTTTTAAAAATTATTAAAAACAATGTGTTTTTTTTTTTTACAAACAGAATTTTAAATCAAAATCAGATGAAAGACAATCAAAGTTAGAAAAGCCTTGCAGTCTGCATGAAATAACAACATGCCTCATTTAAAACAAACTCAATAACCTCATCTGAGCTCCTAGGCCCCAATTATCAACTTAAAATAAAATATGGAACAGCTTCTATAGACAGAAATGAACCACTGAAATTTCAGCAGCCCATCCACATGGATAATGCACAGGCCTTCACACAGCCTCGACTTTGAGCCAGAAACATGATAAAGAAAACGTTTGTACCTTGAACTAGAAGAATTACATAATTTCTCTGAAAACAGGACAACAGACATTAATTCTTCTTTCTTTCTACAAGCCTAGGCTTGAGCTCTGGCAATTTATGTACTGTCCTACACCTGAATTCTGCCTTCCCTCAAAGAGCAATGACTTAAATGCTGCTGCAGATATGTGATTATTGGTAAATATTTTTTCTCACAGCAGGTGTTAGGACAAGTTCAACCAAACAAGCAAGCAGATGTTGTGTAAATATCAACATTTGCATCCTTGCAAATAGTCTTGCAAAATATGTGTCACTTTACACCAACAAACACTTCCAAAATTCCCATTTACCCCCACCAGAACAGTGCTGTGGGTCAAATTTTTATCTGTGTATAGCAAACAAATTACTGTCAGTATTTATCTTTACCCAGTAAGATAATACAAGTATTACTTTGAAGCCATTCTGCTAATTATCTAAACAAGGAGAGGGAAGAATTACTGAAAGTGATTACACTGCTTTTCTGCTTACCTCCAAGATAATACAGGTTCTTCTTCTCCATTAAAATCAAGTGAATCTCTTTCAATAGCATACGTATGTAGAAGGGATGAAGTGTGTGTGTGCATAGCAAGCTCACTGTTGTTCCCTTCTGGCACTGGTGACATCAGTAAGCCTACCTATTTATAATCCCACCACCTGACCAAACAGCCTACAGAGTACATCTAGAGATTTGTATAGCCATTAATCCTGACATATGTACTTCAGCCAATTCAAAACAGAGTATTAACTAGCTTTCTTATGTCTTCTGTGGCTTTAAATCATAAAAAGAATCCAATCTCATTTTCCATGCCCCTTTAATTTTTGCAAGACAAGTTTAATGGGAAGTTTTGGAATTAGGACTCTTCCTTCCCTCCATGCTTTTTAGCCTTCCCTACATCTCTGTCTGTAAGATAAACAGATCAAATGAGCAAATTTTAGTGATCAGTGGAATAGTTAGGCAGCAGAGGCAAATACCCACTTACATGCAGTTAATTTGATAATCAGTAGCACCTACAAAATTATTGAAACTTAAGATCTTGACAAATCAATTTCATAAACAAAGTCCAATATTTATGCTATCAGGAAAACAAAAAACAACTTAGCAGTGTTTGGAGTGGGGTAATTTACAGAAGCTTGATCTCCGTCAGTTAAAAACAGAAGCTGCTTAAAACTCTATTCACTTACCTCTTCCCAAAATCAAACCTAACACACACACCCATGTGAGGACTGCTTACAACTAAGTCTGCCCAGGGAATGGGAAGCAATGCAGTCAACAATGTGCTTAATGGTAATGCTTGCTCTTGGGCAAGCACTATCATCAACAGCAACATCCTGCAAGTTCCTGTCATTGGTAACTGTTGCTCCTAGATGTGCATCAAGTCACAATGTTTTGAAGTGGCTTGCGTACCGCTTCAGTGAGAGGGAAACACCTGTGTGAAAGCATGTGAGCGTGCTGAATGAACATTACTAAAGATTCCTCATCTAGCCTCTCTTACCTGAAAAATCTTACCACCAGCATCCACCCCCCATTATGTCAGATAAAGCAGAAATGTCAGTTTTGTGTAAGGTTGAATGAAACAATCAGATCAATCTGCTGTGTTCCAACTCAACCGCACTCTGCAACCAAACTTCAAGAGTTAGCAATACAAAGAATAGAAATCCTTGAAGCAATTTCAATTGCTTGTAAAGCTGTGGACAGAGATAATGCAGATGCAGCTGGGTCACCAGTAGCAAAAGTTTCAGCGCAGACAGGGTATCATTGTTGTCTAAAATACCAACCAACACATCCCCTATGGCTAGTATGGCCTACACAAATCAAAACATTTGGGAATTCCACTTGGAGGCATTAATTATCCTCCAGGTCTAAAGGCTGTAGCTAGAAATATTCAATTAATATTCACAATAATATCTGGTTTGTTTGGGGGGGTGTAGGGGTTTTTTTGTTTGTTTGTTTTGGGGTTTTTTGTTTGTGGTTTTTTTTAGTCTACTGGTATCTTGTGGTACTAAATTTTACATACTGTTTATCTACTTAGCAATTCCCTTCTTATGGCTTTTGCATATTAAGCAGGAAATTAATCACTTGAAAAATCATGTGGTTTTCATTCAGGGAGTCACCAATGCAATTTAATACTATTGACCACGATAAGCAAGTGCCCAACATGGCAGATAACCTGAAAGGGAAGAAAGGAAAGTTTTTCCATTCCTGCAAGTATGCACCTGGCTGTTTCCCCTGCATCTCAGAGATGGGTGCTTTACTTTTTCCCCACCAATATCACTCAGCAGAGGCTAGTAATATTTTAATTTTTCTTTGTAAGTTCCTAGAACACTTCTGAAATGTAAAATGTTGAGAATTTTAAAAGATGGTGCAGGAGATGAGCTTAGACAGGGCATTAGAGAAATAAATAAAAATCTAAGGGAATGGTATTAGAACGTTTTGTTAGAATTTCTTTAGGATTAGAATTTTAAAATGTTTCTCATTTTTCCATAAAGCATTTACTTCAATTACTCATCTTGGCATTGCTGTATTAGCAAACATTCCCTAAAAAGGAAGCATCAACTGACTACAGCAGCAACAAAACAGAATGCACATGAATGGATCATAAACATAGAATTTATTTCTTGCATGTATGTTTTAAAAGTAGTAAACAATCTTATATTGCTAAATACAATGACACTAAAGTTCTAAATACAGAACACTTTCTGGAGAGGTCCCTGTTTGGTTCACATTTTTAATACAGATGTTTCATGCTCTTTAATCCACAGAATTGTTTCCAAGACCAAAAAGATATAAAGACTTGCACATACTAGTGAGGGGAGTAAAACAAGAGCTTCCCAATATTAATTATTAGATATTTAATACCTTCAGATTCACTTGTCCCTGACTACCCAGAGCATTGAGTATTTCTACACTGGGGGGGGAGGGAAAAACCAACTAAACAAAAAAGAAAACAAACAAACAAACAAACAAACCCCAAAAAACCAAAAAACAAACCACCAAAAAAAACCCAACCAAACCCCCCCCCGCAAAAAAAAAAAACTCCAAAAGACAAATAGACTGTTAAAACTCAACAGATGTGTATCAATTATCTTTGTATGGAAAAGCTGGTCAGACTTACTATCTGTTTTTTAAAAATCCCCAATAGGAACCTATCTGTGAAGTTGGGAGCTCTTTGAACCCATTGTCTCTTGTTATAAACAAAAGACTTTTTTAAAACTATCTGATATTCCATCTAACCCCAAAATAGTAATGATTATTTTTTTAAGTAATATCCATGGGAAACTTGAGTCTGAAAGCAGCAAGAATAGCAGGAAACCTGGGTTACTAGAGTAAGAATAGGCATTCTTCCATACTGAATACCTTATTAAATACTCTATTCCTCCTGTTGCTTTCCACCTACTGAGATGACATCTCATCTGTGATGGATCAACACAGTCAAGCCTCCAGGGAAAGGCAAACAGTTTTGTTCTATCAAAAAGAACTGGGGAAGAGAGCATAGACAGAGACTTCCAAATAGCCTGGAAGCAGACCAAGAGCTTGTTTTTCTTATGCAAGTCAAACATCAACAAGGCAAGTTGATTATATATTGTATAATCACTCAACATTAAGGGGGGGACACTAATTATTTTTCCATTATTTAACATTTGGTTTAAGGATTTTATGCAGCATCATTATAATTATGTCGCATGTTCTCTTTTCACTTACTTGGAACAGTTAGAACAGAAAAAATTGGTACATGTACAAATGGTAAACATAAGAACATGAGAGTCGAGAGACCACATCAGTATATCTCTTATATGAAAGCTATATCACACCTTTAACCATCCCTGTCAATCCTCTCTCAACTTTCTACATTCTACTCCCTTCTTTTGGAGATGACGGAGATTATGGATTTATACAGTGGTATAATCATGTTTCCTCTTTTCTTCTCTGCTCCTTTCTTAATACACATGGCAAACTGATTTGTATTAAATTTATATAAAGTGAATTTAATCTCATTTTATTATCCATTTATTTTTGTAGAAACCTCCTGCAAGTCTTTAGAGTTACGTCTCCTCTCATTATGACAAATAATAACTTTTTACTGTCACCAAACTGCCACCTCATTATTCGGCTGCTTTTCTAGATTAACATGTTGAACTGAGAGTTCCAGCACAGATCCCTATGGAACTCCAAGGCGGCCTCCCCTCCCCTTCATAGTATACCATTTCCCATACCTCTGTTCTTATTTTGGAGCAAATTACTTAGCCATGCAAGGTCTACTGTCTTACGGCACATTTGTTTCTTTTTTCTAAAAGGCTTTAGGTTAGAGACTAGTAGAATCCTTTTTAATGACTAGACAGACTGTGTCAGCTGGCTTTTCCTCACCCAGTTGGTCAGCACAGCACTTAAAATTCTTTTTACATTTTTACAGTATAAAGACATTTACCCTATAGATACACTGCTGTATCAAAGAGTTCCTTATTTTATTCTGTGCTTGTTGCATCACAGTTTGCAGAGCAACAGATTATGTTTTTAAGTTCAGCTACCAAATTTATAGTTTATATTGAATGCTAAGGTAGCACTTAAGAGCCCTCACCAAAGCCGTCCTAGTCACTGTGCAAATTCAGAACATAAAGAGAGAGTGCTTACTCGGAAAACTTATGGGGACAAAAGGACAAGTCTGCATTTTAAGCTGCCTGTCCACAGCATGACTTCCCTTAAACTGCTGCACAGCCCTTCCACCGCTCTATCTCAGTTACAACTCTTTATCCTCATTTTCACATCACAGATCACTTCTCTCTCTACTCAGCACAAAAGGTAATATGCAAACATTAGCACATTTTATGACCTTACTGAGTCATATTTCATCTCAGCTGCTAAGGATCTGCCTCACTATCCCACAGTTGTTTCAGTATTTTCTTCTGTGCCAATTCTCTTCTCAAGAGCAATTTTTGTAACTTTTTCCATGGTTCCACCACCTTTTTCTCACCTAAGGCGCTACCTGAATTACACCTATGATCATCTGACAATTAAGAATCCATAATATTTCTTGGTAAGTACATGGTAATACATTACAACTTCCCTCCTTCTCAAGGTGAAAGAGAATTACAAATCAAGGAACTTGGGAAACTTTGTAGGGATTAAGCTCTATAGAGTAAAACAAGGGTTAAGGTAAAAGAAGCAGCAAAAACCCCAGTGTCTGATGACAGCAAAATGTTTCAATTCATACCCACTATTCTGAAGGAATACTAATAGATGTTATCCAGAACTTTTTATTTACTTAAAACCAAAAAGAACTGTAAATTCTAAGACAATCCTCTCAGCTTCTAAATTTTGGCAATTCAGACATACTTGAGAGAATGTGACACTGAAATCAAGGGGTCATTAATTGCCTAGAAATTACCATTTTGGAAAGTCAGCACCTCTTCCTCCCCGAATACTTCAGTTACAGTATAGAAATTATAAATTAAAAAAAAAAATTAAAAAATTTACATCATTTAAGGGGTAAATGACCAATTACTGTGGTGGCATTAATGCCATGACACTAGTGGTTGCCACAAATAAAATATAAGAAATAAGAAGCAATTGGGGTTGTTAACTGGGGGATTTTCTTTTTAATATTTTTTGTGTCAACTTGCTATGGCTAGGGAACAGATGGTATATTATGTTTTTCTTGCTTTGACACAATTTAAAAACAAGTTACAGATGGCTATAATGAAATCCTCATTAACACACTTATATTTTCACAGTTTAGTATAGCAATAATGAAACTTTCAGGTCTGGAATTTCCTGTTGGTTAATTAGTGGTTAGGTTAATAGCCTGAGGAAGTGCACAAGCCAGAAAGTTTCCTTATTGTTTAATCATGTAATTATTATATTCGTGTTTCTGGGAAAGCTCTCAAGACAGATTCAATGTCACAGTAAAGCTACCTTTATAACCGTCCCTCTGTTTGTGAAACAACTGTATTATTTTATTTAGCAGTGTGTGTAGGCAGGAAGGCCATGAACAGGCCTAATTCAGCTGCCTCTGGGAAGTTTCAGCTTGTTTTTATTTTAGAAATACTAAATTACGCTTACAGAATTCTTCAAACACACATTACACCAAACACTCTACAGAAAAGCTATGATCAACAACTCTTGGTCTACTGCTACAACGTTACCGTAAGATCACTGATTAATGTTTAAATAATTCATTTTTATAATCCCAGTTTATAATCCTCCACAAAGACTTGAAAAATGACATATGCTTAGCAGCACACCAAGATAGCACTAAATCTAGGATCTAGAAAGAGAAAAAAAGAAAAATCCCCACAAATCTTATATTCAGGTCATTTCCATAAATGAAGCTGCTGCTGTAACACAAACAGGCATAAAACTAGCTGTAAATTAAATATGATTAAAATAGTAGTGAAGGATGTGGTATTCACAGCTAAAAGCCCTTCTGGGGTTTAGTAATCCGCACACTAGTTACTAACTGATGACATTGCACCTTCATTACTACAAGATTACAGCTGCAGTGCACAGCCATACCCATGCCCCAGTCAGGCCTCCAGTGGGTGGCACAGGCATATCCCCAGATAACTGATACCTGCACTTGGTGATGTGGCACAAGAAAACCAGTAGCTTGGCAGAACTAGGTCCCAAAATATTATTCAGTGTTGGTGTTGGATTTTTCTGAGGCTTTTTGTTTGTTTAACTACCATCACCAAAAATCTACACTGAGAAAATACAGCACTCTTGTACAGGCAGTAACATACTGAGTTACAGGGCAAAGACCTATGGAAACAACTGTACTGCTTTTTGAAGGGCTAGAAGTTCAAAAGAGGATAGCTACTGCCAAGCCATCATGAAAGGAACAATGTGGAAAACTTGACTTGTGACTGAAGTTACATCGTGAAAAAAAGACAGTATCCAACTATTTAAAAGCTGTAATGCTAAAAATATCTATTAAGCCTCCAAAGTCACAACAAAGAACTGCAGGGAAGGGGAATTTGAATTTTCTAACAAACACCTTATTATTTAACAAACACATTATTATTATGATGACTATTCTGTAAGATTCTGGAGCCGTCCCATTTCTTCACAATTTATTTAGACAACATTAAGGAGAACCGAAACAGTATTATCTTCCTTAACCAGCAGAACCCATGCACAACAAAGACTTTCTGGAACACTAAATGTCACTATGGGATTCAACAATCAAATGAACAGACAACTGGAAAAAACCTGCAGTGTTTTTGGAGATCTAAGAATTACTCAGAGTTACTGTGCTTCCTTATATCTGTCTCAGAGGCCTAGAAAGTTAAACAAAAAATGACAGACAAAATAAAGCTCCCACAGTGATTTTTCTGCTGGAAAATCCCATGCTTTAATTCAGAAACTTTCAGATCCAGTTTCACACATGAGTTCTTATAATCATATCCGTTCCTTGACAGAATAGTCTGTACTTTGACAGATCTTTTTATGGCACTGTTGCTGTAAGGAATTTAGATGTAGCTTTAATAAGGAGTTGAACATGTTTCTTGTTCTGAATGTTTACACATAGTATTGTGCTGTTTTTTAAAACCTGTACCTGTGGTCGAGTTTAGTAGCACTCACTCTTCTCCTCCCAAAATGTTAAAAATAATTGCAGTGTTTCAATGCTAAACAGTTTGTGAAGCAAGGACACCTCGTGTTTGCTTCATCTAGCACTCCCTCACTCTGTTCTGCAGAAGCGTGTATCTGGTGGTGTTCTCTCGATCTTTCGAGTTCCTGTGCTTATCAGATGATAAATTAGAAAGAAAAGGAAAAAAAAAAAAAAATAACAAAAGCAAACATTATACTACCGTTATAAACTTTGTCATGCAAGTTTCAGGCACTTCCTTAAAGTGAAGTAAGCACACAACAATGGAAAAATTAGAAAAATTATAGTTAATTGCACTGGGATCAATACTAAAATTTGTAATTAAAAGCCTTCCCCTTTTTAACGATGACATCAAATAATTTGGATCAGAGTTTCTTTTACAGGAGCTAAAACTGATTTACAGGACCTTTATTCCAAAGGGGTAAGCAGCTACCTAGAGAGCAAAAGCCCACAGCTGTAAATAAAGCATGTGGGAAGGAATCCCTGCTACCCATACGACACGAATGAGGAAGAAAAACGCAATATACAATGTTCTTTCTCACTTAATATGCACACACAAGCTCCATAATTCAGATAAGCATGTATCTTTGGAATCAGTGTCACAGACAACTGAATTGGAACTGTATCACACCAACTTCAAAAGGGGCTGCTAGTCATGTTTGTGAATTCTCTCTAGCATCCAAAAGAAGATAGCTCAAATGAACAAAGTTGAAAAAAAGGAAAGAAAATACACTTTCCAAAATACAGATTTCATTCTAGATATAACAGAGACAGTATGGTACTATTAACAAAGTAGTTTAAAATATCTCCAAGATCAGGTAACAGGTTAGCAACCTGAAAGTAATATTTTCATCATTATGATTTAAATTTTCAAAAGAAAAAAAAAAAGGGGGCTCACATAGTTTGTTTTTTTATACTTCAAGCCATAATTCTAGAGTAATATTCAGAAGAAATATAAGTGCTTCAGTCATACTCAATCTCTATACATGTTACAGTATTGGGGCATTTACTTTCTTCTTTTGTTTTTAGAAAATCTATGGTACAATCATAGAAAAATGCTCCCGCCACAAGCTATCGCGTGGGGAGAGAGAGGAGAATGTATTTTACATTGGCAAAAATTGACAGAGCTTCCACCATGCTAATATTTTGCTGGAACACCCACTTGAATGAAGAAACCTTCCATGAATCTTAACAGTAGCTCATAGGCTCCTTGAAATTGCTACTAGATAAACCAGATATTCAAGAAACTAAGTACAACACCCTATGCCATGGAATGACAGATTAAAAGAATTGTTTAGATTGGAAAAGACCTTTAAGGTCAGAGTCCAATGTTAAGCTAACACTGCCAAGTCCACTATTTAACAATGTGCCTAAGTCCTGCTGCCCACACTATTTCTGATACAAGCCAGGATGCTACTGGCCACAAGCTGGCTCACGTTCAGCTGGCTGTTAACCAGCACTCCCAGGTCCTTTTGAGACAGGCAGCTTTCCAGCCACTCTTCCCCAAGCCTTGAGCATTACATGGAGTTGTTGTGATGCAAGTGCAAGACCTGGCAGTTGGCCTTGCTGAACCTCATATAGTTAGCCTCAGCCCATTGATCCAGCCTGTCCAGATCCCTCAGTAGAGCTTTCCTACACTCAAGCAGATCAACACTCCTGTCCTGGTTGATGTCATCTGCAGACTTACAGAGGGTGCTCTCAATCCTTTCATCCTGATAGCTGATAAAGTTATTAAACAGAACTGGCCCCAATACTGAGCCCCGGGGAACACCACTTATAACCAGCCACCAACTGGATTTAATTCCATTCACCACAACTCTTTGGGCTCTTCCATCCAGCCAGTTTTTTACTCAGCAAACAGTACACATGTTCAAGCCTCAAGCAGTCAGTTTCTCCAGAAGAATGTTGTGGGAAACAGTGTCAAAGGCTTTACTGAAGTTTAGCTAGACAACATCAACAGCCTCTCCCTCATTCACTAAGCGGGTCACCTTGACACAGATGGAGATCAGGTTAGTCAAGCAGGACCTGCATTTCATAAATCCATGCTGCCTAGGCCTGATCACTTGGTTGTTGTGTATGTGCTGCATGATGGCACTTAAGATGATCTGCTCCATAACGTTCCCTAATTGCAAGGGTGTACAGCTCATCAAACAGTGCTATACCACTTGTGCAGCCTGCCTCTCCTGTGCAATAGTCCACAAGAGGTGCTTAAAATTTTGCATGTTAAAACATACTAAGTCCTTTTAAGCTCTTCACAGAGCAGGACTGTCAGCTTGATTTTCTACCTCCTCAGAAAAGGTTAGAAAAAGAAGTGATATACGTATTCAAACACTTCTATTTGTGTGGAGCACAAATACTGAAGTCCTATCAAATGAAAAAGCTTAGAAAGAACAAAACGAATGAAAGGAAGAAAGAAGAAATGCTAAGAGCACAGATTAATTAAGCTGATTTCTGCTGGATGAGAGAGAAAGGGAGAAAGGGAGGAAAATATTTACTCCTGCAGTAAAAGGCCTATTACGCCACAGTAAGTTCATGAATGTTTCTCAGCATCTTGTCTTGATGTGCTGCTAAAAAGGCATTATATTATTGTAGAGTGATACATCAGTCACAGAACATTTGGTCTGCTTACCTGAAATTATCTATTTTAAAACTTAGATATACAATATCACCAAGATTTTACGATTCAGTGTTTTACTTTAGCCCTGTAAATTTCACAAGCCTTCAACAGAAAGGCAAATAGGTAGGTGGCTATTGCTGGCAATTTTCTTTTTATCAAACAGTCCAAGTTAGACACAGCATATTACAGAACCAAAGGAACACCTTGTATCATGCTGGGGGGGGTTGTTTGGGTTTTTCGTTTTGTTTTCCCCTCCCCTTGTAGACTGTAAAAACCAAAAAGCAACTTTTCATAAAGGTTCCTAAAGATATAAAGTTTTATAGGTGACTTTTTTTTTTTTTTAATTTTATTGGAAAGATATAAACGAAAGTGCTCATTAGAAAGATATGTAAGGGTATACAGCACAGTCCCGAACTTCACTTTCACAACAGCGAGCACAGATTTTCTTTTCCAATGAAATAAAGTGCCATCGCAGGCACTAACAGGCTTTTATTCACAATGCTGATGTCTTACCAGAACTTGAACAACATGGTATAAGTTTTTCAATGCATTTTCTTTAAATAAAATTGCAGTCTTTTTGTGATCTAGGGTATTAAGCGAGCCATTTTGTTAGCCAACATTCTAATACAGAAATGACTCAAGCCAGGACCTGTGATACACAAGAATGTACATGCATGTGTACGTTTCAATATTCTGTTCTCTGCCTGAAGAAAGAGTAATTGGAATTGTCCATGACTTAAACTTGAATCATTTGAAAAAACATCCACTGAACAAAAAGTAAGATCCAAAGCACAATGAACTTGTTCCTTGTATTACAATTGATAGCAGCCTGAAGAGATTCTGCAATAACTACCTTAAATCACAGACAATATAGTTTCCACATCCCAATTACTGCAGAAGCCTGATGTGTGGTAGAAAGAGCAAATAACCTTCCTAAATATTGACAAGTAACAAAAAACTTCTCCGAGACTTGCCCTCACATCAACTTCTACCTTTGGTTGTTACTACCTGGAAATCCAGGCTTCTGAAAACACATATTTAATGGCAAGTATTAAGCCACTCAAAACTGTTTTACAAAAATAAAGTTCTGCAAGAACTCAGACCCCACATTCACATGCCTGTACTTCCAGTTTACAAGCAAGATATGTGAATTAAGAAAAAAGAAACATTCACTTTCTAGAAAAGGCCAAGTATAACTTCTGCAATTAGGACACAAATATGAATGTAAGCACCTGCTTATCAGAGAAAGCCCATACACATTAAATATACAGCTTGATACTTACCATGTTCGCACATTTTATGTTTCTATTACAGAAAAATACAAAGCCCTCAGCGAAGACGCTGAAGCCCAGAGGTGTGTGAGTAACACATATGGAGGCTTTGCTAGCCCAGACTTGATTTGTCCCCTTAGTCACTCATCCTGCCTTCACACAGCACAAGTAGCTCTGGCAGCAACAGCGCTCTGTTAAAGCAAGGAAACTGGGGCAGTGCAATCAGGCCAACAGCAGAGCAACGCAAGCGTGGGAAGTTCATTTTGTTAAAATAACTAAGTACTTTTGCAGCAATTTTTTCAGTATTTTTACTGAAAGCACACCCAAAGCATTACAATAAAAACTCTTACAACATTAAAAGCACCAATTTTAAGCACTCAAAAACATAGCCAAACACTCTCCTTGGGCTAGGAGGCCTTAGCAGTCAGCTTTTGGTATACTGGAGACATGTGGTGGGCTGTGGTGACAAGCCCAAGGAACTGCTGCTGGCACCTGCCTTGAGCAATGATGTTAGTGCTCCCACCCAGGCAGAAGGGGCAAGAGAGTCTCTTCTGTTCGCTGCCAGAATGACAGGAAGAAAATACAGAAAGGTAAAACCCTGACTTTCATCCAGATATGTTATTAAACTAAGCTGGCTGTGAGGAAGAAAACTGGTTCTGCTCTATGAGGCAGGCGAGGCAGGTGAAGGGCTGAAAAGTTCCTTCCTGATGGCTTGCTTGGCACGAAATATGCTCAACACTGTATTACTTCCTATATGTGAAAAATCACAGTCTGAAACCTGCAGGTACTTACCCCACCAAGATCTGCGTGACTCTTTAGAATTTTGCAAAGCAAAGCACAACATAGCCCTCAAAGCATAACGCTGCTTTTAAGAACGAAGTCCCTCTGATAGTCTTGATTTAAAGTTAACAAAAATACAGACATCTTGAACGCAAAATATTTCCATAAGAAATTCTGTGCCTATCTAGACAGTCTAATTTTTAAATTAAATTATCTTCCTATAAAAGTGACTACCTGGAAATAAACTATATGTATATGTAGCATTGTTGGAAAAGATGAGACCAACTAACATGCTCCTTCTAGTTACTGCTGTGAATTGTTTTGCTTTCCACTCCCAATGTAATCCTTCCTTTTCGAGGACCAAACCAGCCATTGCTGAGTGATTTGATGTGGTAGGTGAATGAACCAGTACTGCTCAGAAATGCTCTTTCTGGTTCTCCATCTAAGCAGGTTTCATCAGGGACAACTAAAGCTGCCTCACATAAGTTAGGCAAAGAAATGTGCTGTACTGTCCCTGTTAGACCAGGTCTGCAGCCAAGAATACAGACATTTTAGAAGTTCACAAGTAGTCTTCCCGCTGGGGACGAGGGAACAGAAACTGGTTAGTTTAAGAGAAGTCATGAAAAAAAAAGCCACAGGGTGGCACTGCAGGTAGGCTGTATTGTGAAACTACTTGGCTTCTTACTCTTTTCCAGGCAAACCAGAGCATATCTAATCCCATCTATATAAAACAGGAGACCGGTTCATTAGGTTTTCTTCAAGCACTGTTATGTCCAGAAACTAGATGTGATGCCAGATGTGATATAAATCACATCTTCAAAAAGGTACTCTACTGCAGAGATATCTGTATTTTATAAATTCATTAAATGGTATTTAAGAGCACCACCACAAGAATGCTATTGTAAAGATACTTTAAGAACTGGTATGTATTTTGGGTTTGTCAGTTCAATTTGAAATAATTTAAGAAAAAAGTCTTCATGAAGCATGTGCATTTTCATACGAAAGCTAAAGAATTTTCTTCATACTATAACCTTATCAATGTTGAGATGGCAAAATCTCTAAACAGTTCTCTCTTCCGCTGAAAGGAAGAACAGTATTAACTTACGAGAAAGTGAACAAAAAGTATGAAAAAGTCTTAATGTTGCATTCAACGCTCTCACATCTTTTTGAAACATTTTCATTCTCCTGTATAAAAGAATCATACATCATTTCATCCAAAATAGAAGACTTAGTACAACAATACTTCAAAGCTAGCCTCAGGAGTCTATTTAGCCTGCTTTGCTGGCTTCTTCTCCCCTAAATTTCCAATTCTTGGCATTTGAGTTAAAAGCCAAAATATTTCAGAAAAGCTATTCCTGTTCATTTAGTGAAGAAACTGATTTTCAAAAGGAGATTTGGAGGTCATCCAGGATTGCAACGGTTATTTTCCACTTTACAAAACAAAAGGTTCCTTCAAGGTATAAACCTGATCTTTCAGTAGATTCTAAACTAACAGATAATATATAACTATGCATGACCATTTTAGTCACCTGAAGTCCTAGATCATTTTAAGTTTTCAGTTTGAAAGTATGATCAGCAACAGCCTTCCTTGACAATGTTTCTAGTAATAAATGAAAATGAGCAAAAAGTTGTATTTTAGTTCAGTTGCATCATATTATAAATTAGAACACCAATTCATCTGCTGTCATTTTTCTTACCCCACAGGGCAAGAATTCTTAAAAAACAAAGCATTATTCCCTCAGATAATAGTTCAAGAGTGGATTGGTAACTGTTTCGACTGCCAAGTAACTATAAACAATTCTTTATGCTACCAAGATTGCTCCTTGTAATTTTTAAACTGTTTGTGTCTGGAGATTATTTTGCTATTAGATAGCACAACATTAATATATTGGCAATAAATACGCTTATATAGCTGTGACTTTAACACTGGATAAGGCAGATGATTATGCAACAGTATTGCTTTCCAAAGCTATACAAATTTGATTTAAGCATCTGATTTATCTATTTTGCTCACTTTCATACTAAAGCACTCTAAATTCTAATGAACAGCTTCAGAACACGTGACTGATAAATACTAAATTAAAAAGTTAGTGACGTGGTAAAATAAATCCATTTTGGTACCAAAACCTCAGTGTTTGGAGTCAGTATTTCTTGAAAATCATATATTTAATAAAAAAGTATTTAAGACTCCCCAAAAAACCCCAACAACAACAAAACACAAAGGAAAATGCTTATTATTGAAAAGATGTTGCTATTATTATTTCCTCTGCTTGGGTGCAAGGGCTTCTGCTGAAGTGTTTGCCTGTACACACTGAATAGCTATATTTACAACACTTCATATAACAACTTCTCAGTTCATCAACTACATAAACTATAATACTGTTTACATATAACACAGCAAGGTCATGCGCTGCTGCAACTAATGGAAGTGAGCTCCATTAATTCTAAATAAAATAAACTAAGCTAAAATTAGACACACTGGATGCAATCTAATAGTGTTTCAAGTAAGTTTTCTGTCCACCTCTATTGCCACCTAGACCATTATTAATAGAAAGACAAACAGAACCGGACCTGTAGAAGTATGGCTTCTGAGAAAGCTGTGTATAAGATGATATATGGTAGAAGTAACCAGCATGTCTTCTGTTTGAGTTCTGTTTCCTTCCGCTTTTTAATTTCTTTACTTAAGGCAGAGAAGTGTTCAGTTAATTTGTACATATTTTGCACAGGTTTGGAATAATGCCTCAGGATGACGCTAAATTTATGCAACTAAATCTCTGATTTTGCTAACCATATTGCTATGGTTATCAATAATAATCAAATTGCTAATCATGATATCAGAACTAGCCAATGCATTAAGCTTCAACAGCTGGTCATTAGCAACTTGAAGAGTACTTGGTCTATGATATGCCATATCAGAGACGAGAGGTTACACACACACACACCCCCCCCAAGGAAAAAAAAAAAATAAATCATATACTAAAATTTTAACTCAAAAAAAAAAGCAAATACTAAAGAAAGGATTCTGCCAATCCTAGACTTGTCTTACCCACTGTAGAACAAACAAAAACCAAACCAAACATCTGTTCTTACATCCTTGGTATCCGAGAACTTCATATCTATTCATTCAGATGACTAAATTACATCATCTTTCCCTTCGTTTTCCAAATATCCTTGAACAGAAGTATTTGTTCAAGAACATAAAGAACAGAAATTCAATGGCTGAGAAGCTTTTGTCACTGCAATGCAAAACGTTTATGTCTGGTTCTTAGCAACGACAGTATCACACAATTTTATACTCTTCTTCAAAGGTGCAATCAACATGTAGCCCAAATTTCTATACAACTCACAGGAATTTAGATATAAGAAAGCAAATTTTAAAAGGCAAAGCAAAACCCTCCACAGAACTGCTCCAAGCCAGCAATGACACGCATTCTTACACTCCCATGGAAAGCTAACAGTGCAAGGAGCATGGCCACACGTTCCCCTGAGGCCATGTACAACTGAGCTATTGGACAAAGAACAAGTTCTGGTCCCCATCACTTGCACATACACATAGATCATGGGAACTCATTTTGCCTTGGTCACTTGTCTACACAGCTGTGTGTGTCATTTGTTTTTACAACACAAACGTCTTCCTTTAGATGAACAACCAACTACTGCATGATTTTTAAAAATCTAGAAAAGACAAAAATATCTGTATTGCTGGTATGGTATGCTTTAGGGCAGAATCTAGAAACATATGCAAAACTCCTGTTTCACTGAACAGTACAAGAGTATCTTACGAGTACAAATTCTGCCAAACTAGAATCTTTAGACAGGTGACTGTTATAATCAGATCACTCTCAGAAGGAATCCAAAAACTACATTGCAGAAGACCCACGACAGTATGACAATCTTGTCTCTGTCTCTTGCTGACGTATCACTAAAACTTATGCTAATTTTCTGCATTTCTTTAGAAGAAATACGTTTATTTTATCACCTACTTAGAAGATAAGGAACAGCTATCAAGATTAGCTGTTGGATCAAAAAGGTATTTCTACTCCTAGTTTCCTACTGAGTTTTAAAATGTAGCCTGCATACATTTATTCTTTAGCAAATTCTTTAGAAGTGGGGAGTGAACGTGCATGGATGTAATCATGTAACTGCGGTTACCATAATACATAAGTGGTTTTGTGTTGAAAGTGGTGGGACAGCCACAAATTGTATTTGTTAGACAAAGTTGGTCTAGTATTGACTGAGATATATAGATAGGGATCAGAAAAATAGGCTATGGCTTTATTTGTCATTTCAGATATGTACGGAGGACCAAACAAGCTGTGGCTTGCTGTTACAAGATACCAGAATTCACCTGTCAAATTAGGGATTACAGTAGGTAAAGACAGAGGAAACAGACTGCATGATTCTGGATGCCTTCACCCTCCTCCTTCTCTTTGTAAGGTCCAGCAGCCTCTCACCATCTTCTATCTAAGGACCAGCCATGGCTAAATACTGGCTGTCCAAGAAACACTTCGTATCAATGCACTATTTCTATGCATGCATTCACGCGGTTTCTCAAGCTCACCATAATTTTTAGTCTCACAATTCTATTTTCTGCATATTTGCTGATGTTAAACAGTTGAACAAGGAATACATCTGCCACAGTAACACTGCAGACTATGAAATTTTTTTTATTTTTTTTTTTTTTTAGAGCTTTAGTTTAAGTATGATCCAAAAGCTTCTAGAAATATTCGATACCATTAGCTTTCTGGGGTCAAAGGTGGCTAATAAGGATGCTAATGGATACCTAATAAGCAAAGAATCA
The DNA here is from genome assembly GCF_004027225.2 of Strigops habroptila. Lineage (NCBI taxonomy): Eukaryota > Metazoa > Chordata > Aves > Psittaciformes > Psittacidae > Strigops > Strigops habroptila. The sequence continues at coordinate 22,247,422 of NC_044281.2, read as the reverse complement.
CAACAATGACAGGAGCTTCTGAGAAAATTGCAAGACAAATTCCCCCCCCCCCCCCCCTTTTTTTAGTAAGAAAAAGACAACAGAAAGCATCCCCACTTGCTCAGAGTGGGCAAACCCACAATATCGCGCTGGGTAACACTGGCTAGAAGTCCCAGCCTTTCATGTTTCTTATGTGAGGGAGCCAGAAACAAATGAGAACACAAACTGCAACTAGAAAGAACAATCCTTCCACTCTTCTTGAGCTTATGTGAAGCTCCATGCTGTAGTTAGTGACAGCTGCACCACAGATTCCTGAAGAAGAGTATATATATTGAGCATACTGGTTTGTGTACTTGGAATTCAAAACACTTAGCTTTCTTTGTATGTTGCATTAAGGAAAGTATGTAATAAGAATTAATTTAACTTCTGGTAGATTATTTCTACTGTTGGCAATTACCAACATATACAACACTGTTATCTGAAAACATACAAAACTTATAAGATTAAGCTCTAGGAAACAAAGGAAAATGCCTGAACTCAAATGCTGTCATTGAGTATACATATGTAAGTATGTCTAAGCATATGTAAATTAACAGAAGAATAAAAATGATCCTAGCAGTGTTTAGAATTAGATCCTTTCACCTGCAAAACTTACTCTCACTTATATGCCACAAACAAATATGGATGGATGGATAGTTTAATTTCATCAGCAAACAAACACAATTCCATATATTCGCCAGGACTAAAGCTTGGTATCATTATGCCTAGTCTTCTACTCAGAATTTAAGATTAGCTTAAGTTAGTAGAAAGAGAGCCCAGTCCCAAGAAGTACAGTCGAACTTGTTTATGATACTAGCCTGAAGTCTTCTGGCTTTTTTAAACACGTAAGTACATTGTAAAACTCAAGACAGTAGAAACTGAAACAAGATGGCTGTTTGCCAATGCAGAGCAGACCCTTTCCTACATTTTGGAAAAGGTACATACAAGCTTAGTTGCCAAAGGATCCAGTTACAGGTTTTGGTATCCCATCCTGTTTTATCATGTAGCTCTTTCTGAAAAATCTGAATATTTTATAGCTAAATTCCAATCTGAAACTCCCACTTATGAAAGCTCGAGTAATGCAAATCATGTCCTTCCTTTCTCAGCATCCTCTGCCTTTGAACATTACACTATGTCCATATCAGACCAAATTACCAAGCCTAGACATCTAAAGTCACATTAAGTTGATAACATTGTAATCAACCTTTTCAATTCTTTGATATGCCAGTTTTTTCTCTCACCAGTCTTTATTTCCAACAAAATTACAATAATACAAAACAATACAAAGAAACAAACAAAGCAGATACCAGAACTATCACTGTTATTTCACTCGATTTTTTGTATGTGATTAAGCTTAAAAGCAAGCTGAATAGCAAGTAGCAAGCTTATGCTTGCTCCTATTTCAGTATTGCACTAATTGCAGCAAAAATCCTTACACCAGCAGACCAATTTAAAATAGAAGATGCAGCGTATCAGCTGGGACTATGAAATGCAAATATTCTACATAAACGGCAATTAGTCAAAACAGATGAGATAAATAAAAATTAGCTCAGGCCAGGTTAGAGTACCTTCCAGCAAATACATTTGAAGCTTTTCCGATGACAAAGCCAACATGAAACAACAGAAAACAGTGGTATCCCTGACTCTTGTGGCTTAAAGCCTTTCATGAAGCACCAGAGATGCTATGAAAAACATGCTCCTTATGGGAGTTTTTAATCTTTTTATTTACTTTTATTACTGAGGAACTTTGCATGTCAAAATGGAAGCTCGATTAGTGAAAGAATTCATCAGAATTTATCAGCTCCCTGTACTTAATTTCTTCTTAATTCCCAGGATATCAGTTATTTTCCTGTTAATTGTAAGGTCAAAGAGGACCCCATGGAAGCAATAAGCAGCAGGAACTAAATAAACAGAAGACCGGATCTTGAATGCAAATGTGTTTCCTGGAGGAAAGGAGTAAATCAGCGCAGATAATGTAGTACAGAAGCAGCCAAAGTTTAAAAATAAAAATTAAAAAAAAAAAAATTTAAATTAAAAAAAAAATAAAAATCACATGTTCTAAAACAATCTGTTCAAAAGATTTCTCATTGGAACATACATAGCTCTTCAAAACCAGTGTCCTGCTGAGGAATTTACATACTTGCCAAGGTTTAAGTTACTAATCAAAAGCAACAACTATTTGCTTTGTGGATAGAAAGTTGTGATACTTGCTCAGAAATTTAGAAACAAATAAACCGCAATCATTTTAAGGTATAATACAACCTGCACAGTGAGAACTATCTCACAGTGTGACTGTGTAACTGAGACAAGGCTCCAGAATACATCTACCTTCATTAGAAGTTTTAAGAAAAATACTGGAAGTATAATTAAGAGGCTTTCAGAGGACTGGACCAGTTCAAACAATGCTTAATGCTTCTCAAATCCACCATAAGCAAAACTTATTTAACCTAATACAACCAGTTCTCTCAACTGTGAAAATTTATAAGAGCAATATTAAAAAAAACCAGCATGATTTAGTCTTTTAAAGAAGTTGCTATTTAAAATGTGCTACCATCTGAACAACAAGACTGAAATGTCTTCTGGAACACTGTATTACAGATATATTTTTCCTTAGGTATTACTACGACTTGTTACATAGCCTAAATAGCTCTTGCAACATCCTTCTCTCACAGAACTTCAGGGAAATGTAGAAAAGCAATGGTAAATAATAGAAAGGTCATTCTGAATATCAAACTTCATGAAAAATACAAATTTGAAAAATTAATTTATAATTCAGTATTAAGTAAAATCAAAATTAAAACAGTACTACGTTTATGCTGTAAAAGCTTTCAAGAGCAAAGATTCTTCCAAGAATGAACATATCTGCTCTCCCTTACAGTTCAGCAATAACTGACTCACCACTGCCGCCTTCTCACTTCCTTATCAGACTCTGTTCCTCTACCATGTAGGCATCAGCAACATGGACTGGTTTCAAATCTGATTCAGAAGTCTTATGGCAAGGAAGCTAACCCTCCACTTGAATAAAAATACCAAGAGGCTGACAACTCTCTACCAACCAGTATAAACTGCTATGCTAAAATCACTCTACCAAAATAGGTCTAGTTTTGAGGACTCAACCCCAAAAATTTTCTATAAAACCACATGTAGTATTATAGGAACAGCAATTTAACATTTATCCATACACTTATTGTTGTCCCAGATTCGGCTACTTCTGCTTAAGAGGAACTTATATTTATTTCTTAAATAACAATCTAGACTATCTTACAGTGTGCTACAGATCTACCATGGGAGTTGGACTAGATGATCTTCAAATGTCCCTTCCAACCCAAACAACTCTAAAACTCTATGATTTCCCTGAAGACAAAAATAAACTGCTAGAAACCAAAAGCAGAAAAGTAATTTGACATACTTCCTTCCTAAAGCAAGAAAGTGTACTTGGATATAGTGCTTAGAAGCATAAAAACTATTAAATTAACTTAAAAAAACAAAATTGAAGGCAACACCATTCTAGTCAGCATTGAGGAACAGTAGAACAGTACACTGAGTGGAATAGGGGCAGAGAAGTGCTTTGAAAGACCTTATGAGAGTAAACAAACAAAAATTTAAAGGGGTTATAAGTGAGCTCTTAACAAAACAAAACAAAAACAAAACAAAATCACAACAACAACAAAAAAAACCCCAACAGTTAGAAGAAAGAAAGGTCAGACATCAGCAAGCTGAAAAAGCCACCTGGCCACTTCCAGATGACATGACTAAGCGGACACAACTTGACCTGACAGGGGTGTAACGGGCACTGGGGAAACAATCTACATCCCTCTCAGTAAACCACCTTTGGCTTGAATATAGGAATGCATTTTTCTATTTGTATAATCTAAGGAACCATAAAGAGATAAAAATAACCACATTCAGTTTGTCCTATTGAATGGGGGATTAAAATAACTGGCAACATTTTGTTTTAAGTCATGAACTAGAGGTGGATTCACCAGGTCACAATTGGAAAAGGAGAACTGCCAGTTCTTGATAAGCATGGTGATTACCATTCTTTTATATACAGAACTACTCTAAGGGAGTACAGCTTCCTTACACAGCAATAATAGCATATCCTTTGATTTATACACTAGTTCTCCAGCAATGCAACCAACATCCTGTTTTCATCTTAAAGTACAGCTGGGCAGTTTGTCTACAGGCTTTATTTATCAGAGTTCCTACAACTGAGTGCCTTCTCATTATGAGAAACAGCACCCTCCAATTTAGCAGCATTTTATCTTCCTGGTTCTTTCTTTCTGAAAATGCTCATATAGTACCTACCTGATCTATGGAGTATATACACATAATCTAAAGTGCTTTGAAACAATGTAACTTAATTTTATAAATATTAACTAAAAAAAGTAACACACTTTTCCCACCCAGGAAGTCATGTGAAAACACCCAAGAAAATTCAGAGAAAAAGGATTTTCTTACTTTATGGCTTTCAGAAGAAAGGACAGAAATACTGCTTGAATGATCTAAGCTGTAAAATCTCATAAAGCCCTTGAAACACACACACACACACAAACTCCTGAGATCTGAAATCATCTCTAAGTTCTCCCTGGATTTAGAAGTTTCCCTGAATATAATAGAGCATCTCTGTAAAATGCTAAAAGAATATACTTTTATTTTATTAGACACCTATCAGATCATTTTTATTTAATAATCCTGTATCCTGTGTTATCACAACAGCCAGAATCCTGTCAGAAATCCAGTATTCTGCACATTCCTACCCATGAAAGTAACGAGCCAAATAGCATTTTGAATGATTTACATGCTCACACTCTGTAACCATGCAGTAACTCATGAACATGCCATTCACATGTTGTCATGCTTTAGAAAGACTTAACTGTTAACCACTGTACTTGTTCAAAACAGTTTTAGAAAAAAATTGATGCTTGTTGAATACATTAAATCAGTAAAAACTTACAAAATGACGAATGTTTTGCTAGTTATACCTACCAGACAGCCACATTTTTTACTGATTTATCTTCAAGCAAGCGTAAGTACCATGCCAGCAGAAACTCAGTGAAAACAAAAAGGCAATTACTAATACCAATATAGGGCAACCTTCTTAATTACAAACTAATGATGCTTATTCACAAGCACTAGAGAACCTTAAATTTGACTACACTAGCCAAAAAGGCCTGGGGTAGGGTGGGCGCTGGAGGTAAAGGATAGGCAAAATTACCACCAACACAGCTACAGTGATAGAAGCTTCAGTGACAAGGGGTGTAAATCAGGACACCACCTAAACCAGAACTTCCACTCATCCTTAATGGTAGGAGCTAGGTCAGGCACAAGCTGCAGAGTGCTCATTTGCTAAAATATCTTGAAAATTTCTCCCAGTTTTTCCAAACTTAACTGCAGTACGCCAGTGCTTCACATAATGTTATTACAAAACTAAAGTTAACATGCTGAAAAAGAGAGGAGTCAATCTGGAAAAAAGTTCATGGGCAGCTATCTACACAGATGATAGGAACAGAACGAGACACAAACAAGAAAACTTCAGCTGCTAACTCTGTGATATTGAAAAGCTCAGGCTCACTCTACCAAGTAAAACTCTAAGTGCCAGTAACCTAAATCCCACTGACCTCTCCTAAGCGCCATATTTACTCTCTCAGTGAGTCTGGGTTTCAAATGCTACCCAAAGATGGAAAGAACTCTTGCTTCGTATCAGAGAAGAGATTCCAGTTGTGGCTAATGGCCATCTGGCTGTTCTTTTGATATACATAAAATGACAACAACCAGAACTTTTGGAATTCTTATTACATGGATATAAAGTCAGTACCACAGTGTTGCTATAAAGCAGAAAGTGCTTAAAGCAGAAAGCCTCTCTTCAGACCCAGAACTTCAAAACTGACACTTCAAAACCATCTCCAAACTAACAGCATATCCTAAGATGAATACAGGCAAGGTAAGAGGGCCTAAAGCAACAAAAGTCTTGCCTAACCTTAAAAAGAGAAAGAAGAGCTGCCTCAGACTTCTGTGATTACAAACAGCTTATCACTGACTTTCCTAGCTGAAAAGAACGTAAAGCTGCAACAAACTTATTCCACCAGCTCAGTAGCAGCAGCAAAACTACTCAGTTCAGAACAAGACACTGAAACTTCTACCTCAATTATCTGTAAGGGAGGGAGACAGGTATGCAACCTCTGCTGATTATTTCACTACTATACTAATAATAAAAAAAACACCCAAAGAAACAACACCCCCCCAAAAAACAAAACAAACAAAACAAAACAAACCAACAGCAAAACAAAACAATAAAAAAAGAAAGAAAGAAAAAAAACCCAAACAAAACCACACCAAACGAAAACTACAATGACAAGGGGTGCGGATAAGAGCAAATCTCCATATCCAGCACCAGATCTCTGACTGTATCAGTCTTTCTCTTAAGAGTCACCAAACCACTTCTTTCTCAATGCCACTTACTATTTACCTGAAAATATTTGTTAATCAAAGCAACAGTTTAACACAGTGGTACATAATACTGGTAGAGCTATGTCAGTTTGAGGATGTGATTCACATTTTCTGATGGATCTCATTTTACTGTTGGAAGACAGAAGTTTTTCAATGGGTTGATCTTATTGACTGAATTTTTACAACTTCAACAAATGGTATGCCATGTTTAGCTATCTCTTCCTACCTGTGGTAAAGCATCACATGCTCTTTTGCAAACAGACTGGAGATCTTTCTACCATGTTGAGCATTTATTCACATGATACCACAAACTGACTTGAGGACACACACACTCTCGGTGTATAACTGAGATGTGAAACATGATGTGACAGGATGTGGGAAAGGCCCATAACTGTAGATAGAGTTTTCCAGATCTCACTGTTCTTTTATTTTTTAATGAAAGTTAAAACCTCATAAAGTGCTTACGTCTACCCTTGGAGCTTTTGTTTACATGTAACAGAAGAACTCTACACATTCAACCATTTTTTCTTTCTGAGACTATGTTGTTGGCAAATGAACTATACACTTCTCAATCAGAGTAGGGTTTTGCAAGGGTATTTCTACCTTAAGTTGACTAAGCTCTTCTAAGTGGTTCTGACAAACATTTGTTTACAAAATAAACAATTCACTGGGCACTTCATTTCCTACTGCAGATCTCTGCAACATAAGCAGAAAAAGGCAGCATCAGCTTGTCAGAGTATAGATAGATTTCATTCAGGAAATGTGAACAAAAATCCAGTTCTTCTCTAGTGGACACAGAATGCAGGACATCTGTCTTCTTCAGAGGGGCAGGGCTTTGACTGACATCATATTGATTCTTCCACAAGACCATTCAGTCAGGGTACCAAGTAATTTTAAAATCTCCATCTACAGTCAACACATAAAATACTGCTTGGCATTGCATAAGATGAAATTTCAGCATTTATGTAATGTGTCATTATTTCCAAACATTCTCAATTCTACCATAAAAACTTATTCTGGATTAAGTGCTGGCAAGCAGACTTAAAAAAATAAAATCCTGTAAACCCATTGGCTGGCAGGATTTACATACTGGAGCTGCAGCATCCAGGAAAATCTTTCTGTAAGTAAAAGGAGGAGGAAAAAAAATACAGAAGCCTAGAAGCTGTATCTTAAAGAACACCATCAGAAAGAAAAAACAGAAAATGACTGATTTGCTTGAATATTTCTAAAACTATCATGACACCACCCCCCCCCTTTTTTTTTCTAAAATAAATCACTACCTGTTTAAGGTTTCATTTAACATTTACAATTCATTGCATTTCTCCTTTATTCATTTGAGATTTATGGATAAAGAGGCATTACAGCAATGTATTTTGGGAGGAAGACTGGAAAGTTTGTAAGAATGTTTGGGCAGTGGAAATATGAGAACAAAGAAAGATGCTTAGAAATAAGAGAGATTCCAACAGTTCAGACAATGATGTCAGATCCTTATTACTTTTCCAAAATAAGCTGCTTCAAATTCTCTCCTATCCCACTCGCCATTGACAATCAGCTCTGAAGGAGTGTTTATAAAATGTTTTGGGTTTCCATACCTTCTAGATTTGCACCTTGCTTTTCTATAAAAGTGAAAAAGCATTGTCCAGTATGTTTGTATTTTCTCAACAATACTTGGGGGGAGGGGGGCAATATGTGCCCTACACTGCAGAAGAACAATCAAAACAAAACCCAAAAGTTACCTAGATTTCAAAATCCTCTCATCCCTGTACGTATCACTTGGAAGAAAAACAGACCACTCTCCCCACCCCCCAAGAAAACCCCAACCAACCAAAAAGAAACAGGGAAGCATGAAAGTGCTGAAGGAACGAAGACATACCTGACCCAGTTCCATCAGTTCATTTCTACAACAAACATCCTGATAACCTGTCATGCAGACATCAAATTAAATATATCTGATTCTGAGGAAGGACAGTATATAACACCTTAATAAAATTACTGCTACTGGCCCAACAAAGTCATAAGAAAATTCTGACTTAGTGGGAGAAAAACAGTAAACTAAATCCTATTTCATGTCTCTAGCTAACACTGCTGCCTTCAGATCTCAGCTCCAAGCCCTGTGATGTCTAAGGCATTCCTCAACAAGCAGACAAAAATGGTACTGCAGAGACAGCCAATGACCCCTCTTTAGAGTGCCATACGAAAGGGCCTGGGAAGCCCTTCTCCACTTAAACACGGTAGCAAAAATAGTCTCCATGCCCATACAAGTACAAGGGAATAAGATGCATTAATCTAGGTAAAATGATACATGATGTTTAAACACAAAGCCACATTTATAAAAAGAAGAATCTGTAGTTTCAGGGTGAAGTCAGGGGAAGAGAAATCAGATACAGGCAGACTGGGACACAGGGCTAAAAACAACAAAAACAAAACCAAAAACAGATGGAAGGACCAAACTGAAGGGCCAGGTTCTTTTTAAGTTTCAAAATTTAAAAGAACACACAAAAACAGAATCCAAAAAGCTAAAAGCAGAAGGAGTCTATGAAAGAGTTTAAGGACAGGGCCATACATTGCCAAACAATTTAATGGAACAGGAGGAAGGCATCTCCTTCTCCCACCGCCACCCCCCAAAAAAAAGGGGGGAGAAAAAAACCAAAACAAACCAACTGCAAGTGTTGTTTAAGAGCATCTGCCACCAATAAAAGCAGATGGGAACAGTCCACTTTAGCTTCCAAGTGCTAAAACCCACAACAGTTAAGGTGCCTCAGGAATTGTTACAATCCTTCAAGGTTCCTAAGTGTGATCTATGACAAAGGCTTTCAGAAAAGAAGCAGTAGCACACTGAAGTTTAAGATTCAGCAAAACAGGACTTTCTCCCAGTAGTGAGTACTTTAAAAACTGAATGAGGTAAAAATAGCTCAAGGAAGGTGCCAAGGATCGAATTAGTGAGGCTGCTTTGTAGTGTGGGTGGGAGGATCAAAATTGCAGGCAAGGGGAAGTGAGAGACCATGAATCAGAGACCAACAGAGGATACAGAAAAGTTTATGTCTGGAGACTTCATAGAGTAGATGGAGGAAACAATAACTCTTAAGAAATAAAAGTTTGGGAACCAAGCGACAACTTTCAGCACACAGCAGTACCTGATTGTTGAGGAATTAAAGTTTCTGAATTTAAATAAATAAATAAATAAATGCATACATACATAAATAGTTTGTTGAAGCCCAGATTTCTTTCATGGCTTGAATTTTTTATTTTACACAAACTCCTGAAAATCAGAAATTCCACCTCTGGAAATTCCACCTACTACACAATTATCATCAACTAACGCATGCCTTGTTTGTCTTGCAAACTAAAGAGCTAAAAAAACCTTCCACCCATGCAAATAATTTCTATGCTCTCAGAGCCAGAATGGTTTCTTATTTAATTCTGCATAACATGCATTTTTAATGAAAACAAAAGGTTTAAGTCCATAGCTACTAGCAAAGAAAGATGTACTTGATATTTGCCTGAAAAGGTTACAATCCAGCATGATGAGTTGTAAACATTTGTTTTCTCAACTTTGTTACTAACAGACATTTACATTTTGGCTCCTCTTTTTTTTTTGTTTTGTTTTCTTTTTTGTTTTTTACTAGGTCCAGACACAAAACATTGTTCCTTCCAAGTAAAAAAATGCTTTCAACATTGCTATCACAAGAACAGTTGAACAATACATATGTCAGTAGACTATCTTCTACCTGCAGTATTATGTCTAGATGTTTTGCCCGTCTGGTTTGACAGTACAGAAGGACTGCACTAGGTTTTACAAAAGTCAAGAGCAATACAATACTTAAACATATGGTAAAAAAGTAAATGACAAAAATATGCCTTTCTAATTACCTTGATACCTACACCTCAAAAGTATCTGGCCACTAGTAACACAGTTTCCACTGCTACCCTACTCATAGTCCCATGTCCTTGAACACAATTCACCTTACACAGCAAAGCTTCCAGAACATGAAACTGTTGGGGGTGGGGGTGGGGGGGGGGGGGGTGAGAAGGGGAGAAGCTGTCAAAACACTTAAAAGTTACCTGCTAAAAACCCATGTACAGAGACTTTGTCACTTTGTCTCTGGAAGAAAATCCGTCTGAAGATCTGACATGAAAGCCAGGCAAAACACTAAAAGGGAAAATTAATTCCCAACAGGAAACCAAGGGCTATAAAAAGAACAAGATTTTTAAAACAATAAAGCAATATTAAGGCATATTAAATAGAAAGGCAATTTGATTTTAAAGAAAAATACCCACATTTCTAATGCTGTTATTTTGAGACAGAGTGCTGGTGGGTTTTAGTTGGGTTTTGTTGTTGTTGTGTTTTGTTGTTTTTTTTTTAATTAAGACAGTATCACTTTGTAGGACGGATGCAGGACCAAAAAAACCAAACTGTACCATTGTTGGTATCTAAGAAAAATTCAAGCTCACAACATTTCATCTTTAGCACAAAGCGACTGTTTTGGGAAGAAGAGAGGTTTGTTTGTTTGTCTATTTTAAAATAAGATTGATCTATGTTTTCCAAACCAAGCAGCTTTATTTCCAGAACAGAAATAAAATTGAAAGAAATGTGCAGAAAAGATTTTTTAAATACAGCTCAGAAAGTTCAGCTTGGAAGCTATTTCTTCAATGAAAACCTCTGCAGGACTAAAGCTTCCAGAAAAACCAAGGCTTTCTCACAGAAAAAAGCTTATGCCTAGCTAAAAATATTTGTGTGCTCTATTTTCTTTAACTGAAAATAGCAATCCTGACAAACCTAGTCTTGTAGCACAGTCGACACACATGCAAGCTCCCCAGGGAGACATTTCATAGACAGATTAGGGATCCATCCTTTAACCACCTACAGCACTTTGATTGTTCACAACCACACAAGATACACATCAATGTACATGCCCCTTCTGAACTGGATAACCTCCCAGCAAATAAAACACAAATCCAGGAACTCTCAATTCTGTAAAGATTCGTATGGTATTCCACTTCTAATGCATAAACCACCCCGTTTCTTAAACTATTTAAAAAAAAAAAAGCATTTTTATCCACTAGCCCATCACCATGCAAATTTTAAGTCAGAACACATCTACTGGAACTCCAGTTAGTAAATGTTTAAGTTTACTTTCAAACAAAGAGTTCATTTTTAATTGTGGGACCTTATGACAGAATTCAGGTGAAACCTCAAGTTTTTAATTGCTTGTTACAGCTCAAAACAGCAGGGGTGGTTTTCCCCCTTGAACTCTCCATTGTCGCATGCTGCACAGTCAGAGCTTCCTCTTCATTGTGCTAATGCTGGGCATGGCCACAGAACTCCACAGGAGTCTAGAAGCCAACATTTTGGCTACTTGTCATCCTCTAATGCCCCGACATCAACTCTCTGAGTTTTAGAGCTGCACACAGTGACAGCAAACACTCACAGTAAAAAGCAACTCTTCCCCAAACAGCAGACAGCTACGTGACCTTAAGTCAGAGTAGCAGGTCAGCAGTTGGGGAAGCAAGTGAGAGCCAGGTGAAAAGAAAAGAAAGCACACGATCAGATCTCTTTCAACTTGCAAGCAGCCATAAAAGAGAACACCCGGCATTCCTTGTATCCACTACAGTAACAGAGCAACTCAAATTGACTTGTTAATTTCTAGGGAAGAAAAAAATAGTTGAGCAGGCTAACATTGTTACAACTCCAATGGCTGGCTGAATAATTTGGCATCTGCTGCTCCCCAGCACACATCAGCAGCTAGAAACAACAGCAGTCAAGCTAGAAAAACTCGCACAGTTAGAAACTTTCTTCCAAGCTACAGTCAAGGAAATGAGAAACAGTACTGGATTTCATGAAGGGTGACCTATTTAGATGTTACCAGATTACAGGAGAAACCATGTATTTGTGACATTGAAGTATTACCAGTGAGTTAATTTATCTGTCAGATTACAGGAATCTGTAAAGATCTTCAGTTTCCTCTGGAATCTAAGCCCTGCAACAGGCTCTTTTCTTCTTCCATCCAACACAAATGCAGCTACTCAACATAAACAGTGATCTTCAGGTTTACATAAACACTGTAATATCCTCCTTTAAAGTTCAACCAAAAAAAAAAAAAAAATATCCACTAACAATAGAAAGGAATCTACCCTAAGATAACACTAAGACACACCTTCCAGTCTCAAGCACTTTTTCCCCCCACATGGGTTTGATACCTCACTAACTAGTTCTCACTTTTCTTTTTCACGGGATACCACCACACTTGGACAAGCTTTGAAATCTCTCTGCTGATTTCTCTATTTGTGTATAACCCTCCCACACATTTTTTCACCCTAGTATCCACATTCCTCAACCCCCTAATGTTTCCTTGATCTTATTCCCACAGCAACACACTCCAACAGTGAACGTTACCACTGACTACTCGATAGGCACCCAGCTATGACTTCAGACTTGACAAAGTTTGAGTAATCAAATCAGATTTTAGATACAGTTCAGTTCATAGCACCACTGCCTCATGCAACTATTTGATGTTGCCTTGGTTAAGGCAAATACATTAAAAAGAACAACATAATCACCTCAAGAAATATTACATGTATGTTCAGAACTCAGTTGGCAAACTAGCCCCTGGAATGATCAGCATTCAAGTGGTTCCTGATGGGCATCCGCCCACGAAGTAGTTAACTCCCTGTTTCAAACAGCCAGCAAGCTCTATGATCAGGAATTCCCAAAGTTCTTTCCATTTTGTTATAGCTCAATTAGCAGATCTTCATCAGGGTCATGGGGCTGAGAAAAAATGAACTACTTATCTTGAAGTCCTTAGTCTAAGCGATAAAGCACATCTAAGATTGGACTATTTGTTAGACCCATGCCAGCCTAACTTCTGATCCTAGATAGTGCTACCACTTAGTAGCATAAGCACAAAAGGTCTTGCATTTATTGATAAACATGTGTATACAATAATGTAGTATATAGAGCAATAGCAACAGCTAATTCACCGCAAAATAAAAATGCAGTTTTGGTCCTGACCTAAATTTCACCAATCCAGCGAATTCACACACACACCTCACAGTCTGCTGCTGTGGCCTGGAAATACAGTGCTTGTTTTGAAGCTATTGCTACACTTTCTGTCCCATCCCACACTTCACAATAGGGACGACTTTCATTTATACTTGAACAAACCTGTGGCTATGTTGTGAACTGACTCAACCGACAACGTGAAAGAGAGGAAGAGAGCTCTAATCAGTATTCTAAGCTTGATGCCAGACACTTCTCAACACTCAGCCACAGCTGATGTCTCCAGAGATCCGTAATCTGATTGAAATGATTTGATAAAAACTCAACAGTTACATACACAAGGGAAAAGCTACATTTCTTGTTCTTTCTGAAAACATCTCTCACTTCCTGAGACAGCTCTAACCATGGGAAAAAGACTTCTCGCCTGTCCTTCTTATTAAACTTTTCAAATACATTCACTAGGCCAAGCAACCAGAGAACGAGAGCATGAAGACACACGTGAGGGGTGTTTCTCCAGTAAACTAACCACAAGTCTGTTTGGCTTTGCCCCCCTATCCCCGATACAACCATCTCTCTATCTTCAGCCCCTGGAGAGCAGCTGTAGCTCCTAAGCATGCCTTCATTAGACACACAAAAACAAAATGACAAAACAAAGGGATTTTGTTTAGGTAAAGTAGGTCAGAACTGTTATTTTGAAAGTAAGCATATAGCTTTAAGTATTATTTAAGGGAAGAAATCATGTAAAATTATCAGAAACTGATTAGAAATTGAAGGTGGACCTCAATGTGCATTCTAGTATTTCAAAGGAAATTAATCTGTTTACTGAAATCCACATTTGCTTCAAAATTTTAACACAATATTAACTTACAGTACAGTTCTTCATGGTAAAGAGCTGTGTCAACTAGTGAAATTACTTTGTAATGTAAAAAAGTGTTCCAGGGTACAGGATTACCATCCAGCAACAGCAAGAAGCTTGTGTTCAAGAGGTGGATACCAACCACAGTCACTTTTTTTTTTTTCCTTTTTTTAAATATTAAAACACACATTTTCCTATCATCCTGTAACACAGCCAATATGCCAAACCTATTCAGCTCTGTGATGAACAGGAGCAGGCTGTGTCAACTGGCCTGGCAGGAGCACACGGTCATGAGTGCTGCTCAGGCTCAGGGCAAAATAGATGAGCTATAAAATGCCTCTAAAGTAGGTCTAGTCAAGTTTCTTCTGCCAGAAGAAACTACTTGTCATGTCCAGCCAGTTACTGGGCACACCTCCTATTCACCATATTCCAAAAAAATTCCAGCCAGTTACTGGGCACACCTTCTATTCACCATACTAAAAAAATTCCAGCCAGTTACTGGGCACACCTTCTATTCACCATATTAAAAAAAGAAAATCCAGCAGAGGCTGTTTTTAACTATCTTTACCTTGATTGTACAGAGACAATAACGCTGGCATATTTTTCTCCAAATTCACGCACATATTTTTAGCCAGAACTGGTTTTAATAAACAATTTTTCATTTTTTTCAAGGAAAGCATAATCCTGCATGCAAAAAATGTTGTC
The DNA here is from genome assembly GCF_004027225.2 of Strigops habroptila. Classification (NCBI taxonomy): domain Eukaryota; kingdom Metazoa; phylum Chordata; class Aves; order Psittaciformes; family Psittacidae; genus Strigops; species Strigops habroptila. The sequence continues at coordinate 22,232,396 of NC_044281.2, read as the reverse complement.
TTCTGGGATGTAATCACAGAATCCTTTCCCAAAGCTTGTCCCCATAGAACTGATAACAAAATTCTACATTGAAGAGCCACAGATTATTAAGTCACATAGAAGTTCCAAGACTAAATAAACATCAATGCTTGAGAACTCACAAAACACCTTTAACACCTCTAGCCCTCTTGGCAGTTAGCATTAAGTACTTTCTAAACTATGAGGAGTTATCAGTAACTATACCCTGTAACTTCAAACAGTGCTTTAACAGCACATTTACTGGTAAACAGTTTTCAGATTTTCAAATCAGTTTGCAGATTAACAACATTCTCCACCTGGCTCGACAAGAAGAGATATAATGCTGTTATCACATCATTTGGTAATACATTTAAAGAAAATTGTTATTTCAACCGAAATTCTTCCCAGATTGCACAATCTTTCCTATCGCCTCAGAGAGAACCACAGTACTGCTTGCTATTCAAACACATATCTGAAGATCATTTTCAGTAAACTGAGAGTTGCCGGTTTTGCTGGTATATACAGGGTTTTTTTTTTTTCCCTGAAATCCAGCATTTGGATGAGCAAATTAGACCATCTTCAGGAAATAATTAAGTCTGCCAATAAAGAATTCTTGTTGTAACAAGAAAGGAATGGTAAATTGATTTCCTAAGTACCAAATTATGCAGGATAACAGCTGATAAAAGGCCTGAAAATATATCTGCAGGGCTAATGAAAATGAGCACTGCTGTTAGCTACATGTTTTTCAAAACTGAGATGTGAATGCTGACAGATGCTTGAAGTCACATTAAAGGAACAGACTACTTTTCCTGACATAGATAAGTCCAGCAGCAGCCAAAATTCAGCACAACCAACAGTGTTACGGCAGGTGACAGGCCTAAAGAAACTGTCAGAGCAACCAAAATTTTAGTTGTGCCTTTTTGCATGTCTTCATGTTCCTGCCCACAAGTAAAACTGAAGACCCTCCCGCTACACTATTTTAGTCACTTCTTAACCTGGTATCATGCTGTATTGCCCTATACTCAGTCCTTTCAACTGTGCTTACATATCCAAAGGCTAAAAAATGCAGTGATCACCTACACTGTCCTTATACCATCTACGCTTATTAACAATATAAACTTAATTTCTCAATGGCCATACATAAACATGGAATTGCCAAAAGGCCCTAAGTAAATAAAGACCCTTCCTCTATGACTCTTCCATATTCACTACAGCTATGACTTAAAACTCACGTGATTTTTAAGCTACTACTCATGTGATTAAGCTACTGCAAATACTACAGCAAATTACCACCAGCTGCACCTGTTTATCCTGTATTCACTTGGTCAGAAATCCAAATAATCCATTTTTGCATGTAATATGGAAGCCTCGAGAAAGTCTTTTCCCTTCTATTTACAGATAACTCAAGCAGACTTGGCAGTATTTTAAATCCCTCCAGCTCCTCCTACTTAGGTTATTGAGTGAAATAACTCCATTCAAGCACACCCCACTGCTTAACTCAACGGGAAGGTATCCTCCTCCTGATCTTAGATTTAAAAACACACTATTTAAAGTTTCGCTGACAGATTATAAGCAGTTCGTCAGCATTCAAAACCAAACAAACCAACCCTTTTACTTCTCCCAACAGATGCTGCTTATTTGTTGTTTCTCTTCTAGTGCAGGCAGTTCTCAAAGCACCGAGGAGCGCCCAGCTCTCCCACGCCACCACTTTCACACGGACAACTGAAAGCTGGCGTAGGCACACCTCACAGACCGTCTGCCCGGCTGGCGAACTCTGCGTTATACAGATTTCCCCGCGGAGCCGGACCCGACGACGAAGGGCGCCGGCGACCCGACGGCCTTGTCCCGCAGCCCCGTCCCGCGGAGCGCCCGTTCCCAGAGGCCGAGATGCCGTCGAGGCGCAGGGGACGCCGCTGCCGCGCGCCAGCAGCCGTTTAACGGTCGCGCTGCTCCGCCTGCCTCTGCCTTCGCCTCCCCGCTCCTGGCTGGGCTCGGCCGGGCGCTGCGGTCCCGGACGGCGCTTCCGCCGCGCTCCCTCCGCCGCCGAAGCCGGGGCTCGCACACCCGCCCCGCGGCGCTGAGGAGCCGTCTCGCCCCGGTTGCGTCCCAAACGCCGCACCCCGCCCCGACCTGCCCCCTCGCACCTCACCTCACCCGGCCCTACGCACGGCCCGGCATGAGCGCGGGTCCCCGCCGGCTGCCCCTTGGGCCTCCCAACCCTTGCGGCGAGCGGTGCTTACCCTGCGGGCGGTGGGGCGACCGCCTGCGGAGCGCGGCCGTCCATGCCGGCGGGGCTGAGTGAACGCCGGCCGGCTCTCGGGACAGGGCGGGCGCAACCGCTGGGTCCGCCCGCACAGCGCCGCGGCTGCCCGCCTCACCTGCTCGGGGCGGGCCGAGGAAGACGGCCCTGCTCTGCCGCCCCCAGCGCCGCCTTGCCCCCGAGCCTAGGCATTCCCCGCTGTTTACAGCGCGGCCATGGGGCGCCTTCCCGGGGCGGCGGCCGCGGACACGGCTCGGCTGGGCTGCCTGCGCCGGGGCGGCCGCTCGCTGAACCACACCTTGGGCGGAGGGGGGAAAAGACACAAAAGCAAAAAGAAAGTTCGCGGCGAGAAACTTGAACCGCGGAACCGTCCCCCTCTGGCACCCGCGCAGGAACAGAGGCTCCCTGTTCCCGTCCCAGCTCCTCCCTCCCGTTGCCGCCCGCCCGCCTCCACACACCCGGCTCTCCCTCCCGACGCCCGGCCGGTGCGGGGACTCGGGCCGGCCGCGGCTGCCAGGAGGGGCAGGGCCGATCCTCGACTGGAATTTTCCTCTCCCCGAGCAAAGCGTCCCGGCGGCCGTCTCGACCTCGGCCCTTCCCCATTCCAGCCACCAGGGCGCGGGGCGAAACCCCCACAGGTGGGGACAGCCAGGCGAGGAGCCCGCGACCGGGCCGAGCCGCTCCGGGACAAGGGGGTGCGGTCAGAGCCCGCGCTGGGCTCCAGCGCCCTCAGGCAAAACCGTTCTGCTTAGGGATCAAAGCGAGGGCACCCTGTGCCCGTCGTCGTGCGCGCCGGGGACTTTTCCCGGGTGTGTGCGATGAAGTGGCCCCGCAGCTGTCCCGCAACCCTGAGCTCGGCCCCAATCTGCCGGCGGTGCCTGGGGTCGCCGAGCCGGCTGCAGCACAGCGTGACCTACCCGTGTCACTGGGGGCTAACTGCCGGTGTTAGAGCGGTTTCAGCTCGATCTTCGGTTCGCTCTTTGAGCATGAACGGCAGTTCACCCCTTCCTGTGTGACAAGCTGCTCCTTTGCCATACCTAGCGAGCAGATCTGGCAGTGCGTGCTACACACCCGTGTGGGCACAGAGCGCCTTTCCAGCTGTGCCGTGAAATTAGGAGGTGACAAGAGTGGCACAGTCACATGTAACCCTTTATGCAGGTAGTATTTTGGCCAGTGCTTAACAGAAGGTGAAAAACAGCCAATGACAGAGCATTTATACTTTTTTTCTTTTTTCTATCGGGAAAAATTAGAACATTGAATTCTAGTAAATGTCCTTTTCCTGACTAGTTCTAAGATTACATATCTGGAAAAAATATTGTAATTGACCATTCTATGTTAAGATTTGCCATAATATGGACAGTGTCTAGTATAATACTGTATATAGTATAATACAGATACGGCAGTTTAATAACATGTTGCTTCTCCCTGTATGCCCTTATTTGTATTGTGCTTCCTTAATAAAGATTTTCTTCTACTTTTATTTTCTGCTTCTTCAATAGTTGAAATAACCCTGAAGCTGCTGTTTTGACAGACTGTAGAGGCTGTTCACACCCTGAATAACCACATGCCATTATTGGGCACGCCCCATTAACCTGTGTACCTTTCTTAAACCAAAAATGTAACCACTGATGAGTCAGACAGATTTTCCACGGTGCAGTTTTCAAAGAGTCAGTGTTCAACAAACTGATCAGTAAGAAGAAACTCAAGAACAAACCCATTGAAGACCTTATGTAAGTCTCTGACTCGTTCTCTCTTTTGACAGTCCACTTTCTTTTCTCACACTCCTCAAACTGTTTGGCCACTTCCTAGGTTAGGATGAAGGTTGACAAATTCCATTGTATGTTGACTGTTCCTGCAGTCAGGGCAGGGTGAACTTTGTGCATTCGATGTGTAGCCTTAGTTCAAGTACAAAGGAACTTCATGTTTCCAAACAGCTACTTCTTGGGCAAAACCATTAAGTGACTCCATTTTCTAAATGGTAGTGAAACTCCCGTGGTGCAAAGGTGTCAGCTGACTCAGCACTACAGTGCTGTTTCAACTGAACTGAAGACCATCGTAGCTGATTGTATATTAGAATAATTACATGTTGGTGTATGTTGTCATCCCTTCTAATAAACTTTGCTGGACCACCAGCAGATAAGACAACTGTTGTACCATTGTCTTTAAAATCTCATTTGAAAACCAGTATATACTATAGTCTAATTCTTTTGGCAAGTGCTAATGCCATGAAGATTGCAATCTATTGAATAGCTCGCATGGGCTAATAAAAGAAACTCAGTAAAGCCACGGAGGAAAGTGATAGCAGGGAAATAACCTAAAAAATTGTTAGTGGTGGCAATTTCCAAGAGACTGGGGAATTATCTGAAAAAGCAGTTCACTGAATAATGCCAACTTCGCTTAACAAGGGGGAGGTTATGCTTGTTTAATTACACTACCACTTCTCTTATTCAAATCTCGGTTGTTAACTAAGCATGTCTGAAATACTAATCACTAGAAACACTGTAGGCTCTAAACTTGAGTGCCTGCAGGCCATGTTCTGCAGTGACAGTTTTATGATGACTAGACTTAAAATCGTTTGGTTTTATGAGATACTGGAGACAACATTTGTCCTAGGGATCTGTTTTAAAAAACAAGTTCTGGATGGCTATGGCACTTTGGTTTTTTAACAACAGAAAATCAGTTCTGTGTTCCAGTTTCAACAGATGTTGACAGTCAGATACTCTTTTTTTTTTCTTTATTTTCTATTTTTATAAAGTTCCCAACTTTGTCCTGAACTCAGAATGTTGCTCATATAGAGCAAATGTAACTCTCATACACAAAGAATACCAAGTGGGTTATTAACACACTATTCATGTGTCTCTTGAATTTTCAAAAAAAACCCCAAACATTTAAAGAAAAGTTCCCTAGCTTTTTCACGCTGATCTATGAAGATATCGTTGTAGCAGTTAATGAAGTGACAGGTTATTAATTGCACAGCTGCAACAATGTAATCCTTTGTCTATGGTTTCAGCTAAAACAATCATTTATCTGGAGGCATTAATCCCCGTGACAAGTAGCCATGCACTGCACTTGGGGAACATATTTGGTGCCATTGTATATTCAGTATAAATGTTTGCAGATTAATACCTAGTTCTGATAACTGTTAGTATAACCTTCAAGTCATGCTTCTAGTGACAACTGGTAATTGCAATTGCTATTTGAAGGAGAACCTCTATCTTAGGTATAGATGCAGAGTTCCAGGCAGCTTACTAACTGTGGGGTTTTCATACAAGTTAAATTACTAAAAACAAAGTCCTGCCTACTCTGAAAAAGCAGTAATATCCCATGGCGTTTTTTGTGACAGTCAGGAGTTGTCCTAGGTGGCTTTGGGAAAATCTCCATGCCTTCACCCACACAGTAGGATAGTGCTGCTAGTTGCTCTCCTCTGTTCAAGAGGTTGCCAGAAATGTGGAATACAAATATTTTGGGATGAAAGTTGCTGTAGAAATGTAATAGATTTTCAAACAAGTATGCCTATTATTGCCTGTGGTGAAAGCCATTAGAAATGTTAAACAGACCACAGGAGCCTTACAGTACTTTTCACTGTTGTAAAGGTCTGGTTACAAGGTATTTATTTTTAAATTTATTAATATATAACTACATATTAGCAGCCTATGAAGATTTAAGGATGTAATCTGAATGCTCTCTTAATGTAGTTTTGTACATAGAAAAACATTACTGTAGCACAAAGTACTTGTTTTGAATAATATTGTGCAAAATAGGTGTGAAATAGAATATGGAACTGAAGGGTGTTTTCCTTGTTAAATTAATTTTATGATGCGTAATTAAAATGTATTAGAAAGCTGAGCTGGTTTATTCTGTATAGCAGATAGGATGAAAATCAGGTTTTTCACCCTTATGGTATAATGATAAAACAAGGAATTTATATGATTCTTGGTTTTGTTTAAATGAAAACTAAACCTGTATATAATTTTTTTCTACAGCGCAGACAATCAACTTACATTGCATGCTGTTGAACTTTTCTGTGTTTGCATTCCAGCCTGTGGGTGAGGTTTTGGGAAGCATGCACACACATGCATATAGCCACTGAAAGTATTGCTGCAGGCACAGAGACAGGTTTTTGTGCCCCTCTAAACTATGTGCTTAATTGAAGAACACTATCCCCCTGTACTCAGCGCTGATGAGGCCGCACCTCTAATACTGTGTTCAGTTTTGGGCCCCTCACTACAAGAAAGACATCTCTGAGATGCTGGAGCATGTCTAAAGAGCAACAAAGCTGGGGAAGGGTCTAGAGAACAAGTGTGATGAGGAACTGAGGTTGTTTAGCCTAGAGAAAAGGAGGCTCAGGGGAGACCTTACCACTCTCTACAACTACCCAAAAGGAGGTTGTAGCTAGGAGGGTGTCTGTCTCTTCTCCCAAGTAGCAAGTGATAGGACAAAAGGAAATGGCCTCAAGTTGTGCCAGGGGAGGTTCAGATTGGATATTAGGAAAAAAGTCTTCACGGAAAGGGTTATCAGGCATTTGAACAGACTGCCCAGGGAAGCATTTGAGTCACCATCCCTGGAGGTGGCACCTAAGGACATGTTTTAGTGGTGGACTTGGAAATGCTAGGTTAACATTGGACTCAATGATCTGAAAGGTCTTTTCCAACCTAAATGATTCTATGATCTCATCTATAAATACACAAAAGGAATAGTAAGCATTTTGTTAACACATTTTTTGTAAGGAGGTTAGGGAGCATTTCTAAATAGTGAAATGTTACAGCCATAAAGAAGTTAAAATTTTTATTTCTATTTCTCATGTTAAATAACCTCAGTGCCTAGAGATGATGCAATTTGCTAAAATCTCAGCTAGTTAACAGCACAATTGGGATAGCGCTATTTTATATCACAACTAGTTGTATTCTCTACTTTCATCAGCAGATGATCTAAAAGAAAATTTGATTACAATAATAAAAGGCACCTGCCTAGGTGGATGCTATATTTTTAAGTACATGGGAAATTATAGAACTTGTTTTATAATGAGTAGGCTCAATATTTGCATCAGTGATTTACTAAGTAGGGCACTGATACATGGATTTGATAAACATCTGAGCATAAAGACATCCTATGCAATATGTTGATGGATATGTCTCACTGTACAATAACACAAGAAACATAATCTCCTTTTTCTATTAGAAAAATAGACTTAAATCCGAAAGAGATGTGGAAATTTCTTTATCAGAGATACAGAAAATGTAGCACTAGTAAGCTGTCACAGAGGATATCTTAGGTCCTGAAACCTATATAGTTATGGTTATACTGCATCATGAAAGCAAGGTGTATTAGCCCAGGAGTAGCTTTATGCTGCACAAATTTGTATCTCTTGGTATTTCAGCTAGCCTGCTCAGAACTAGCCTGGGTAACTACAGGGCTCATGCTTTCTGGACTTCCTTTGAGGCACTGCATACATTTACATGGAATCTAGTGCCATATGTTAAGATGCTTTTCAAGCATGGAGAGGGAGTTAGTTAACTCAGATGTTATGAACTGCATGCTCTGATTAAACAACTGAATAAGTGGGGAGGAAAGAGGGAAGAGGTGCTCCTCTCCTGGAATGCTAACAAGAAAGAGATGCTGCCCTGTGTACAGCACTCATTCAGGTATGCTCTAGGGACCTACCATTGGAATGGGCCCCACAACATTGCTCCAGAGGAAAGTATTTATCATGTCTATTTTAAACAAAGGATGGTACTGCAGTTTTCAGCACAGACAAATCCAGGATAATTCTGGTCACATATGTGCATACACTAAATTCTGGGGACCTGGAAAAAATCTATTTGTCGAAGAAGAAAGGCTCATCCCACCTTCAGATGGTGGCAGTTTCAAGAATACAATACTGCACTATTTATGTTACACTGTAGGCACATATGCCATTTCACAAATCCAGAAATTATTAGTGGTCTAAGCTTTTAGAAAGCTGGATTATATTTTTTTTCCTCAATAAACATTTGAATAAAAGTCATGAAGAGGTACTTACATAAAGGTTTCAGCCACAGTATCTGGCAGAGTTTACCAACTGTGACAATTCCCACAACCTTTTCAAACACATTTTCCAACTATATCACTTATCACTATGATTCTAAGAAGCAAGAATGAACACAGACATGTTTTTACACAGCTCAAGGCTGTGTACAGGCTAAATATGGCTTTATGCCTAGTATTTCCCTCATCAGAGGGAAGTGAAATATCGGTTGCAGAAATTCTTTGAGGTCTTCAGCTGAAAATTATTACTGATCTGAGTTTGAGAGTTTGCATAAATAATTTCAAGTCATTTCAAAGCCCAGCTCTGACTCGTGTTCCTTTTCTGCAGTTTGCCAGTGTCTCCATACAGAATTACCTCAGTAGTGAGCATCTATGTATAGTTAACGCAGCTTGTGCAGGCATGTCAAAGACAATTTGAAACTAGCAGCTGCTTGAAGCTCAGCACGGGCTAACAACTACTTTTCAGAGCCAGGTTTCCTGGAGAAGCAAAATTCTTTATTTCTTTGGCCATTCTTAGTAGCAGTACACAGGACAGGTTAGCTCAAGGATAGCACAAGTATATATTCTCTGATATGTATGCACCAGTATATATATCACTGCATTTGCCCTGTAAACAGAAAATGGTAATTAAGCAGCAAAGTAGTCTCACAAATAACAATAAACTCATGGCAACATGGACTGAGAAAGCTGTCTAGCCTTTGTGTGTGTTGCATAAAAAATGTAACTTGTAGGCATACCTGTTTGCTATTGATTTACCAAACCACAGTGTATATATTTAGCACATCAAAATGCTTCTAATTTAAGCAGCTAATTTTTAGCTGAGTTTAATTTTTTTTTGAGAAATGTATGGAGCACTTTCTAGCACTAGTTTTCCCATTTTTTTCAATCGAGGGGATTGTGTATATACACCATAGGAAGCACTCTTCCTGACATGAGAGCTGATTAGAGGAGCTTTCGTTCTTCCCTCTAAACTGCTATGCTAAAGTCATTGCTTACTATCCAATGAGTATGGCATGGCTTGGAAAGTTTCATTCATCTCTTGACCCAGTCAGGATGGAAAAAAAGTTTAACAATCTAGTTTGGGTTTTTTCTGTTTACTATGGCATAAAATCAAATATAATGATGCTTAGAATTCTCACGTTAATTACTATGTATACATGCATAGTTTACATTGGTTATTACTGTACATTAATATCTATTAATTCACTCTAGCTAAGTACTGTATACTAATCAGAGACAAAGGTTGCATTAAATTGTCCAGATAGTTCTATTAAAGTAAAAAAATAAACAAGCTGGGCTAAAGCTTTAAATGCTCCACATGAAACCAGTCAACAGAAATGCCCTTACCTCAACCAATTTGACTTGGGCATTAGACCAGATTTAGAAGACTGTGCAATGTTTTATGCACAGCAGTACCACTGCACAATTAAAAGATCCGAAGAGTCAACTTTTAAGTAGCTCATTAGAGGTATTGTTAACCTTCTCCTTTGAAAAGAAAATAAACAACTAAACACAGCAGAAAGATTTTGAATACATCAGCCAGTCCCACTCCACGCCCAACGTGCAGCTCCACTGACACACATTTATGCCAGATGTGACATTGCCATCATCATTCTATTCTAAGCCGTAGGCCACTTAGCTGCTGTAAGAGCACTACAGCTATTTCTGACTTTGTGGAATGGGGCCAATATTTTCCCCAGAAATAAAAGTTAGAAAATGAAAAGGGCACCAGCTTTATCTCTCCTATCTCTTCCTGGAGAAGACTGGGCAAGTTAATGGGAAAGAAATCCATCAAGAGTTATTAAATACAAAGCACTGTCTCTGGCTCAGGAAGTTCCTGAACCACAGATTGCTTGATGATAGGAATATTTGTGGACGTATATAGTGTTCCATCAACATCCATTTTTGGACATTGTCTGAGATACTGGGCTAGATAAGGCATTCAATCTGACACAGAGAGGCCATTCTTATGCTCTGAGGTTCTTGAGATATATTTGGAGGTCTGACTTTGAAATAGAAAGGCCTGATTTTTAATAAAGGTAAAGGAGTGCTATAGATGTCTGTGGTTTCTTTGAACCTACTATAATTATTATTTCAGGATTTTGCCTTCAGTCTTATTTTTTACATTGTAATGCACCACACCTTCCAAATATTAGGCATTCAAGGAGCTGGTAAAGGCAGTTTGGTGGTGTTAGAAGGTAAGCTACAGCTCTGCTGAATGGTTTGCTCGGGTATTGACTTTAGAAGCTCTATGTAAAGCAGTGATGCTGAATGGCCTTATTAACAACTCTGAGGCCAGTGTGTGTGAAAGTGACAGCACTGGGACAAGGAGATGTTTTATCTCTCCCTAGCAGTGAATGAAATGCTTGTTGACCTGGTTGAACCTTAAAAGTCAGCTCATTATAGTCAAATACAAGTTCTTGGGCTTCATTCCAGGTTAAAGATGCACAAAGATAAGCATGTATATGCTATTTAAATGCATCGGAGTCTATTTAGGCCAAACAGTTAAAGAGCAAAGTTTGAAACAGGGTTGAGCTGCCCAGATGCAAAAGCAGAAGAAAACAGGCAAAACAGTCACCCTAAATGGTTTGTACTCTTTTTTATTTTCCTACTTATGAAACTGCATTTGAGAAATAAGCAGCTGTACACTCTGGCCAACATGGCATCAATTTGGATTGAGTCACACTAACATCTTTCAAGTGAACTAACTCTTGTCTCTTGATTTTACAGACGGAACCCCGCTGCATAACCTGTTTTAAGCAATTCAAGATGCACCTCAGAAAATCCTTGGCCCAAGGGCAGAAAATTTTTAAAACATTTAAAGTGAATGAAAAAAACAGGGAGATAAAGCTGCACAGTGGCTTAGGAGATAAATTCCTGGAAGGGCAAAAGGAAATTGTTTTAAAACATCGACTGTGATTATCAACGTTAAAAGGAAACATGACATTTTTCAGCGTAAGACTGAGATGACAGGAAGAGAACCAAGAGGTAAAAATGTCCAGCAAGGCCAGACTACATGTTAAGGAACATGAAAGTACGGGAACAGATTCATGGCACAAGTAAAAATAATGTCCTTGGGCTGGACAGATGGTTAACCATGCATACTAAGGCTTTAATCTCCAACTCACTCTGTCCTCTCTACATCAGAGTGACTATTAGGCTAGGCTGTGTAACTATTCATCATCATTTCTAGCAAATAAAATATCCCTATAAAATATTATTTTCTTTTTTCTTTTCAAGCCACCTTTTTTCCACGTCACATGCCACTGATGAAGAAAAAAATAAAAATGCAGAGTGCATAAAGAAAAGTGCAGTACAAATTTTGCCACAATTTCATCCTTGGTTAAGACAGAGAGAGTTTAATGCTGGTACTCTTCAAGGTCTGTGCTCCAATGACTCTGATCAACTGTTTAAGCCTGAGTCAGGAAATCAAATTTGTTACTGTGTTAATGTATTTTAAGAACCAAAGCAGGATGCAGCTTCATCAAGCAGCTATCATTCACATATAAACCTAAAAAGTAGTGAATGTGAATCTGAATTTAGGTCTTTCAAACTGAGATGGCAGAGACAACTATATCTAATTATCTAGACTACTGCAATTTTTGGTTGGAATTACTGAATACAAAACGACATCATTTTTGCCCATAATTTTCAATGAAATACCAGATTTTTAATCCTTTTTATGATCCAGAATAAAAGTGTAGCTGACAAGTAAACTCTAGTTCATGAAGATTTAAATCACCAATAATTAACCTGAATACATCTTTATTCAGTTAATAGGATGCTTATGAATTGCAAATCAGGCTAAATATATGTTCTGTTGAAAGCAGAACAAACAATAAAAGTGAATCTGTTGTATTCTAAGAGTCAAGGAGGCACAGAAACATGTATTGCTTCTCCAGTAAAACAAAGTATTACTTCTACAAAGAAGAAAACGTACTGATTCACCAATGCAGAACACAAAGACACGCTGGATGAACTCCAACCAAGGGCAATATCCTTTGTGATCCTTAAACGTTCAAATGTATGTGATGTTTCAAGGTTCAAGCATAGGTGTTTTCAAGGTTTACCTTCTTCCTACCATTCAGGCTAAGAAGTCTAATTTTTCAAAGGTCACATTTAAGTCCACATTTCTAATTAAATTAGTGCACAAAAGGAAGTAAAAGACAGGACTTTTAGACAGAGATCACTTATATGGGGAATAATGAGGAAGGGGGAATTGTCTTAAACTATTTTAAATATATGAGGAAACTTTTGGCTTTTTTCCCCTTTCTTTTTCCTAATAAATTTTATTATTGTGGACAACATTACTGTGCTTTATACATCATATAATGCTACCTTGCACACTTTTTCTTTTATTAAGACTTTTAGTCCTGATGCTGCTTACAGCAGGTTTTTTGTGTGTAGTTTATGATGGAGACTTTAATCATAAGCCTGTTCACCTGCATGAGGCAGACAGCTGGAAACTGCCGTGCTATCTTCTGAGAGAATTTGTACTAGGATTTCCATCTGTGCTATATACGTGCCTGGAAGGGTACCAATAACAATTACTGATCATTGCAAAGATCATCCCTAACTGATGGCTCTTTCAGTGTCATTTTTGAACACATTCCAGTTTTCTCTAAGTTCAGAGAGAGACTTGAACCACAGTGCTGGGGGAGAAAAAAAGCCAGGAGGCAGATTTCAGACGAACAGCTTTGTAATATATTGAAGTTCTATCCTTACACATGTCCATTTTTGTAGTTTTAACTGAGTCTCTCTCTTAACTCCAAATCAAATCACGAGATATATTCTGAAAGTGAATATATATTCACTTCAGTGAAAGAATCCTAGACATCTGGGGCCTATGATAAGAAAAGAAGCACTTTGCAATCTTCAGCAAAATAGAACATGGGGGAGATAGTGAGGGCAGTGTTCAGAATTCATTATCACAGTCACTGTGAAGAGAATCTTCTCTTAAGCGCTGTAGCAATTATGTGTAGCTGTTACAAACAGGAATCTGAGTTGTATACAGTTCCTTAAAAAAAGACTGAAATCTGAAAGCTTGTCTGATGACTGTGCAAGTCAAATATCATCCAGGTAAAAAACAAAAGTACAGCACAGAAAAGGTATCTGAGGTCAGTATGATATGACAAAGAATACCAGCAATCTGAAATGTGTTTAAGTCATGGCAACTTCAACCTGATGCCGGGAAGAAAAAAGTGAAATAATATTTCTCAAGCCCTTCCATGCCACACAGCTTACTCCTTGTGTTTATCCAGCAAACCTGCTTTTCCAGAGATCTCTCCAGGTTGCACCAGATAGCAGCAAGTATCACACATTGCAAAATGCCATAGTAGACAGCAATCTGATTAGAATTGTAGCATTTCTTTTGCAAACAGTCTACTTCAGTTACAGATTAACAGAAAGGATTTAATTTATTAAAGGAGAAAATTAGTAGCTGGTACAAGCGAGGTACAAAAAAAAGCATGACGGAAATTACAGGAAAACCTCAGGACTTGATTTCAGTATATGTTTTAGCTTTTGCATACAGCTTATCATTTTTAGGTGAGAAGTCTCATCAAGGCCAAATAAACTTTCCAGAGATTATTAAAGGTTTCACCTTGTCCAGTGGAAAACCACAGTGATTTTACTGAATTGTAAAAGTCAGCTCAACACCCCTGAAGTCAGGCCTCAAATTTACATAGTAAGCATAACAAAAAAAGGACCTAGTTGGAAGAGTGGAATTATAAACTAATCTATTAAACTTTTCATGACTGCCACGTTGGAACATGGTGGTAAAGGAATGGGGTGGTAATGCCTTTTCCCACTTCTGCTAGAAATCTCACTTATCTGCTTCAGCAGATCCTGCTTGATCCTGCAGATCCAGCAGATCCTGTGTGAATAGTATTCGTGTTTAATCTGCAGTACAGGAAACAGAAAAGAGGAATAATAAAATGGGTAGAATTCCCTGCCAAACTCATAACAAACAACAAGTTCCAACAACTCCTCCTGTCCTCCCTTTCACTACCCAGAGGCATACGAAAGTCAGGTAACTTGCAATTTAATCTCTTTAGCAACATCTGACCCAGCAGACTTAAGAGTATTTTTTGTATTCCCATACACAGACAAATTCACTAGGCATCATAAGCCTAATTTACTAGAATGTTATAGAGCCCATTGTAAGGATGGGGGGATTCTATAGAAAGAGATCTCTGTGTCAGCCAGCAAGAAAAGCTTTCCTGAATTTCTTTCACCTGGCAATCACTGTAACCCTAGTCACTTTTCAAATCGTTAAGGCTCATAAACTATTTTACTGGAAGTGTGAATAAGCAGAAAGGGCTCTGTATTAAAAACATGATTGGCAGCAACAAGTCTTAGCACACCATCTGCAGTGATTGCACTCAAATATTTATTATGTAAGTTCCACTACGGAATAGTCAATAAGCTTTGTCAGAGAGCTGATGAGAGTTCAGAGGAGAATGCTGTGTGTCAAGCAGCTTGTGACAGTATAAAGAGACTACAGAAATATATGCATCCAAGGGGAGAGCTGTCAGGCACTTAGAAGTTGGAATATAGCATTCAGTCACTCTCAGTTTCATGAATACGCACTGGATTATTACATGAAAGGAAACTGCAGTTCTAGCGATACTGTGGTCTGCAATACAGGTGCGTGTGCTGCCAAGGATGACCTTCCTGACAAGCACCTTATCCTCATCTCAATGCCCTGGATTCTCAGTGACATACTTCATGGTCACTTTGACATAATGAATACAGACTTCCTCAGAATATTGTCTTAAACCTTGAACGTCCAAAAGTAGAATGACTAGTCTCAAAAAGAGGCAGAAACTCCTCTTGTTCCTCTCTTTTTCTATTTCTTAAAGCTCTGTTCTGAACTGTTATAGACTGCTAACTTTATAACAGCCTCATTTTCTCTTCCTGAGGCATCTAAGGATCAACAACTATCTCATGAATAGGATCTGGAGTGTTCTGTGCTTCAGGTTGTCTCTTGTGCAGACTAATACTGCCCTGTCAGTGTTTGTTCAGCAGCCGCCATTGTCTAATACAATAGGCCTGGGTTACCATTTATCAGACCTGTTCTTCCAGCTAGTCTACATTCTGTGCCCTGGCCACTTCCAGGATGGGAAGATTCTTTATGAAGATACTTCCTGAGCCTCCCAAAGGGACATGTTCCTTTTTCAAGAAAATGACAATAATCACATTCATAATAAATTTAAAACTGAAACAGATGCTCTGAAAAGTGTTTTGATTAATAGCCCTGATATAATGACTTTTTTTTTCCTTTTAAGCTTCTTGGTTCCAAGAAAATAAAATACCATCTTTCTTTTTATCTTTTCCAAAATTTTCATATTTGCAACTTCAGCTGCTCTCTGCAAGTTCAGAGCAAGCTCTGTGGAGTAGCTTTATTGAAAAAGAGTTAAAAACTCTAGCACTATGCACAAGTTAAGTGTAAAAGTTCATTAAAATGGAAAGGGGTAAAAATTAGTAATAAAAAGAATTTTTAAAACTTCATAATTAAAATTAAAAAGTTCAGCAAGCAAAATAGTGTTTTTGCTTAGGAAAATATCTGACCAGCTCTTATAACTCTTCTCATAGAATCACAGAATTGCTCATGAGCGCATTTTTCAGCTCTTTCATATATGCCCAGCTATAGGTTCTTAGATTCTGTGCAGAAGGCAGGTATGCTCAGTAAACCAAGTACCACAAAGCTCCTGATTCATGTACCCTTAACTGAGATGACCATAAATAATCCCTTGAATTCACTGTGAACTGGAGAGAAATGATGTACTGAATAGTATGAATGCCCTCTGCAGGTAGAACAAGAAACCACTGTAATTCTGGGATTGATTTCAGTTGTTCTATTTATGAAGCAGGTTCTAAATAAACAAGTCTATATTAGTCCTTATTAGCCTCTTCTGACATTGTCTGAAAATTGTAAACGGTACAGTGGTATCTCCTGATAGCATTGATAGACTGTTGATAATCTACCACAGACTTTTCAAGTCATAAAAACAGGCTGTGTCTCTAGTGCTGAATTACATAGGAACATGGAGCAAGATTGAACTCTGCACCCTTGTTAATCAATGCTGCTTAATTGTTACAACACTCCTGGCATGGTGTAACTGTATCAGCTAGTATTCTTTCCTATACCCTCTGTGTAATGCTATCTGTGAGTCCCATGAGCTGCTGCACATCCTTCACATCATTCTAAATATTTTGAGCTGAAAAAAAGTCTCACACACAGACATGCATGCACGCACAAATTATGCCTAAAGCCAGAGCAGTACTCTATTTTGTCCAGGGGACATACAGGGCCAGCTGATACATATTTGTACTGCAGATATAACCAGTTCTGTGCCATTTGGCCTCTGATCAGGAGACCAGTCCCCTCTCTCTAAAGCCTCTAAAACCTACTGCGAGAGCCAGGTTTTGAGGTAATCAATACTGCATTTCCCTGAAGGGTCAATTTAGTGTGGGGGACACCATATGTTAGGTAGCCCACAAGCATCAGATGAAAATAGCTTCCTGTTGAAGCAGTTATCAAAACGCATGCTAAACCACCAGGCTTATATAGGCCTGCTCTGATCCTACTGCTACATGTTGCCAGAGATTTCAGAGCCTCTGTCATAGTAGCAATCCCCTATTCTTCACAGGAAAATAGCAGTCAGCAACTATTGCATGCCTGAACTCTGTGACATTCAGCCCCATGACCTCCATCTCAGCATATCCATGCTGGTTTTCCGATTGGCCAAGCTTACTGTGGATGAGATCAACAAAAATAAAAATATATGCACTCAATTTAAGAGAAGAATGATCTCATCCCCTAGCCAAAGATGAATGTGAATAAAACTGTTTGAAGACTATTATGAATTCAGAGCAGGAAACAAGACCTTTAAACACAGTTGTTACTGGAATAAGAGGACTGATGGACACCATGTGGAGTGCAGTAAATGTCATCTGCAACAAGAGTAAAAAAGCAACAAAATTACTAAAAATCAAAACCAAAAAGGATGGTGGTGTGACAAAGAAACATCTATGGCCATACTTAATTTCAGTAGTTGCCATCATCCTTGTTATTCCCAAAGGAGCTCCTGACCACTTCCATGAGAACATGCCCCAAACATCTTGCTACGGGGTAGATTCACTCAAACAAATGGCCTTGATTTCAAGCTGCACATAAGCTGCGGTTCTAAATTCACATGCAGTACAGAGTAAGAGCTGCATTCAAAGACTCCAGCTGTATGGACTTGCTTGTATTTGTCCCTATCTCTGCCATGGAAGTTCAGGTAATGCATACAGTCCACAAAATCAATATACACCATTACGGTGCTTGTCTTTTCACTAAAAACAAGAACAAATGACTTCATTCCTGTATTTCGGAAAGCAATGAGAGGTGTTCTACATACAGGATCCTAAGCTCCCAGCAGAGTAAGAACTGAGGAGCGGAGAACTGTTTGATCAGCTTTGAGTTCAAAGACGTGTCACAGCATATGTAACTTACAAACTGGATTATTCTGACAGTGGCAGTTATAAAAATACCTTTCTTTTCCTGTTCATAACTACAGCATACTTGAAAGTCAGTCTCCATATATACGGCTTTGGACTTGCTGGGTAGTCTGATTCATTCTCAGTCCACCAAAGATTTTAAGTCATATTTAAGGTCCATGAAAAACACATTGTATGAATGCTTATACAGTTTTGAATCCTAGTTTACATTTTAGTTGGGTTTTTTTTTGTTTGTTTTTTCCTGCTGGAAATGCAGCAATCTCAGTAGCTTACAGCAGAAAACCTAGTGCAGAGACATGCTTCTCATGGATGCTACAGGTGTGCCAAGCACTGAGGAGTATACAGAGCACCTATAAGAGCTCTGATTATTTGAAAATGCTTTTTTGAAGGTCCTGTATTAATGCCCCTCCTTTTATGTGCAACCTAACAGACAGCAGATAAAGCTTTACTTTTTTTTCCTGATCCATCTGTTAAAACACTAATGGAAAGTTTATTTTTAAGAGTAAAAGTCTGTAACAATGAGCTTAGCAGCAAGAGATCGGTTCCTTGGTTTATTTGCATGCTGTGTAACTTATCTGTTTTGCAAGTTTGTCCTGTTTCTAAATTGTATTTTCTCCTTTCCAAAGAATGCACGGGTGGTTTTGGGGTTTTTTTGTATGTTTGGTTGTGAGTGGGGTTTTTTTTGTGTGTGTATGCACACATATCATGTCTACTTCGTAAATGCCACTATAGTTCAAACTCTATTTGATTTTCCTGGAATTTATGTAACCCAAAATTTGATACTTACCATAAACTTCTTACATTAATTGTGAGTTCTGTAGCTGTCTCCACTGATATGCAAGCTAGCACTGTCTACATCCCTGTCCTGCTGAAGACTAGTCTAATTCATCTTTCCTTCACAAAATGCCATCACCACTATACCATTTGTCACTTTTTTGATTCTTTGTCAAATCTTTTCTTTCCAGTACAGCTACCTCAAGGCAGTTACTGCCAATGTTAAGCTTTTACTATTCAAACAAACCAGCTTAATTAACTTGCCAATACATTTAATTAAAACCAGACTATACACCTTGGGTGGGTTTTGGCAAAGCTCCCGAGCTAGGCTCCTTTTCACACCCTGTTGCATTAACTGAAGTGGACATTTATCGAGGTGTCTGCAAGTGAAATATCCAAGAAAGCAGGGACTGTAAAGCTGCCAGTTTTCGAAGTACCTGGGCATATCATTCAGAGTATCTAGAATGTAACATGTCAACAGGTTGTCACAGCCACAGACTGAGACTTAACAGGATGGCAGAGCATGGTAACTTTACTGCATTTTTAACATAGGCCAATGCTTACTTTGTGAATATGAAATTAACATTGAATTTTCTGATTTGCAGGAGGTTTTATGATTAATACAGTGTGCATAAGATTCTCAAGACTCTTAAGATTCCTGGTGTATCTTTGCAGCTTAACTTAATTTCAAGCTGGGATTTTTTTTTTTTTTTTTCATTTTTATTATTTAAGAACTATCATCTGCAGCTCCCATCACCCCTCCAAATATCATTACAATTATTCTTAAACCTACAAGGCAAACCATCTCAGTCTGATTAGGAGGAAGACTAAAGTTTTAGCATAAAACTGTTAACATCTGAATTGAAAGTAAGTAATATAAATGATGAAATTAAACCCAACAATGATTATTGCTAGAAGAAAACTAGTAAGGATTCAGAGACTGATTTCCAAGAACTGTTGGGTATTCTGTTCCTCCATACTTATTCACATTTCCATGCAATTAAGAAATGTGTGTAATAACTATTCTGTAAAGAACAAAAAAGAAAAATAAATGAATTGACAATGCACTATCACAACTCAGATATGCTGCAATTAATTTTTGAGCACCATCTGCTGGTTTGCTTCTAAAACAACAACTACATTCCTCAACTGCTGGTAACACTTGTATACTTATCAGGTCTCTACTGACCTAATACTTATTTTGTTGCATATTTACTAAAAGTTCCTACGAGTCATGCATTATCATCATACTAGTGGAAATAACAGAACTCATGGAATAATGGATGGATATAGAGGAGATGTGTTGCAAAAGTTAAAATCGCTTCTCTGTTGTTAACATAGGTTGAAGCCTGTCACAGTCATGTTTTTAAGCTGAAAAGGTTTCTAAAGTACACTGAAAATGAAAGCAACTTGCCCACTGTTTTTGTCTTAACATACTGTATGTCACCACTACCACAACTCTTCTCAGCAAGGAAAGAAGAGGTATCACTGCCATCTTTTATTTCTTGCAGATTCTCAGACACTACTGGAAAGAGTTACAGAGAAATCCACAAAGACAGAACCTCACCTTCAAATATATTATTATGATTACTTCTTGCTCACCTCTTGCTCCTAGCAATACAGTGCCATCTGCTTTTTTTTTTGGTCTTTCTCTTTACTCCTTTCCAGTAAGAGAAAGATCTACCATTTCCTTTAGGACAGGTTGACAAGGTCCTATGTTAGGAGCCTGGATTCTGACAGGGTTAACTATTAGCAAATCTGGAGTCTTATTCTTTTCTCCTTCTCCCTGAACACTAAATAAATATTTGCTTAGGTTGCATTTACCAAAATATTTTGTAATAGAACAAATTTTTACTTGCTTTCTGTTAAAGATAATTTGTTTCCAGTTTGAATTGACTTGTAACGTCCAGTTTCGAAGACGGAATTTGAATCTTGCCACTTTCTTCCTATGCTTCCAACAAATATACTTAAATACCAGAAACACATATAATGAACTGAAGTATTTTTAAAATATCAAATAATTTAAATAAAAATTAGTTTCAGTATCAAACTGAAGGTATAACCTGCAAGGCCTAGATATAAAATGCTAGTCTGTGGATATGCTGAACAGCTATTTACTCAATTTGAATACTAAATTATTGAATAGTCACTAACAATTTTCAATTGAAATATTAATTTATTTATATCCCACAATTGCTTTGTCTAGTGCCCAGAATATTGTAGTCAGTCTGGGTATATTCTGTGTAATGGTCAATATTTCACTATAGACTGTTGTCAAGAGTAAAATCATGCTTCCTACAATATGCCAACAAATACTTAAACCTTTTTTCTTTTTTCATGTTAAGTAAATAGGACTGCTTCTGCATTTTTAGTTAACCATACATGTTCAGAACTGAGACTTTGGATCCCTGTGGAGGCTCACAAAAATTCAAATCCAAGTAAAATAGCATGCAGACTGCTACTGTTCATGAATGGAGTCTTTTCAGAATTAAAATATGCTTCATACTTCAAGGAACACTAACACTTTTTACAGGAGAAAAAAAACCCACCCAAGTTGTTAGTCTGTATCAAAACGGTTCTAAAAAGAGAAAAAGCAGAGAATTCTTAATGCCCATTAGTAATTTGCAGGAATCCCAAGGGCATCGATAAGAGTTTAATTTACAAGAATACTGATAGTAGAGTTAGTCCAAAAGTGAAGATCCTGGAATAAACATACATAGAAATGTTTCTGCAATTCTTTTACATTCCAATTAAGACATTATTTTTGCATCTGCAAAACAGCAGTTTAAAGGTTTGTTTTGTGCTCTCTCGTTTTTTCTAAAAGGGGTAGGTCTACTATGATGAAACTATGTAAACCACTTTTTATTTATCATAGTTCTATAGAGAAAGTTAACTAAAAATTTTAACACAACAGTTTATCTAGTTGCCTGGTTGTATCCAGTTCACTTCATCTTTTCCCACTAACAACTTTTTTCTCTTGGGTCACAGCGATATTCTTCATAAACCTGTACCAGTCCCATGATACTCTGCCTAGCACCTAGTGACATCCTGATGCATGGGATCTGTTTTAGAATACAACACTGGCACCATTCCATTTGTAGGAAATGGCTAGGAGCTGTTGCACAAGTTACGAACTATCACCATAAACCATCATTACTTGTAAAACATTCTCAAGTTTAAAAATACAGTCCAATAAAATGTGATTTACATTGTTAAAGTACTGATGTTACAAATGAGTTCCCAGTGAATTCCCAGCTTATAGCTAACTATAGAACCAACAAACACAATGTTGGGTTTTTTTGGCTCTAGTTTTGGAAGCATTCACCATCAGTTGGGAATGTCTGCAAATTTTCAACAAAGTTCCTTCCTCAGTTCTAGGAGGCTCCTCTTTTGATGCCCTACTAAAGGTTCAGGATGTTTTTTTCTGTTGCATCCTGCTTTAGGTCCAAGACAAAAGCTCTCTTGGAAGCCCCCTACAAGTTTCACATTCTTCCAAGGGAAAAAATTACAATAGAATGTCCATCTAAGGAAGAGCTGCATCCTAATAAAAGAAGGTGGGAACAGACTGCCAGCAATTAATAATATAAAGTAGCATGCAACAGAACTTGGAAGAATCTTTTAGAGCT
Organism: Strigops habroptila; assembly: GCF_004027225.2. NCBI lineage: Eukaryota > Metazoa > Chordata > Aves > Psittaciformes > Psittacidae > Strigops > Strigops habroptila. Next base: position 22,210,208 of record NC_044281.2, on the reverse strand, counting down.
AATTTTGCTCCAAGAAGTCCACAGTTCTTTATTGTCACAGATTGAGTGAATGTGTGTATTAGAATTTTCCTCTCTATTAAAGAAGACTTGCATTTTAAATGTTTACATTGATTTCCTGATTCAGCTGTTGTTTAATAACAGCAGATATCAGAAAGACTAGTTTCAAGTCTCCTTGCATATTTCTGCATTGCCCTGACCTTTTTAGTCAATAGTTACAGTCGACTTCAGAATAGACATAGATGACTAAATCAATTCCAAAAGTTTGCATTTGTTTACAGCAAGTAGAATTGTTAGTATCTTTACCATTGGTATTCTTAGGCAATACAAGATTGGATATTTGCAGAAAGCAGATAAAAGTATCAGTTCTTAATTTAAAACAACAAACTTCCTGTGCCACATTATCTGTGTTTTGCACGTGCAAGAAATGAAACAGGGTCTCTTGTCTCACAGCTACTCAGTTTCATAACGAGTAACTTGAAGTATAATGGCATGTCTTCAGTGCACCTGCAGATTCACAGGACCAACAGCTACACCATTCCACTCTTGTCTCTACCTACAAGGTTAGAATACCATTCCAGCTCACTCACTCTAACGGTCTTTTCCTATTACAGTGCTTTGTAAATCACTTAATGCAACAGACTGGAAACACATGGTTAAAGGAGGAAATATATATTATGCCATTGATTCCCACTGCTTTTGTAGCTAAACTCAAATTAAGAAAATTGGCAGTGCTTCACACCTCTAGGGTCCAGCTCCCCTTCCTCTCTCCAACATGCTGATTTAAGACTGCTGCATCCACATGCTTCTCCCACAGTTTGGACAAGTACAACAGAGCCTACCAGCAATGATTTGATATGCCATCAATTACACATTTGCATTTCACCATTGAGGCCTATCATTCTTTTATAAAACCTGAATTAAATTACATCTCATTTCTGAATGACTTAAAATGTCAATTATGCTATGGTAACTTGTCCCAGCTCTCCAGGCAGGCTTCATGATGGCTTATGAAGTCTCTGGAAGGACAAGCACACTATAATCTGTTCTTTCATAATCATAATTGCAGAAATCTTTAGGATTCCTGCACAAAATAGAATCATAGAATCAGCTAGGTTGGAAAAGACCTTTAAGATCATCAAGTTCAACCATTACCCTAGGGCTGCCAAGACCACCACTAAACCATGTCACCGAGGGTCTCATCTACACATTTTTTTAAACACTTCCAGGGACAGTGATTCAACCGGTTCCCTGGGCAGCCTGTTCCAATGCCTGACCAGCCTTTCTGTGGAGAAATTTTTCCTAATATCCAATCTAAACCTCCACAATGCAGCTTAAGGCTGTTACCTCTTCACTTGTTACTTGGGAGAAGAGACCAACCCCGACCTTGCTATAAACTCCTTTCAGGTAGGAGTAGAGAATGATAAGGTCCCCCCTGAGCCTTCTCCAGACTAAATAACCCCAGTTCCCTCAGCCATTCCTCATCAGACTTGTGCTCCAGACCCTTCTCCAGCTTTGTTGCTCTTTTCTGGACCCACTCCAGCACCTCAATGCCTCTCTTGTAGTGAAGGGCCCAGAACTGAACACAGTACTCGAGGCGCAGCCTCACCAGTGCCCAGTACAGGGGGATGATCACTGCCCTGGCCTTGCTAGATACACTATTGCTGATACAGGCCAGGACGCTGTTGGCCTTCTTGGCTGCCTGGGCACAAGCTGGCTCATGTTCAGCAGCTGTTAATCAGCACCCCCAGGTCCTTTTCCATGAGCAGATTTCCAGCCACTCTTCCCCAAGCCTGTAGCATTCCATGGGGTTGTTATGGCCCAAATGCAGGACCCAGCACATTGCCTTGTTGAACCGCATACCACTGGCTGCAGCCTGTCAATCTAGCCTGTCCAGATCCCTCTGCAGAGCACTTCTACCCTCCAGCAGATCAACACTCCCAGCCAACTTGGTGTTGTCCGCAAATTTGCTGAGGGTGCACCCAATCCCCTCATCCAGATCATCAGTGAAGATATTAAACAACACTGGCCCTAACACCGAGCCCTGAGGGACAGCACTAGTGACCGGTCATCAACTAGATATGATACAATATACCACCACTATTTGGGCTCTGCCATCCAGCCAGTTTCCAACCCAGCAAAGAATCCACCTATCCAGGGCACGAGCAGCTAGTTTCTCCAGGAGAACACTGTGGGAGTCAGTGTCAAATGCTTTACTTAAGTCCAAATAGACAATGTCAACAGCCTTTCCCTCATAAACCATGCGGGACACCTTATCATAGAAGATCGGTTTGGTTAAGCAGGACCTGCCCTTCATGACCCCATGCTGACTAGGCCTGATCCCCCCCTTTTCCCACATGTGCTTTGTGATCCCACTTAGGACCATCTGCTCCATGACCTTCCCCAGCTCTGAGGTCAGGCTGGCAGGCTTGTAGTTTCTGGGGTCCTCCTTCCTGCCTTTTTTATAGAGAGGCAAAAATGGGCTATACCATAATCTTTTTGTACAGTTTAAAAAATACTGTCTTATTAGAAGAAACAATCTTTTTTTTTTTCATCCCACTGCCCGGTCATTGGATGGGAACAGATTTAATATATGCTTTTAAATACACGAATGGAGTCCAAGAGCATCATTTGTCTCACACTGTAGGCAGACTAGCACTGTTACAAATGTTTAGTGTCAGTATACAGCATGCCACTAATTTAAAATGTTGTAAAACACTCTGTTATGGTATTGTTTTATATCCTACCTCCCTCAAAATTTAATTTTAGGGATTTATCTCTTCTCTGGAAGACAGCTAGCTACATAGTCCTGGGAAAGCAATAATCCTTCTGTGAAAACTCATGTTATTTTAAGACATCTATTATTCTGTAGTAGGCCGGTGCCAAGAATTTTAAGGTAAAGAAAAATAGATGGAAGAGAAAAGACTTTGTGCTTCGTACATGAGAAAACTATGCTGGGCTCAGATTCAAAAGACAGACAATGCTTTCCATGAAAAAAATGAAACAGAAAGACGGAAAGAGAAGTAGTAAATGAGCAGAAGTGAATTTATGTAACCTGAACATTGTTTAAATAGGCTCACATTTCATCATCTCTTCTCAATTTTTTTGGTGGTGTTTTTGTTTGTTTTGGTTTTTGTTTTGGTTTTGTTTGGTTTTTTTATTTGTTTTGGGGTTTTTTTTTGTGTGTGTGTGGTTTGGTTGGCATTTTTTTGAGGGGGAAGGCAGGTGTTGTATGTTAGTGCCTAGCCAAGTGACTTCTTCAGTCAAACAGTGTAGGAAGATACTTTTATTTGCCTCTTCTCAGTTAACATACCTCTTGCAGTAGGACAGAAAAGAGCCTGAAACCTACTTGCTGAAGTTCATTAGAAATATTCCTTTTCTATGATATATAAAAGTGGGATGAAAGGAAAAAGCTAGTGCTCAGTATAAGGGAAACAGTTTTAAATACAGCTCTGTAATCATGCAACTTTTTTCCCCCTAGGGTCTTAATCATTTACATTTAATCCAAGCAGTTTAGGCTTTAAAAGAAAATATATGTCTTTTGCCCTCAAAATTATCTTTCAAAATGAGTTGATAGGAAAGAAGGCCAAAATTAGACAGCTATCACTTCATCAAATGTTACATGACCCCAGCCATGCCTCCTTTGATGAGTTAATTAGCATTCCAAGAGGGCTATGCCTGCCCTGTATTAGAACATATTCTGTATAATAGGCAGGGTGCTGCTTTTTCACAAGAGTTCTCATAAGCACTACAAAAACTAGAATAAGTACTAAACATTTTGGCTACATAAATAAGATATTTGACACTTGTGTCCTTTTCAGAAGAGCCACGAAATGCAATGAACCAGGTATGGAGACATCTTCTAAGTGTTTTTTCCCCAAAAAATATTTGACCCAAAAATAAAAGCAAAGGGACTCTCTGTTACCCAGTGATGTATTTATGTTACTCATTCATGATGGAGACAAAGTATAACAATAGCGAAACAGTACAATATGGCCAAGGTATAATGATTGCTGTTTATATTACTACAACACATAAGAGGCCTTGTGATCAATCAGAAGCCACTGTACTAAGAAGTATATGAACATACACACACGAAAAGATACTCCCTGCGTCTAGAAACAAAAGTCACGAAAGACGTGTACAACATACCACCACAAAATCTCAGTCAGTCAGTCTTGGCAGGGCAGCAATATCACCACTGTCAGTTTTCCCTGCCACCACCGAGACAAAGAGCACTGCTGAAGAGTCAGAGGAAAACAGGGGATAACTGGAGCAGGCTGTGTGGAATTATTTTAGTATAAAGCTTTTTACTTGCCACAGCTGAGCCTGCTAAGTGAACTGCTTGAACATAAGCTTCCCACTTAAAGCTAATTTGCATGATCCCTCCTAATGCAGATTTTACAGAATGACATCTACAATTCATTCCTACAGTGTCTAATAGTAATTTTCACTTAGTTTCCAACTTTCTTTTTATCTTCAGCTCATTACTTCAGTACTTGTATTAATTCAGTAAGTCCATGAATTTTATTGGGAATTTCCAGGGTTTAGTGGCCATTGCCTCCTTTAGGAAACCACATATGAAAAACAAGACCTTCCTGAAGTTTTCTTGGATACCCCACTGCACGTGATTTTGGAATTCTATATGGCAACTATAGCTTTTCCATACATTGTCTTATGAAGCATCTAGAATCAACATTTAGCTAGGAGGGAACAGCAAAATAAGCAGAAAGAGGAATAAGCAAATAATCTAATTTATCTCCATAAAGAGTTTTGAGTCATGTTGAATTTGTACTAAGCCTGTACCTGAATCTCATCTTCAATAGCACTGGATGACAGAAACTGGAAAGCTTCTGCTTATTTCCTTCACCAGCCTGAATTCAAATCCTTTACATTGTAGAATTTATGCCAACTCTAAGAAAAATCCAAACCACAAATGTTGCAACACAGTTTCTAGGCTGAAACTCAAGAATTGCTTTTTAAAATTATATCTCCATGTTACAGAACAACTATAAAATTATAAACCTCTGTGCGTTATGTTTGTGGTTTTTTGTTTTCTCCTTTCTTCCTGCTATGTAAATGTGTCCAATTTCATGTTTTGCACACAATACATTTGTTTAGTCTGTCACTTTTTTGTCTTTCTCCCTAACTTCTATTCAGTGCTCACACTAGAGAGAGTCCAAATAAATCCTAACCCTACATTTAATTTTTTTTGCTACTGAGTCACAAATACTAAATAGTTTATCTAATAAACAGAAAAATATCCTTCCTGTATCAGATCCAGATAACATATGTGATATGAGATATAAAGATTTTGTGTGTGAAAATATATAGGATTATGGCCATTTAGCAAACCTGAGCCATTCTGCTCCCCCACCATAGAGAAACTTGAGGAGGGAGGAAGGAAGATTCTCCAGGAAGTCTATGGTAGTACATGTGGTTTGCTCATCTGACAAACTTTCAGGACAAAGTATTTTGTGAATGTGCAAGTCTCTGACTGGTAAAAAGCACACTGCTCAAGAAAGTCAGAAACTGTCTGCTCAGCTTCTGTAAGAATGGTAATTGTACATCTGGTGTCCTGAAATGCCTTCTCAGCCAGAGCGGAACTTGGAAGAAATAGTGAGTCACACTACCAGCTTTTGATGTGAAAAAACTGCCAGTAAGTGCTTGGGGAATATTGCTGCTCTCCTTCTGCCTGGATTCCATTAAGTCCTGTCACCACAGAACATTTGGAGTCAGCGATATCACTACTTCCAGCACTCCTTCCACTTTTGTGCACAGCACACCTCTGCTTGAAGTGCTACGGATCCTTCACATACTGAGGCCAGTGAGAGCATCCCAACGAATTTTATGAAGCTAGAACAAACTCCAGTTTGCACAGTTAACAAGCCAAAACAAGATAAAATTTGAAAAGATATGGAGATGAAAAAGAAAACTTTATCATACTGAAATACCAAGAGCCAGAGGGTGGGATTTGTTCAGTAGTTAAGCAATGCTAAATCCCTCTAGTTTACCAACCAAATCTGCTTTATAACTACAAATCTAAAGTATACTCTTCAGTGCAAAAGTCTATTCAGTAATATAAAACAGGTAGTAACTACTTTTCATTAATTCTCAATGAGCTCCATTAAAACTACGAGATTGTAAATTGCTGCTTTTGCCTCTTTTTTTTAGTCACAGAAAGATGTTTGTTTGAAGTTTAAAGTATATTCACTAGTAATTCTTTGGTGCAGTTGTAATTTCTTTGCTGTAATATTTCCTTTTAAGTTTTCATATGTTTACTATTGCAACAAGATTCATCTACTGTCATATTTATACCAGCTTTATTTTTATATCTTTAAATGATTTCTGTATTGCTTTAGTGATACGTACAACTCTATTTTGGGGGAGTCTTAACTGCTTCCAAAAAACATCGACTATCACAGTTTTTATTATGAAATAAAAAGGTGCTTCTTTCTGTATTCAGACCTCCTAGCTCCTAAGAAAGCATATAGCAGGTTATTGTTACTTACCACTTCAATAAAAGTAAGCTACACTATTTAATATTGGAAAGGAAGAAACCATAGCTCCTATAAAGCCATTAGCCAAATAGCAGTTAACTTTAAATTCTAGCATCCATGACGTCTGACCTCCCTTTTTCAGTATACTTATGGTTGAGACAGCCCCATCATCACCTGGCAAATTCACGAATGATAATCACTGAGAATATGATTACATGAATGCAATTAGTTTTGGCAAAAGAAACTTTTAAGAGCAAAAGAAGCTTTATCATCAGTTAAAACACTTAACTGAACATTACTACCTGAGACTTTATACTTTTCAAATTACAAAGCATCATGAAACAAATTTTCTTTAAATCTGCAGTTATAAAGTACAAAGTCATAGAAAGACTTGCCCTTCATAAAGTTCAGGTAAATGTGTTTTAATATTGACACAGAATCTTCAAGTTGAACAGGCAATACTACAATGCATCCTATAAATTATTCCATTGACCCTCTAAAGCAGGGATAGCTTACAATTAATACTTGAAACAGGGGTAACATATTTAAAAACAAAAAAGCTTATTAGATCAGAAGGATCTAATTAACCTTCTCAAGGAAATATTTAATTCTATTTGGCACAGAAGGAGATGAATCTATCCAGTGACTACTCACCCACAGCTAAGACAAAATCAGTTATTGCTGGATCTACTGTGGTAGGTCTATCTACTGGCGAAAAATATTCTCTGTCAACAGTACCATGTACCTGGACAACAGATAAATTATCACCCTTAAAGCTGACTCTGTGTAGAGAAATTAAAGCAGAATAACACTTCCAGGTCTCTCTTTATGACTTAAAAAGGAACAAAAAAACCCCACCACCCCAAAAACTCCAACAATACTTAAAACAAGCTTTCAGAAGAAGTGTGTTATTCTTATGAGTATTATCACCATCTAGCAACCCTTGCTTAAAGATCTATTTAGCTACCAGCTTGAAAAAAATGTCTTTGTCATGCAGGACAAACTGAAGACAAAAACTATCACCACCTCATTTAGCACCATAAAAATGAAGCAGCATTACACATGTAGTTGTCAAGGAATGGTGGGCAAAAGGAACCACAATGATCACAATAAAGCAAAAACTAACTGAAAGTACACAGTTTGATTTGATAACAAAACATTTTCAAAATCTCAGCACTGATACTGAGGATACTAATATTACTCATTCTCAACTTTAAATTACTCATATTCTATAGACATATCTGTGTGTGCATTTGTATATATATGTATATTTGTACATATATATGCATATATATACACACACATGAATCCTTAATGTTGAATGAACTTTGGAGAACATAAAAAAAAAAAATCACCAAAATTTAACAAACCATGACAAAATCAATCGCCATATAACGAAAAGAAACAGAGGACTAGAATGATAACCAAGTTCAGAATGTTTTCTTACAGATTTTGTTCAAGCTGCACAGGCCTAGCACATAGCAATGGTTCAATCAACCTTCAGAAATAAACAATAGGGTTATAAATGTAAGAACCAAGCTCTGTTTCTTACACACATTTTCTTCTCTGTCAATCCTGAAATTTTTACAAAGACTGTTTACTTGAATCTTTTAAAATTCACCTGTGTATATTTTTTCATGCAGTATCTTTTAATTAGAAGACAAGTTGCAACAATTACAGTTGAATTGTATCAGTTACAGTTCAGTCAGAATACAAAATTGCTCTTGATTCAAGAGCCAGTACAAAGGATGCTTTCAGCACTACAGGACAGTTATGGCAAAATCAAAGACACAATTAATAGGGCTCTTCCAACTGAAGAGCAGAAGTTTAATACACAGAGAGAGACCCAGGCATACTTTTTTTTTCAGGACTTCAAAAGAACCCCATACTATAGTGTGCTAATAAATATACATTAAAAGATTTTAAAATTAGTAAAAACCAAACTACAGCGATGAAACATTTGAGATGTCTACATTCCTAAACGTTTCATTTACAGTTTTTAAACAGCTGTAAGATTAAGTTAAAAAAAAAAGATGCAGCCTTTTTTGACAGGTTTGCAAGTTATTCAAGTAATGTCTACTGAAAGGCACCTCTGAGAATTTCTGTTTCAACAGCTAAAACTTACCTGGAAAAAGATGGCAGCATAAAACCAAGTATGTAATTACAGTTACACAGTTTAAAATTCTTAGTGCATATCAAAACATAAAAGCTCTTTGTTCCACTCTCATTTAAACTGGCATGTATAGCTTGCTGTGAGGTGTACCTGACCTAGTCTGCAGATTGGTGTGCTACCTATGGTGGAAGTGTACTGTTGTGAGAAGAAATATTACTAGGGAAGCAGTAGAACATTTCTTTTCCATGGCTACACTCCTGGGGATGCAATATAGTCAAAACAAACCCAACTGTCATCACTAGCACACCGACAGCAAGAATCACGCAGGATATGAGGTTATCTGAATGATTCCATCGCTCTTCGGACAACCTTAGGTAACACGCTGCTGGGATGATAAAAACAAGTGGGGTAGCACTCAGAACTCCCTGTGTGTGGGAAACAACAATAGAAAAAACCCTCATAAGCATATATATTTAGATGCGAAGAACAAACCCCTAAATTTTTAAATGGTTGTGATTAGACTGATAACAACGGTAAAGTCAGAGAATAGAGGCCTTTGCCACTGTTGCTATACGCAAACCTTTCTTTTCAAAGTAAAAAGTTACTTGCAGGAATATCTGTAAAATGATTTGAAATAATTCAAATTCATTTAAATGCTTTTTCTTTGCTGATACAGAGTAATATTTTCTGCTGCAAGTACTATTAATTCTGGTTATCAGAAGTTTCTCGGCTTCAAAAGTACAGTAAAAGTCCAAACATACTGGCTCTGCAATACTATAACTGACTTAAAATATTTAAGATCACTCCATGTAGGAGATATAATACACCTTAAAAAAAAAAAAAAAAGTGGAAACATCATGTAGCAGTTCAAAGAATTCTGATCAATTTCTACATTTATGACCTGATTTGGGTTGACTTCCCTAGGAAAGCAAAGCTCCCTTTGAGAGAATTAAAAATTCAACTCCTCTTTAAATGCTCTCTTAGATAGGGACAGATAAAAAGCACCTGCTTAAATACTTTTTATGGTAAAGCTACTGCAAAGTAACATACGAATTACATGCCAAAAGAGAGCATTTTAATGCAGAAATTCCAAATGTTTACTTTGTCACATACTTAACGAACACTATGTTTCAACTTAATTATGGTGAGGTAGCAATCCAGCTTACTGAATATCTTTGCATCATTGTTTGTACAAACATTTGTGTTACAGGTAGAACGTGTTAAAAGTGATCAGTACAGATAACAAAAATCTTGTGGAGAAGAGAAGGCTGTGCGGAGACCTCATAGCAGCCTTCCAGTATCTGAAGGGGGCCTACAAAGATGCTGGGGAGGGACTCTTCATTAGGGACTGTAGCGATAAGACAAGGGGTAATGGGTTTAAACATAAACAGGGGAAGTTTAGGTAAGATATAAGGAAGAAGTTCTTTACCGTGAGGGTGGTGAGGCACTGGAATGGGTTGCCCAAGGAAGCTGTGAATGCTCCATCCCCGGCAGTGTTCAAGACCAGGTTGGATGGAGTCTTGGGTGACATGGTCTAGTGTGAGGTGTCCCTGCCCATGGCAGGGGGGTAGGAACTACATGATCTTAAGGTCCTTTCCAACCCTAACTATTCTAGCATTCTATGATTCTATATCTATTCATGCTAGAAAGACTCACTGGCAGTTCTCTGGCATAAATTTATTCTTAATATAGTATACCATATCATAAATGTAAAACATATGTATATTATATGGGCACACGAATTTAATTAGGTTCATTATACCAGTATTGAGATATTTGCCCAGAATATGCATGTATGTATGCACACATTTAAATACTTTTATTGGTGTGTATATATACACACACAGGTGAATTTTCCACACTTGTAATGTAAAAACAGAAGGGAAAAAGATGGAAAAGAAATTACCAACAGATGCCATGAGTGAGAAAATTTTAATGGAAACATGCATCCTGACCAAACCAATAGGAACAGTGTTTATTTTGAACTAGTTATGATCTGTTATGTAGGTAATTATTTAAAAATTGAGGGTAATTAGATAACATCTGAATATTCAGACCTGTTCTATAATATTAGTACAAACAAAACCCGTTAAAATCACAGCTACAAAATCACTCATTACTGTTCAGTTAGCAGATAAACTGCACTGTGGATCAAAACAGTGTACTTGTACCATAATGTACATACAAGTACGTGTATCACATAGCATAAATAACTCCCTCTATTTCGTTCCATCAATAAGCATGCAATATATGGCTTGAAAATATCAATGAATGCATGGACAGGGACGTAAGAAAGCAATTCCAAAATACTTCTATAAAGAAGTAAAGGCTGTCCTTAAAAAGTTTTCTCCATGTTCTAACTTTCATATCCTGGAGTATATTTCCACATCTTCTTTATTTATTAGTAATAACTGAGTACTGTGTACAGTTCTGGTGTCCCCAACATAATAAGGAGATAGAACTGTTGGAGCAAGTCCAGAGGAGGGCCACGATAAGGGGGCTTGAGCACCTCCCATACGAAGACAGTCTAAGAAAATTGGGCCTGTTCGGGCTGGAGAAGAGAAGGCTGCATGGAGACCTCAGGGAAAAATTCCAGTTACTAATTCTGTGGTCTCACTACTACTGGTTCTTTCTTTATCCCTCTGTTTGTTTGTTGTCTCTTTGGCACAAGGCAATCTTTAGGATCTCATCCAGTGTTTAGTAATTTGCCAACTTCATCAGAAGCAGAGACAAACATGCTAGATTCAGTCCTGCAATACAGTTAGGATGAGTATTTTAGTGACTTCCACTGCACTTAAGATACATTTGGTAAGTCACAGCCATTTGCCGTATCTCCAGAACCACTCTGAAAGCCCTCCCCAACTATATGAACTTTACTTCTGACCTCTCTTTCTCCTGTAATTATCCAATTTTGAAGAAATGAATAATTCCCTTTTTTCCTACTAACATTTCTACTGACCAGTATGGTGAATTACATAAGATTTTCAGTAGAGCTGTGGATTTTTCATAGTTCTGTTTTATAAAAAAGTGATTTATTAAACAAGAGTATACAAGTTCACTTACATTGAGCTCTAAAACTATTCCGAGGCAATCATACACTAATGAAACACCAGTCGCCACAGCAATGATTACTACTGTCACAACAATATGGAAAACTGTGGAGAGGTTCCCATGGAAAAACACATTGGCAATCACCTGAAATAGAACCACAATTTTAAACCTTGGTTTTGCTCTTTATGTTAACAAACAGCCTATTCCAAATCTTCCAACATTAGGAAACTAAATGAATAGGTGAGAATACACTGACCAAACTCTACCTATTTTGCTTCAAGAAATCATCTTCATCCACTTCCAAAAATAACTCATAAAAAGCATTACTACAATTGCAGAACACATGCAAGGCTGACTTAGTTATACCTGCAGGATTTAGGGTATACTTACTTTCTTCTCATTTGCCCACTACAGAATAAAAAATTACCATTACTTACTGAATAGATGGATTTCCTAGATGGAGATACCTTCACAAATCAAAACTATTAAGCACGATAAATATACTATTTTTGGCTACTCTCAACATAATAACAACAGTGGTATTTATGTCAACCTTCGAATTTTAAGCAGTCTTGCTATTAATATTGGATAATATTATAATAAACGTAATACAGCATTATGTTAGCAGAATCCAAACAGTACAATTTGTACCTCATACTCATTGTATGTAACAGAATAGGATATGATGACATTTATTACAGATCGACACTGACTTCAGCTACAATATGTATTAATAATGTGAGAATAATATTGATATATCTCAACATTGTTAATGGGGGAATGTAGCAAATTCTTACCTCTCTGGTCACAAAACATTCAAGGGGGAAGGTCAGAATTACAGTAACTCCATAACAAAATCTTCCAAATGTAGCAAGACTGTCATCTCTACAGTAGTTTTCAAATAGATCTCCTGAGGCATAGTAAAACATCAGTTAGTTTCAACTTCATGTCACTGGCCTATTTGCAACTTGAAGTGTAAGCTACTGGAGTAATCGAGACTCTCTGATCCTCTTTCCTGACTCACCTCTAAAAACTGTGTTTACAGTCACAAATTACATCCAGGAGGAACCATCACCTTATCCTGCTAGTAGTAGTGTTTTTATTTCAAGTAGCATTTATCTTTCAAAAATATTTTAACATATACACCCTAGAGTTTGTCATCTGTTATTTTCCCCTTAACACAGATTTTGTATGAGATGCTGGTGTTTGTTTAAGTAAATATGTGACAGATTCAGAAAGAAAGCTTGTATGTGAAAGATATATTTCCTTTAAAAATGTAATTCCTATAACAACAATTACACAAAGACAACCAGAGAGTTACCTCTGGAGAAATGCTTTTTTTGGTAGTATCTAATCACAGCTGGTAAGCTGCAGTAAAGAATTTCAAATATTCTAACCCCGAAAGGCCATTATAAACATATAGATTATTACTTAGCAAATGTTCTTACATCTAACAACAAAAGCATTGCTAGAGAATTCAGATCATCATCTTCCTTAGAGGTTACAAAGACTCTGGAATAATGATCTCTGAAGCACAACAGACACTGCAAGACAGTGATCAGATGATCTATCTGGTCTTTTCTACCTGATTACTATAATGTCTTATGATTTACTACTTTTAGAATCAAAACAGCACTGAAGAAGCAATAAGGTGTACTTCAGAGAAAACAGACAAAAGATTTTGACAGGGGAAACAGAAAGTAAGATGGAACCTGATTGCAGTAGAGTCATATGCTGAGGGACAGCTGTAGTCAGAGCTTTCTATGCTTGAAATACCTCAGCCAGTTTGCACTTAGTCTAGTTACAGGTGCATGTAGGACAGCAAGTTATTCAGCATAAACAGTACAAGAGGCAGGAAAAAAAGGACAGATCAACCAGTAACCTATACCCTACAATTCCTGTTCTCAACTAGATGCTGCTGCTTGTCAGGAAAGGAAAAGCTTGGAAGCCGCCTATGATTTGAAACAGCACTATTAAATAACAGAAAATCTGCTTGCTTATGAAATGTGTATTTTTCCTGAAGAAGCTAATGCATTGAACAAATTTACATGCCTTGTTCTTCTGAAAGCACTTTTTCTACTTCAACAAAATGATGTTAAATAATATGATGTAACATTGATTAGATATATTTGTACATATATGTATATTCATATACCCATAGAAGTGACAGTAGGATTAGTTACACCAAAACAGCTGTTGTAAAGATAGGAAATATCTCGAAGTCAGAGGTAGGATGCTGTATTAGCACAGACAGGGAAAAAATACAGAATGTACAGAAATATATGCCAGGCACCCTGTAGAAAAATCAAAGCAATTTTTGTTCTTACTGCTCTCTGCTAAATTATATGGCTAAATTATAGATGCTTAGTCCTCAGAAGTATTCTGATTATGGAAGTATTCAAAGACTTACACTTGGGAATCTGACACCTATTAGCATGCAGCTAACATCTTTGTATCCTGTTTTGGTTGTTGGGGAACTACAAGGAATGTCCTAACTATTTCTCTCCAAACAGTATGATTTTGGCATTTTTAGAATCACTAAGATATTAGCAGCAAAAGTCAGACAAAAAGGCAGAAATGTAAGGATTACAGAAAGCACCAAAATTGAGGTATCAAGCAGTTTACCTTCTGTGTATCCTGTAAAAGTCACATATCCACATGCAGAAAACACTACACTGATAATAACAGCAAGTGAAACAGACACATGTGTGACTCGAGACCAGTTCTTTAATGTGGGTTCTTCCAGAGACCCATATATTAAAAAGCTGTTATGGTTGCAGATGAACACTGAAACACACGACAGTTGAAGCAAATGTATGAATTCATGCATATAAAATAAATTCCAAGGTAGGGGAGAGACAGCACAGTTTGAATCCACTCATTATTAAATACAAACATTAATCCTGCAATGAGTGGCAAAGATAAATGGCTTGAACTTCTACTTATTTGATTTGATGAGCCTTATATTCATCCTGCAATGATTCTGATTTCATTACCCTAAAATGCCATGCTGTTTCCCACCCTCCACACCTCCATTCCACCTCTATTTCCTCTTCTTGCTCTTTGCTTAAGAACCCAACAGCAGTTTTGTTTTTTTTTTAAACCACAGACCCATTTGCTACTTTCAGACTTCCTATGACATCCATTTTAGGCGTCAGATTATCACAGCATTAACAAGTAGTAATAGACTGGATCCTGCAGACAGGAACAGATTTTACAATGAGGATAACGGAAGCGAGTTGAGATTCACCTGAATGTTTCACTGTGAGAGACAGGAAGTAACAGGCACTCTCTAGTGAACGGATGAATTGCAGTCTAAGATTTTTTTTGTTAGCGGTTATCCAAGAGAACACAGAATGATGACTTCCTCTTCAGTTTATCGGTTATACTAACCCTGTTGGTGCAGGTGTTTTAGGATGACCTGGACAGTTGAGCTGGATTCACATGCCACACCACTGTCTGTGCTACATTGGCAATAGCCTCTAGGGAATTATGGGAATAATGGGAATAATGTCTTAAATCTTAACAATTAAATTCATATGGATGTCTCAAAGCCAATTTCATTTTTTTCTAAACCATCTTAGCACGAATACATTAAAAAAAAAAGCAATTTCTAGGTCCAAAATATTAAAGACTTTGTTAAGAGTTGATCTGAATATTGAAAATATAAAAAAAATTACTTACCAAATGACATCACCCCAACAGCTTGTACTGCATTTGATTTTGCAAATATCCATGCATTTTCTGATTTGGGTCTAAAACAGACATTTGTTTTAACAGATTATCCCCTCTTCAAGTATCAGTTATTAAAAATAACTCAAAATACCATGTTGTAATACAGAACTGCTAGTCAGATCTCCAGAACTCTCTCAAGTAGGCCAGTGTGTGCATCAACAATAAGTTGAAACTAGGGAGATCCCTTCTCACCTCCCTTGTTTTGACTAAAGTATTTCTGTAACCAGTTTTTACAGCCAAAATGTCAGCTTGTTTCAGTTTTGTAAATAAAACTCTTCAAGTCATCATATACCAAGCAACAGGGAAGGTTAAAGCTGTTACTGATTCTGACTAAGGTTATCTCAACCCAAAATCTCTTCTAGCTACTTAGAGGCAATTTCTTCCTTTGAATTTGCACATGTAATCCATGCAGTCTAGATGCTTTTTTTCCTAGTCTACTAATCAAGTAAGGCAGTTTGCCTTTCTTTACACTTGTTCCAAATATTCCTCATAGTAAAGGGATTCTGCTAGTTCCCAAAGGAGTGATACATCAGGCAAGAATGTAATATCACTCACATCTACTCTTATAAGTTATGCTCACAATTTTGGACCTGTGGTAATTGTAATTCTTAGAGGAGGACCACACAAAACCATCAGCAAACTTTGTTAAAACCCATTTGATATACAAACTTCCTCTCTGAATAAAGAGCAAAAATGAAGGAAAGGAGGACACAAGACATCATTTTCCAGAACTGCAATTTGCTAAAAATATGAAATGAAATTCACAAGCCAGTTGAACATTGTGTTTGTAATTAATAAAAAAACACAGACAAAAGGAATAGCACAGAGAACTTGCTCTTAAAAAGTTGGCTGCTGCTAACTTTGCTCTGTTTTTATTTAGAGGGAAAGCTGCTGCCACCTGAGGCCTTAGCTGCTACTTTCCTACTGCCCTAGAAAGCAGTATGGCACTCATGCCAGTTCTGTGATGGCAACAAAGGCAGCTTTGTCTCTCCCTCTATCTGGTGGCATAGTGGCATATGCTATGCTAGGTTTCATTGCTTTCAAATGTTTAAAATCCACTCCCAATCCCTAAAAAACAAAAAAAAAAGAGACAAAAAAATGTTGCTCTTGCCTCTTTCAGAACTCGTATCTTACTGTTTCTAGAGAGCTCAGTCAATCCTTCCTTTTCCATATTAAAAAAAACCCCAAAACATATTCAATGCACATTCAGTTAAGACTTAGAGCATCTTTTCGGCTCTTAAGCGGTGGTTGCTAAGCTTAACTTTGAAGTGGACAGAACCTGAGCATCAAAATGAAGTTCAGTTTTTTGCCCTCAGATGCAGCATGTTGTCTTGACTACCGTAACGCACTGCTTCTAGTTTTAAGCAGCTGAATATGGCCCTTCTAAAACATTCTCAGACTCGGCATGTAGATGTAATAAATGCTATAGATGAAATAGAGATATCTGGCATTTGTCTGGTGAAATAGGAGCTCCAAATTGCTCTAGCTGCTGTAGTTCCTTGTATAGAGTAGCCTTCCTTAACTTGATGCCACTGATATCAAATCACTAGAGATGTCTGTGGACAATTCATATCCACAATTCTGAATGTATTATTTTTCAGGAAAACATTCACACCTGATTCGAAGAAAACCAATAATATCTCGAAATAAAAACAGAATATAGAAAGCCAACATTACAACTGTTCCGATCGTTAACCACTAGAGGTCATCTTTGATATCAAACATACAGAATGAAAATTTCTTTTATATTATCCTTTGACAACAGAATTTGTGAAAGTCTCCTTATCCCCTTTTCTATCAATAATTAACATTTATGTTATGTAATGCCCTATAAATCAATCCACAGAAATAAAGAATGCTTTTGTCTGAAGCACATAATTTCTGTGAAAATGGTACCTCCCATGTAACAGCATAGCTATATTATGAGCTTCTACAAATAGGGATTTAAAAGAAATAAATGTAGAAAGCATGTGAATTTCAGTCTAAACATTTTCAATAAATTGGCCAAATAATCAATTAAAAAAATAAAAACACATCACAGGAGCTAGTTCTCCCCCTGCACAATGTTACTTTATGCACTAGCAATACGCAACAGAACAAAATACAGCTTTGCTTTACAGCTAAATGACAAATCAGATTAGGAGCATTATTTGGGGGGGAAAAAATATACAAAAGAACAAAATCCTCCTTATTTAGAAGCCTAAGAAGATAAATTCCTTCCATTCTAGTTGCGGAACTGAGGAAGAGTATCAGATCCACGATTTGAATACTACCAGCAGATTGCAATGGCGTACAATGCATGGTGGTACAGATTACATATGCAACAGCACATGACTCTTTCTTACAGTAAATCATATACTGCTGCATGCATCTAGAAAAACATTTTCATACCCTAGGAACACAGGGATCTCACACAGATGTGATACATAAACTAAGAGAAAGCAACACAGTAAGAAATTCAATTTCTGAGTGATTAGAACTAAGAGTCAACAACTCTAGAGTTCTAACCATATCAACAACAAATCAGCCCCAAGTCCAGTCTGCAGGACGTACAAACTTATGCAAAGCTCATGGAAAGGGGCGCAGCTGACATGAAAGTGTCTATATAAAATAAGACTTCTGACTGTGAAAGACAAAATTGTGTCAATAAACTACCTGTTAGTTATGGAAGAGCCACACAGTGAGTAATTACATAAAATTACTCACAAGACAAAGGGCACCTAATGGCAATATCAAGTATCAAGTGTCAAGGTGAACATGCACACATTCACATATAATATGTGTGTCTGTAGGGAGATGCATACACAGGCTGAAAGTGTCTTATGACAAGAATACCAGGTAATACTATGCCTGTTCGGCGTTTTCAATCCTGCTGCTACTGTTCAAGATTGAATTTTGGTTTGTTTGGGTTTTTTTGTTTGGTTTGCTTGGGTTTTTTTTATTGTTTAGTTTTTTGAGAAGGACCTTTGTTCTGACCAGTTTGACCTACATTCTTCTTAAGAATTGTTAGGGGAAGATTTTAACTGCTGCTTATACATTAATAGAATAGCTATGAACGTTCATGAATAACAAAACCAGCTAACTTACTGATCCTCAGTTGGTATATAAAAGCTGGAGAAGAAGTAGTTAGATAAAACACAGTAAAAGTTACAGAGTAAATACATTTGTGATACTAAATGCACTTGTTGAGAGCTGTACTGCCTATCATACGGCAGAAGTTGTAACACAACATAAAAACTGAGAGGTAATGTAACTGCGATTCTTGGAACGAAAATAGTAAAAGATTGAACAAAAGACATTCCAAAGGAGACCCCAGACAGGAAAAAGTCTTAGCTGAAAGTAAAACAACAGCAAGATAGACTGACAATAAGAACTGCCCGTAAGAAGGTGATAAAGCCTAGCGATGAAGAAAGCCTAGAGGTTAAGAAAATTACTCGGTCTTCAGTGTACCTAATGGAAAGTATAGCATATAAACGTGCTAACGAGTTTAAAAAAGTTTTGAAAATATTCGTGTTTATCTACATAAGAACAAGGGAAAATGAAAAGAACAAATGAACCAGGCAAAGTTAAGACTTTCTAACACGGTAAAACAGGGCATTTCACATCCAGATTACAAGTAAGATTTTGTAATCTTTTTGCAAATTTGTTTGGCAGTTTAAACAGCATATCTTCTACTTCTTGTAAAACATTTACAATATAACTTTCCTTAAGATCCATGCTATGCAAAAATCTTTTCTGTCATTTATGTAGAAATGCTGTGAAATGCAGTGCAGCAGCAGAGTGCACCTGAAGCAAAATACCTTTACAGAGAGCAAGAGAAACATGGGTCTCTGATCTCAACCCAGCTTGCAGGTATGAAACATTGACTGGAAAAAAAAAAAAAAAAGGTAATTTGTGTAGAGAGGAAGCAAAGTTCTATGTTTGACAGGGGAGCTACATGTTGAATGAGCAAAAGACTTCCATTGTTTTGGATTGAACATCAGTGACAAACCTCCAAGTTTAGGTGCAAACTGGCGGTTATCAAAATAATCCAGGAACAGATGGCAGATTAATTCAGGTTTAAGACAACGATTTAGACATTTAGGAAATTAAGTGTAAAATTTCAGTTCAGTTCTAAGGTAAAATACGTTTTTAGTTTTTCTTTAAACTTCAAAAGTTGAAAGATACTGAAAAAATTTATACATGTTGAATATAACTTTCATCAATATAATGGAAAGAAAATGAGTAATGCTCACATCAGCCTGGAATTTTATGTTAATCAAAGTAATCTTGGTTGTTAAAGAACACATACAAGGCAAAGCTACAGGTCAGCCCCACTTAGTTACAGCTGCTTTAATGCCTCTTTTTTCCTTAATGAACTACTTAGCAGTTCTGTAAATATATGGTAGTTTAGTTTTATTTTTTAATTTCATCACACATTAAAGTTTCTTTACTTACTATTGGATTATTTATATGAAGGAAAGAATCAACTTTCTACTTTCAAGTTATTTTCCTGAACACTTGGTGTTTCATCCCTGTGATCGGCTGCCAGCTGAGTAATTCTCACATCTTATTTATGTGTAGCAGATGCTCTTGAAGTTTTTCCTAGAGATTTATGTATTATGCAGACACTGACATCATGGCATTCTTTCCAAAAGAACACAAAATTAAAATGATCCATCTTTATAAGCTACATAAAATATTGCTTTTTACAGCAATGGATGTTAGTTTCACCTTTGAAGCATGAAGTTTTATACTGTATTAACATACAGCACGTTTACAGTCCGAGACAATTCTAACCCATTGTTTTTGATCACAGTAGAAAAAAACCCATCTAGAAGCAGGTGGAAATAAAGAATAGATTATCAAAATGTGGTTTTATCCAGCATCTTAAGCTATTGAGAGTAAACTCTGGGTCCAGAACATGGGATTTTATCTGCAGGTTCATATGTCCTTCAGGCAAACAACAACTATATGGATGATATTAATCAAAAGCAAAACTGGGCAGGAAGTACCTCAGTTTCATATTTGTCATACAAGGAAATGAGTTAAATCAAGTAATCCTTCATCACAAATATATAGGGTTTTTTCATGAGAACTAATTAGAAAATAACATTCCTAAAATGTTCCTGGACAACTCACTCCATTCCCAAAGCAACTAAAAAAAACCCAAAAAACGAACACTCAAAAGACTTATAATTGCTCTTTTTCAGCCTACAGTTTCAAGCTCATCAAATCATTAAAAATAATAATAATGTTGTTTTGCTGATGGACTAACACATTGCAGAAAGTTTCTAGAAAATATAATATTCTCTGTTGTCCATATAATAGATAAAATTTTCAACTAGAGCATGGATTGCATCTAAGAAAAAAGACAGTTTTATCATCCCCAGATGATCTTGTTGTACCTCTTCAAAGGGAAACAATCTTCACTTTGAAAAATCTAAAGGTAAGTGAAAACTGATTACTACTCAGAGAGTAATTATCAAAGTGAGAATCCACAGGATTGCAGTGGAACCTGACCAGAGTCCAGTACTTTTGAATATGCAGTAACTTGAATGATGGAACATTTAAGCAGTAACTTGAAGGATGGAACAAAACGTAAGAAGCATCCTTAATAGAAAGCATCTACAGAGAAGGCCTTGCTGCTTCTATTAGACTGCAAACTTAAGGCATGCCCACAGTGTCATGCTACTTTTCAAAGAGGCAAACATCAAACTAGTTTACATAAACATAAGTGTGGTGGTCCCCAAAAGATACAGTTGAAAGAGACCTCAGAACGCTTTGCATGTAAGATACATGAATCTTTCTTCTCTGCTCGTCAACGGCAGTTGGGGTACCATAATCTAACCTTAATTTGCAGAGAGTTAAGGCAGCTGTTCAGAATGATCAGTAGCACAGGAAATGATGAGAAACACTAAAGGAACCGTGTTTTAGTCTATAGAAAAGATCACCAAAGGCGAACAAGTTACAGCTCTTTACAGGTGTTTTTTAAACATTTGAAAAAGAATGAACAGTTTCCTGTACGTACCCACTGTGGTTAGGCCAAGAGGAAATCAACATGAAATGCAGTAAGAGAGACATATAATACACATTTAGGAAGAATTCAGAAGAAAAGGCTAGTTAAGAGCTGGAATGGGACATCGTATTGGAATTGCTAAGAACAAACTAGACAATCATTTGTCATCAATGACAAGCATACAATCAGTTCTGCTGTGTAATAATGGGATTAAGCATTCCCTTTTGGCCCCATCAAGCCTTTATCTCAGATTGTACAAATTCTTTTCCTATATGACAAATCTGAGAACTATGTTTCATAATCATGATTTTTAAAAAATCTCTTTTAAAACTCTAGCTTCTACTGTATTTTAATAAAGATTCACAGTAAGTACATCATCTACTTGTTTCACTTGTTATAATATTATGATGGGACCCATATTAAAATATATTCATGTTCCTCATTCTCACTGGGAAAAAAAAAAAAGAAAGAGATGGTATAGCATTATACCATTAATAAATATTAGGAGAGGGTTTTAATAATTAAAGCATAGGTCTAATTCCCACTGTAAAATATAAATAGTGAAAATAGACATTGATAGAATGTTTGCGATGCAAACGATTCTGATTAACAGTTTATCAACTTGCTAGATGCATTTCTGAAAACAAGATGAGGACAGGCAAAAATGGAAGTCTCTCAAGAATTAAAAAGTGAAACTTCAAGAACCCAACATTAGTTACTGTAAGAAAAAATAAACCCATTCCATATTTTTCAGTGCATCACAACTGTTGAGAAGAAATGTTACCATAGTAACAAGGTCATCGGTAATCATTACATGTAGCTTCTTCCTTTTTTGGCAAAGGATTTTGATATTACCCTTTCAAATACCCCTTTAACACATAGTATGAAAAACCTGCTTTCTTTTTCAAGGCGGGGGGGAAGGGAGGGAGAGAGAGGGAGAGTCCCACACAGTTCCAAGTGCATCATTTTATGGAAAATAGACAATATCATCTGGTACAATTTTAGAAACTGCTATTCCAGTTATCTTCCTAGCATTAAACACAAATACCCTGCAACTAACCCACATATCGCAGCAGTAAAACAAATTAATAACTATGCATAACACTGCTGAAACAATCATGGTGGAAAAATACAATTCTTCTTAGAGAAACACTAGAAATACCATTAAAACTGTTCTAATAAATAAAAAAGCACTTTCAGAAACAGTTTGTTGTCTTTATTAATACATCTTCACATTTAAAGGACAAGGAAAAGGCAGACCTTCTAGGCCATAAAGGAAAAACAATAGATTCATAACACTTTCTTGCAATGTAATTAGAAAAATATTGCCACAACACATATTCATGTGTACTAAATTGTCTAGAATACTCTGATGTCCAATGTTAAATACTACTTTCAGAGTATGAGTACTGCTGCAAAAGTTTTGCACACTTATATTGCTGTTTTCTCAAATGACAGAATAAAGTTTTTATTATTGTATTATCTTTTTTCTTTCCATTATCTGTATTGTTTTTATTATGAAATCACTATATTAACATAAAAAGAAGTATCACTAAGATGTTATGTATTTTAAGATTGTAAATAAAGGCCATCTGACCGTAATGGACAAAATTCAAGATTTTGTCAGACAATCTCACATGCCCATCATAAGCCACCTGCTATTAGCAATATCCCCCAGTTTCCAACTAATACGTAGCTTTTTTTAGGCTTTTCCTAAGTTTGCTTATGTGCAAAAGAGAGGCGAAAAAAAGGGATAACATACGTTTTAGCAGTTCATTTTATATTACTGTTAATACAAATTTATTTTTTAAATTATCTATCTCTCCCAAAACAGCCATAGTCCAAAACTACGCAGATATAACGCAATAGTGAAATAACAAATTACATACGATCAGAAATTCACTTTGTGGCAAGTGTAAGAATACTCACACTTGTGGACTGAATGTTACTGTTCTCACCATCACAATAATCAGGATGATAATGGTTAAAATCAGAGAAATAAGAGATACCTGTAAAGGTAAAAACACTACTTTAGTCAGAAAGCTGCTGAAAGGCTTTTCTTCAACAGTATAATGTGCTTTTTTTTCCCCCCCCTAAGAATAATAACCAAGTAAAGTTTTAAATATCACGTCAAATATTTATAATTAGAAAGCTTGTCCTATATCGTAATATTTTAATTTGTTATTCTTTTAAAGTAACTAGCCAATTACAACTACTTGTCTAATTTTAACTGGTATTTCCATTTAAACGTTTCTAATCAAGGGTGCTCAGCATTTCAAGATCAGGCCCATACCACCCAGTGCTTTGCAAGATTTGAGTTCTACTACTAGTAGATGGAAAAATTCCAACAATTCATGGAGACCAAAATTTTTCTTAAACTATTCCAAGTTTGCCAATATTTCTGGGGACAGAAGATAACCTGAACTTCTAAAACATTCAACATTCTTTAGACAGATATAATTAATTTCAAATACATTAAATTATGACTAGCACTTATTTTCTAATTGCATACAGAAAAGCAAACCAAAAATCAACTGCTATTATGATTTACCTTTCCTAGTTTTGCTATGTCTCGATATAATGATATAGGCAAGGTAAAGATGATGGTGGTAAGAAGGATTATGAAGTGACGGTCGGTAAGCACGTTATCTGGTCCAACTAAAGCAAAAAAGAAAATAATTTATTTCCCTAAGAGGCTGACATGAGAAACTGTCCAGTTACATTTGAAAGTCTAGAAGTAACAAACTCTGATATTAACCATGCTTTTATCCCCTTTACTCAAGCTAAGTAATACTGAAATAATGACTAGGCATTAGCTAACCTTGAGGAAGCCATTCACAGCATGTGCATAATCACAAGAATTCTACAAATTCAAAACAAATGTATAACATATGGGATATATTATACCAAACTTTGTGAGTCTGGCATTTCTACATATAGATTAGTAATAATTTCTTTCATCATGCCTGGGTCAGTGTTGGCAGACTGCAAGTAAAACATTCCACTACTTCTTTCTGCCATTTACTCTTGAGGATTTTTTGACACTGTGTGTTGACTTCAATCACTGTGCTGTTGAAAAGAAGCAAATTCTTAAAAAGAATTATCCTAAAATAAGTTAATTTTTAGATTTCTTTTGAGCACCTCCTTTCTTGCTGTCAGCTGGCTTACATTGCAAAATACAGATTACCATGTGAAGGCAAAAATAATGTTATGATATTCCCAGCAATCAGTGGGATTTATTTGTACAACTGGTGGGTTTTCTTTTTAAAAGCTAATGACAACTTAAAATAAAACATAATTCAGTTTCAGTCAGGCTACCATGAATCATGGGCTTGAATGAAAGCCTGCTGAATAATTATGGTTGAAAAGTGATTGGCAATTGACATGGAAGCATGTGTTCAGTTCCCTCTAATCTTTGGGAGATTATAATGCTTTCCCACCTCTTTCTAGGCAGGCATTCTACCAGTCAGGTGAAAAGATGTGCCGGGGGTTCCTCTTATTACAGAAGTCATATTGCATATAAATTATTAGATATTCACTGTCACTATCAACCCAATCAGGTATTCACAGAACAACAGTGTGACAGTTAAAACTGCATCCACACTTTGCAGGCTTCACCTGTTGAAATTTATAGTCCTGAGGTGGAAATCAAACATTTTATACAAATACTAATTTCCACTTCATAGCAGACATGTTCTTTTCAGTTTAATCTCCCAGTGAAAAATCCTTTAACTTAGCTGGCTTTGTGCTGAAGTAGATGGCAAACATGCAAACAAATTGTTCCACTGCTTCTGCTGTGAAAATTTACAGCAGAAGGGTAACAAGTGCATGAGTTAAATAGTTCAAATTGCCACATTTGGTTTTGCAGTGAATATCTAATAGAACTGAAAGTTACATATGCAGTTCATGACCAACTATTAAAACACGCTCTCAAGTAAGGATTAAATCCATTATATTATTTGCAAGTCATCCAGAACTATTCAATAGACAAAGTGCAGCTTTGGTATTCAAAACATTGTTATTAATATAGGAAATATGTAAAAAAAGATAGCAAAATATGATGACCTTGTAAATATATTACTGTGGAAGACGACTCCTATTTGCTTAGTATTCCACGGAAGCATGTGGTCTCCCACTGACACTGCGTCCAATAATAACCAAGGACTAGGATTCATAGTTTTTATTTGAGAAAGACTTATTAACAACAACAAGAAACCCCAAACAAACCCCCCCCAAAAAAAACAAACCCGAAACAACACAAAAAACCTACTTGCACAAATATGCTTCAAGTTCTTAACTCGAACTATATTTAAGAGTAATTCAGAAGCAATGTAACAGGTAATCCTTAACTATTTGTTCTGTATTCCTATCGAATACATTTTTCCCATCCGAATTTTTAAAATGCATCTTACCTCCAGGAATTCTCTGAAAAACTTTAGTTAAAGTGTCTCCTGTTATTATGTTGTAACTGATCATAGCTTAAAGAAAATACAATTTTTTTGTTAGTACAAGTCAAATATGAAATATCTGATAAACATTTAATACACATTTTGTAGATTTCAGGATTATATGCCACTCTCCCTCTTGGATGAATTCTGGCTAGCATCAACATCTTCTAAGGGTTTTTTTTTTTGGGGGGGGGCGGGTGTATTTTTTTTTAAACAGGTACAACCTAAGCAAGAATCCAGCTGATCAGCAAGGCAGTTGTGCTAATTTGCCATATAAGCTTACTGCAGAAGAGCGAAAAAAGGCTTTTTAAATTGTTTGTTTCTAGCAGCAATTCTTTGTCAGTTTATTTTCAAACTTGTTTCTAATTAGTAAATTTCCTGTGTTAGTCTACTGATCAGCCCTACAATCAAAAGCTCATGTAAAAAGTTAGCAAAATCTTTAAACCAGAAGAAAAGAGGAGGAAATAGATAAAGGTATCAGATATAGACTTCCATTCCTTCCTCTCATTAATAAGAATTGTAGCCTCAACATTCACATTTCATTCTTACCTTATTCTACACTAGAAGTGTGCATATGTGTACATGGATGTGTACACACAAAATATATTTATTTATTTTGAAGACTCATGGGGTTTTCACCATTTACACGGCATACATATAGGTACCTTTGTTAGTGACAGTAGGATTGAGTGCATCCTCAGTAAGTCTGCAGATGACACCAAGCTGTGTGGTGCAGTTGACAAGCTAGAGGGAAGGGATGCCATCCAGAGGTGGGCCAGTGCAAACCTCATGAAGTTCAACAAGGCCAAGTGCAAGGGCCCCCAACACAAGAAGGATGTGGAGTCCAGAGGAGGGCCAGGAAGATGATCAGACTGAGACAGTTGGGGTTGTTCAACCTAAAGAAAAGGCTCTGGGGAGACCTGATAGCAGCCTTCCAGTACCTAAAGGAGGCCTTCCAGAAAGCTGGAGAGGTACTTTTTACGAAGGCCTGTAGTGATGGAACAAGGGGGAATGGCTTTAAACCGAAAAAGGGTAGATTTATGTTAAATATTAGAAACAAGTTCTTTACCATGAGGGGGGTGAGGCACTGGAACAGCTTGCCCAGAGAAGTTGTGGCTGCTCCATCCCTGGGTGTTCAAGGCCAGGCTGGATGAAGCTTTGAGTGACCTGGTCTAGTGGAAGGTGTCCCTGCCCATAGCAGGGGGTTGGAACTAGATGGTCTTTAAGGATTCTAGGTACTGACCTCAACTAATGTATAAATATTCACTATTGTGAAACTGTAAGTCACTAGCACTACTTAGAGAAACAAATTGAAGCACATACACATGCATCACTAGTCCATGGTAAGGACTGAGATCTTTACGATTCTCTTCCATGTTCTCTATGAAGTAGTAATTACACTCTTTAAGTCAACATGTATAGCATCGTTGCCTGCAGTGACAGTAACTTGACTCCCTGAAAAATCTCAGCGACCTGTAATAAGTTCAGACTGATTATTCCCAAAGTAGGAATTTTGATCTGGGACTTTTCAGTCACAAAAGTCTTGCTATCTCAAGTCACCAACTCTTATAGGCCCATGTGTGAAAACAACAAGCTTATTTAGGACTTGATTGAATTGTAGGTGACAGATTCAGAATATCCCTTTATTTTAAACTTATGGTCTAATTAATTCCTGCCCAGATTATAGCTGTTTGTTTTTTTACTATTTCTTCTTCAAAGGGGTCTTGACTGCCCAATTTCCTAGTAGCTCATTGGGCATGAGGCTGTTGAAGAGCAATGATAGCACATATTACTCAAGCGAGATCTGATAAGCAGTTTCTCCAATGAGAAAAATACTACATCTTTGGAAAAATATTAATTCAATATACTCCTAAAGTTATCTTTTCCTTTTGTTTCAGGCACATCAACTTTGTGCTCTGTTATTCATTGTAGAACAGAATCTCTTGTTTGCTATTTCTCATAGCTACCTTTGTCATTAATTTTTAAGTGTGTGATCACGAATTTCTCTGCTATTGCATTTCAGTTAATTTCTATTATTCTGGTCCTCCAATTCATTGAATCCTTCCTTAGTGGTTCTTCAGAACACGCTAAGTAATTACTATTTTTTTTTTTTTAATCGGAAAGAGGCATATATAGTATATTCTTTTCAGAGTTCTTAATATTTAACCAGTGAAATAATGAGCTAATGTAAAAAAGTTTGGTTTTTATAAAACTTTAACATTTATATTTTTATGTAATCTTACCAATAAATGGATATAAAAATTGAAGAGTTGAAAGAATTAGATAACCTACAAGCCCATATGTTTTTCTGACCAGGTCTTGATAGGTGTTGGCACTGGAGAGGTTTCCCCCTTTGATCAGTAATATAATAGAATAATCTGTTAAAATAGAAAATTAGTGTTAAAAATATGAACCAACTTGTGGTTGCTGTTCATCTTTTTCACTCCTTAAAAAAAATTTTAAAAAGGGTCTGTAAAAAGAAGAACAGTGGCACTGGGAAGAGCAGGGATGAAAAATCTCAAAGGATCTCAATATACCAAACCCAGGAATTCAGGCTTATAGTAGAAGTTCCAGCTTTCTCTATTAGGGACAGCAGAAAGTCTCATTTTCACTGGTTTCCAGCATGGTCAAATGGAATGAGAACTGTCACAAGCACCAAAAAAGGAAAATTCAACTAACACCACAGAGGTCTCCTGAATGAATGGAGCATTTGATTATAGCCTGAAAGGGGGTAAAATGCAAGAACTGTGCCATGGTGCTAGGACTCTCAATCACTTTACTCAGTTATTTATCTAAGTTTATGAAAGATAAAGCCTGGTTAGTATTTTGCATCTTCTCCATTGTTTAGAATAAAATACTCTATAAACATTTTTCTTGGATGCATAAAATATAACACATGCAAAGTGATTTTTCTAGAAACCCACGAAGCAACATGCCTTGACACAGAGCTGATGTCTCAAGCAGAATTACTCCCACATTGAACCTCAACTTTTTATGAGGAACTACAAAATATTGTAGTTATGTCAAGCTATGCTTTTGAATTTATTTGAGCACCATGGGATTTTCCAGTCCAGCACAAAATTTATTACCTTAGTACAGATGTCTTGACAGACAGTAGCTAGACCTCGTCTATTCCTCATCTGTCTTTCACTTAGTTTGTAATTTGTGCTGCGATAGGAACAGTTCCTTTCTGTGAACAGTATCAGTTTTTATTATCTTCTAGGAATAACTAAAATTTATGAAGGAGATTTCTACCATGTGTTAAAGTGAAAGCCAATCCAGAGATTCACATGAGCATATGCAATTCTTACACAATATATACTCACACTATAATCGGGAGCAGAGAAAAAGAGAAGTACAGAATTGTTCATTATCAATTATGTTGCATGCTGAGCTGATCTTGCACAAGAAATATTAAGTCTTTGTAGCAAGGGATCTTAGACCCACAAAACTTTGAAACAGATTTACCATATCATATCATTTGTATTTGTCTGTCAAACTAGGACTACACTCAATATAATTAAAAAACATCCCCCAAAATGAAATACAATGAGAATTGCTCAATAACAGCTACTCACCAATTATTTAGTAAAATCTATGGAAAATAAATGCTAATGTTAGATATTTAGCCGGTATTTTAAACGCTACAAGTTGAAAAGTTGTAACTCTAGTTATAATTTGCTTGTGCAAGATATATTGAGCCAAATCTTCAACATAATAAAATGCTAAGTTTAATTCACAGGTTCTGGGCCTATGGCTATAAAGCCTTCAAAATACTTAGAAATACAATGGACAAATCAGATTTTCTACAGAAAAGTAACTGAATTTTCTCAGCTATGTTTATTATATGATTTCATTAATGTATTTTGCCATCAGCAATAGAGAAAATTCGCCATTCATAAGGAACATATTTCTTATGTTATATTGCTCTCCAGTCAAACCTCAGTCATTTATGCAGACCCTTACATGATATTTTAAGCAATGAAAAACAT
Organism: Strigops habroptila; assembly: GCF_004027225.2. Taxonomy (NCBI): domain Eukaryota; kingdom Metazoa; phylum Chordata; class Aves; order Psittaciformes; family Psittacidae; genus Strigops; species Strigops habroptila. The sequence goes on along the minus strand of NC_044281.2, from coordinate 22,180,374 downwards.
TAACTGCTGCTCAGCACACAAGTTACAGGGTCTGTAACATTCATGTTGACCTAGTTCATAATTTTAAGACTTGAATCCACAGTCTTTACAGAAATTTGCCTTTGATGTAAGTGGATTTATCTATGTTTATTTACCATGTGATTTCAAACTCTGTCCCTTTTTGAAGATAAATCCATTATCTTTTTTATGAATGATAACTAAATAAAATATTCAAAATCATAGTACAACCAAAGGTTTTCATTCTGTGGTATATTTTTAAAAAACATATATATTTTTTAAAATATACAACCCCCTCAAGGATCAGTCTCTTAATTAGGGTAAAAGCAGTGGACTAAACCAGGTGATTATGAGGCACAAATAAGAGTTATTCTTCCAAAAATCACCTTGACCTAGTCTAAGAAACTATGCTTTACGAAAACAAAATGCACACAAAAAGCAGCTTTATATGTTGTACAGTATAATTCTCTACTTTTACTAATCTGCTCAAGAGATTAGTGAGGTAAGGAAAAAATCTGTCATTTTAATTATTATACATATACTTGTTTAAGGTATTATTAAGCTCAAGATAAGCTAAATGTTGCAAGGCTAATTTTCACTTTACAACAGAAACTGCTTTTAAAGTACCTGTGATATAGGCAACCCCAAATAAAAGCAGTACTCCTAGTGGAAAACCAGCTTCCTTCATTGAATATGGCAATCCTGTAAATAACAAGAGGAGAGATTATAGAAAAACCTTCCCAAATACTTATTTGTGATAACCAAAATAAAGAAATATTCAGATTAAAAAAAATAATTCTATCAATCGCCCAAAATGGACCAGAATGCTTAATAACCTCAGAAAGATCATTTTTAGTGAACAAAGTGTTGCCCAGGTGTGAAGTTCAGTTAGCACTTGCCCAACCCATTCTCTTATTATGGCAAAGAGGCTGTAGGGTATTTATCACTGAGAGACATGAGCTCAGCTGACACCTCTGCATTTTTGCATAGTAAGCAAATAAAAACAGAGAAAAACTCTTTAGGAACAACAGAAGACAGTAAGATGACAGTGTTATTCTCCAAACTGGATAGTCATGCATGTATAAAGAAGGCTGAACACAGAATAGCGAAGCATACTTACCTATTATTCCTGATCCTATGATAGAGTTGATAATGTTAAATCCAGCTGATGCCAGATCACCTTTTCCTCCTTTCTTCCTGGGTTTACTAACAAGGGTTGTTTGGTCATCTGCCTATTTCAGAAAGACAATAATAACATTATACATGAGAAAAATAGGTGAGAACAGGGATTTTACAGATAGTCTATTCAAGATTAAAAAAAAAAATAAATAAATGTCAGACTCAGATTTGTAGAGGTATTTTGATACCTAAATCCCATTTTTTTCAGTGAGAAATCAAAGGGATGTTAGGCATCTAATTCCTGTATAAGTCTGACCCAGAATCCTCTAATTAATGCTCCTCTGGAAAAAAAAAAAAAAAAAAAAAAAAAAAGAAAAAGTGAAAGGACAGAAATGTATAAAAACTCAGAGGCACGTTGTTAAACAAACAGCTTTTTAGTCACTTTCCAAAGGCAGAAGTGTGAATCAACTAGTTTTGAAAGTATCTTGGCTAATAAGACTGGTTAGTAAAAATGGGCCACTGAATCAGGGGAATTAAATGTCAAGAGTTACTAGTAAAGTATGCCAACATCTGAAGATGCTCTAATTCAAGGTTTTATCCAGCATTTTAAATATTCCTGCATCATCCAATGGTTTCGTTCATTATGAACTATAAATGACATCATAAAATTGGCTAGCACCAGAAAATTTCTGTGGGAAGGTCTGGTACAAACCAAAGCACAATTTGTAGCCAATAGCTTCAAAAATGAAAACTTTTATCTTCAAAAAGCATTTCTTCATAAGCATGTAGTGGTCCTCTCCTCAGATCACCACTCTGCTGCCAGAGAACAGTTGAGAGTCATTCATTAGAAGGCCAGTATTTTAAATGAAGTTGTGTAACTCAAAAGAGGAACCTGCATTTAATGAAGAAAATCCTCATCTGTGTGCTGCAAAAGCAAAACATTGTGCACTTTCCATGAAAATAAAACCACTATTTCATGGATGCAGGAGCCTATTTAACATATATAGCTGGTAGTACAAACTCAGATGCTTGTCACTAATACTCCTGGAAAAAAAATTAAATTACTGACAAAGCTAACTCATCTGTAGATAGTGGTATAAGCTGACAAACATGGGTGCCTCAAAGCGGGCTACATATTAAAGTGAAACTTGTAATCCTTAAGCAGTACTAAAAGTACTAACTAGAAAAGTCATACTGGCTGACATCAAAAGCTAGTATAGCCTAGCATCCTGTATCTGAGAGTGGCCATAGAAAACACTTAGACAAGAAAAAACCATACCAAACACCTTCCCTGTCCCAGCTTTCATCAGGTTTCATATCCCAGACTTCCTCAAAGCAGATATGTTCACAGTGCATCACATCCCTTAATGGATTGCTCCTTGAATTTGCCCCTTTTCTGAAGCCATGTACATTTTTTAGCATCTACAACATCATAGAATCATGGAATGGTTAAAGTTGGAAAGGACCTTAAGATCATCTAGTTCCAACCACCCTGCCATAGGCAGGGATACCTCACTAGACCATGCCACCCAAGGCTCTGTCCAACCTGGCCTTGAACACTGCCAGGGATAGAGCATATCATGGGGCAATGAATGCCACATCTTAACTATGCATCACATGAAGAGACAGCCACTCTTCTTTATTAAATATTTCCACTTGAGTTTCCCAAAATTTTTTATATCATCACAGACAACCCAACCCCTATTTCCTACTTACCTTCTCCATATCACATGTAGTTTTATTGGTAGCATTCTCCCTCAGCATTTCTCATCCAGACTTACAGGTGCTACATTTTACTTCACCACTGATTTAAGCAACAAAACCATCACTCTCATTCTCTCTTACAATTTTAATGCTCTCTGCTACTTATAGAACAATGCACATGAAATTGCACTGAACTAGAACGGTCCAGTTGCCACTCTCCAGTTGTTACAAGAAAAGGTGCATTGTACAGCTCAAAGACTCTTATCATGGACACTGGTCCCCTCCCCAACAGGAAGAGACACATCTGAATGGGCAAAAAAGACAGGAAAGGGCAACCGAAATTGTGCCACAGGTGAAATGGTTCCTGTGTGAAGACTAGCAGTGCTCTTGAAGGTGCACCTGCACTCCAGAGGGGGGACGAAATGCCTGTTAGGAGGCAAGCTATGACATGTGGAAGGCTATTGAAGAGGTGAATGGAATGTATTGGTCCTCTCCCACAGACGAGTTGCAAGCCAGGAGACAGCCAGGGCCACTCACTATCGCACTGTTAGCAGCAGGCCCACCAGGAGGTAGGGTGCTCAAGTTCTAGTCCTCAAGCAACATGGAATTTTAGCTGTGCTGAGCAGCCACAATTCCCCCACCTCACACAAATAAGGTTCATCAGATCGTAGTGGGTTTTTTTTTTTTCCTGCATGGCACCTGTAAGTCTGTCTTCCTCATCCAAATTAGGAGGGAACTACACAGAGATAAATAAGCCGTAAGTGTCGTGACCTCGTCCGCACAGCCAGGCTGAAGCGCCGACCCGCCCGAGCTACTTCACGCAGCTGGTCGCTATAAAGCCCTTCATAACCGGCCACGGTGCCCCTCAAACGTTCCTACCCCACTAATGTCCCGCAACTAGGGACTGAGGAAAGTAAAGAGAAACCAGGTGAATGCCGCTGGGCTTGCTGAGCTGCGGGGAGCCTGCCACCTCGCCTATCCCCGTCGACACTGATCTCGGTCCCGGTACCTGTTGAGCAGCGGCCGGCAGCGGCTCCGGCCAGCCGCGCTCCATCGCTGTTGCCGCGGGGGAGGAGTGTCGCTTCCGAGCTGCTGCCTGAACCCTGCGGGGCCCGGAGGAGGGAGCGGAGTGACGCGGCGGGCAGCGGCGCGGGCCGCTTGTCAGGCGGGCTCTGGAGGGTGCCGCGGCACCTCCATGGGTTTGGGAAAACTGAGAGCTGCCGCGGCTGGCCCGCCCGCCCGCGCCCTGCCTGGACCGGCGCCAGGGGCTGGGCGGAGTGCCGGCGCCCCGCGCGGGAGGGCGCGCGCTGCGTCAGGGCGGTGAGGCGGCGGCCGGGAGGCTCTGGCGCTAGGGTTCGGTGCTGCGTCTGAAACTGGGCGGAAAAGTAAGCACCTTGTGTTCGGCAGGCACCGGGTTTACAAAGTGCTCGTTTATTCTGAATGCACGAGGGCTGCTCTCTGTGCAGGGAAACCCGGCTCCAATGTCTTAAGTTACTCATTTGTAGTTGCTTTTCAATGCTGGTGTTATTTATGAGGCTGCGCTACTGCAGTCATCGTTTTCCCCTGGGAGGGCAAGCTAGTGTAAAGAGTGCTAAGCCAGCAAAACGGGGATAAGGCGGATGAAGATCATACTGGGGTTACGGTGAAAGTATAGGAAGAGGCCAAACTAATTAAAAGATGCAAAATGACAGCGCTGGAAGTTTGTAGATAGCTCAGTTACCTTGAGCGGAGACCAGGCAGTCTCCAGCAGAAAGGCGTTCTCTAAGCGTAGAACATTGCACATAAACAAATGTACATCTTAAATGAAAACATGTAGGAAGTAGTAAGCGATAGTAAAAACATTGGAGACAGTAATTAATGTTATGAAGTATTACTGGATGTAAAATTTAGGCCCTCTAAGAGTAAAAAAATAACTTTGGGAACTTAATCCAGTTACTGGAGGGCCCCATCAGTAGAATGTGGACCCAAAATTTTCAACAAGATTAAATCATTATGGGAAAATAAAGACCCTGAGAGATGACAACTAAATAGCAAAAGAAAATAAGGTATGCTAATTTGCTTTCTATAGTCTTAAGAACATTCAGTAATACTTTGCTAGGGTAAACTGCAGTGGTTAAAGGAGTGCATGTGGTGTGCATCAGTAATTTTGTCCTTAAAGATCTATGCTGCATATGATTTAATACAGAGAATGAAGTGCACATAAAGAGCATATATGACATTTTTGTCCAATAGCGTAAGCGTATTAGCTTCAGCTCCTTGAAAAATAATCTCTAATCAGCTCCATGACAAGCTACAAACTGGCATATATTCTTGTGTGACCAGTCAGGTGACATGACTGGGCAGAGAAAATTTGAGAGGCCTGAGGTACAGGGAAAGTTATTGTGATTTAGTAGCAACATTTTTTTTTCTTGGACTGTACAAAGGGTTCTGTGTAAAAACATGGAATTAAGCTGTTTTAAAGCAGTGTGTAAAAAAGTGTGTAGTAGGTTTTCATAACAGTATTCTACCAGACTCTATGTTTAAGTACTGTAGCAAGTTCCCCACAAAGCCTTTTTAGCTAACACCTACATGCTCTACAGTAGTCCCTCTGAGTTACGTGATTTTGTTTCAATTTCAGTTTGGAGTGTGCATTTGTTACCTTAGAAAAGAATTTGTTTTGTGCAAATGCTCTCTCCTGTATGTCCTTGTTATTAATATTTCTTATTAATAATTCTTTAGGCGTTTATTTGACTCAAATTAAGTCAAGCCCCATGATGCAGCTCTTATTGTATGAGGGGGCTGGTGCCTGAATGTGGCACCCACCTACTTAAGAGTCCTAGAATTTTACTTGTGTCCTTCATACTGGCGTGATTCTGAGCAGTGTTAGTAAACTAAAGTTTTAATTCAGTATAGCAACACTGAACTAGGGAAAGGAATTGGCAATTCCTAGAAGATTGTGTAGAGGGTCTTTCTCCTGTGCTGTGAGAGTACTCTTTGATCATTTGGATTGCTCTGTGCTCATTCATGTGCTTTGGGATGTGGTTGTATGAAAAGCTTACTACTGGTTTTCATCTTAGCAATGAGACTGGTAGTACATTGTGAAATAAAATTACAGGGTGCACTGAAAACTCATAATTCAGTGTTTGCATTATGTTCCTTGGTAGTTTGCAGAAGGACGGTTTGTGCGATGGTTTACTCCTGTGGTTGCAGGAGTGGAGGGCCAAGCTCTGAAGGGTGCCAACACAATTGAAACATAGGGGTAGGGCAATTATTTAAAAAAAAAAAAAAGGGGGGGTGTCATTTTCCAAAAAGGACACAAAGGAAGCTGTGTCCAAAAAGGAAACAGAAAGGATCATAGGTCTTTGTGAAATGTGGAAGCACATTAAAGCAGGCTAAAATGGGTTAGAACAACAACCCAGCAAAAAGGAATCAAAACTAGTAACTTTGGTGTTTATGAGCAGAAATCCCGATAAAGAATCCTGAGGATCTGCAGAGAGTTAAGGTTGGGTGGGAACAGCAATCGTAATAGAACCAGAACATAGAAAATAAGTTGTGGGCTTTTTTGGGGGAAGATTTCCACAGCAGAACTCTTCCTGTATGGAAGACCAGGGAATATGCCTTAAACTGAATTATCAATAGAGTGAACAGAAAAGATAAGCAAAAATGATTTGGGATGATGAGATATATTAATTGTGGAATCATAAGTTAATTTGTAGCTGGCGAAAAGAGACTGCTATGTTTTTGCTTACTATCCATGATACTAAGTGGTATTGGAAAATAGCAAATGTGACACAAATATGACTGCCTAGAAGGACTCCAGGAATGAGCCAGGAAACTACATACCAATATGAATATGCCTGACATCTCCACTGGCCAAGGTAGTAGAAATTATAATAAATAATAGGATGAGATGGCATTAAGCTGTGTTGGCAGAGCTTTGTGGAGATGCCTGCACTGTTACAGCTTTTGCTTTGCAAGTGTTACTGCTGGAGAACTAAATTTTTAAAAGCCAATAAACCCACTGTTATCTTTCACAAGCATTATGTATATTAAAGCAAACAAGGCATTAAAAAGACAGAAAATTCGATACTGTAAGCTCTTTGTGCACTCCAAGGATGTGGTCTAGATCATCTGAAAACATATGAGAGAAAAGCTGTAAGAAACATCAGACTCAAAGCAGGCCTGGAAAAATAAAGCCATGTGATGTGAACTGACAAACATGAGAGAGGTTCGATTTCCTTTTATCTCTTTCTTTAAACGAATGAATTAAAAAAAAAAAGTGCTCCCTTTTTTTTTTTTTTTGGTAGAGAATGGTTGTTATAATCAGAGGACACTTTAATGTCAGACTTATCAGACTGATTAGTCCTTCCTGAAAAGGTCAGTAACCTTTTACTTTCTAATAGTGTCTTTGTCCATGAAGCAAACATATTAAAAAAGAACTACTGTTTTCAACAGTAAATTTAATTTAGCTGAGATACCTAATAGTCTGTAAGTAAGAGTTGTTATGGATCACTTTTAAAAATCTTTTAAAAATGATTTTATGGAGAAATTAGCTTTTGTGATGTGTCTGAGGAAAATGGAATGAAATCTACCTAGCTTAATCAACCTCCCCTGCAAGGATGGTCAGGACTACAGGGGAATGTAACCTCCTGATTACACACAGCTGTAAGCTGTCTGCTTGTGTTGCTTAGTTGACAAGCTTAATAAACACCAAACACCAGCTCTCCAGAAGCAGTAAATATAGCATTACAGAAGCTGCTTAAAAGAATTATGTTTTCAGGAAATTGTTTATGCTCTAAAAATTCTAATGTGGCCTTCATAAGAACCTCTAGTCTTTGTGAAGTTAGTGGACAAATGCTAGAAGTCATCAGTACAGGTTTTCCTCTCCTGTTAGTTGTAGCTACTGTTATCTGTTTTGGAGATTTTTGGAGTCTTTAAGCTTATAGGTGATAAATCTTGTGTAGGCAATGTTTGTAACCTTTTGATGATGGCTTTTATTGTGGATCTTGGGTCTTTTGTGACAATGATAATTTTCTGCATCATGTATAACGTGTCCTGCACAGTTGTTGTCAAAAGAAGGATCTGGAGGGAAAAAATGTTGAACTGCAACTGGATATGCCTTACTAGTTGGTTGTGACAAATTATATAATATTTATTTTATTTAAATCTGACACCCAGCTAAATAAGAGAATAGATGGTTGCTTCATATTCAGATGAGTTTAGGTGAACAGCATGTGAGTGCAGCTAACTGTGCTTGTGCTTACCTAGGGGTTTAGGATTGAAGTTAGTATCGCACTTTTACCTGCTGGACTACCTACATTTGAGGGGTGGGGAAAGAGAAGCTGTGAAAACAGATGCCAGTTATGTCTGCTTGATTGTTTACCTGGGTATGAATTTGAATGTGAGTGAGGAGAAAGTTGTGATAATTGGGATTTGCTTGAGGTGTTGCTCTAGCAAGTCTGGGTATCTCTGTTTGTGCTGTTTGAACAGGTTTGAAAGGGTAGGAGAAAGGCCAAGTGTGGCCCCCACCACAAGATGAAAAATCTTTCATCCTTAGTCTGATTCAGAACAAATATGACTTTCTTACAAATCATAACAATAGTAGTGAAATTGTTATGTCATGTGCCTGAAACTTGTTGCCTATTTAAAGATACAATGTAATATGGTCATCAAAGGTATTAATGTAGCTGTGAATCTTTCTCATGGATTGTTGCATCTGGCTAATTCCCTCTCCATCTGAGTGTTGGATACATAGATATCTGTAAATTGTGAGACAGATTAAAGGTATTGCCTGGTTTACAAGAAATTTGATTTCAGTATCCTTACACTGTGGTCCTGAATGTGCGGAGGAGGGTGTTGAGGGCACAGATTTAACAGTTCAAAGAAGTCTGCAAGCTTTATTTAGTAGGGTTCTTGGGTTATAGGAAAGTTTTCTATTTTTCTATTTGTCGTGGTTTGAGCCCAGCCGGTAACTCAGAACCACACAGCCGCTCGCTCACTCCCCCCTCCCCCCTTCTTCCTCCCCCCGCTCCCGGAGGGATGGGGAGGAGAATGGGAAGAATGCAACTCCCACGGGTTGAGATAAGAGCAGTCCCGCAACTAAGGTATAACACAAAACCACTACTGCTACCACCAATGATAATAACGATTAGTGAAATAACAAGGGGAGAGGATACAATTGCTCACCACCCGCCGACCGATACCCAGCCCGACCCGAGCAGTGATCTGGGCCTTCCGGGTAACTCCCCCCGGTTTATATACTGGGCATGACGTGCTGTGGCATGGAATACCCCTTTGGCTAGTTTGGGTCAGGTGTCCTGTCTCTGCTTCCTCCCGGCTTCCCCTCCTCCCTGGCAAAGCATGAGACTGAGAAAGTCCTTGGTTGGAATAAACATTACTTAGCAACAACTAAAAACATCGGTGTTATCAGCGTTGTTCCCAGGCTGAAAGTTAAAAAACACAGCACTGCACCAGCTACTAAGCAGGAGAAAAATGACTGCTATAGCTGAACCCAGGACAGTATCCACCCCTTATTCCATACCATTCACGTCATGCTCAGATCCCACATCTCTCAGCACACCATCACCCCTGTCCCATATATACACATATATATACACCCACACCCACACACAGAGAAAGATATCGTTCCCTAGTCCATGGACCAATCCCTGTAAAATTGCTGAACTCATCCAGTCCATGATGTCAGGTTCCATCTCTTGTAATAGTCTTTCAGGGCAGGAGGGACGGTACATAGTGTTGGGTTGTTGCCTGCTGATGATACCGCCAAACTCATCTGGTCACTGCTGAGCTCGTCTGGTTTCCTCAAAATTCATTCTTTGTTGAGGTGATGATCGGAGGGAAGTCAGGGTCAATGGCTGGTGACCTGAAGATATCTAGCTGGTGGGCTATAAAAGTGTTATAGAGCAGGCAACAGCGTACAATTGAGTTCATTGGCTGTTTTCCCCCAAAATCAAATCCCCTTGAGGTACACATCGGACTTCCCCATCTTCCCGCATTACCCACCAAGTATATCCAGGTCCCTGAGCAAAAGCAACCCCACGAGTGGGTTTGCCTTTACCTGAAGCAGGAATAACCCAGACTGTCTTCCCCAACAAATTCTTTATGTGCACCACAGGAACTTTATCCCCCTCTACAGTACGTAAAAGTTCTGATTGGGCTGGGCCAGCCCTGTTGGCAGATCCCCTACTGTTGACCAACCAGGTGGCTTTTGGTAAATGTGTATCCCAGTGTTTGAAAGTCCCACCACCCATTGCTCTCAGTGTAGTTTTTAACAGCCCATTGTACCGTTCGATTTTCCCAGAGGCTGGTGCATGGTAGGGGATGTGGTATACCCACTCAATGCCATGCTCTTTGGCCCAAGTGTCTATGAGGTTGTTCCGGAAATGAGTCCCATTGTCTGACTCAATTCTCTCTGGGGTGCCGTGTCGCCACAAGACTTGTTTCTCAAGGCCCAGGATAGTGTTCCGGGCAGTGGCATGGGACACAGCGTATGTTTCCAGCCAGCCGGTGGTTGCTTCCACCATGGTAAGCACATAGCGCTTGCCCTGGCGGGTTGGTGGGAGTGTGATATAGTCAATCTGCCAGGCCTCCCCATATTTGTACTTCAGCCATCGTCCTCCATACCAGAGAGGCTTTAACCGCTTGGCTTGCTTAATTGCAGCACATGTTTCACATTCGTGAATAACCTGGGCAATAGTGTCCATCGTTAAGTCCACCCCTCGATGACGAGCCCATCTATATGTTGCATCTCTGCCTTGATGGCCTGAGGTGTCATGGGCCCACCGGGCTAAAAATAATTCACCTTTATGTTGCCAATCCAAGTCCATCTGAGCCACTTTAATCTTAGCAGCTTTATCCACTTGCTGGTTATTCTGGTGTTCCTCAGTGGCCCGACTCTTGGGTACATGAGCATCTACGTGGCGTACCTTCACCACCAGGTTCTGCACCCGAGCAGCGATATCTTGCCACAATGCAGCAGCCCAGATGGGTTTACTTCTGCGTTGCCAGTTGCTCTGCTTCCATTGCTGCAACCACCCCCACAAGGCATTTGCCACCATCCATGAGTCAGTATAGAGATAAAGTACTGGCCATTTTTCTCGTTCAGCAATGTCCAAGGCCAGCTGGATGGCTTTCACCTCTGCAAATTGACTCGATTCACCCTCTCCCTCAGCAGTTTCTGCAACTTGTCGCAGGGGACTCCACACAGCTGCCTTCCATCTCCGATGCTTTCCCACAATACGGCAGGACCCATCAGTAAACAAGGCATATTGCTTTTCACTCTCTGACAGTTCATTATATGGTGGGGCCTCTTCAGCACGCGTCACCTCCTCTTCTGGTGACATCCCAAAATCTTTGCCCTCTGGCCAGTCCATGATGACTTCTAGAATTCCTGGACGACTGGGATTTCCTATTCGAGCTCGTTGTGTAATTAGTGCGGCCCACTTACTCCATGTAGCATCAGTTGCATGATGTGTAGAGGAGACCCTGCCTTTGAACATCCAGCCCAGCACAGGCAACCGGGGTGCCAGGAGGAGCTGCGCTTCAGTTCCAATCACTTCTGAGGCAGCTCGAACCCCTTCATAGGCTGCCAGTATCTCTTTTTCAGTGGGAGTGTAGCTGGCCTCGGATCCTTTATATCCCCGACTCCAAAAGCCAAGGGGTCGACCTCGAGTCTCCCCTGGAGCTTTCTGCCAGAGGCTCCAGGTAGGACCATTCTCCCCAGCTGCGGTATAGAGCACATTTTTCACATCTGGCCCGGCCCGGACTGGTCCAAGGGCTACTGCATGAACTATTTCTCGTTTAATTTGTTCAAAGGCTTGTTGTTGCTCAGGGCCCCATTTGAAATCATTCTTCTTCCGGGTCACGTGGTAGAGAGGGCTTACAATCAGACTGTAATTTGGGATGTGCATTCTCCAGAACCCCACAACACCTAAGAAAGCTTGTGTTTCTTTCTTGTTAGTTGGTGGAGACATTGCTGTTATCTTGTTGATCACGTCTGTGGGGATCTGGCGGCGTCCATCTTGCCATTTTATTCCCAAAAATTGAATCTCCTGTGCAGGTCCCTTGACCTTATTCCGTTTTATGGCAAAACCGGCCTTCAGCAGGATTTGGATTATTTTCCTCCCTTTCTCAAAAACTTCTTCCGCTGTATCACCCCACACGATGATGTCATCAATGTATTGCAGGTGTTCTGGAGCTTGCCCCTGTTCCAGTGCAGTCTGGATCAATCCATGGCAGATGGTAGGGCTGTGTTTCCACCCCTGGGGCAGTCGGTTCCAAGTGTACTGGACGCCCCTCCAAGTGAAAGCAAACTGTGGCCTGCATTCTGCTGCCAAAGGGATTGAGAAAAATGCATTGGCAATGTCAATTGTGGCATACCACTTGGCTGCCTTTGACTCCAGTTCATACTGAAGTTCTAACATGTCCGGTACGGCAGCACTCAATGGTGGTGTGACTTCGTTCAGGCCACGATAGTCTACTGTTAATCTCCACTCTCCATTAGACTTTTGCACTGGCCATATGGGGCTATTACAGGGTGAGCGGGTCCTGCTGATCACTCCTTGGCTCTCCAGTCTGCGGATCAGCTTATGGATGGGAATCAAGGAGTCTCGGTTGGTGCGATATTGCCGCCGGTGCACTGTTGTGGTCGCAATTGGCACTTGTTGTTCTTCGACCTTCAGCAACCCCACAACAGAAGGATCCTCTGAGAGACCGGGTAAGGTGGACAGCTGCTTAATTTCCTCTGTCTCCAAGGCAGCGATACCAAAAGCCCATCTATACCCTTTTGGGTCTTTGAAATACCCTCTCCTGAGATAGTCTATGCCAAGGATGCATGGAGCCCCTGGGCCAGTTACAATGGGGTGCTTTTGCCACTTCCTCCCAGTCAGGCTGATTTCAGCTTCCAGCATAGTTAACGCTTGGGATCCTCCTGTCACTCCAGAAATAGAAATGGGTTTCACCCCTTGATAGCTTGATGGCATCAGAGTACACTGTGCACCGGTATCTACTAGAGCCTTATACTTCTGTGGGACTGATGTGCCAGGCCATCTGATCCACACAGTCCAGTAAACCCGATTATCCCTCTCCTCCACCTGGCTGGAGGCAGGGCCCCTCTAATAGTGATCACAAAATTCTCCACTTCTGTCTTGTAGAAAGGGATTAGTATTCCTTATCACAGGAGCTGGAGTAAAATCAGCTCTTTCGCTCCATCTGGGAAACTGCTCGCCAGAGACTGGAGCAGCAGCTTTCCTGGGAGGATCATCCTTGACCATTGTTCTCCTCTTCAGTTCACGCACCCGTTGCTCCAGAGCTGAAGTAGGTTTTCCATCCCACTTTCTCATGTCTTCTCCATGATCCCGCAGGTAAAACCATAGGGTGGCCCGTGGCGTGTACCTCCTATATTTTCTTTCTCGAGCAGTAGGGCGCCTTCTGTTGATAGCTGAGACATGGGTTGGTACGCGTGGAGAGCTGGATAGATCGGATAAATCGTCTCTCAATTGTTTGAACTCCTGGGACAGTTTTTCCACAGCTGAAATGATGGAAGGGGTGAGATTGTCTTCGAACTCTCGGAGTTGACGAATCAGGAAATCCACTGTTGGTGATACTCCGTCATTCCAGGTCATTGATGCCAATGTGTGGGCATATGATGATGGCGCACTCCGTGTAAGTTTCCGCCACATGGGTCGTGTACATTCGACTTCATCTGGGTCTACGGATGTGTTCCTGGAATCCGGCCTACGATAGATCATCTCTATAATGGCTGATTCCCTCAGGGACTGGATGCCTTTCTCTATCGTGGTCCAGTTGGCTGAGCGATTCGTAATATCGTCTTTGTAGGGAAACCTTTCCTTCACAGCTGCCAGGAGCCGCCTCCAAAGACTGAGGGCTCGCTTCTCTCTTGCAATCGCTTTGTCAATTCCTCCTTCCTTAGCAAGTGATCCCAGCTGCTTGGCTTCCCTACCTTCTAGTTCATGACCGTCGGCCCCATTGTCCCAGCACCGGAGCAACCAGGTGACAATGTGCTCCCCTGGAAGACGGGTGAAATCTTTTCGCATATTCCGTAGTTCGGTTGAGGTCCGGGGTCGAGAAGTGACCTCTTCTTCTTCTTCCTCTTCCTCTGACCCACGTAGTAGTAACTCTTGTTCAGGTGCTGTTGCATATAGTAATGGCACTGGGTCTTCATCTTTCTTCGCTTCGCGGGTTGCTCTTTGTGCCTTTCGTTTGCTTTTGCTTACAGGGGCAACAGACATTGTCACAAACTGGACATTTGGTTTAGCTGCAGTGTTTGTCACTGTGGTTGGAGTGGCTGCAGTGTCTGCCACTAGGATTGGAGTGGTTGCAATGTCTATTGCTGGGGTTGGTGCAGCTGTTGTGCTTGGGAGTTGAGTAACACCAACAGCTGCATTATCTGTTGCTGTCGGGGTTTGAGTAGCTACTGTGCTTGTCACTGGGGTTGGTGTAGCTGCAGTGCTTGGAGTAGCCATATTGTCTGTTGCTGTCGGGGTTTGAATAGCTACTGTGCATGTCACTGGGGTTGGTGTAGCTGTGGTGCTTGGAGTAGCTATATTGTCTGTTGCTGTCGGGGTTTGAGTAGCTACTGTGCTTGTCACTGGGGTTGGTGTGGCTGTGGTGCTTGGAGTAGCCACATTGTCTGTTGCTGTGCCATCAGATCCAGAGACATTTTTTTCCCTTTGAAGGTGCTGGATAGCGTTGAGCAGGGCTCTGTAGGCATAGGCCAAGCCCCAGCACGTTGCCAAAATTTGTCCCTCTCTGGTATAACCAGGACGACAGCACACCTCGTTTAAGTGTTTTACTAGTTTTTCCGGATGTTGCACTTGTTCAGTGGTGAAGTTCCAAAGCACTGGAGGGGCCCACTGGCCTAGGTACTTGCCCATACTATCCCACACACCCTGCCACTCATAACTGTCCAGCCTCAGGGAAAATCTCCTGGTGGTCCTCCTATATCGTCGTCTAACCCTAGACCAGATTCGAACCTGATACTGCTGAATTTTTGACATTAAACGAAATAGGATGTTCCTACGACGGGATGGCCATGGGTAAAACACACTCCGTATGTTTGCCAACATGCTGATCCCCAGCACAATCAGCAGGCAGGTTTCAAGGGTACTCAAAGGCCATCTAAAACCTTCAGAACTCTCAATTGCTGTTGCAAATAGGCTGGTGGGGGAACGGGGGGTGAAAGAGAATGCTTCCTTCGTAAGTTTACCCCCCGAGGAGAAAAAAAAAGATATGCAATTGCTAAAATATTTCATTATATACCTCCCAATGTATAGTGGTGATGGCCACGCTGGAAGCACAAACCAGACCAGTTTCATGATCAATGAGTCTATTGTATTACAAGTCATTACCATGAAGTACAGTGAAACAAGAACCTTAGCCCAGGCCCCCCAGCCGATAAACGCTAAAACAGCAAATAGTGGCTGTAAGTAAGGTACAACATGCTGAAACTCTGAGATCAAGCGCAACACGTCTGAGAGCCAAATAATCACCATTGTGATGAGTAGTAACAATGAATGCTTATCACAAATATGATTAAACACACTCTGGTCAGATCTGTCGTTATCTCAACCTTTCGAGCCCCACGTTGGGCGCCAAAAAGAACTGTCGTGGTTTGAGCCCAGCCGGTAACTCAGAACCACACAGCCGCTCGCTCACTCCCCCCTCCCCCCTTCTTCCTCCCCCCGCTCCCGGAGGGATGGGGAGGAGAATGGGAAGAATGCAACTCCCACGGGTTGAGATAAGAGCAGTCCCGCAACTAAGGTATAACACAAAACCACTACTGCTACCACCAATGATAATAACGATTAGTGAAATAACAAGGGGAGAGGATACAATTGCTCACCACCCGCCGACCGATACCCAGCCCGACCCGAGCAGTGATCTGGGCCTTCCGGGTAACTCCCCCCGGTTTATATACTGGGCATGACGTGCTGTGGCATGGAATACCCCTTTGGCTAGTTTGGGTCAGGTGTCCTGTCTCTGCTTCCTCCCGGCTTCCCCTCCTCCCTGGCAAAGCATGAGACTGAGAAAGTCCTTGGTTGGAATAAACATTACTTAGCAACAACTAAAAACATCGGTGTTATCAGCGTTGTTCCCAGGCTGAAAGTTAAAAAACACAGCACTGCACCAGCTACTAAGCAGGAGAAAAATGACTGCTATAGCTGAACCCAGGACACTATTTCTATATTTCTAATATAAAACTTTATACAAAATCTGCAACTGGGGGGGGAAAAACCACCCTAAAAGGGCACTGTGAACTGATTGTGTTCATAAACGTAGTTGGGTATTAGTGAGGAAGGCAAGAGAGAGAAACAGGGCCTGTCCATATCACTGAGGACTTTATAAATGGGTGTGAAGTTGTGAACCATTTGGAACAGTTGGGAACCTTTGGGACTGGTGAGTTACATTCTGCCAAGACAAAGTAATGAGGCAAAATGTCAGACAGGTTAGATTTTTTTTTTTCCCCTCCAATTTTACTTTGCTATTTCACACTAAAATTGTCAGTTTTATCTGGAGCTGAAAGTAAATGGTAGCAGGCACTGGTTCCTACAAACCAGACAGGATTTTAGAAAGCTAATGTTCTTGAGAAGACTTTTACAATTTTTTGTAATTTTTTTTTTTTTTTATGCAGTGGTTTTGGTCTCTCAAAAGCCAGGTCTACAAAAAAAGTATAAAAAACCCTATCTAAATAGCTCATATTCTGTGGATAAGTTTTTATGCTTGTGGCTGGTGAGGGAAGTTGACTAGTTGTCAGGAAAAAAATATTAAAGCAATTCTAATTCATGAAGACATATAAGAACTGATTTAGGTAGCTGCCTGAAGCTGTCACCATAATAAAACTAGCTTACACAGTTATGTCACTCTGTGCGCCTTCAGTGTTGACTAAATGAAGACAATGCTATTTAGCTACAGCCTTGTCTTATTAAATAGGCTGGCTCATCCTGCTTCTCCACTGAAGGCTTCAGCTTTTAGTATCACTATCTTTTTCCTCTTATCCTGGATCTTACAGTTTTGTTTTATAATAATCTGTGGTGTTCTTCATACATGTTTATGTTACTTGAAGCTGTTAATGTCAGATTTTTTTTTTCCTGGATGGTAGATATTGGTACGCTGATCATGTTTAAAGAAATTATAATGTGCAGTCTATATCATAGGTTGCTTACTGAATGTGCAATAGCAGATGAATTGGTGTTGTCATGAGGAGTCAAAATGTGGGACCTTCAGGCTTTTTGTTTAAATTTCTTTTCTGACTACAGGATTATAGACATAAAAAAATAATACTACAGAATTATTTTAGATGAAAGAATATAGACATGATAAAGACAAGTAGGAGATCTGGAGGCAAGAGAGTAAGGTGTGACTGATAAGATGCCAGCCAGCAGCTAGCCTGGAGGCATTCAGCATTCAGAGAATGAAAGGTAAGGACACAGAGACATCTGTGGCAGGCATATATATTTGTGTATAAAGGGTGTTTTTGTGAAGTGTGTTAGGTTTCTTTGCCACATTCATAGATTGGATATATGCTGAGTGTAACAGCATTGTGCTTACCAGTTGGTTAGCTTAATTGGTTCAATTCTCTTTTTGAACTGTATCAGAAGATGGTGATACTGCAAGTGCTGATATTCTGCTGGAAAACTTTCTGTTCATGATTCACTGATGACATGAAACCAAGTGCAATCCTAGAGCTTTTACTATAATATTTCTCCAGTGCCTTAACATATCCTATACAGAAATAAAGCAAGTTGCTTTGATTACTATATATGTGCTTTTGTTTTCAAAGGATTAAACTTGTGTTATTGTATTAATTTCTGTTACTAGTGCTTGCTTTTTTGGCGCTGCTTTTCTGTGCTTTAATCCTTGAATGTCTTCAGAATGAATGCTAATCAATGGCGAGATTCGCTAGCTTTTTAGGGAATCTCTCCTGTATTTTCTGAAGTGGATGGTGAACTAAATGTATACTTGCAGTAGCTTGATACTGCCTCTAATATGATAAGCTATGGGCTCATTTGGAAGGCTAAGGTCAATTTACTCAGTACTTCTAGTACAATATACTTTGAGTAGAAAAAGACCCTTATTCCTCATATTTTGATATGCATATCCCTTGTATCCATAAGATATGATAGTAATTCTTTCCTAAAGTTCTTTGCTAATGTTTTTCATTCCTCTTTGCAGAATTAAGGGTTCTTACCAGGTATATACTGATGCAGCTCATTCTTAAGCTATATTGTGAGGAACTCACCCAGCAAGGGTTAAGGAGCACAGCTTTTTGCTGGGTGTTGGAGTTAGTGCGTATTACCACAATCCTCTATGCTTCCGCTGCAAATTCCCATCAAAAGACTATTGTTAAGGTGTAATGTACAAAGTCAGTTGTTCATAAACGACGTGCTTGGTCCCGCAGGCACTAGGGGGCAATATTTGACTTCTTTTAGGTGTGTACTGCAAAGTGCTAACGAACCCTTATGGCCTATCGAGATGTATAGCTTCATATAGGCGATACCTTGTAAGCACTGAAATCAGTGTCAGGATTCTCACTTCATTTACTGCTTATAGAGGCCCCAGGGGAAAAGTTTTCTACAAACACAATGACAGTTGAAAACAAATGGTGAGGAAAACAGCATCTGAACTTAAGATCCATTGTGGGCATTTTGACATGCTTGAAGATTTGTCAGGGATGGAAAATAAAAATAAAATCAAGTGATACTGTTTGAATTCTTTTTCTCAAAAGAGTGTCATATTAGAAATATGACAAAAGTACAGAAAGTGATACTTGTGTCCTTTTGTCTTCTGTTTGTTTGTTCATGACAGCCTCAGTAATGACATTCTTTGTAACTGTTTGTCCGTTTATGAGTCCTAATCATAGAATGGTTTGGGTTGGAAGGGACCTTAAAGATCATTTAGTTCCAACCCCACTGCTGCAGGCAGAGACATCTTCCACTAGATCAAGTTGCTCAAAGCCCCGTCCAACCTGGCCTTGAACACTTCCAGGATGGGGCAGCCACAGCTTCTCTTAATCATGTTCAGTCTCTTGTTCCTCTTTGTTTCTATGCAGAGGGTGGGGACATACAGTGTTGCAAATATGATAAAGGAAGTTGGTATTTGAATCATGCTACATAGGTATTTAAGATATTTACAGTGTAAAATATTAGAGGCAATAAACATTATAGTTATTTATGATCATAGAATCATAGAATAGGTAGGGTTGGAAAGGACCTTAAGATCATCTAGTTCCAACTCCCTTGCATGAGCAGGAACACCTCACACTAGACCATGCTGCTCAAGGCTCTGTTCAACCTGGCCTTGAACACTGCCAGGGATGGAGCATTCACCACTTCTTTGCACAACCTGTTCCAGTGCCTCGCCACCCTCACAGTAAAGAGCTGCTTCCTTATATTTAACCTGAACTTCACCTGTTTAAACCCATTACTTCTTATTCTATCACTACAGTCCCTGATGAAGAGTCCCTCTCTGGCATCCTTGTAGGCCCCCTTCAGATATTGGAGGGCTGCTCTGAGGTCTCCACGCAACCTTCTCTTCTCCAGTCTGAACAGCCCCAACTTTCTCAGCCTGTCTTGATAAGGGTGCTGGAGCACCTCCCATATGATCCTTGTGGCCCTCCTCTAGGCTTGCTCCAACAGCTCCATGTCCTTCTTATGTTGAGGACACCAGAACTGTGCACAATACTCCAAGTGAGGTCTCAGGAGAGCAGAGTAGAGGGGCAGGATCACCTCCTTCGGCCTGTTGGTCACACTTCTTTTGATGCTGCCCGGTATATGATGTACCAAGAGACTGAACATTTTTGCTATGCTTTGGGAAACTGTGAAATCCCCACAAGTTTTTGTTTGTTATTTTAAAATCTGAGTCATGGATAGAATATTGATAATAAAATCTTGGGGAAGTCAATGCTGTAACTCCTAAACGCTCTGTGGTATTGTATGAATATAGCATAAGAGCTAACCAATTACATACATCTGGAGGGTATAATGGATTATTTTGTTATGCTTCTTGTGTGTTTTTGTTTCTGGTATATCTGACAGACTTGTTTGTATGTGTGAAGTCCTGTAGAAGGTTCTACAGTAATACAGGTTTGGAGTGGTTAGTAAGTGAAAGGAGTAGAAGAACAGGTAGTTTTTGTTTTGTCAAAAGGACTAGCAAGGGGAAGGAGGAAAGAAGGGAAAAACTAGAAGTGGCCTGTTGGAAGTGACAATTTTAAAATGATAGGACAAAAATAAGTAGGAGGTTCTCAGGCTTGTCAAATGCTGTTTTGCTAATGATTTCCCTACCATTTAGTTTCTCTTTTGATTGTGTTTGCAGCCCCTCAGATTTTTCTTTCCAGAAGTATTTTTTGATTTGCCACTCCTAATGTTTTATCTTAGTTAAGCGATTAAGTGCTTCCCAATCACCATTCCATTTGTAATCACATCTGATTGCTCATTTTAACCCTAAATTAATACATCTCATTGTGAAAAGCAGCCAAGAAGTTTTTGGCAACAGTTTCTGATTTTATTTCAGAGTGAGGAGGAAGAGCTACATGCAAATATGGTTTCCTTATTTTTTCATTATTATAAATTGAAAAGTGAAGAAAGAGGAAGGGTCTCTAAAGGAAAGAAACAAGAAAAGTCTAGCAGATTTCCAGTGTGTTGTCAATACGTCCATTTAAAATTCAGTGAAACAGTAAATCTCCTTAAAAGTATTTACTTGATATGATCCAAGGGGTTTGATAAACATAGAGAAAGCAATGTTTAATCAAATATACCCCTACTGCTCTGTAGGAGCTCCATATAATCAAATATAGAAATTTTTCCATTAGCAGTAGGATGTGGATGTGCCTTACAAGTTTCTCTTCTGTGTCAAAGCATAAATGGCAGATGGTATCAGTGACACCTTAGTTCTGTCTCCCGCTTCAAAATAGACTTGCTGTCAATTAATTTGGACTAGAGGTGAGTTAAATTTGGTTATGTATTTTCATTTGGTTACTTAATACTTACTATTTTTACCATTTCCAACTTGTTCTTTTGTTAATGTTTGGCAGAATGAATCCTGACCCATTATGTGGGCTCCTAGCCATAAAGGTAGTGTGATGATGAAGATCAAATAACAAAGTTGCATTTAGCATTCCATTTAATTGGTGTCATGCAACAGCAGTAAGAATATGTAGCAGTATTTTCCAAAACACTGAAAGAATTAGGAATGAGAAATATTGTACTTTCAGAAAACTATTCCTGATTTCAGCATTATTTCTTGTGATGTTGAACATGCAGTACACTTTCTTGTGCCTGAGTTCCCTATTGCTAAAATGAGGATAACGATATTTTCTGCTTTACAGAATTGTGAAGAAAATGCCAGTAATATTTTTCACAGATATCAATGTGATAGATACTATAGAAAATGATAGAAACAAAGAACAACCACAGAAACCTATTAGCTTTATTTGAATTTTAAAAAAGTGTGTTTTCAGCAAGAAGTTGAAGAATAAATTTCCTTGTAGCAGTGAGCTGAATTTATTTCACTTTTGATCCATTTGGAGAGTGACTTATGTAGGAAGAAATCTGAGAGAAGTTAGAAGTTGCTAATGTGGAGCCTGCATGAAGTTGCTAAAAAGGAAAGCTATGTAGGAAGAGCCTATAATTTTCATTCCTATCTTTGGACTTGGATTAATGCCCAGAATAGTGACAAATCTGACGTCACTGAGGAAGGACTAAGGATCATCTCTGCTGGCAATAACAACTAACTAAAGGAATGGATAACTGCATGCAATTATAATAAAGTATTTGCTAATAAAAACAATCTTTTTCTATTTTCAGTACAGATAACTGACAAGAGACTTTTTTAACACTCAAAGTAGCATTTTCAAGGGGGGAAGAAAAAGAAATGTTGATAACTGTATGTACAACTGTGAGCATATATGCATGATATATATACATATGTCTATGTTCAACAGACAAATTCAGCTGAAGGTATTACAAAATATAGTTTCCTTCTCAAGGCCAAACCCATACTTTCTCTAGGAGAGTTATTGAAGAGGCACCTTTTTGAAGAGTTTGGCATACAAGATGCATAATTTACCTGAGAATGCCTTTTTGATAGAAATAGGGTTGGCATGTAATGCAATTGTATTTATTTAATTTATCCCCTCTGTCATTTAATCTTCTTAAAAAAAAAAAAAAGGCACATACAGTACACTCTGGTGTAAGTACTTCTCCACGTACTTAGTCCCATGTTGCTATCCCTTGCTCAGCCTGACTTTACCCTCTGCTTCTCAAGAACAACTGCCTTACCTACCTCCCCAATTCTGCCTTCTTTCCAAAGGCCTACAGAAAACCTCCTTGTGCTGAGCTGATAATATCCTTGGAGAAAATGGGTAATGGGCTTTTCTGGCTGTCTTTGGAGCCTGACGGAATAACAGTGGTCCTGTAGTTCTCACCTCCCTTATTCAAGATTCAAGTCATTATTTCTGTCTGGTTTCATAGAATCACAGAATGGTTTGGGTTGGAAGGGACCTCAAAGCTCATTTATTTTCAACCCCACAGTCAAAGGCAGAGGCACCTTCCACTAGACCAGGTTGCGCAAAGCTCCATCCAAACTGGCCTTGAACATTTTCAGGGATGGGGCAGCTACAGCTTCTCTGGGCAACCTGTGCCAGGTTTGGGAGTAAAGTATTTGTGACTGTAAGATGCAGTGGTTATGTCATTTGGAAGGGTTTAAGAAACCGAGGCTCTGGCAGAAGAATAACAAAAAGAGAGCCAAATGGAGCAAAATAGTAGTATTTTGTAATGAATAGATGCATAAATGATTTTTTTTTAAGTGTGTTTTGTTGTTGTTGTTTTTGTTGGGTTTGTT
Source organism: Strigops habroptila (assembly GCF_004027225.2). NCBI lineage: Eukaryota > Metazoa > Chordata > Aves > Psittaciformes > Psittacidae > Strigops > Strigops habroptila. Next base: position 22,157,697 of record NC_044281.2, on the reverse strand, counting down.
TTGGTTTTGCGGGAGGTTTTGTTGTTTGGTGGGTGTTTTTTTGGTTTGGTTTGGTTTTTTTATTTTTTTTTTTTTAGCATGGTTGTATATATAGAAAAGGGAAGCAGGTCATACCAGCTAGGTTTGTGTATGAAACAAGATGTTGCCATAGTACTGCATGAACAGAAGTTCCCCTTGTGTGCTGAGATATTAGTTGTATTAAGTTTGGGGTTTTTTGGCTTCCTTGCAGTGCTTTTTAAGCATGCTCAATCTAAAAGGAATTGTAAGAAGTCTGCTGCTAATATTGGCCAAATAACATTCAGAAACAAGATGTGTATTTGAACAATAGACATATTTTTCTCATTGAATAGAGAATTTACTTACAGAGATGTCAGCTTTTCAGTATTCCTGATGCTGTAGTATTCTCTAGCCTCATGTCTTTCCTCATTTCTGAACGTGGTTACTGTTTTTAGGACAGGAATAAATTATAGATGATAGAGTGTCTATTTAGATTGGGTCTATGCTGAGAGACCAGCTGACTTCACTGAATCTGCTTCATGCTTAGTATAACAAAAGTAGTCTTTCAACACCTCTTTCTTTATTATACAAAAGTATGCTAATGCAAACATGTATCTAAAGTTAGATACATTCTTTTTTAAAATCATTGCATATCCTGCACTTCTTTCCTAGTGAATATAAAATTTGAGTGTGACTATTAAACAATGTCATTTTCTACAAAGAATTTCAGTCTTGACTCTTCTATTTGGGGCACTCCCAAATAGAGGGCACATGGAGTAAAATTGAGTAAAATATAGTAAATACAAAGTTTTAAAATAAAAACCATCATTTATGTTTATAGGAGTAATTTTCCATATGTGATCAAATATTTTAGGCAGTGTGACATATCTGCCACGCTTTTACATATAAAGAGGCACTATTATTTAAAGCAAGCCTATATATATATATGCATATGTATATTTTTCTACTGGAACTGAGGTTTAATAGGTACCTGGCTTAGTACTGGCTGGCAGTGATCTACTTTTGGGTTGAAAGACTGCAGTGACTCATACTGGTGACACTGCTTGGGAAGTAAAGACATGTTTTAAATATTAACTGATATGAAATATCTTGTTGAAGGCTGTTGACACACATTATTCAACAACAACAAGAGTCTGTTTGCAAGCAGAAATAGGAACATGTGACGATACAGCTGAGGAAAATAGTTCTCCATATTATGTGCAGTTACTAAGGACATAAACCTATCAGTGATATGTCATTTTAGGAGTTCAGAGAATGAATAATAGCTCTATGACTAACTATTAATGATATGGGCTGAAAAAGAAGAACTGTTGGGTAACAGAAGGTAGAATGATTTTACTATATGCAGTGATGAACATTACCTTGCACAAGCAGTACAGACTTGCAGTAGGGTGGGTGGAGGTGCAGTTGGGTGGGAGGCAGAAAAGAGGATTGAGAGAATATGATTTATGGGTGAGAAATATAATCCTGTAAATAAAATTTAACATTAGAAATTTAACACTAGAGATGCTGCAGACTGGGCTTTGAGCTTCCAGATGCTCATTGCTTGCAGTTTTGGATTAATGACATTGTTATTTCCACAGCAACCATTAGTGACATTGCAGAAAGGACTGCAGCTAGAGTTTCCGTTAATATAGTTATGGATTACTGCTATTGTAGTTCTAACTATTTAAAATTATCTTCTATCAATTCCTTTTCTCTTTTCCTCACTACATTTTTTTACTAGCATAACATATGCAAATAAACATCTAGTTTGTGTAACTGAAAACTAGCCTAACAGCCTTGCCCAGGCTTTCCAAATGTTGATTTCCTGGCATAGCAGTAGAAATATCATATTATTTAAATGCCTTTAAAGATGATTTAAAGATTATCGGTCCTACCTTAAAAACATAAACACAACTAATTATAAAATTGGAAATGTCTGCATGATCCAGGTAATGTGCAGCAGATTATTAGTACAGTTTACCACATTTGGTTAAGTGCACTAATGTGGTCACAATCATTGTAGGCAGGATAAGCATAGAGCTGCTTAAAGTGAGGAAATGCACATTACTGTAAAGGAGTTGAATACCTTGATTCCTGTTACAGCCAAGAGACCGGATTGCATAATGAGTTATTTCAGGTTATTTCCACTTAAAATGGGAATACTCTTTTTCATGATCATTCTATGAATAATTATTATTGAACCATAATATGATATTTAAAGCTTGTCTGTCTGACTGCTTTCTCTTGTCTGTTTTATTTGCAAAATAAATATATAGTAGTCCTGATCTACAGTGCTGGTTCAGAAAAGAAAGCTTGCAGGTGTATTAAATCTGTTTTTCTTGCTGACTTCTCCAGCAGCAGCAAATTAAGGCCAAGGAGTGCTCTCCCATGCATGCAGCTGCTATGTCACTCCTTTCCCATTGTGCATCTCTGTTGAAGAACCCGCATACTATTGAGTCATCTTGAACTATTGCATTACCATACTAGCTCACAAGAGTGCAGCGTAGGGGTGGCTGAAAGGATGTCGCAGCCAAGAATTGAAACATAACTGATAGAGTAAGTCTAATTTTAGGTGCAAAAGTCTCAACAGTTTCTGTACAAATAATGAGAAACAGACTTAAAATTATCTCAGTAGATACACATGAGAAATGTTCTTTTCAGTGTCATTTTTTTATCTAATTTTTATTTTGTACATGTATTTGTATACTTTTTTTAAAAAAAAAAAGTTACTTCATTTTTTCTTCTCAAATTGTAAGATATTTCAGTCATGATACCCATAGATATTTTGCAGCTATCTGGATGTTTTAATACATTCCACTGTGTTATATTTTTTTTAACTGATATTTAATAATGTATTTATTTTGCTGAAGATTCACATAATCTGCCAAGCAGATATCTAACATGATACATTTTAAAAATGTTGTCTTGTGGGCTTTGTTTTGAATAGCTAATTCTGAGAATTTTATTTCATTTAAAATAACAGCAGCTGTTGTATGTACAGCATTTTTAAGGTGTTAAGTCATTTAATGAAGTACTGCAGCAGATCTAGTACATACAGAGATATAAATACTCTGAGTGGGAAGAGAATAACACCCAGCTAGATACAAGTGCAAAATGCATGCTACAGTACTGATCAAATCCCTTAACATCTACAAATAGCAAGGAATCAATTTATTATACAGTATGAATCTAGTTATTGGGCTGGGCAGCCTTGGCTCTAGAAATGTAGCTTACACACTACTTTTACCCTGCTGATTGCATACATTGGACTCAGCAAAGTGAAATTCTCTATGCCTTGAGCTAGATGAAGGACCTTGTGAATCCTTGACAGCAGAACTCTGGTTAGTATTGTAGAAGCTGACCTAGCATAATCCAGTTTCTGACTTTGATCCTTCCAGAGCTGCCTGACATCACTTAGGGCATGGAGGAATTTTAAAAAAAAAAAAAATCTATATTTTTACAAGGATATTTCTTGGCTGTTACTTCATTTCTCCCTCACATCCCCAAGCTGAAAGACCAGTGAATGGTGTTGGTGATTGTTTGTGGTGTTTTTTGGTTTTTTTTGGTGTTTTTGGGTTTTTGGGGTTTTTGTGTGTGTGTGGTTGTTTTTTGGTGTGGGATTTTTTTTTTATTTTTTATTTTATTTCTTTATTCTTTATTTATTTTTTAAAATTGAGTTTACCTTTAGATCTGTTTAGTCTAAAGGGCACTTGATGCAGTTAAGAGTCTAGTGACATAGACCTTGATGGTGTTGGAGCACCTGAATTTACCTGCAGAAAATCTTGATACCAGGAATGTGGTATCAGTAACTTTAAGTATTCCTCTGGATCATGGTCTTAAAAAATACTTAATAAATATCAGGGACTGCATAAACTAAATGAATTAAAATGTCGGATTATGAATAGTAAGACTCTTTGGTCTTATGACAAAGGTCCTATAGCCTATAAAGTCAGAATTCAAGCATGTTCCCACATGCTTTACTAGCAGGTCTAAGTGGAAAAAGGGGTTTGTGACAGCAAAACGGCAGCTTTGCTTTCAAAAGTAAAGGGTCTTACAAATTTTGGCTTCTTCTGGTGTTACTAATATCAAAAAGAAAATCCAGTGTAATGTCCTTATGTAATTCAAGGCCAATAATGGTAAAAACAATGATAAAGTTTTAGCTTGTATATGCTGCCCAACATTTCAGATGTTTGTTTTCAAGCACTTTCAGTCTGCTTCCAGATCTGTATGTGTTTATGGAGACCCAGTTCTGTCAAAAGGGAAATGGTGATAAAATATGCATAGTATTGTTAATAGTACAAAGATAACACAGTATAAAAACATCTTTAGGAATTAGTGCCACAGATAGAGGACACAATAACTTCAACCTGTGTTTAGGTAGTCTCTACTTTAAATCCATGTGCTCTTGGGCTTTGTAGTGCTTGGATTTCCTCTCCATTTTGCTTCAGAAAGTTGTTTTGAGTGCAGATTGTCAAATAGGAAAACATTACTCAAAAGTTATTTAATTGATAGTTGTGTATTAATATTTATGGAATTTGTTGAACCAAGGAAAAAAAAAAATAAATAATAAATTTGAAGCAAGCAAACAGAAGTTCTTTTGTTACTTGCGGAAGAATAATGTTATAGCACAAAGTTCAGCTGAAGGCAAGTCACTATTGGTGTGTACCCCAGGGACTGATACTGAGGCCAGTACTGTTCAACCTCTTCATTTATATCCTGGTGATGGGATAGAGTGCACCCTCAGCAAATTTGCAGAATGATGAGGAGCTACTACACAATACCATACACCAAGTGGTTGAGCTGCCATTCACATGGATCTGAACAGGCTGGAGAATTGAGCAGAGAGGAATCTCATGGTGTTCACCAAAGGGCAGTGCCAAGTCCTGCCAGTACCTGTTGAGGCCAAATGGCTGGAAAGCAGCCCTGCAGAGTGGGATTTTGGGGATTTTCTGGTGGATAGTAAGTTGAACATGAACCAGCAATGTGCTCGCACGCAAAGGAAGCCAACATCCTGCGCTGCACTAGGAAGAGCACTGACAGCCGGCTGAGGCAGGTGATCTTTTTCCTCTGTATTTAGCATTGGTGAGGTCATATCTGGGGTACCATGGCTGCTTCTGGGCTTCCAAGTATAAGAAATATGTGGACTTCCAGGAATGAGTCCATAAAAGGACCACAACAATCATCAAGGGATTGGAGCATCTGTCATCAGAAGAGAGGCTGAGAGAACTGGGACTTTCAGTTTGGAGAAGAGAAGGCTCAGTGGAGGTCTTAGATACCTCCAGGGAGAGAATGAAGCAGAGGGAGCTAGTCTCTTGTCGGCAGTGCCTACTTGTAGGACAAGAGGTGATGGGCACAAATTAAAACACTTGAAATTCCTTCTGAACAAAAGAAAAACCTTTTTTGCTGTGACAGTGGTCAAACTTTGGAACAGGCTGCTTGGAGAGCTTGTGGAGTCTCCATCTGTGGAGATACCGAAAAGCTGTCTGGACACAGTCCTGCACAACCTAGTCTGGGTGATCCTGCTTGCACGGGGGGGTTGAACTAGATGATCTCAAGAGGTCCCTTTTAACCTAAGTGATTCTGCAATTTCTCTTACCTTCAGATAATATAGTGGGAAAAAAATTATCACAATGGCTGAGTATGTACATAAATAGCAGGCAGCTGTTCTTATTGAAATTGCAGTGGAATCCATCATTGCAGCAGCAATGCATCCTGTGCTCATGTGCTTCCCCATAAACTGATAGAATTGTGCTTAGACCAGTGGATTCTGGTATCTTTCCTACTGCTCTGTAGAGATCCAGGAAATTAATTTTCCAATTTCAGCTTTCATAGGTCCAGTCTGTCAGCAGGTGATGGGAAATGTTCATCTGGCACTGCAGTGTGATGGTAAAAAGAATGGCCTAATAAAATGTGTGCACAGCACAATTTTCACTTAATATAAGCAGGTTTGATGGAAACACAGACAATCCGAGATACTTAATGCTTTGAGAAATTATAAACTGAGAACTAAACTAGTCATAACAGCTAGGTGGCCACTGTAACACGTTTTTTTGCTGTCAAGCCTACAGATCTCAGGTTGTCCCTTTTTCAGATTTTAAAGACCTATTTGTACAGATAGGTAAAATCCTCTAGTAAGGATTTTCGTTAAATGTTTTTATTCATCAGCACCATCCAAGTGAGATAAGATTTTGTGGTGTATGAAAATTCGTATCTAAAACCTGATTTTTATTGTATTTATTAAAAATGCTTTTATTCTTTTTGCTAGGCATTTCTGCCTAGTTGCAAGCATGTATAAAGTGTCGGTTTTCTGCTATAGTAGCTAGAAATTTTCTGCGCTTGTAATCTACTGCCAGTGGTGCAGCTACTGGCAGTAGATAATGTTTTAAGCATTTGCATCAGTGAGCACATTTTACAGGCACTTGGAGCTATCCTACCATGCATTTGAAGGAAACTGTGTCTCTTTTGACCACAAATTGAATTTACTTGCAGGTCTCCATTTTCTAAAATATAAAAAGATGGGGACAGAGTAGGGGAGGTGGGAATAAGGGGAGAGAGCAGGGCTAGAGCTGTAGAATTGTTTTTAAGTAAAACCATGATATGCTTTAAAAACTAAGAAATCTACTCCATTTATGCAAGCATCTGCAAACAATCATTGATACTGCAATGGAATGTCCCCCTCTGCAGACATAAAGAGGGGATTCTATGTGTATCAAATTCCCTGTGTTTCTGTATTGGGATCAAAGTTCTAGTTGATTCTAGTTTCTAAATTTGCCAGCAGTGATTAGCATAACTTTCAGATACTTAGTGCACAGCTGACTAATAAGTTCATATGTGTAATTTTGATCAATATGGAATTTAACTAGATTCAAATCTTTCTAATATTAGTAAACTATTCCATAACCTTAGTAAGATTTCAGTCATCTAATTTACCCTTCAATAGTTGTGTCCCATTTCAGTACAGTTAATTGTGAAATGTGTAGTGAATGAATCTTGCAGTTTCACCAGAAATAGTCTGTATTCACAAACATGTAGAATTCAAACCTAAAAGCTGGTGGGAAAATCCTCCTCCCTGTTCTCCCCTCTCTCTCGTTTTCGTTTTTTTTTTTTTTTTTTTTTTTTTTCCCCCCTGATTATTCAAACCAACTCTTTTCTATTGTCCCATTAGGTGCTGTGTCATGAAGAGTGAAGTTCTGGTGGGTCCAGTGCTGAGTGCCATTCACCAACAACTCCCATTAAAACCGACAAGGAACAAATATACTGAGGAAGGAGGAGTTTCAGGATCTGTAGAAGTGATGCAGCTCATTATGTGCTTCAGCAAAGTAAGTTAGTTTTGGTGTATTTTTAGAGGATATCACAAATAACTTTTACAGAGACTTTTTTAACTGTGTGCAAGCAGTACTTGTTCAAGTCTAAGAAACGTTAAAAAGGCAATGTTAGCCTAGAAGGGAGGATGTGCACAGGATGGAATTCTGTGAATTCCTGGAGTATATCAAAGTTTAGGGAGCGATTAGGATGCTGCAGAACATCTTGGTTTGCAACTATCCTTGTTTATGATGATTTATTCTTTGAAAAAAAAACCAAAACCAAAAAATCCCCAATGTATTTCTTTAAGCATTGATTTGTTTTTCACTGTAAAATGGCCTAGCTGATCCTTCCGTAGGTCAGGAGAGTGAGTATGCTTCCTGTGGGTATTGATAGGTATGTAAAATCTTAAAATGGTTGGCTGTATATTCATGTAAATAAAATGGAGGAAAAAGGCACTTACTCTGGAGGAGATCAAGTATATAACCAGTCAGAAAATTTCATGAAGAAACTGTTCCCCTTTCTAGGATTGAGTTAATTTAAATACATTGTCTGAATACATACTGTGAACCTATTTACAGTGGAAAGCATCCTTCTTTCAGGAAACAGAATTTAGATATAACAGGAATGAAACACTGGTAACTTTGTTCTCCTTGCTAAGCTAGAATAACTAACTAGGAAGGTAAGGGTATACTGGGACAATACAAATTGTAAGGACTTTTCAACATTTAATTCTGTTAATTTCTTTCCTTGTTAGTTCAATCATTTTGTAGATGGTGTCATATGAAAGCATTTTCAGATAGGTTATTGTTTAATTCAGTAATTCAGCTAAATGTTTTCTTACTATAAATTACTAAATTTGCTTACCCTTCTAGAAGGGTTATCTGTTTCTTAAAGGCGAGTAGTGTTTTTTGATTCACAATATCATAAACATAAAAATGCAGACTAAAAATGTAACAGAATGTTTTATTTTTACAGATGTCCCCCAGAATACTAGAATTTAATTTTTTTAGAGGTACTAAAATGCATTTTAAATAGTTGCCAAATAACATAAGTCTTTTATAAAATATCAGAACAACTATAAAGTTGTATTTGATGGTAATATATGTTACAAAAAGTGCATTGTTTGTGTTGAAGTTGGAGAGGAAACAATTAAACTTGAAATCTCTGTACAACTTCTGTACTTACTTGATCCAAATTATTTTAAGCCCATAGGGTATCAATGTAGATTTTGAATTGTGTTTTGGTTTTATTTTCTCATCTTCCAATGAAGTAAATTAGCCTAACAGGAGAGGGGGGGAGGGGGAAAAATCCCTTTTTTCCCAGTGTGATTTAGGAATATTGGGAGGAAATACTCAACAGAAGCTATGAAAACTTTCTTCACAGACTGATTATTCGCGTTTATCATTCGGAGATGCAATAATAATAATAATAATAATAAAAAACATAGCTTTTTTGAAATCATTATGTCAGATTTTTTTTCCCTTATACTAAGTCAATCAGACTTCTCACATTTCCCCTGTAATGCTAAACCATGGGCGATTAGATGGAGAAATCCTTCAAACTTTTGTCCTGGGTTCAGCTCAAACGACGACACTTTCTTTATAGTTCTCCATTATAGGATAGAATATTTATTCCAGCTTCTTCATGATGGCAAAGGAGAATACACTTCTAATAAGTTTATAATACTCTTCCGGTTCATTCAGGGACTCTAATTCAGATCTTGCAAAACTTGAATCTCTTTATAGATTTTTCCACAGGTCCATCTTCCCATACACTGTATTTACAATAGTATAGGTCGAACTCAACTCATGTCCTTGAGTCACACTGATTTATCTGAACCTACCTTGCCAAATGTATTGCATCTAAAGTGGTTTTCAAGGGAAACTTATAAAAAATACTCTTTTCTGCTGTATGAAAAGCAATACATGATAAAACCAAAAGCCTCGACAGATAAATGAGTCTTCCTTGCAAGACTTTTCTCTTTTGGGGGCTGTAAAGGTAATATCTAGCTGTTTGTTTAGTTGACATCTTTTTAGAAATGTTCTATAAGTCATTAAAAGTAAACACATACCTGATGTTTTACTGCTCTGAGGCTGTTCTATTGTGCTGGTATATTGAGCACTGTTGTTACTTTTTAATTCCTTTAACAGTGCACTTTTTCTAACACTAATTTCTGTGTTTATAAACCTGAGGCATCCTACCTATTTTGAATATTTCCTGTCCTACAGAATTTGAAAAGAAAGATTTCCCTTTTAGATGTTCCCCATCTGTTTAGTGAGTTCTACATTATTGTCAGGAAACTGGGTGGAAGAGAGGCAAATTTTTATCGTTGCTCTTATCACTGAAAACAAGCTATAAGAATTATTTCCTTTCACTGTTATGATTATCTGAAGAGATTTTTTTTCTTGTTTCTTAGAAACTTCAGAAACTAGTAGGTGATGTAAATCATTAATAGTGAATAGGAGAAGGGTGTTTGAAATGGGCCATATTTGAATTGTTTCTTTTGTAACTTTGGACTCTTGAATTAAGAGAAAAAAAACTGTCTAAAGTATCATTTAAAGGCGCAAGAAATGCTTGATGAATGTTGATACAGTAAGGAATTATTTGTATAGTCTATTTTCTTATTTATATGCTAAAAATAAAATACTTGGAGATTTGGAATCCAGTGAATTTTTTTTTTCCTGTTTCTTAAGAATTTTTTCTTCTTTATCAGGTTGATTACAGGTACCAATGAAATCCAAAATACAGGCATTAGAATTAGTTGCATGTATTTTGAAATTATTCAGCAGATATATTATAGTAGTAAGCACCCCAGAGGCTGGGGAATGTGACCAAACAGTTATTCAGTCTTAGAGGTACTTAGTGTTTATTTCTACATATAAATTTTCCAGATTAACATTTTTAAAGCAGCACACCCCATCAACATTAAAAAACAAAGTGGGAGCTGATTCTGAAACAGAGGCAACAACAAAAAAGCAGTGGGCAGAGATCAAAATATAGCTGGCGATGGTTGAGGGCAAACAAGGGAAATCTAAAAATCCTGTCAGCTTGTATCTTGCTAATATGTCCTAATGACTTAGAAATAATACAATCATGATGCAAAACTCTAGGTGTTGGTTTTTTTCTTGAGTACTAAAACATAATCACAATTTAGTGAGTTTTTAGTAAAGAGCAGCTAAACAAATGGCTTTCCGCTCTTTTGATTACCATGTAATGTAGTCCAGTGGCGTTGGAAGTTTATGGGTCCTGTCTTAGAGCACTTAGTTATTGCTTTCCCTGCTTCTTAGAGCACTAGTGGTCTATATTTATTCTGCTAACCCTGTATCTAAGCCTGTCCTCCCTCTCTCCATATCCTGTAGGGCTTGTAAGGTTCCAGTCCTAGGAAGATTTATTTGTGTGATGCTATATATAATAAGTTTTTTGTGTGTTGTACAGTTGAGCAACCTCAAGAGTAACTTGCTTAAAATTTATGGATCTGCCAAATATCATTAAAATTTATAATATATCCTTTATTTAAACCTAGATAGAACTTTTGGATCTGAATCTTATGCTCCCAAAGTTACTTAAGTCACTTTTTTGCCTTAGAAAAGGTGCATTTCCTTTTGAAATTACAAATTTAAAATGCTTTAGCTTATAGAACTTAACTACTTGTCATTGAAGTTAAAAAAGAGGTCTAATTTAATATTTTTTTTATGGAGCAAGATCTGTTCATAAGTCTCTTTTCAGTGCCTTAAGAAATCTTTGCAAAGTCATTTGCTCTCCTTCATAAAAAACATCCATATGTGAAATTAATATGTATCTCATGACTTGTGATGCCTTTTTCCTCAGGGCATTCTAATTTTTTGTCAAACTGAATTTTACAATGTAGATTTTTAATACACATGCTTAACTTTTACGCTCTGAAAATGAAACTACTACTAAAGTTGATTCTATGGGGTAGCAGAGTGTAGCGGAAAGTGAGTGTTCACCTGCTAAAAGTTCCCAGCTCTAATGTAAAGTGAACAGGGAGAAAATAAAAGGATCATGTCAACAATCTGTCAGCTAACCCAGTAAACGGAGATGAAATGTCAGCAGCTTATCTGCCAGGAGGGATGAATCACTTGTCTCCCTGTCTGGGGAGAATCAGGATGGAGTGAACTGGCTTGCCAGACCATCTGCCCAGAGGTGCTGCTCTAGAAGGGAAATGGTCTGCTGGCTAATAGGTTCCAGAATGCTAACCTGTAATCTTTTCTTAGGTACCATAAGCAAATGAATTACGTAAGAGAATAAGGGAATGGTAAAAAAGAGAAATCCAAACATAATTTACACTAAGGCAGAATTCTTTGGTAACAAGATGAATGTGATTTAAAGAAATATCTTTTAGGATATAAAGCTGTGCTAATGGTGAGAAGCATACTGGAATCAGGCAATTTTAATTCCAATGTATGTAATCTCAGGTGCATGATAATATAATGAATCTGAGAAGTTTGTAAGATTTATTTTTTTTTTTAACCTTTTAATTCTTCTTGTTTTCTATTTCTCAAGGGGGTTTTGATGCTAGTATTTTGTCTAGTATTCTAGTAATAATTCTAGTAAATCCTCCACATAAAAGTAGGTATAAAAATCATATTTAAAGAAGAGAGGTGACTTTACAGAGCTGTAGTTAAAACTTTTTGTATGCACATGTTCTACAAGAATTCCAAGATTCTGTCTTAGGCTGTGCATCCATTCCTAGATTACGATACTAAAGTGAATAGTGTGCAAACCATATTATCTCATAACACTTCGCATCTTAAAAAGTAAACTGAATCTCTTCATGTAAGAATTTGTAGATGACAATCACATTGCTTCAGTATTCAGGTGGATAAAATAATTTACTCAGAACAGTTTGTCACTATAACATACAAGTTCTGGCACCTTTGTCTTCCAGAACATTTTTCAGGACACTGGGATGTATAAATTACTGGGGTTCTTTAGCTTCCTTGAAAAATGGGTGCCCTTTGGTTCTTTGACAGTTTTTCCTGTGTTTCCCTGTGTTTGCCTGGCTACGAGCTCTTCGGAACAGAAATTGTTTGGGTTTGTGTATCACTTTTCAGCTTGTAATAAGTAACACGTACAATAAATAGCAGTGAATACATCCAGAAATGCATAGCTAAATAATAACAGATGCAGATGCAATGAGAAAAAATTACAAATAGAAGAAAACAAGAATAAGTTTGCCTAGGTAAATACTGATGTTTAAAAGTCAGTTTTCATGTGAAGTGTTTGTCTTCTGCAAGTTGAGTGGCTGGATTTTTAATTAATTCCATACAAAAATATATAGGTTGCTTTTTTCATGAGCTCAGAGCTTATTACTTGAAGGATGTTCTGTGGAATTACACTTCCTTTACATGGTTTATGATTGAAAAGAATTATCCAAGCAAGTCTGCTCAGATGTTTACCTCTATTGTTCTTGTATATTTCTGCATATATTTTAATGTTGGTTTGTGATTTGTTTGAATCTCAAAGAATATGACTGTTAATTATCCTCTGTTATTGTGAATTCTGATGTGGCTTTTAATTGAATATTAGTTAATGCATAACTGTTTTTTTTTCCACAGAAATTCAAGGAAAATAAGAGTCTGTTTCACACTTGTTTAAATTTTAATTGCCTTTTCAAGTAACAAACAAGCTTCAAGCTAAGACTTGCAGATGTTGAAAACTAGGTCATCTTGTTTATACACAAACTCTGCTTGCTGTACTGCAGAGTGATGGTCTATAAAAACAAATTAAAGGATTTTCCTAGGATTAGGCGAGTCGATAAGAATGTTAGAGTATCCTTATTGCATCCTGCCATGAACTAACCATTATTTTTTATTAGTTATTCACCTATTATAATTCTCGTTTTTACTTACTTGGATTTACCTTAACTATCAGACTCTGGGTGAGTCATTTTTGAGGAGATTCTTCACTGAAAATCTAACCCACGGAATCTAAGACTGGTATTTCATCAGGATTGATCCAGTGCTTTCTATAATTTGGTCTCCTTTGCATGGTAACTTTACACACGACTGGTCACCATGAAGAGAACAGAATTGTGCCAGATTATAGTCATACCATCTTTTTAACCACAAGATTAATTTGAAATGTAGTGACATAAATCTGTTTCCTTCCTTCACCTCATGTTAGTCATACCATATCCCATGTAAGCCATTCAGTTTGCTGAAGTGGAGCATATAAACAGGCTAATAGTTCTTGTCTTCACTGCAAAACCTTATTATATCAAGTCCATGGGACCTGATGAAATCCATCCGTGGGTCCTGAAGCAGCTGGCGAATGAAGTTGCTAAACCACTGTCCATCATATTCGAAAAATCCTGGCAGTCAGGTGAAGTTCCCAATGACTGGAAGAAGGGTAATATAACCCCCATTTTCAAGAAGGGGAAGGTGGAAGACCCGGGGAACTACAGACCAGTCAGTCTCACCTCTGTGCCTGGCAAAATCTTGGAACAGTTTCTCCTGGAAAACATGCTAAGGCACATGAAAAACAATGAGGTGGTTGGTGACAGCCAACATGGCTTCACTAAGGGGAAATCCTGCCTGACCAATTTGGTGGCCTTCTATGATGGAGCCACGGAACTGATGGACAGAGGCAGAGCAGTTGACGTCATTTACCTGGACTTGTGCAAAGCGTTCGACACTGTCCCGCACGACATCCTTGTCTCTAAATTGGAGAGACATCAATTTGATAGATGGACCACTCGGTGGATCAAAAACTGGCTCGATGGCCGCACGCAAAGAGTTGTGGTAAATGGCTTGATGTCCAGTTGGAAACCTGTAATGAGTGGTGAGCCTCAGGGATTGGTGTTGGGACCGGTCCTGTTCAACATCTTTGTCGGCGACATGGACAGTGGGATTGAGTGCGCCCTCAGCAAGTTTGCCGACGACACCAAGCTGTGTGGTTCGGTTGATACGCTGGAGGGAAGGGATGCCATCCAGAGGGACCTTGACACGCTTGTGAGGTGGGCCGATGCCAACCTTATGAAGTTTAACCAAGCCAAGTGTAAGGTCCTACACCTGGGTAGGGGCAATCCCAGGCACTGCTACAGGTTGAGCGGAGAATTGATTCAGAGCAGCCCTGCAGAGAAGGACTTGGGGGTGTTGGTTGACGAGAAGCTTAACATGAGCCTGCAGTGTGCGCTTGCAGCCCAGAAAGCCAACCGTATCCTGGGCTGCATCAAAAGAAGCGTGACCAGCAGGTCAAAGGAGGTGATCCTGCCCCTCTAACTCTGCTCTTTGAGACCTCACTTGGAGTACTGCGTACAGTTCTGGCGTCCTCAACATAAAAAGGACATGGAGCTGTTGGAGCGAGTCCAGAGGAGGGCCACGAGGATGATAAGAGGGCTGGAGCACCTCCCGTATGAAGACAGGCTGAGAGAGTTGGGGCTGTTCAGCCTGGAGAAGAGAAGGCTGCGTGGTGACCTCATAGCAGCCTTCCAGTATCTGAAGGGGGTCTATAAGCATGCTGGGGAAGGACTCTTCCTTAGGGACTGTAGTGGTAGGACGAGGGGTAATAGGTTCAAACTTAAACAGGGGAAGTTTAGACTAGATATAAGGAAGAAGTTCTTTACAGTGAGGGTGGTGAAGCACTGGAATGGGTTGCCCAGGGAGGTTGTGGATGCTCCATCCCTGGCGGTGTTCAAGGCCAGGTTGGACAGAGCCTTGGACCACATGGTTTAGGGCAAGGTGTCCCTGCCCATGGCAGGAGGATTGGAACTAGATGATCTTAAGGTCCTTTCCAACCCTTACTATTCTATGATTCTATGATTATTTAACTATTAGTCAGGACTATGAGGGTAAGTGTAAAATGCTGACATCACAACTGGTTATATGGACACTACATAGGAAAATGATGTTTAGTGTCATGGTAACAGGTCATACTTAGCTTGTACTGGTTTTAAGATTTAATCTCTCATTTGTTGAGAGAGAGTAGAAATTTCGGGATCACATGTGGTAAACTAGGGTTAACACTCAAAAGGCACGGTGAGAGTTCTGAAAATTTTGGTCCACCTTATCTATGCTGCCTGTTCACAGCCAGTATTTTCAGTGAGGTGATTTTACTGAGTTAAAATTCAACCTGGTTTCCTAATGAAGACCTACTTACAGTTCGGTTTTGTTTACTTTTTCTGAATCTCTTACGTCTTTACGGCAGTAATAAGAAAGATATCAAATTTCAGAAAATTTTGAGATTTCAGTGCTTTTCATGTCAGCTCAATAAATAGCACAAGATGAGCACTTTGTTTACCCCCGCTAGTTTTCAGTCTTCTTCAGAACAAAAATGCAGTTTCATGATACCTGAAAATTGTTAATATTTATTAATCTGAAGTTTTCCATATTAATTTCAGACTCTGTAAATGATTAGAGTGCTCATGCAAAAGTCTGTATTAATGCCAACCTAAGAGACTGAGCATTTGTCTCTGTGAGATATCTTTCTTTTGCATTTTTCACCTACTTATTACTCAGAAATTGTATAGGAATAGATATAATAGAATCTTACTGCAGTGCTTGGTAGGTTGAGTAGCTTGTCCACATGAAAGGCTTATTATCTCTTTCGGTTTCCCTGCCTCCTCCTGTTCTGCCTGTTCTCTTGTCTACTTCTATTTTAGAAACACATGAATATATGTAAATAGACGATCTTGTACAATTTGTGATTTATTTAGCAAGTCCTTCACTTTCCAATAGTGTGTGGGGTTTACTCAAAACATTAGCACTTTAAACTCACTGGGGTGATATAGAACAGAAATGGAAGAAGTTTGCTTTGTTATTTAGAGCATTGCTTCACTTGGAAAATTCATTTAAGAGAGAATTTGCAAAAATTACTAGGCTAGGTTGATAGTGTCCTGTTTTTCGCTGGATGATTGGATTTTTAACAAAGCCTGTATGGCAAATGGCTAGCTCTTTTAAACCTAAATAACTAAAACCTGAAAAGGGTCCAGTTTTCATCTGAAATTTTCAGTGCTTCAATATAATAAGTAAATAATTATCAATTTTGATGCCACTGCTGTAATTTTCCTTTGTACACTTGGTTCTTTGACTCCACTACATATGCAAACTGAATCTTACTCTCCCTTCTTTCCCCCACCATGAGTGAAGAAATAATATTTTCTAGTTATTTTATACATTGCTCGTTTACAGATCAAAACATATTACAAAGAAAAGCTTAAGGCTTGAGGCAAAGACCACATTCAATAGCAGCCATGTGACTCAACTGTCCAAGGATTAAAACAGAATTTAACTCTTGCTAGCATTTTATTGAAGTTTTAACCTGTGATGTCTTTTATTCATTTATGCACAAATCTCAGTTGCAGCACTTGAGCAGCTATGCAACGCAATCTGTACAAATGCCATAAAATAATTTGAGAGGATGTATAAAGTGGGGCAGTAATGTCTTCATCTCTGTCTCATTCTGAATTATTAAAACAGCTACAGAAGTTGTTGATAAAACTGGCTGCATATATCTTACCAAATGCTAGGTTGGAATTGTAGGTAGAGGTGATTGTTTTCTTGGAACAATTAGTACAGTTGGCGAAGTGGCATTTGGTCACAGAAATGCCTCTTTTTTGGATCTGAAAGAGAAACAACGAACTTCAAATTTAGATACCATTGAGAATAATTGGTCTCGGCTTCTATGAGAAAAGAGATAGCTGCTTGCTATGGAGTGAAGTGTAAGAGGGAGGATATAAGCAGGAAGAGAGGTGCCAAGGTGATCTTTTACTTGGGGAGAGTGATAGGTAAATTATAGCCTGTGGGACATGAACATGTTTCAATTGGAGTCAGTAGAGAAGCCAGAAATAACTTAGCTTGACCTTTAAATTCTGTTTCCAGAATTTGAATTTGGAAATGAAGGGAAACAAACAAAAGAACACAACTTAGCGAATGATTTAAGCTTACTTGATTTGCAATCTGAGTAAATGTAATATACATCAGAAGCACTGAAGCAACAATATTATTTTAGTGCAATTTTAAAGGCATTTTCATCAGAGGAGGTTTGCCGTTGATCAAATTGATCTGAAACATATTTCATGTATTGTCTGTTAATTTTTTGCAAATAAAATACGAGGCTGTTGAATGGGCTGGAATTTTTTGTTTTGGTGTGTTTGGGGGTTTTAGTTTTGGGGTGGGTTTTTTTTTTTTCCTGACAGAAATATTCTTGACTGCATTTGTCCTCTTATAATACTGTTGCCTTGCTTTAGAGATTACGTATCTTGAGTATGTGTATCACACATAGACCCCCTGAAGTGTCTTGAAATCAAAGTAGTTAATAGTTAATGACAGTGTATTATGCATTGTACTGTAATACTGGCTGCTGATTCTATTTGCAGAATATCTGTTTTGGGCTAAAAGTAGCTAAGTGCATGAACTGTCTTGTTTTTTCCTTTACAGCTGTAGTGGTGGTATTTATTAATTTTCTCAGATATTCATGACGTGTTGTAAAAGGCATTGAATTAGAGTAATTTACACTGTTGTGTTTTGATACTGTTGTTCAGATTTTACTAGTGGTGTTACATGTTCTTGTTCATGGATGATTTGGTTTAAAAATTTTTTTGGCATCAGTTTAATATCTTTTCTTAAAAAAAATTAAATAATTTTTTTTTCTACATAGTTTGCTGTTTCTGTGTGCCAGATGTTGTCATGCACATTGCCTCTAGAATATGCTTACAATATTTAAGAAAAGTGTTTGGGAGAGGGATGTGGTATTTTCATAGCTCATCAATATTAGAACTTACTAAAATTACTATATCTCTTGATCCAAATGAATCTGAAGTACACAGTATGACTCGGTGATTTGGATAGCACTGGCTCATTAGTATTTGCAGAAGAAAAATCCCACATAATGTACTGCAGATAGGGCGTAACTATTTTGGAGGTTATTTCTCTTCTTTTGATTCATACAAAACTGAACTCACTACCTGTTTGCCATGGCAACTATCTCTTGATAAACCTGTTGCCTTATCTGTGTGAGTCATTCTTGACAGGAGTGATCTGACTTGTCCTAAATAGTGTAGAAGCATCCTTAAGCTCGGTAATGGTCAGGCACGAGGCATGCTCACATGTAAAGTGGTAAGGAAAACAGAATCCCTATATTCAGGTTACAGATTCAGATGTAACGTCTGTTTTGACCGTGGGCAGATATCCATATATTCTCTACTACCTATGAATGAGACATTGTTGTCACCTTTGTGAAACACGCTGAATCCTGGTATATGAAATTCTGAACTGCATTTTGTATATATAATAAATGCACATAATAAGGAAAGACAAAGTTATCTATAACTAAGGAAATTGATCTCATTTGATATTCAGTGTCATTGTGGGAAGCATTTTTAGAATATATTTATATTCAGGTATCACATCAAAATCGGTGTAGGATGCCATGATTGGTGCAGGGAAATGGTGAGAATTTATATTCAAAATCACATCCCATATACAGAGTTCAGATTTGCAAACAATACTTCATTTTAAAATGAACTGAACCAAAGTCTTGGCAGTAATTCTCCCAGGAGATTTGTAGCTCAAAATCAATGTCTTTTTTAGTGTCTCTTTTTCTTTTCCATTTCTGATGATATTTAACTGAAATTAGGCAATGCCCCATGTTGTAACTGATAGAACACTCATGAAGTGTAGTGGAAACAAGCCAGGGAGATTGTACAAATAAATTATCCATTTTCTGCTGCATCTGTCATATCTGAATTTGTATATCTCATAGCATTTTCTTCTTCAAAAGTGAGAAAAGGCATTCTTGTCTTTGACCTGACATGTATAATCCTTTTTTGCATGGGTAAGGAAGAATTTTGACTCAACAGTCTACCAAGCTACTCTGCCATGGAAATATTTACTATCATCATTAAATCAAGCTTATCCTATTTGCCTGTCCCACTGCCTCCAAATCAGCTACACTGGAGGTGAGAGGTTACCAAAATGAGGTCTTCTGCTGATCTTGTCTTCCCTTTTACATAGTTTTTATACCCAGCCCAATTAATTCAAGGATTCAAAACCAACAACATACCTGCCGTGCTGTCTTGTCTACCTACTGCTAGGATTGTTATCTTTGGGTAAACAGCCAAAAGCTCTGTAGACTTTTTTCTCAGCCTGAAAATATATCCCAAATGTTCACTACAAAGCCCTTTCCCTTTCCCTTTCCCTTTCCCTTTCCCTTTCCCTTTCCCTTTCCCTTTCCCTTTCCCTTTCCCTTTCCCTTTCCCTTTCCCTTTCCTCTTCTCCTCCGTTCTCCTCCGTTCTCCTCCGTTCTCCTCCGTTCTCCTCCGTTCTCCTCCGTTCTCCTTTCTTTTTTCTTTTCTTCTCTTTTCATCGCTTTTTTTGTTTGTTTGTTTGGAAGGACATAATAAACTATTGAGCCATACTTTGTATTGCTGTTTCTTCAGTCTTTTTCTCACTTCCTTGAGTGAAGCTGGCTATTTTGCTTTAGCCTATAATGATTCAAGGTTTTTAACCCAAGAATGAAGCTAATTCCTCAATCCAGTGTAAGAAAAAAGTGAGTCTCTTCCGCAATACTTACATCAGTGACACACATCATGGCTCTAACCATTGTGGTTTAAAGTGCTGTTTGCTCATGCTTTGAGTAATGGATTCATAGAATGCCAGCTTGGAAGGGACCTCACGGATCATCTGGTCCAACCTTTCTAGGCAAAGCATGACCTAGACTAGATGTCCCAGCACTCCGTCCAGCTGAATCTTAAATGTGTCTAGTGCTGGGGAATGCACCACTTCCCTGGGGAGATTCTTCCAATGGCTGATTCTTCTCATTGTGAAATATTTTCCTCTAGTGTCCAACTGGAATCTTCCTGGGATTAGATTGTACCCATTACCCTTTGTCTTTTCCATGTAACTCCTTGTAAAAAGGGAGTCTCCACCTTCTTTGTAGCCACCCTTTAAATACTGGAATATGGCGATGTGGTCTCCCCTAAGCTTTCACTTCTCAACGCTGAATGAGTCCATCTTATTGTTTTAATTTAAGCACCCTAGCTACTTTTTTAAGACATAATCATAATTTTGATTTCTAATTGTTCAAAAAGTGAAAGGTATTAGACATGCGACATCTCTATACCAAGAGTATTACTTCTGTCACTCCTATGAAAGCATCACAGAAGACTTATAGCTTTTCAAATAGTAATTATGATCAGAGATGAGGAAAAGTGTCTTAATGAAAGATTACATTGAAATACCTTATCTGTATTTAAAGTAGAATCAAGTTCTACTGTTATTTTTGTAAAGAGTTTCCACAAGTTACAACTGGAGAGATTTTTCATTAGAATTAAAACAAATAATGCATGTGAAGCATGATAGCAGTTTGGGAGTTCCTGCCAGGGACCAAGATTTCACAACACTGTTGAAACTAGTCACCAATAGAACAAATGCAATTTAATGACGTTGTTATGTACTAGTGTAACAATATTCCACACAGGAAAGAAAGAAGGGTTGTTTGCATTTTAGAGCAGTATTTAAGCACATCTGAGAATTTATCTTTTTCTTCGGTCATAATTTTCTGACAGTTGTATATCTCTGGACAAATCCTTCTGATGTTTGTGGTGTTGCGGGTGTCATTTGGGCTCTACTTTTGCACTGATGCTTGTTCTATTCTACACCCAATTTAACTGTCAGCCAAAGCAATAACGAAGTTGTTACTCAGCAACTCATGAAAATGTACTTTACAACTTGTGTTAAGACCAAATGCAATAGTAGTTCCAGGTAGATTTAATTTATTAATGGATAAGTTTATTAGCCAAAAATAAACCCAGAGTCTTATTTACAGCTAGATAAAATTCACTGCTAGGTTTTGATTCCATTTCACAATGAAGACATGACAAGGTTTCTTGACTGATCTTTTTACCTGTGTTTGGAAGAAGTCTGACTTGATTTTTTCTTTTTTTTTCTTTTTTCTTTTTTCCTTTTTTTCTTTTTCCTTTCCCCCCCTTTCCCCCCCTTTACCCCCCTTTCCCCCCCTTTCCCCCCCTTTCCCCCCCTTTCCCCCCCTTCCCCCCTTTCCCCCCTTTCCCCCCTTTCCCCCCTTTCCCCCCTTCCCCCCCCTTCCCCCCCTTTCCCCCCCTTCCCCCCACTTTCCCCCCTTCCCCCCCCTTTTCCCCCCTCCTTTCCCTCCTTTCCCCCCTTTCCCCCCTTTTTTTCTGTTTTTTTTCTTTTTCTATTATGCTAATTTATGATGTTGTTAAATCATTGTTTTTAACTGTATTGTTCAGAGTTACCAAGAGTGTAGCCTAGAGTGTCTGCCCAGCTAGAATTAGTACTGTATCTTGGGCAATGTAGCTCTGCGGTTACTTCTTTAGGGTGTATAATACTCATTCTGTATGTCTTAGCTACCAGATGGTAGATTGTGTTTGCATCTCCCATTTTTCTTCCAGAAATCTTTTACTGTCTATTCTTAGGCAGTTAATATATAAATACAAGATACTAATTTGTCTGTAAGAAACAGTATAGTAGATAGATAATAAAAAAAAGGTGTGTTGTGGTATATACCCACAAGATGGCAGATTAACTTTAGTATATGTGACCTTCAGCATTTGCTGAATTTTGGTTTTAGATATGAAGCTTTAATGTTTTATTGGTTCCAGAAAGCTTCTGCCTGCCTGTTAAAGGGGTATATGCTGGAAATGGAGTGGCAATAGCCAGAGTGCATAGCACCTCCCCTTTGTGCAATGGTATTAGTCAAAATTGAACCAATAACATATCTTGAGAGCACAGAACAACTCTTTTTTTCCTAGCTTCATCAAAACTCTGACTTCTCTGCTAATCATTTAAAAAAAAAAAAGTGCTTACAAACCATGTAGTAAAGGATGGAAGAATATCTAACCTGATTTCCCTTTATGACAAGGTGACCTGCTTAGTGGATGCGGGAAAGGCTGTGGGTGTTTCCCACCTAGACTTTAGTAAAGCCTTTGACACTGTCTCATCCTCCTGGAGAAACTGGCTGCTTATGCCCTGGAAGGGCATATACTTTGCTAGGTAAAAAACCAGCTGGATGGCCAAGCCCAAAGAGTTGTGGTGGATAGAATTAAATCCAGTTGGTGGCCAGTCACAAGTGGTGTCCCTCAGGGCTCAGTACTGGTACCTGTTCTGTTTAAGAACTTTATCAGCTACCAGGATGAGGGGATTGAGAGCACCCTCAGTAAATTTGCAGATGACATCAAGCTGGGTGGGATTGCTGATCTGCTTGAGTGTAGGAATGCTCTGCTGAGGGATCTGGGCTGGCCTCAGCACATTGATCCAGTCTACTGTGTGAGGTTCAACAAGGCTCATCGCTGGGTTGTGTCACAACAACCCCATATAATGCTACAGGCTTGGGGAAGAGTAGCTGGAAAGCTGCCCTGTGGAAAAGGACCGGGAGGTGCTGGTTGACAGCCAGTTAATATGAGCCAGCTTGTGCCCAGGTAGCCAAGGCCAACATCATCCTGGCTTGTATCAGAAATAGTGTGGCTAGCAGGTCTAGGGAAGTGATTGTCCTCCTGTACTCAGCACTGATGAGGCTGCACCTTGAATACTGTGTTCAGTTTTGGGTCCCTCACTAACAAGAAAGACGTGAAGGTGCTGGAGCATGTCCAGTGAAGGGCAATGAAGCTGGTGAAGGGCCTAGAGCACATGTCTGATGAGGAGCAACTAAAGGAACTAGGGTTGTTTAGCCTGGAGAAAAGGAGACTTGGGGGAGATCTTATTGCTCACTACAACTGCCTGAAAGAAGGTTGTAGTGAGGTGGCTGTCAGTCTTCTCCCAAATAATAACCGATAGGACAAGTGGCCTCAAGTTGTGCCAGGGGAGGTTTAGATTGGGTATTGGGAAAAATTTCTTTACAGGAAGGATTGTGAAACATTGGAACAGGCTGCCTAGGGAGTGACAGAACCTCCATTCCTGGAGGTGTTTGAAAGATGTCTAGGTGCAGTGCTTTTAGTGGTGGATTTGACAGTATTAGGTTAATAGTTGGACTTGATGATCTTACAGGTGTTTTACAACCTTAATTCTATGGACTTCCACACTGAAAAAAGTAATCTGCAGTCTTGGGAAAGCTAGTGCATATGAATGGATCCACAGGAGCTCTAGGTGTCCAGTAGCTCCTGCCCATTCAGGGAAATAGAGTTCCAACGCATTTCAGCAGCACAGCCTTTGGAAGATCCATGTATTTTCTCTGACATAGATACATCTAAATCACAAGACGGAGATTTCTGCAACTTGCTGTTTAGTCCTCACCTTCCAGTCATCCATTTTAGGGAACCTATTGAACACTAAAAATCCCTAGCAGCCTGCATTTCTTTCCTTGGGAAACAAAGTGTACTGGGAAGAGAAGAGAAAGGAGATAATCACTGTGTCTTGCCCAGTGTAAGGTCAAGCTAAGGCAGGGTCATACTTCCACATCTGAAAGCTATAAGGTACTGCTTAATTCCACAATGTATGCATAACCTGAGGGATAGCCTAGATATACAGGATAAGGAGGAGGAGTTCTGTTTAGGCTGTCTCCTGTCTGTGCTGGGATGCATTTTGCCTGCTTATTTCATTATTTATACTGTTTACTTCTTCACTTCACTGCGTGGTACCATGATAGTAGTTTAGCCAGTTTCTCTGTGATTTTTGGTCAGCTGATGTTTAGAGTCTCATAAACTGGCAAAATGCTGCAAGCTGGACACTGTTAACTGCAGGTGAACAGTATATAATCTTTGTGGGTTTCCCCTGCAATAAAAGCAATGTGTAATAACAATTGCAGCCCATCATAAAATCTGTTTCTGTAATGCCTGCATTTTAGATGTTTGGACATAAAGCATTCCTTTTATGATTTTTATGCTCAAAATTGCATTTTGAAGAATATGAAACATGTCCATAAAACACTGGGGGGTTTTATTCATTTTCATAAGCCTTATTAATTAATCTGGAACTTTCTGCAGATTTATACCTTGAAAACTGTTTTCCTTTTCTTTGGTTTCTGTTGGGATCAGACAATTTGGAAATGTGCTGTATGCATTCAGCAGCAGCAGCATAACAAAGCTTTGTATTCTGGCTCATCGCCTCCATTGCAGGGGCAGACAGGTGGTGATGTCCTGTCACCATGACTACATGCAGCCCTTAGGGAAAGCTCTTGTAAGATGATAGTAATTCCTGGATGGGGGAAGGGCGTCAAGATATACTCCTTCTAGCTGTGGGCTCTTTTGTATGGGTTGCACTTGAAGACACGCCTGCCCCTGTCGCATGCGTGTCTGCTCCCTGAAATGCAGGAATTGGAAAGAATGCATCACTGCAGACAGTGCATCAGGGGCTGCTTACATTTACCATTTACACTAAAAGTCTTCACATGGATTAGAAAGGCAAAAGAACAATTACAATCAGACTGCCTGAGCTTCTGCATTTTATTGACCATAGGCTTTCCCAGAGTTAGGCATTTCAGAAGGAAAGGTATACCTGTGCTGAGGTGAAAGCAGGTTAAATCTAGCAGTGGTTTAGGGCATTGGTCTAAATGGGAAGGGGGACTCTGTGGCTGTGGCCACATCTAGTGAAAGAAAGTAGACATGCCGTAGTGGGAAGTGTTAGTGAGGGTAAATGGAAAAAGACCTTCAGCTCTGTCCTCTATAGCAGCAATTTAGGTAAGTAGAACTAAGAAGCTGTGTCTAGCACGACAGACCACCAGCTTTCTCTTGTAAAAGAGGTCTAATAGTATTTGCAGTGATTACATGTGGTTTGACCTTGTTGATGTCATAGCTGAAAAATGGGATTGCCTCATCTTTGGCTTCAGATTCGAATGGCTTAAAAAGTAATTTTTAAGTGAATTGCCAGTATTGTCCTTCTACATGTTTTTATGTGGCCTGGCCTGGCACGGCCTTACTGAAAATTCGGGGATCTGCCAAGACCGCAGCTGGAGTTGGTGTTGCTGCAGGATACTTGTCATTTCAGTTCCACTGTTCCCCTGCAGGAGCGCAGGTAAACGTCTCTGCTACTGGAGTGTTTGAGTAATGTGACAGAAACTTGAGAGGGATGTAAGAGAGTTAAATAACATAAACCAAAAAATCATTACAGTCATAGTTTGGGTTGGAAGGGACCTTAAAGATCACCTAGTTTTAACCCTTTTAACCCACCTGTCATGGGAAGGAACACCTTCCACTAGACCAGGTTGCTCAAAGCCCCATCCAACCTGGCCATCAGACTTGAAGGGACAGAACAAGCAAAATGAGAGCTGGCCTTGTGGTTCAGAAGGAATTTTTTTTTTGTTGTTTTTTACATGACTGAAATTTTACTTTAAGGAAAACACAGCTGTCACTGTGTATGTCTACATGTAATAACTGGTCAAGAAGAGTTCTGGAAAAGAGTTTGTAATCTGTGATGTTACTAATACTATTCAGCATTGGGATTTTCAGTCAGAAGTTCAGCCAAGAATGCTGTACACAGAAAATGAGAAGGTCTCACTGATTCAAATTTAACGTGGGCTGACAGAAAGAATGAGAATTTAGTGAATGAGGAGTGTAAAGAAGGAAAGAAACCCTGCCTTTTTAATGGAAATTACATAGAACTGGCTAAATAGAAGAAAAGACTAGTTAATACTTCCTTCAAGTGTTTAGGTAAGTCCCCATAGTGAATGGATAAGAGTTACCACCTGGATTTTAATTTCACAAGGGAAGAGACTCTGTGTATGTTTCCAGTGCTGTGGAGGAGTGCAGGAGCAGTGGTGAGCTGCGGAGAATGATTGGTCTCCTTTGTACTCCATCTTCAGATGCAGCAGTTCCTTCAGCCTGCTGTTTGCTCCTAATGATTCAAGAACAGAAAGAAGCAGTGACCTAGAAAATATAGAAATATAATTTTACTGTAAAATATTTACAGTCTCTAGCTTCAGCTAGGCAAATTCTGCAGAATGATGAATTGGGAGCAGCCTTGCTAGTAAAGTGTCTTCTAAAATTATCAGGTACATATTTTAATCTGAAGTACAACAAGGAGCATTCTTGTATATGCATACAGTCTGAAAAATAGAAGTAGAATGGTTAGAACAAAAAATACAGGCTTGCCAAATAGCTTTGAAAATTTACTAGCTCAGCCACCAAATTGCCCTGCCTGCTCCATTGACAATTAAATAGCATAAATCACCTATCTAAAAACCATTACTTGTTCTGGGCAAGTATTCTGAAACGAACAAAACAACAGCGGGCTTTGTATTTTAGTTACCTCCTAAGTTTTAGGACTTGTTCTTGCATGTCAATCATGAAGACATACAAGATGTTCACATCAGAGTTCTGATGAACTCGGATCACGGTATGCAAAAATGCTATAGTCATGCTGGGTCTGAGCACAAGCATGGGGAATTCCGCTATAGGGCTGCCCAATGAAGGCCAAGTACCAATAGAGGCAAGGCTCTTTGCACTCAGTATGTATTTCTATGTATATGGCCAGCAAGTGAGATGTTGCTTCATGTCCCCATTCGGAACTCTTGAAATTCTTCGCTGTGTATCAGAAACCTGAAGGGCACGGGCAGAGGATGCAGGTAATTTAAATACCACTGCTTCCCTTCTGTATTTCCTATTGCACAGCTTGGATGAACCAGTTAATTTGTTCTCTTTCCTTGGAAGAAAAGAAAAATAAAACGAGGGAAACAAAATTGTGCTAAATGGACCAGTTACAGGTTTTTGTCTAAAACATGTAATTGAAAATACATGTGAAAATGTTTAAAAAATTAAGCATTTAAAAATATAGACTCTGGGTTAAAATGCTGCATTATAAAATGAAGATAACAGTAACATAAAAATAATTGCTTGTCCTCATTTCTGCATAAACTCTGCAACACATGAATTAAGGATGTGCCTGGTGCAGATGGGAGATGTTAGTAACATCATTTCTACACAGCACACATTCATGGAAGTAGCATATGCTCTGCCAGTTTTGTCCCTTGTCACTTTCAGAGTTTGAAAAGAATGTGCTGTTCCCTGGTGCTTGGAGTTGCAGCAGCAAAATCCCATCCAAAAAATGAATGATACCTAGGATATGTCCCCCACATGTTAGGATCTGATTATGCCAATTAAAGCCACCATCCCTTTTCTCTTCTAAATCTTTTTGTACTGACATATTTTTTTTTTTCAATGTTTCTCAGTTAAGAGAGAGAATTTATACAGCTTTCCTGTTGCAGACTTTCACAAGCTTCTCAGATCTTTCTCTGCTTATTTGCATGAAGGGGTAGGATAAGGCCTTTGGTATTCAGCAGAGACAAAAAGCTGGTGTTTTTTTTTTTTCTGGGTCAATCAATTTCCTTCCTTAGATCAGAGCTCTCTTAAGTGTATACTAGAACTGAGCTTCCTGCTGTTGTAAAATTAGACCCATCACTGTCATCCCCCTGTAATAGCAACAAGAGAGAAAAATGTGAACAAGTGTATGTTTTTGTGACTGATAAACTCAGTCAATCAGTTCCAGTTCTCTGGGAAAGAAACTCATAATACAACCACTTACAGTGTGTGTATGACATAATTAAAACACCTGTGCATGTTATCTTTGAATATAGCTGCTGTTATATGGCATGTTGTTAAACTGCTTCTTTTGGTTTGCTGGATTTGATATCACTGCATTAGACCGAGGGACAAAACAGCATGACCCACTTTGATTTAGGATGGCCGACTTCACTCATTAAGACCATACTTTGCTTGTGCTTTGCTGTAAGCACGTACCTGGGGCTATGCATTCTGAAAGCAAACCCAACACTGCTACTTCAGAAGACTGGTGGGACAGAGTGTTTGTGATTCATGTACAGGCTATATGGGGTTTAAAATAAAGAGTAAATAACCCTCTGATACTGAAATTCTCAGGAGGCTTACAGTCTTACAAAAAAAAACAAACCAAAAAACCAACAAAAACAAAACAGGCGTGCCATGTAAGGTCTGGTAAATGCATTTTGTATTTGTAATATGTGTTTACTATAACAAGGAAGGATACCTTTTAGGGCTGATACCATTTTTCCCCTTACCCCTTAATATAGGTTATGAGAAAAAACATTAAATGGCTTTTGTTATACAGGAATTCTACTTGAAGTGTAGAATGCTTGGGAATGGATGCCTGCTTTACTGCTATAAATTGTTCATGATATGTCTTTTCTTATATGCATCAAACATAGCAGTTGCTGCAGAGATGCATGTGGTCCATCTTCTGGGAGATGGTAATTTGCTTCAGTCTGCCTAGGCTACTGCTGTACAATTTGTTTTCTTAGCTTAGCTGAGGCTCATGTTGCATCATGTTTTCTTCTATGGGGGTGAAGTATTTAATTTGTAAAGTGGTGGAGAGTATGTGTTGCATTACAAAGCACATCCCTGCACTGTGGTGTTTAGTGGAAACAGATCACAGCACTCCACCATCCCGCTTTACCTTATCCTCTCTAAGTTATTAAATTGTACATGAACTAATCATGATCTTTTAGAAAGCATCCGTTGTAACTAGCTCAGTAATTTGAGCACATGAGTAATGAACTGTGGTTACTATTTGCTTTGTCTATTTATAATGAATTATTTCTGAGGTTTCCAGCTTCAGTCACATGGTGTTATTTCTGTTTTGTCTATGCTTGGATAACCAAACATTCTTCAAAGAGGCAACAAATAAAAATAATGAAAACATTTTAAGTATCAGGTTTTGTTGTTATTTCAGTGATTTTTTTTTTTTTCCTGCTCAGATTTCTTTATGTTTTTTTTTAATTTACCTATCTAGATGAAGAACTAAAGAGATGAACATAAAATATCACAACAAATGGCACTCTTCAATATAGAAGTACTCAGACAATTGTAACAATTCATGTGGCAATAATAATGATGTACCATGCAAGTCATATACTGGAGATGAACCCCCTGAGTGAGGGCTTTCTTGATTTTATTAATTCCTTTCATAATTGTACTGTCTAAATGATTGATTTGTTTTTTCTTTTTTCAATAAAGCAATTTATAATTGGCTAAGAAGTGCTGAGTACTTACAATTTCCTTTAATAGACTAATGAATTTCACGGTAAATACATTTGACTGTTGGGGATCTTAACTTGTCATAATGGCAGTCCTGTTTATTATAACTGTAGCCAATCCGCTCCTTCTTGGAGGAAGTGTTGGGGGTGGGGGTTGATGTGTGTGACTGTTTTTTGGATGGGTTTTTGGTTTTGGTGGGTGGGTGGTTTTTTGGGGTTTTTTTGTATGTTTTTTGTTTGGTTTTGCTACCATATACTGAGCGTTCCTCCTTTGTTAATATTTTCAGTGCTGAAATAGCTTCAGTTAATTCTGCAGGCTCGTTACTCTTTTATGACTGTGCACATGTTAGTACTGCTCATGTGAGGCACTAGGACTTCTGGGAACACTTGCTTGGGAACACATTAAGCTGTGCTGCCCTGTGAATTAATTTGCAATGTACTGAACAGAAATATGTCTCATTTCTGGGCATCCACGTGGAAATTTTTTCATCAAAAAACTCGTTAAATAAAAGCAGCAAGTAATGAACTTATACTATGAGAGTGACCCAGCTCTACTGTGAGCATTGCTAATACTCTCATTATGGCAATACACGACAGATAAGAGGTTTAATACAGAGTAGAAGGCATTTTGTCTGTGGTTGGACACATTGAAAATTCAACTGTTCATGGACATGGACCAATACAGTCATGAGGATTAAGTCATGAGGAATTTAGGGGCCAAGAAAGGGATACTCCTTTGACTGGAAACTGTGGAGAAGGGGCTACATGCACAATGGTAGCGGTAATGTGGAATATAAACCCACGCTTGAGTGGGATAACCGTCACTACTAGATTGCCGAGTAGCATGCAGGGAGTTCTTTCAAATAGCATTTCTGTTCAAATGGTCTGGAAGCACAGGAGAGGAGTATGTAATGTGGGATTTAAATTATACAAACTATTTAAATGATAAAACCCCTATTAATATATTTCTGTGGAAAAGGGAATAGGTTAGAAGGCAAGAAGTTCACAAAAGCAGCAAAGCATAATTAGACAGACATGCCCTCAAAGCAGCGAGCCTATTTATAGTTTAGGTTAAACCAAGACCCTCAGCTCTTCCTGCTGGTCCAGGCCAAAAGCATTGTTAATGTTTTCCCACATACAGTTCTTGGTAGTGAAGTTGGGTACAGTAATCTTATTTCTACAGAGTACTGTAAGAGACTTCAGGTTCCTGAAAGTCAATGATGAACTGTCATGCCTCATCAGAACACTTGCCAACGTGTTCACAGAGCAAAAGTTCTGCAAATTTTAGGTGATTTTTTGAACAGTAATATGAATAGGTATGAGTAAAATGGAATTGCTAATTGTGAAGTCAGGGACCAAAGAAGCAGAAGAGCTCTAAAAGTCTCTGGAAGTAAATTGAATCATTTATGAGGTTAGATAAGGTAGGTAGAGGAGTGCTGGAATAAATAATGGACGTAACTTTGACTTAAAAGATTTTCATATTGACATTAACAGGATGTGATTAGATGATTCTCTAATTTCAGCCTGGAGGACAGGTACTTGTAAGGATGCCTGTGGAAGACAGTGTCTTGAGCTTTAACCCTGTATTCTTACAAGGCCAGGGACCAGGTCCAGGAACTAATCGTATGAGCAGGCTAGACAATTCCATGTGTTCTTGGTAAGGCATTTTTTCTGGTGTAGGTAAAGCCATTCATGTAAGCAAATATGGGTTCCCTATTTCATGGTGTACCAACTCGGAGACTCGGCTGCAGCGATTGTTGATGCTTATCATATCAGAGATCTTAATAGATTTAATATTTAGCCAAAGTATGGCTTATATGGTATAAGATGATGAAATGCTGAAAATATGGCAGTAAGCAAACTCCAGGAATATTCTACTTATTGCTAATTTTAAAATATGATATTTTAAATCAGATAATGTGTTTCAATGTACTACATCTTTCTGCCCTTGAACAGCATGAAGTCAAAAGTTCTAGTGCCAAAAAAAAAGTTATGAGTCAAAAGTTATGGTATAACATCTGGGTATTATGACTATGCACACTACTTAACACAGCTGAGTTTCAGTGCAGTCCCTTTCTTGGGAGATCAAGTGACATGGTATTTATTACTTTTGAGAATTACTGGAATAAAAAGAATCATGGTACAATTAAAACCAATTTTCATGTCTTTATGATGAGCCCTTTGGTTGAATGTTATACAGGACCTAACAGAGGAACTTTGTTGGAGAGTTTGTTTGCATATTTAAGACTCATAAAGTGTGAGCAGCTTTGGTAGCAGCAATCTGGCAAACTAAAACAATACCGACCTTAGATACCGACCAGTGCCTTTATGCTTCAGAAGGGCTCTTGCGGGTTGTCAGAAAGGCTGCTGGGGCAGAATGTGTAGGTGTCCTGTGTTATCCCCAGACAGCATGCTGGTGACAAAGAAGTAGAAATCAATGCGGTGGGGTCAAAATTATCAGATTTTTTGTTTTAAATTGTTTTACATAAAAATTAAAATGTGAAGAATAACGTATTTGGTTCTCGTGATAAAGAAAACATTCTTTATTTGTACCAAAGCCAGTTTTTGTCTTGCTTTAACCAAGAAAAGGACAAAGAGGAAAAAAAAAAACCCTAAACCAAAACCAAACAATAAAAAAATGAAATCTTTATTTTTTGGCTCATTTGTAATATTGTTTACGCTGTTCATGATAATAGCAATTTCCTGCATGCATTTCACCAACACATTACAAGTCAAAAACATTTGTAAAAGAAAGATTCTACATTTAATGTTAGCTTGTGTATGAAACACAAAATGTCCTGATGTCCTTGATTATACAAATGTGCCATTTTGTTCTTGGGAAATATTGTGGATCCTAGTTTTACAAGTCTAGTGCAGCGTGATTCAAAAAGAATAAGAATAGGCTATGTAAACAGACACTGCAAGATAGCAAGGATTTAATGAACAATGAGACTATCTTGGAACTTCTGATTCAAACCCCTAGAAATTTGCACATTCCTCTAATACTTTCCTTGCTATGTCCTGTTACCAGATATAACTATTTGGAAACAAGCTGGGTTCCAGATTTACACAATTTACTTCACATTTAAACATATTCAAATATAATATTAAAACAAGATAGTCTATGAATACTCTTTTTTTTTTTTCTGAGTGTGATGATGCCAGTTTGAAATAACTGTGGTTAAAAAGTAAGCCAAGTGAATGAGGAAAGAAATATAAGAAACAGTGATCTAAACTTGAAGACACTTTTCTTATATACAAAACGGTTGCCAAATGGTATTTCTTTACATTATTTATATATGTTAACCACATTTTCAACAGGTTAAACAGTTTATAATATGGCCTGTACAGTCTGATTCTACACCACTTCAATTTTAAAATGCAAAACTAAAGCAGCTCATAAATATCTGCAAACTATTGCTTAATGATATGAAAGAATGAGGTCTGCTTGGACAATTTGATTCACTTAACCACTGACACATGGTTTCCTATAGTGGAGACTGTCGACAGTGGAAGGAGCAAGATACAGCAGCAAAAGCATTGACATGCATCAGTGATACTCTCCAAACTAACTATAATGACACAGAAGACAACATGTCCTGTTGAGCTCTTGCAAATTATCCATACTGTGGTACATATCTGATGGAATTCAATGTGGCAAAGCCATTTAATTCTATGCTCAAATATGCACAACAGTATACCATTAATATTTACATGGAAAAGGGTATTATTGATTCATTGGATGTTGGCTATAATGAGAGAAGGCAGTAACTAAAGAGCAATCCAGGAAAAAACTCGAGCTGTTTAAAAAAAAAAGAAAACAGAAGAACTTTCAGGTATATTTTGGCAAAGCTATTTTTCCAGTGCAGAAACCATACAATATTTTTTAACAAAACCAAGAACTTGTGCATGTTTAATGATTTGCATAAAAATAAGTCATTGCAGATTCCTGTAAATTAGAGGAGACTTTTCAGGCACATTAATCTGGATGCAGTCATACAAGTAGTTAAAACGCCTCAAGTTTAAGAGCAACCCTGAAACGTGGAAGTTCTTAAAATCTTTAGCTTTGTGCAATGTCATATTTTCATTTATGCATGATTGACAAGTGCAGCATGCCTATGCAAATCACTTCTCTCTGTACATTATAGAGAATCTGAGAGTAGAACACCTGATCCTCATACCTCTTTCCCCAACATAAAACCTACTACAAAAATAGTCACATGTAATAGTAAACAACTTGTGAATTAAAAAATAATAAATATGCTAACACTGTTTTGTAAAAATCTGACAAATGTAGCAGCTACATTACAAACAGTGAAGAGAATTACTATTCTATGTGTTTTGCAGAATGTGAAGCAAAAAAGTATTGTTTTGCACTCATTTCATGCTCCATGTTCTCTGTGGAGCCACTTTTTCCCTTATTCTCAGCAGTGTCAGCTGTAGTGAAAACAGTAACCTCTTGTCAAGTTTGTTACCCTGATTCACAGAGTCACAGTTTGATGATGAAGGTTCACTGCTTTGTTATAGGCACTGACCTTAAGTATATATATAATGTATATATATGCACACACACGCGCGCGCACACACACACACATATATATGTGTAAAAACTGTCAGTTTGGCATAAATCTCCTGCAGGAGTCCAGTTGATGCTTCATTCTCAAAGACTGTAAACAAGTTGTCCAACAAGCAGAATTCATAGATCTTTATTTTTTATGTTCCCTGACATCTTTACCTTTGTAGTTCTTTTCTGCTTTATCTTTTTCATATTTTTCTTTCTCTGGCTTTGTTACACTGTCATAAGAAGGTGGGGAAGTTGTAGAGGAACTCTCATCTGTCTTTTCTGGAGTGGAGTTCCCATTTAGTTTATCAATAATTATCTCTTTTATAACTGGTCCATCTCCTTCTTTGTTTTTGTTTCTGTTATATATACTAGACACCTGTTTAACTTTTTGCCTTAAAAGGTAATGCCTGTAAGCACGCTGAATAATGACAGCAGATACCTCCTCCTGTTTTCGTTTTAATGTGGTTGTAATTGGTTCATATGAGACTTTAGAAGGATTGGCTGCCATAAACCGATCTTCCATCTGTATTCTGAGGGCGTCCATCTCCCCACTTTCCCCCAAAACACGCTTTGTGAAAGCAAATAAGATGTCAAGGCAGTGAATTCTGTCGCCGCTTACCATGGGCAGATCCATTGCAATAAGCTGGACTTTGTTTGGTTTTGCTATGAGAAGAGGAGGATCTAACGAAGCTGCAAAATCTGACAGCTTACTGTATTCTATGAATTGTGTGGCATCGGGATCAAACTTCTCCCAGACTTCATAGAACATCTCAAAGTCATCCTCACTCAAGGGTTCAGCGCTTTCTTCAGTAGCAACACTGAAGTTCTCCAAAATCACAGCAATGTACATGTTCACCACTACCAGAAATGATATGATAATGTAGCTGACAAAGAAGAAAATCCCAACAGAAGGGTTGCCACAGTCACCTTTAACGGAGCTCCCTGGATGGTCTTTATGGGGATCACAGTCTGGTTCCCCACTGTTAAGAATTGGAGCTAGCAAACCATCCCAGCCTGCAGATGTAGTAATTTGAAAAAGGCAGATCATGCTGTTGCCAAACGTTTCAAAGTTGAACATATCATCAATCCCAACTTCCCTCTTAACATAGGCAAAGTTGGACATGCCAAATATCGCATAGATAAACATGACCAGGAACAGCAGCAGACCAATGTTGAACAAAGCAGGAAGAGACATCATCAAAGCAAAAAGCAGAGTGCGGATTCCCTTAGCGCCTTTAATGAGACGCAGGATTCGGCCAATTCTGGCAAGTCGGATGACTCTGAATAGCGTTGGGGACACAAAATATTTCTCAATCATCTCAGCTAAGAACATACCTAGAGAAAAAAAGTGAATATTTAAAATGTAATTTTAAATTTATTAATTCACTGCCCATATAAAGATTTATTTATTGCTGTCTAAAACAATCAGTATAGGGAGCCTATAGTTATAGCAAAACAATAATACAAATTATTCCATTTTATTGAAAGCACCTTCCTGATGTTGGAATGTTATCTAGGAGAAGGAAAATAAGTAAAAGTTGACTCGCTTGTGGCAAGGTAGATGGGGTCTGCCTAAGGTTTCAGTTATTCCTAAAGCAGCCTGGAAAGAAAAGTTTCTGTCTTAGGTATAATTAGTTCTTGGAGCCAAGCCTATTACTACTGTCTTTTGTGAACAATTATATTACTTAATTTCTGCAAATTAGTAATTTATCTTTTTTTTTTTAACCTGAGGATCTACACTGTATCAGCACAGCCTCGCTCAGGTGAATGACTCTTTAAGGTTTGTCACACAACTCATTTGCATTTT
The DNA here is from genome assembly GCF_004027225.2 of Strigops habroptila. Classification (NCBI taxonomy): domain Eukaryota; kingdom Metazoa; phylum Chordata; class Aves; order Psittaciformes; family Psittacidae; genus Strigops; species Strigops habroptila. The sequence continues at coordinate 22,122,082 of NC_044281.2, read as the reverse complement.
GGAGAGTCATTAGCTTTTAGTTGACAGAAATCTAAATATTCACCAAGTCCTTAGTTATCAAAAGCAATTAAAAATCTCACCCCCTTCACATACTTTTCAGTTTTAGTACTGAAAACAAATTTGTGGTTAGTTCACATACACCACTAAACATTCCCTGTTAATCTAATGTGCCAAATAGTTCCTTTATATCTTCTGATGTGGAAGATGACAGCAAATCTAATGGAAGAGATAAAAATCTTACATGCAACATTTCATCTGAATCAACATTTAAGTCATACAGGAAACAGAAAATTTCATATTCATTATTATAACATTCCTGTAACAAATGTTCCCTTTCCCTTCCACTAGTTATTTCTTGAAAGGGAATTGCTCTTACCTACTATGGAGAGAATCACAACCACAAAATCAAAAATATTCCAGCCTAGAGTGAAGTAGTAATGGCGAAGTGAAATCAATTTCAGGACACATTCTCCAGTGAAAAGGATAATGAACACAAGGTTAATCCGGGATAAAATTGTTTCCATTTCTTTACTCTGGTCGTCTGTTTCTACCATCATTGTGACCATGTTAAGGCAGATGAGTATCATGATGCTGATGTCAAATACTTGTTTGGTTACAAAATCAAAGACCATGCCTTGGAATTTGTTCTGCAAAACCAGAGATGGGATACAGTTTATAGTCTGAAAACATTTGTCTTTACAAATGCCAAATGGGAAAGCAAGTCCCTACAAGATTTAGGAGTGCAGAGCAAGACCCATTCATGACACATCTGTTAAGACATACTAAACGCATGCTGGTTTGTGTCTCACTCTGTGAGATCATTTTGAGAGCAGATCAAGAAGTGTACCACTGTTGGCTGAAGTGATAGGAAGGGAAACAATGCAATAATAACAGAAATAACATTGACGATTGATTCCATTGGTGTAAAAAAGGTGGTATAACTTGACAGCCAGCAAAAGCACTAGCCAAATAGAAACTGATTATTCTTAGGTGGTTTGTAATACTAATCCCCAGAGAGGCCTCTCTCTTTCTTAACCTAATTGTGCTTGGTGAGATCGTTGACATGCTGAAGTTACATGTCTCCAACACAGCATGACTGCAATATCCTAGTTTTTCTTTAGTACTTAGCTAAATGTTTCTTGCCATATGTCTCTACTCAGAAAGACTATTTTTAACCACTTGGTGCATAAGGTGCAACAAGTATTTTATTTTTTCCAAACACTGTAAGAGTACAGTAAATAGCAGCTTCTTATCTTAGAGACAGATTTATCCTAGTTTATGCTCCCTACGGCATCCTTTTATCCTGTAAGATTATCTGCATCTTTCTCATTAAGTGACCACTGCTCCCTTCTGTCTTCAGCAAGGGCTAGTGCCTCCCCATTTCCTACACATTATCTGGGAGGAGAAAACAGAAAATTAAGTTTATCTGGGGGTAACAAGAACCAATAAATGATACAATCAACTGTACTTTTCTAGGACTTAAGGAATTATGAAATTTATCACATTAACCTTATTAAAACCTGCAGTTCATACTTAAGAGTGTATGTTTTTAAATGAAACATGAACAATCTAGTCCACTGAATGAAGAAAAAAAGGGACAAATTCTACCTTTACAATAAAATAAATAGAAAGAATATTTTCTTTCCAGACATATAGCCTTTTCTTGTTGGCTAAAATAATATTCCCCAATGAATATTTAATATTAGGGGGTTTAAAATCAAATCACTTACCACTGGCCTTGGTATAGGTTTCTGTGGCTTTTTGGATCCCAGTTTCTTCATCGCATTGTAGTATTTCTTCTGTTCTTCTGTCATAAATATATCCTGACCTCCAAAGTAAACAAATAGTATCAAAACTAATTACTGTCATGTCCATGCATACATCATTTAACTACAGTATGTCTCTCTGTAATACAATATCACAGTATGTCTCTTTGTAATATATTTGATTTAGATAACAAAAGTGATGTTTTTCAGGTATTTATAGTGTGGATGCTCATATGCATTCCTAACACACAAAACCTCCCCTTTGTCAGGCTGAGAGTTGAGTTTTTCTTCATGCTCACTTTTGCTGACAAGGCTAAAATGTCTATTTTACTATAAAATTACTATACTGATGCTGTTAAATAACTTGCTGATTTAGTACATATGAGCGTGATTGGTGCCGCATGTGTCCTAAATTCTAGACAGACTTTTAGGATTACAGATAGGATACAGATCTAAAATGAGTAACTTTGAGGCACAGGTTGTGTCAAGGGAGAGTATTTGGGTCTAACCTGAGGAGTTTAATCACCTATGATACAAATTTAGGAAAAGTAGTCCAAAACATGCCACAGCAAATTATTAATCAAAACATCACTGGAACCTTGTCTAACTCAAATTAGCCTTTGTTTGCAGAGGCAAATGCTGCCAGTCAGATGTGCAACTGACCGACTGAATTTCAGTATAAAGTAAATTGTGCTTATTGGTGAATGAACTAAGTTAGATAGATAGAAACATAATGATAAAGTCTCTGTCTGCTAAACTGGATATCAAAGTCCAAAGCATAGCATAACTGATATAAATGGAGGAAGTAGCCTCAGGTGTATTTATGGCTCTTATAAGAACATTTTCACAAGGAAAAATTTCTGTAGTTCGCAATTGATTTTAACCATAGATTCTGTTTAGTACTGCTGCTTTTTACTTGGTGACCGGATAAACCCAAATCATATAAAACTGCTTTTTCACAGCATACAGAGATTTAAAATGATCCTGAGGTTCTAGTTCTTTTTGGCAGCTGAAGGCTGAGAATCATGAGGCTTCAAAATATTTTAAATGTGATTATTTGTATTTTTTTATTTTTAAAATTATTAAAAACCTATGTGCATTATCAATATAATTTTTTAAAGACTTGTATGTCAAATGTATAGAAATAGATCTCCTTCCTTTTATACCTTTGCTTTATTATTGCTAATAAATTATAGATTGTATTTGTGTCTAACAAGTTCATCTAATTTCTCACAAAATTGTTAGAAAAATAGAGTTCTTTTGTACACATTTTTACTTGTATCTTTAAGCCTATTCATATGAAGTCTACCAAACTTACTTTTAACCCACTATTTAATCAATTTGCAGAACTATTATCTATTGTATGAAAACAATGCCATATTATATTATCATTAAGTGCCAAGAGTCTATAAGTTTAATTAAAATTATCTTGATTTTCAAAAGTTAATTAAAAGATTAATATGGCAGATATTGTTACATCTAATCAAAAGAATAATGCACATTCCCTTTTTGCATTTTCATTTTAGCTCTTACACAATTTTCAAACTATTATGAATCAGCTCCTGATTTCTCCCTTTTCACTTGTCAAAATGATGAAGTGCAAAGGTCAAAATCACGCGCACAGATTCAACATAGATTGTGTTAAAAAAAGAGACATTTTTATTCAAGGAATCAAAATTACTTTTGATTTTTATTAGCTTTACATAAATAAGTTATTAATTCATTATAGTTAATAATTTATAGAACTATGGAAACATTTTAAATACTTATCTTCTTTTTTTGTTGGTTGAAGTTGTCTATAATGACACCAATGAAAAGGTTCAAGGTAAAGAATGATCCAAATATGATAAAGATGACAAAATAAAGATACATATACAAGTTGTCCTCATACTTAGGTTGATCTTTTACCTGCAAAACATTATAAATTTTATTAACCATGAGAATACTAGATGTAAAAACACAATGCATAGAATTTATGAATAGGTATATGCTATCTTAGCTAGAAAATCTATAAACTGTACTCAGTTATTAAAAAAACTAAACATGTCCATTCCACTCAATATTTGGAAAACTGGAGGTTGTCAGAATGATTAGTCATATGGAATTTTAGACTACATATGCACACAGATATGTTTACGTATGTACATATACACAAAGTTCCTCGTGTAGAAGAACCAATGTGGGACTGAGAGCAGTCATTAATACTTAAAGTTTTAACAGCACAAATCTAAATATTTTATATTATGTTCGGTATATTTTCATGCAACAGAATCAATCAATTTTACTATCACCTAAATCTCCCTGGAATTCTTTTGGGCTTACATATTTAGTTCTGTAGCCAACTTAAAATTCTAATTCCTAGAAAACAAACAGGTGTTCTGCAACCTTAGAATCTAATTGAACTTAAATATATAGATAAAGGAAGTGCTCATACCTAAACAAACAATGAAATGCAGTTATACATTATAAAACAAGATTAATATGTTCAATATGTAAAAATGACATTATATAATCTTAAATTAATTCATACTGAGGATTACCAAAGGAAGTGGTTAAAAACCCTCTTTTTTTTTTTTTAAATTAACATTAGCTTTTTAAAGAAAGTCCCATTATGTTAACTTCTCTTATTTGCCTAAACAGAAGGAAGTGGGATTAATCCTTTCTACTACAAATTCTAAGATTCATGAAATTAGATAAAAGTTCCTTTCTAGACTAAATGTATCTAGAAAAATATGTACTAGTGCTGATTATAATTCTTAATGTTATTGTATGTGTAGCTGTTTATACTCTATATCAGAACATGGCCAACAGATGATCTTTGAAAGTCTTACACTTACATCTCGTGAATCAACAGCAGCATACATAATATCCATCCATCCTTTGAAAGTAGCCTAGAAATAAAATACAGTTGTTTGTCTTCCTTATAAAAATTCATAATGTGGAAAATAACTAGGTCACAGCATTTGGGCCTTAACTTTTAGTAAAATAATATCTAAATATATAAACCACATTTAATAACACGGGTATATTTTTATAATAATACTATATTTTTTTTGAGAAGTTATTTTTCAGTTATTAAAAATCAGTCTCTGAAGGTCTCCACAGGGGCAAAGTGTGTTTGGAGCTGCAGATTCTTGCTTTGCAGGTCAAGAATGGTAGGTTTGGATAAACATTAATGCTGGAGATCTTCAAGTAAAATTTACTAGAATCACTCATGCTAACAAACATTTTATCAAATGCACAGTATGAATTGATGGACTCAGCAATACAACTTCTGAACAGATATGAACATGCATCTGAATTTTTTTGCTATGGCTAAACTACCATGGTATTTTTAGAAATGTTTTAATCCCACATAACTAAAAGGAATAGACTCCATTAAAAAAAAAAAAAAGAAAAAAAAGAAAAAGAAAAAAGAAGATATATATATATACACACACATTGTTCCTTGAGGAATAAGATTTCCAGAAGACCAAAAAGTGAACTGTGATAGAACTGAGATTAACTTCTACAAAACTCTGGGCTGAGTTCCTATAGAGACTTCGAGTAGAATAGAGGAAAATAAGATCTGCCATCATTGCTCTAAGGTGGTGATTTTCATGGACATGCAGTGTCCACTTTCTGAGGAACACCAAAAGGTTGGTGTGACATTCTAGTTGAAAGCATGAGTGCCCACTCATATTAGCCAGGGTTTCCAAGCTTATTCACAATAAAGAAAAAAAGAGCTAAAAGGCCTGTTAAATGAACAGATAAAAAGGATCTCTCCTTAGGAGATTCAGGAGAGGAACCACCCCAAGGGGTATATTTGCATCTGTGCTTTCCAGAAGTAGCTCTGGTCCTTTGGTACGGCTGCTACTTTCCCCAGCGGAAAACTTGCATTCTTGGAGTTTTCGTGTCCTGAATCTTGCAGTACAATACAGATATATATTAAGAAGGTATGCTTGGAACCAGGTTTCATAGATCTTTGTGGCTCAGTTGACAATTGGCAGCCATTTGGTGCACTTTTGCATAGCAATATTAGAAGAGGATTAGAGTTTGGTAAGAGCAATAAACACAGAAGAGTGGAGGGAGAATGTTAATGGGAACAATCAACTGAAGAGGTGACATGATACACGCTCAAGGATCCTTTAATCTCTGCAGGAAAAGTAAAGGGCAGAAGGGAATATGTGAAAAGGAAAAGAATCAGAATAAAAAGAATTAAAGAGAAGCAGAATGAAAGGTCCATGGTAGTGATGTAGTAATTAAAGACCAACACTGTCTGCATGAATGACACAGATGACATTCAGACACAGTTTCAAGAGACTAGAAGTTTTCTTTGTACATCTTCAGAGTCAAGTATCAGTAATAAGACGGTTTAATCTTTAGTGCAAGGGTAGCAATGAGATCTGGTCAGAGAATTAGGATCATCATTCAGTACTACTATTCACGACATGAGAGTGCTGACTTTACAGACTTTGAATATGTAGCAGTAATTAATAGAATATGCCATGCAATACAGTAACATCCAATACTTCACAAGGAGAATAGTATAAATAACATAATTAAGTATATTATAATGACTCTTTAACATGCATTAATGGAATATAATAGTTATAAATCATGAGTATTTTTTGTCATAAAAGTATTTTACATTTTCCTGTTTTAGGCACAGTTCAATGTCTTTGTAGTTTCATGTATTTCTTAATGAAAAATATTTATTTTAGTAGCAAGTACTGTTTATCTGCCAACATCAAAAGAAAGCGTTATATGATTAATCAGACCTAATACTCAATCAGAATCTGTCTGTCTATTATTCTTCCCATGGGCGGCTTCTACTTCTCTTAGAGGATTTCAGACCTCTTACACAAGTATTATGATAATAGATAATGGCTCCATGGTACATGAAACATTGGGTGCCCCAATCTCAGATCTTGCATCGTTTATGATTTCTTTCCCCAAACCCACTTCCAGGTCTTGAAACTCAAGGCTCTATTAAACAAATATTTTCACTGGAGACACTGGGTTGGTATATTTTTATTTTTACCATCTAACTTATATACTGGTTCCTTAGATGACTATAAACATGAAGGAAAATCCACTTTACCTTGATCACGCTGTTGACAAAAGAAAAATTATTTTGCAATGCCAAAGTGCCTAGATTAATGGATTTTGACTGTGAAAGCATTTTGCTGTGGATGTGTAATGATCACAATCACAGAATCATTAGGGTTGGAAGCAACCTCTGGAACGTAGGAGGCATTGGCAGTAATTTCTCACTTCAGACCAGACAGTTAGTTGTCTGCCCACTTTTAAGCTGCTATCTGCCTTCCTGTCTTACAAGGTAACTGTGCTTATAAAGGAGGGGAGAGACCTTTTTAATAATTAGAGGGACCTCTGAGCTTGCCCACCATGGCAGGACTCAAGAGATGCATTCCTGAAGTTTATATTGTGCAGCACTAAAAATATTCTTGTACCTTTTACACTTATTATTTTCACATTGTTATCATCATCATGACACTGTATTCCCTAGCCTTGGAATGGAAAGTTACTTTACTATCATTAATACAAAAAATATAGGTAACAATGCAGTAGAGTTATGTAAGCTGTACATCATTGCTATGAAGAAATTATTCCACTACTTAACAGTCTTAACCTGCCCACTTTTGTAGACTTCTTTAAAAAGATCAAAAAGAAATTATATAAATTTACTTACTACTTGAAGAAGAGCAAGGTATCCAGCTCCTACATTATCAAAGTTAACTTTCACATTTTTCCATCGGGCACTTTGATTGTTTTTTATGAGTTCCTCACACTGAGTATAATTGTTGACATCACTGACATCAAACATCTCACCAGTTGTGGTGTTGACACAGTGATAGAATTTGCCAGCAAACAGATTCACTCCCATGATGCTGAAGATGAGCCAGAATATAAGACAAACCAGCAATACATTCATGATAGATGGAATTGCTCCTACAAGGGCATTTACAACCACCTAGTGTACAAATTAGACAAAATAGCCATTTAGTTTGTGAGCAGAAAAATAAAAATACTTTAAAAATGTTAAAACAGTATTAATATGGAATGGACAGTTAAAATGTTACACTAAAATTTATGGGGAAACGTTATTTAAGATTCAATAAAAACACTAATGAGATTGCAAAAAGCAAGAAATAAAATAATATGGAAACCAATACAATGCAAAAGTCTGAAAAAAAAAATCAAAAAGCAAAAGAAAACCTGTTAGTAGCAAGATGGATTCTTAGAATTTGTGTGCTCTAGAGAAAAAGAGAGAAATAAATGTTAAATTCCAACAATACAAATCAAAATCTATAAATAGAAAATAAACCAGAAAAAGATCATAGAATGATGATGTGGAAGACTGAATAAAAATGTCTACATGTAAAAATATCATTATTAATGATTTTATTCTCAGAAACTCTAAGAATATATTGGCACCAGTGTATTTTAGCATCTACATACAATATAACATAATTAAGCATGTCTAAGTTAGTTTTTATTAACAGCATCTGCTATAAGTCTTGGGTTTAAATTGCCTGGCTCACTAATCTTACACTTAGATTTTTTTTTACTTGGTTGCATTTAATACAGTTGAGCCAATCTATATGGGCAAGGGCAGTAAAAGATAGATGAAATCCCTTAACAAAAATTTCCTCTTACTTCTTGTGATTGAACTAAAAGAAAGCTGCAGATATTCACATGGTAATTTTCTACCAAATCAGTAGAGGCAGTTGTTTGTAGTTTTTTGTGTATGGTTTTGAAAATAGCAGTATTTTTCAATACACTAATTTGACTGGAAGTAGTCTAATATCAATAGAGGTTTTGCCTGTTTATTAGATAGAAACTTATGTGTAGTTTGCAATGCAAATCACACCCTACCCTGGCTAGTTTGGCCACCTCTAGAATATCAGCAGCCTCAACCTAGACAGGAACCATGCTATTTCTTTGGAACCTTTAGACCCACAACCAAACTGTAAGTTTGTGTTGCAGCGTCTGGGTGTTTCGAGGTAAAAGATTAAAAGGAGATTTCTTAGTAACATTACCATGTTAAATTTTTATGCATCAATTTTTCCAGGAGATAGCATAGTCTGCATTTTCAGCAGACAGCTTGCAATAGTTTGGGAGTTTGGGGATTTTTGTCAGATTGGCAGAATATGAAGATACTTTCCTCAACAGGAAGGATTTAAGCTGTGTAGGAGGAGAGGTAAGATGGCAGCAGATACATTCATACGAAGTAAAGGACATTAGCTGAGAAAATTATTTCCCATCTCTCCTTTTCTATACTTCCAACCCCACAGTTATCAGAGAACCTTTCCCTAACAATATAGCATTTATTATGGGATTTTTTTCCCCAGGAAGGTAGACAGGGAGCCACAGGGAGGCTATAGGAGGCTATAGGGAGGCTATATAGATGTGTCACTGTTGTCAGTTTCTTCACCTTTTGTTTTGTTTTGTTTTGCTTTGCTTTGTTTTATTTTGCTTTGCTTTATTTTGTTTTGTTTTCCAGGTAATCCTGTTCCACCTAAACCACTGACAAACTGACAGAGAAGTGAGCTACAGAAATGTGTAACATAAAGTTCCCAGCTAAACTGGAGGAAACCCCTCCTACCCTCTGTTCTAAAATCTCTCATGTCCTACTTTTCTATATAGATCTACAAATCAATGGAAAACACAACTATGCAGCAGTCAGCAGACAAATTTAATGAGCTCAAAGTCTCATCTCCAAATGTAAGCTGTACACATCTTGTGTATAAGGACATGTTGGAAGGCTTTTTCCATACATTTTTGCATGCATTCCCATTCTGGAGTTCTTTGCAGAAGGCATGAGTGTCAAACTTCTACATTACTTTTTGTATGCATGTATTCATTTACACTTTTTCATTTTATCTCACCCTCATTCCTTCAAATCGTGACAAGGCTCTTAAAGGTCTTAAAGCTCGTAATGTCCGAAGCGATTTAATGGCACCAAGTTCAGAATAGCCCAAAGCATTGGCTATTAAACTAACCAATGAGACCTATAAAAAACACAGAAAAAAAATTATTATGAAATTTGTTCTACACTGTTTATTTAAAAAGAATACAGATTCAATCAACAGAAATATCAACAGTGACATCATTCTTGCTTATAGTGACTTTGGACGCCCAATCCCACAATTTTCATACTTGCTGGAAGGTCAAGAAGTCATATGAAGGCATGTTTGAAAAAGGAATATATGCTGTTAAATGCGTGTTATAGCTGGATAGGATTTAACAGTCAGATGGAAGCTCGCTGTTGGTGAAGGATATAAAATTTTCAGTAGTACTTAAAGATAAAATAGCCATATTTTCAGTAACTTCATTAAGGTTCAACCTTTCAAGCAATTTAAAATTCCAAATACATTAGGATAGTTTATTAACTACTGACAATATTATTAATATCTATAATCACTAATAAGATGCTACATAATGTAGTGGTTAATTAGCTTTTCTTATAAATATTAATTCTAAGTCACTCTGTTCATACCAACAATAACCAGGGTATCTATGGAGCATATAGACAGGACTTTTACTTTCTCACTTGCCTGACAACTATCTTTTTTTTTTCCCCCCTCTCTTCTAAATATAGGAAAATATTATGAGATATATATTAACAGGTGCTAGCATTATAACAGTAAGTGCTTTGTTATCAACAACAGTAGTGAGCTCCTGATTCATGTGACTGGGATTTTATCATAAACGAATCCACTTGAGGAAAGAGCAATTAATTCGCTTCTTAAATAGTATGGTATTTTAAACAGTGTTTAAATTTATTTCAATTTAATTGAATTTACTTTGAGCAGTTTTGCAGACAGGAGTAAGGAAATATACCCTACTTATTCAGTTCTACCACCAAAACCATAGAATACACATAAATGAACATAGGCATATTTCAGTTCTTGAGAAAATCCTTCAAATATTCATTGCAAAGTACCTGGATCTAGAGAGTTCTTCAAATAATTGGCTGTACAGAAATAGGCATTCACTGATAATGGTGGTAAGATTTTGCCCATTATATGAAAAGTTAGTTTCCTATGTTACTTGTACCCATAAAGAACAATTAGATGAATCAGAAACACAAGAGTTAGTTACAAAATCGTGTCTCAAAAGGACAATCTGAGAGCAGATAGAAATCAATTATTCATTACTATGATGCTATGTATATTAGTCTAACAAAAATTGTGTTTTAGTGAATTCATATCACTGTACCTTTCAACTGGATTACATGTAAGGATGTAATTCTTTTTATCAAAGGAAAGGCTTATTGCCGTAATGGATAAGTTTAAAGGAACTTGCTATGATTTATAAACGTAATAAGAAGAAAATCTTATTGACTTTCTGTAGCCTGTAACTTAAGTCTGTTCACTTACAAGAGATAACATTACTGTTTCTGCCATTACATTAATTATTGTCATTGATATTAATAATGATCATTAATACAATTTATTTGTCCTGTGATTCTACAGTGAAAGGGGTTTTTTAATCCATTTTTAATATATTCCAGAGATAACAAGACATTAAATTCTCTGTATTATTCATAGAATGTTCATCATGATTCACGCACATCAACAAGATACCCAGACATGACAATAAACTTTGGTGTAAAGACAGCACATTGTATGTATTAAAATGCATGCAGATACCGTAATTTTAAGAAATGAAAAGGAACTCAAATTTTTACATTAATCTCCTAAAAATGGAGGGTCATATGTCCATATTTTTGTGTATGGATCTTCTAAGGTTGCAAAAAAAGTTTTGAAACTTAGCAGTCATAATTAGTTCTGCTCAAGATCTTCAGTTAGGGTTGTCATCCAAGCCAGATCATTGGTCATACACTCCACACTGACTTTATTTCTATTTAAGTGCACGTTTTTACTCAATATGAATTCTGTGCTACTTGGTGAGGTAGCTTATATATGTGATTTTATTACAGCTCCTCAGTTCCAACACTGCTTATTGTACCTTTCTTGTAGTTTAAGTGTTCAGGTATTACACTTTACTAGGAATAAAAGTAAACTGCAAGATGTAAGGAAACAAAAAAAACCCCAAACCAAACAACAACAACAACAAAAAAAAAAAAAACCCAACTAAAGATTTTTCTTTCTATTGAGAAGTTAATGCTTTTTCTTGTTTTTTGGAAGATAGATACTATATTATTGGCTTTCCAGGTACGCATTTTTGACACTCTCAGAGAGAGGATACTGGACCCAGTGTAGCCTTTCTTATGCTTTATGTAGCCTTTCTTATGTTATTGTCCTATGCTAAATAATATATTTTTTCAATATGTACTTGGTGAATAACTCTTAATTTATGTTATTTTACTGGAAAGTATTCAAAATTAATTTTGTTTAGATGCATAATTACAAGCTATGATTCTGTTCCCTAACTCACAGAACAAGAGCACTAGGTTTCATACATATATCATCTCAATATCCCTTTGAATTAATTAACTAATTTCATTAATTTTTGGATTATCCAATGTTATCATAGAGTACAATGTTAGGATACACATAAAGACATATAAGACTATCTAGGAAGACAAAGTGACGTCTCTTTCTGTATCTGGTCCCCCAACACATCAATATGCTCATCTTATTTACTCTTATTTTGATTATGAAGTTGTCAAGGCAGCAGTTGCCTCTTACTCTGTGCATACAGCATTTAGCATATTAGTATAATGCGACCCTGATCTTTTTCAGAATTTTGTTGCTGAGTTAATTGCGCTGAAAAACTAATAAAAAGTTTGACAGCATGGTTGAATTAAATGAACTGTTTTTACAAAAAGCATGAAATGTTTTTAGCTATATGAAGAAATATTATATAAGCCATCAACACGACCAATTTTAATGTACTATACAATAGGCCAAATTGGAGGGTTTTCTTGCTACATTTAAATGTTCAAAAATTGTACCCACTGGAATTTTATCAGGCATGAGCAATTTCAGGAAGGTCAAAGTTTTCCTTCCACTTACACATTCATTACTGCTCCACAGTATTTGGCAAATACATGTTTTGTTTTAAACATTATTTCCATTTGATTCAAGTGCAATTTATTAACACAATAATTTAGAAATAAAGTGTCTATACCAAAATATAGGACTAGCTTATAAAGTTTAAAAATACACAGCATAAACTATATCCACTTAACACTAAGATTACATATCCTAGCAGAAAACTACACAAACAAATTTAATAACTGACAAACTCATTGGGTGTTCCCAGATTCCTTATCTCCTTCCCTGATGTCCCATCTCCTAGCTTCGTATGTGGCAAAGACAACTTAGGGTCATTACAGCTATACATCAAAACCTAGACAAAATAAACTTATGACAGATGGCTTCTAGAAAAAGTAGTAAGAGCAAAAACCAAGGCACAAGATGACATGTTCTATAGCATCTAGTTGTACTGTGTTAAGATATTCTTGTCTCAAGCCTTTACTGTATATCTCTGCCAGAATTAGTCTCCCCTAAAAAAGTGAGTTTGTCCCTGCCTGTCAGCTGCTTGACCAAAATTCAGTCTCTTTGCTTAAACCACTGAACTAATTTACCAGCCTGTGAGTTTGGGTAGATAAGGCACTCCATGCAAATATCTGCTCCTTGCTACAGACATTGTTGGATGTAGCATAAGAGTGGGGCAGAGAGATGGCATGATAAGGTCTTAAACTGAGGTAGCCAAATGTACCAAGAGTCATCTGTCATGGCTGTAAACTGACAGAGCTGAAAATTGCCATTTCTTTGTGTAATTCTTAAAACTAATTTGGTCAAAATCACAGAGCGCAACTATGGCTGTTTCTCACAATGAGGGACTTAGGTATATAAGATATTAAAGGTCAAAGCCATGAAGGACTATCAATGTTTACGCTTGAATAATTTTAGAGGATGGAATTAAACAATTTGATTAACTGGAGTCACTTCTAGTGAAGAAGGGCTCACTGGCATTCTCACTGGGAGAATGCCACTGAATCATACCTGTTTAAACTGCCTGTTAAAGCAGTGTAGATTCTCTGCTTTTCTCTGGAAAGATAACATGAGTTAATGTATTTCTTTTAAGTGCTGCCTGGTGGTGTTGAAAGAAATGCTGCATTAGCCTTAGGCACATTTTTTACCACCTTCTGGAACACTGAATATAATTCTTCAAAAGTAGAAGGTACCAATCTCATTTAGTCATGATTTTGTTTATAAAATTAAAAATTATGGGTAAAAAGTTAGCAAAATAAGCTGCTTTACTTACAGTGATGTTCTTAATAATCCCGAGAGCTCGCTCCCATAACAGCATCTCTAAGCCTAAACTATTATTAAGAAACCATGAAGTATGTCTTAGAATAATCTGTTTAGCTTTATGTTACAAAAAGAATAATTGAAACATGAGTTGTAGTTTATCTAAAAACACTCTTAACATCATCTTGGAAGGGACATCTCTTCTGCATTAACATCCTCTTAAGGAAACTATTCCAGAGTAGGTCTTCGTTACTGAGATAGAGATTAACAGTATAACAAAACTAACTTGGGCAATTTAAAAAACTGAGGTCTTCCATTTTGAGTTATGGGCCAATCTAAATAGGTGTTTTTCTCTCTGGGAGTCAAAAATCTGATACATTTATATATTTTTAAAGAATAAGTATTTATGGAACCAGGATTTATGCAAACTTCCCAATTAATACAGTAGCTTAGGCAGAAATAACTATAAAGCCACATTTGCCGTGAAATGCCATCTCTCAGTTCCACACTGTGGACACGTATAGCCAGTGAACTGGGTCACATAATGTGTGAAGGCAAGAGACCAAAATATTCTGGGAGTAAAACCAGCTTTGATCCCTAAGCAAGGCCTTTGCACAGAGTGTATCACAGCTGGGAAGGCAGCCAAGAAACCTTGTATTCTCTTCTGTCATAAACCCTGCCAAGTTACATTTTAACTATTGCAGATTGGCAGCCCTTTAAAACTAATGAATTTTTAGACCAAATAGCCACCATGTTTCTGTTTTACTAAAAATTATAAAAGAATAGTTTTGGGGGACAAAGTACTGAGAAATTGGATGAAATCTGGACCAAGTGTATTGTTTCACTTGCAAAGTTGCAGTGTTTGTAAGAAGAAACTTACACAATGTAGTGTCTTATTTGCTAAGTAATAAGGTAGTATGACCAGAGTCCATTAAAAATAGCATGTTTCAAAATTAGGTTTTGTCCTCGTAAAAATCTCAAGTTTGATACATCCTATGTATGAAATTATTAACCATGAGGAATGAACAAACTGATGGCCAGCCATCCTTTTCCTTCTGGCATATAAATCTGCTTTAAATAACACATCTGGATCACTGTAGGCTGTGAATTGTTTTTGCATGTTTATAAGACTGCTTGGTAGTAAAAAGTTTTACAACATAAAGGACTTAACTACAGTGAATTTTACAATATTAAAGTCTGTGTACTTACATCAACAATCAGGAAGTCCAGCCAGCACCAGGCATTAGTAAAATATATTTGAAAACCATATGCTACCCATTTTAAAAGCATTTCCAAAATGAAAATATACGTAAAAACTTTGTCAGCATATTCCAGCATTGTCTTGATAGTTTTGCGCTGTTCAATATATATATCTTCAAAAGCCTATAAAAAAATACATTCAGGTATTACTAATGTTTCACAGAATGCACATGATAAAAATAAGCTAATTTTTCCCCTTATTCTTCTTCATATTTCCCATCTTTAACTGTACTACAAATTGGAGCAACTTGCCCTGTGTGAAGTTGGATATATGTATATGTATATATACTATTTTACTAATGAATGAAGAAATAAACTCAAAACACAAATTTTCATCCAATGTGGTATTAAGAAACTTTCACATACACACAAAAACCCTCTCCATTCTTAAACAAAATCTGTTCCAGATATGTATATTCCATTCTAGAAAGCAATTAGGCAGATTACATTTCTATCCTCCATCAATCAAACTTATGTCTAACAGTCAAACTAAAGAGCAATGTATTTGCTAGAATGTACACTTTGATACCGTAGCAAATATTAAGTAAAGCTGGAGAGGTGGGTAATGTAAATCTTGTTGGAAAGAAGTTGTTAGGTTTAATTTGTTATCACACTCTTCCCTATCTTCTGTGTCCAAAAAGGAACAGAATGAAGTAATTATTTCATTTTTTGTATGGTCTTTCATAAGCAAAATCCAAGAAGCCACTGAGCCTAGAAGGAACTAAGAACTTAAAATCATGCATTTAGCTATATATTCAGTTTACAACGGTCCTTTGTACTCAAATCTCTTGACGAACATGATGAAAGTTGGCAGGCAATTTAAATCTGGAGTAGCTATGCTGGCTTAAATAAAACTGTTCCAGCTTTACAGTGGTAAATCAAAAGTATGACTAAAAAAGTGCATGTGAAATTTAACAAATTTCTCAAGTTTGGGCCAAGTTTCATTCCATCTTGAAATGATGGAATGCAGGTAGTTTTATTCAGCTCGAAGTAAAACGAGTCTTTCTGAAGCAAATCTGAAGTTTGCTGTTGCTTCTAAGGAGATATGTAAATATTTCAGCATCTGCAATTTTTTTTCTACTTACTAGTGCTCCACTGCTGAGGAGAATCATGAAGACAATGAAAGTCTCAAACCAGTTGTGCTCAACGATGCTGTAGCAAGTTTTTCTGAGATTCCACCAAATTTTTCCTTTGCCATCCTCTATACTTACTTGACAACATGGAAATTTCTTTACGCAACCTGCATTAGATTAAGAGACATTAAGATCCAAAAGCAAATTATTTCAAAGTCAATATTTACTGTGGTATCAACATTGTTAGAAGCTTTAACAAACTTTATAATAATTTTCTAAATTAAAGACTGGAATCCTCTTTTATAGGATGCTGAATATCCAAATTTAGATAAGTAATTTGAAGAGAAACCACACAACAGTGAACATACAGTATGAGTAAGCAATCAAAAAAACCCCACTGATATTTTTGACTGCTGGCATGTAAACTGTTCCATTTGTTGACGGACTACGACAAAGATGAATTTGTTCCAAATTTCAGGGGCCCTTCCAAATCAGTGTAAAGTGTTTTAAAAGTAGAAAAGTTAATAAAGGTTCTTAGTTACAAGATGTACACAGTGGCCAGGCAGATAAAGTTTCTCAAAGCCTAGGGAAACCGTGTTTTGATTTCCATCTGATTTCCACCATTCTAGGTTGAGTATTTTCTTTCAGTTGTTGAGAACATGAAGGTCCACCAGATTTGAAAGCCCCAAGAACTTAAATATACCCAGTAATAATGCCATTTTACTAATACGTCTGTTAAAGCACAGTTATTCTACAACCTTCTGTAAAACAGGCTTCTGGTTCAAGAGCTTCTTCACTTTCAATTTCTGCTTGCTCGCCCTCTCCAGGAGGAGCAATATCAACTGTGCTGCCTTCTGATGAACTGGATGCATTTAGTTTCTGAAATAAAATTCCACAGAACAATTTTTTCTCATTAGATAGATATTCTGTAAAAAATTTTACTGAATCAAATCATGCCAGTCTGACTTTTGAAGAATGCTAGATTTATACTGATAAATGTGCATCACCATAAGTAAAAGTATAGTAATGACACGTGCATTGTATAGTTCTGTTTCCCAGTTTATCTTCTCATAGGGAACAATTAAATATAACTTGTCTACTAACCTGGTCCACGTATAAGTCTTCTGAAGAATTCTCAGTAGTATTAAAACTGGAGAGCTTGCATGTACCACACTCTCGAGTTATTTCATTTTACTGGATTACACTGAAAATGTGTCTTAATTTTCCCAGCGAAATGAACTAACAGAAAGCTCCACATATATCTTCATGTCCTCTACAGATGGTGTTTTCATAAACATACACCATATCTGGATTAAAAATTTGTAAATTTAATGGCATTTAATGGCAAATTTCTCCACAATTTAATTTTTGCAGAAAGCACAAATTACCAGATCCTAAATACCGTCTTTGCATTCCAGTCTCCTGTGCATACTGAGAGACCCCCTGAGGTCCTTTCCTCAGGTCCTTTCAATCCTGAATTTTTCTATCATTCTACTACTTTTTTGTTCAGTAAAATACTACATTGCTTACTACGGTAAAAGCTTAGTGATATAAAGCAACTGAAATTAGGTAACCTTTTACCAAGTACATTGAAATTTGGATCAGGTCAAGCTGTTTATCAGACATGCAAGACTGCCCATAATTTTGTCCTTTTAAGAAAGCATATTTTGAAAGGACAGACTTGCCAAAGATGCACACAACTAATGCAATAATCAGACATAGAGTTGTAACTTGTATTCAGTTGTCAGTACTGTGTGTCTTTAATTGCTTTCATCCAAAATATGTTGTCTTTTACTGTGAAGTAAGTCTTGTAATCAGAAAGCAACATTAAAAAAAACACGTCAGTGAAATACTTCTGTTTCATACCATGTAGCAGTAATGCACAGGAATTTCAAGGGGGATAGAGAATGCACCTCTAAGTAGTTCAAATTGTACAGGCATTGATGTAACAAATGGGCATTTGGTCACAGACTAGATTTATTGTTTCAGCTAAGCAGACCTGGTCATGCCCTTTGACCTATATGAAGAACTTTCAATAAAAATTTTTTGAGAGAATGCTTAATACAAGTTACTTTTCATATTTAGTTTTCAAGATAGTGACCTTTTAGGAATATATATAAAGAAATAGTGTTCAGATGATTTGAATGATTTTGCAACAAATAATAAAGAATAACTTTTTATAGAGCATTTCCATGTATTCTCTTCTTCAGAGACACTGCTGCAAATTAAAACTAGTTATTTAACTCTTCAGTCCCTTCAGGAAAATGCATCAGGAACTAAGGGCTTTTTTTCTGCCAGAAATTAAGTAAATGGCACATATATCTTTATATAGTTTGGTAAGCAATTCTTTCCTCATATTCAACTCTTACATGACATGAATGAAGTTTAAAAAAATATTAATGTTGGGTGATGGATAATTTCAGGGTTAAGTTTCAAGAAGCTGCCCTTCACACACATGTGCAAATGCAGTCAGTACAGGGTCACTCACACTCAGACTGCATGGCTGTTACTGCATTGTGACCAAAAATAAAGGACTTGTTGCGTAATAGACAAGATTTCTGACAAGCACACAGGTATGAGTTTGAAAAACATTCTTTCCCCTCCTAAATATTGTGATGTCATACATGGAAAATCATGCTGACAAATGTGAAAAGATTTGGATAAATACATTGAGATTTGGACGTTGGTTATTTTTTTCTTAGTAAACTTGTAAAAAATATCATGTTTTCCTTTTCATACTGCACTTCCTCTATAATTTCCAAAACTTATGTAAGTAAAATAATTACAGCCATATTGTCTCTAAATAGAATTTTATTACTTGTCATGGAGATCAATAACTTTGAAATATTATGTACCTCTCATTGTGAGAGTATTTTAAACTTTGCTTTCTGTATTACATTTACAGACCAAAATACACATTCATGTACACTATATTAAGTATTAATAGCACACCACCTTATTATACACACATAACGCTCTCTTTTATAAAGGAAATAAGATTTGTGAATTAACTTTATTGTTATATATCATTGTAATACAAAGAAATAAGAAGTCTTAAACCTGTCACTGAAATTATAGGCAGTTTCTTCATTAAATAAAAACCAAATATTGTGAAAATAAGAATCTGTCACATTCAAGTTAGGAAAATTAAAACTAATTCATGGCCTGATCCATCATTACTAAATCAATTACTGACTTCATAGTAGCAGGATAGAGGTTCATAGTAGGCATCAATTATTAATCTATATGAGTGCCAATTACAGAATTAAAAGGCACTAAATTTTTTAACTGCATCTTCCCATGTAAACTCTGTTGCAGATAGTCTTGTCAGCATAGTTGCTAAAAAACAAATGACAGAAGTGCAGTTTATAATCAGTACAAACAAAACCTACTATAATTCTCTTCACTTTTTTTTCACATAAAGCATTCTATTCATTTTTTTTCCAAATCATTTTAAACAATCATGTTATAAAAAGAAACTCATAAAGTTAATAAAACTTCTCTTTGCTTCAAGATCCAAAATTAGAAAAGAATCATTACATTTTAAATAAGGTGACTTTAATGATGTTTTTTTTTCTAGCAATAAAACCAATAAAGCTAATTGGAAACTCAAGATACATGATGGATTAACACAGTCTTCTTTTCACCTCATAAATGTGATTATCAGCCTCTTGAACATGCCATGCCCTATAAATACTTATTTGCAACTTCAGTGATATCACATTTTCCTCTACAAGGATACATTTGAAAGCAATTGCTTATGATGCAGCATTCTCAAGGCCTGAATCAGCAAAACAACATGCTTGACTACAGCAGAAGCCTGAGCAATACTGTGGAAATAACACACAAAAATAAAATAGAAAATAAGACTACCTCAGTGGGATTGTTTGGTTTTTTTCTGAAAATAGTATTGTGTATTAATATTATTGCATAGGATATTAAAAAAAAAAAAAAAGCTTCATCACCAACCCAAATACTTGGTTAATATATGTATAATCAGCCTCCATTCTGTCCTTTCAGAGCAGTGCATCTCTTTTAGCTTTGATCATTAAAACAAGCTTTGACCAACAGCATGTTAATGTGCCCATTTACAGGAAAATGCATTCACCTAAGACCTGGTCTTGCTCTCATTTGATTTTATTCTAGATTTCAATAAGAGCAAGAGCAGGATACTAAAATTTTAAGCTTTACAAACGGCTTCATGATTCAAGTGACAATAAAATAAAGGGATTCAGCCATTATAAATTGCCTTTAATAATTCAGCCATGTGGTTTTATCCTTTGGGTCTTGAAAGCTGCACTGTAATTGAATGACAAAATATAAAACAATGGGGATCAATGATTCCAAAGTGATTCTAAACTGACTTTCAATCTCAGATATTATGATATTTAACTTTTATATAATATTAAGGAAGCCACTTTAAAAATCTATTTCCTTAGAGTTTTATTTAATGTTCAAAGCATATCTTGGTTTAAAATTTGATCAGTAAAATCTGAGAATTTTCAGAATAGGCATCAATATTAATTTCTTTTGGCATATCTGGAAAATTTATACAACAGTATAGTATAGGTAGATCATACTAAACTATAATCAGTAGTACAAAATGAACTATTTGGTTATCCTTTTGAAGCCAGCGAGACTCTGCCTGATGGAAACAGCTTTGCATCTTGCTGTAGGACTGAAATCTCAATCCCAACAAAATTTTGACACCTAGCTTTACTAGGATAACTTGGCCTCCTTTGTTTCATATAACTTTAGCTCCTATGCAATATTTGCTGTCCCTGTTCCTGAAAGCTCTGCCAGTTATGCATCATGGAGATTATACTTGCCTATAATTAAAAAAACCCCAAAACAAAACCAAAACCAAACCCCTAAAAACCTAGGGTAAATATACATGGAATTTTATAAAATATTATGCTGGCTACTTCATAGTCTTTGTAATTTACACCAAGTGAAGTCCTCCAACTCAGTCACAGACTGCTATCACGAAACACCGCTGTTTATGAAGGAGTTTAAGAAAAGGAGTTTAAGAAAAGAGCATTTGTAAAATGCTTTGCTTTGACAGATTTTTAAGGAGGGTTATTTACTAAGTATAATTTTAGCAATTATGAAACTATTTACTCTGCTTACAGTTCATAAAACTCAAGATATGCACTGCCCAAATGAATATAGAATGTAGTTTGTAGCATCTTTAAGATTTGCATTACAGTGCGTCGTAGATTTAAAAGTATAATTTGCAGGCAAGTAGCTACTGCAATAATTTAAATGTTATTCATGAAGGAGCTGAAGTTGTGGCAGTAATCATTACAAAAACCACTTAACACATTTCATTAAATATTTACATTTATAAGGGCTGAATCAAAAAGGGCTGTTTTTATTTTTTAAAAACTATGCATGCTCCCTTTTTCTTTGGCCTCTTTAACGTATAACATTCCAGTACTATTATGATCCATACTTCAAAACCTGTAGAGCATGCAGTTATTGCTAAAGACTGTATTAAAATATTCAGAAAAATCATTAGCAGGTTAAAAAATGTATGTTGGGGTTGCCAATCCCACCTGACCATGCTGTGATGTGAGTCCCATGACTCAGCAGAGAGCAGCTGTGCATTTTTGTACTGTCTTGCAATGGATAGGGAAGGTACATAGCTGAATAGCATGCAGGCCAGTCAAAATCCATTATAAAGTGATTATATATATATATACATATATATGTATAACTTGCTTAGGTAACCTGTGTGAAAGTGGTGACACGTTGCTCTACCTGGTTAAAAAGCACCAGAGCTGCATTCTTGATTGCTCCAGCTTGGTTTTACCCCTGTGAGAAGTAAGAATGGTAGGTAGTGAAGTTCAAGACATAGGATCTCTAGTTTTCCTCTTTTTGGAATCTCTAATTCATACATGGCTTTAACACAATTAAAACAGAATTATTAATTATTTTATGATCAGTTGGCAAAAAGGGAAATACATACCACCTGAAATGTTCAACAAACTTTTTCTACAGAACTTGTTTATTTTGGAGAAATAAATGCAGAAGCTATACCTAATAAACCACACTCTGAAATTGTGATTCATAAATAAAAATAGAATGAATTCAATTAATAAAGACATGGTTAGCAGATTTGTAAAGTATTCCAGTATTTATGTAGTACTTAATACATATTAATAAAATTTTAAGGTTTTTTTTTTTTGGTTTAATGTTGTAGTCTTCATTTAAGTGACTATGTGATTATATCTTTTATTTGAAAAAAATGTACATGCAGTAAGCAAAATACATTGAAGATGTATGTCTTCCCATTCCTCCTTCATCCCCTAATAATAGTGATAGAATTTTTGGGTCTGAATGGAAATAAACCTCCTTAATTTCTGTTTAAATGAAATGTCCTGAAGTATCATATTGTATAAGTTTAGATTGAGTATGCTGTATACTTCCAACTCTATAATCTCTCTCTAATTCTCAAAAGAGGATTGGATTGGTGTCTGGATGGAGGCCCATCGGTGTGTCCAGAGATGTGGTCTCATTCATTAAGTATCCACAGCTAGTCCATATCTTAAAGAATCTGTGACTTTTGAAGACATCATCCCAGAACTGGTCAGTTATAGAAAAGAGAAATTTAGATTGTTGGATATTTTAAAGAAATGTTTTAAAAGTAATCCAACGAACTGATCAAATCACTGCAGGGTATGTTTTGGCTAAGAAATTTATTGAAGCCCAATGACAATGCTTAACTTTGGGGAATGCAGTAGGTATGTTCCTGTCTTCACCTAGTCACAAAAGCACTAATGAAGCCAATCAGAAAACTGAACTTATTCCTTGTTTTGAAAATTTAGTGGATTAGGTGATGAAGGATATTTTTAATTTTATTAAAAGCACCTGGTGCAATTTCAGAAGTTAATTGAGCAGTCTTACTTCTCCAATCTGAATTTGTACTTACTGTACATATACTGTAGACAGAAAGGCTTTTGGAATTCTGAATGATAGAGGCCTGTAGGTGTATGTATTTCTTTAGTTGTGAAATAAGCTTTCCATTACTGATGAATATCTTTGAAATTACTTTTCCATGTTGAAATCCAAACCTTATTCATAAAGTTGTGATTCAGATAGAATGAACAGTTGTTAAGCGGTACAGAAATACAAGTAGGTACGGAGTTTTATGTTTGGTAAGATTAACAGAGTCTATTAATTTCACTGATTAGCAGGCATATTTTATAATAGAAACAGCAGCCCCAATGCTAAATTTACAACCACCAAATTATCCTCTTTAGTTATTTCTAATTTTCTTACTATCTTCATAGTTAAGTATCTTGAGTATCTTCTTTTCAGAGCAGAAATCAGTTATTTCTGATGGTTATTTCACTGGGTATCACCTCTATTTTCTGTAGCAGATATTAAAAAAAATCCTCCTTCAAAGTATCAATGAAATATTCGCTTCTTTCGGGTACTTTCTGCCAACTATTATTATAAAGCAGTGGGTAACTTAGAAATCTAATAAATGTTATTGTTCTGTTTCATCCAAATGGAGACTTCCCAAAATTTCTAGTGATACATGTGAGAAAGATCTTCTTTAGGTCTGGAACATGCAATCAGGCTCCAGAATAAATTCTGGCAGATTTGGCAAGTTACTAACTAGCAAATTAATTAGAAAGTGTTTTGATGAAGGGAGGAAGGGAGTAGAAAAAATTACAATTTGTTCCTCACTTGCCTTGCTCTTGGCATATTCCTCATCGAGGAATATGCCCTGTTCTTGGCATATTCCTCAGGGGCACACAGACTCTGCCTCACCTCTAGCATGACCTGTTATTGCTGACAGATTTTAAATAATCATTCTGCTCTTAGCATTAGTGACAGTCAGTAGGACACAAGAAAATGGGTCATTTTACAGTTCCTGTGCAGATCTAGTTTCCAACAACTCTGTTGTTAAATAAAAAGTTACTAAAGAGGATACCTCCTGAGGGTATTTTAAGTGCTAAGTACTGCCACAGTTAAGGCAGGGAAAGTTCTGCCTTATCTCTTACACCTCCTTTTGAAGACTAGGCCTTCTCCTAGCAGGAATGTTGTCTCAGTGGTACCCCTTGAGAGGCAAAATAAAGTAAATGATGGTGTGCTGTTCTAGAGAGGTAACTTAAACACTGCACCAATATACTCCTCCAAAGACAATCAGGAGGCAGCAAAAGATTCAACAGTACTGTTGACTTGGTAGGAGAAGATTGGGAATCTTCACAAATTCCTGTCACACACCAGAACATTTGTTCATATATTATCAAAGTGGATTTTTATGCACACAATTAAAAAAAAGAGCATACAATCCTTCCCCTAAAAATCATCCAGGAGGAATAGAATAAGGAAACCAAAACAGAAACTGCAATACAGAATTAACAATTTACAGGGTAGTGGTAGTAAATTCCTGTCTTATTACACACCATTCACAACATTCACACTTGTACTGTACAAATACCTGTCAAACAGTTAAATGCTAAACAGCTGTGTGTGAGCAGAACTTGCGAGAAGCACTATTGCTCCTGCTTCGCAATGGTAGTGATTATTACATTCTACAGAAACCTTGAGGCTCCATGGAAATCCTAAATTTATCCTATACCCATTGAAAATTTCTGCACAAGTTCTTAAGATAAACACCATCATCATTTACTGTGAGACTTCCCACAGTCACCTGAAATTTTCACCTTCAAATTCTTTATAGAGACTTCTGGATTTGGTTTCTCTTCCTGAAGACATACAGATATATCTAAAGTCTGTAAAACAAGGCAAAATCCCTCTTGGTTTATTATAGTCCTGAAACTTCAGGATGGTCATAGAAGAAAAAGCATGATGCCTGAACCTAGCAAAGATGGGAATGAACAGAGAAATTCACTTGTGATGTCACCTTGAAACTGGTATAATTCAGAACTTCTCAGCACAGCAAGGGCTTTTACTCCATTTTCTTAGGGTGTATTTACATCATATATTCACTTGAAAAGCAGAGGAGTTTCTGCCTTTGCACTGCATTTTGTTTTGTCCTCAGCTGTTCTGATAGAATATATGGCAATACGCTGTAAACTGAATCATTCAATCTCTCTTAAAGAAGAAATAAACAAATAACACCTATGGGATGATGTTATTTAATTTACACCGCTCCAGTGACATGCCTGATAGAACAGACACACAAGCACTGCAGCAGTGAAAGTGCTAAAGACTGCCAGGGGAACAGGACCCAGGTGTGGATGGGAACTTCCCAAGCCAGCTCTGCTGCTGACGCTAACATATCACGTAACTGCACATTTAGCATCTGCACAGCTTATAAGCATACCAACTTCCTGATGCATATTACAAACACTTTTTAAAGTAACATATTCAGGAAACGTTTAGGCATGTAACTTCATAAGATGGAGTTACTCGGAAGGCACTCATCACTGTATTTATCGAAAATACTCAGAAGGAAAGCAGAAAAAAGTTAGTAAAATGTCATTTTAAAGAACATCAGAATACATGAAAATACTTAGAAGTCTTTGCTAAGTCTTTTGCTAATGGAAAAGACAACTTTTATTAGAACAGTTTATGTCAAAAATACTTAATTTTCAGACACAGTCATTCTGAAAACTTTTTTTCTATATTAGTTGATCACATAAATTATATCACTTTACACTTCCTGTATCTCTTATATTCTTAAATTGTCATGGAAAAGCACTACTGCTATACTATCTTATACGTCTGCATTAAAAATATTTGTCTCATAACTGAGCAGCTCAGTCTGGTGATAGAATATCTTGCTCTTAATCTTACAGTTGTTATGCAGAATAACCTTCTTTGCAGTTGCAAGTAAACACACACTTTGTATGTTTCTTTATGTTCTTTAGCAAAAAAAAAAAAAAACATACTATGATTAACTGGATCATGGTTATCCATTAATGTTATGTGATGTAGCTTGCTATTGCTGAGGAATACAGCATTATTTGCAAATACGGTAGCTCTACAGCTATCATAGAGTCATGAACACGGGGCTTCTTTATAGAAGAGCTTTCTTTATGGTAAACAAACCCTTTTGTATTAATGAGTTAACCACATAACATCATAGCTTCTCATCTAGTTGAAAACATTTACCAACGGTCCTTATCCCTTAGACCTCACAGTTCCTATATTTCTAATGGCATTGAATATAGTTATATTCTGCTATATGCATTTATTAGCTAAATGTTAAATTAGCTAAATCTAATGCATTTATTAGCTTGTCATTGATCATTATTCCAATATACAGAGTTTTCCTTGAATACCATTACAACCTGTTCATGATCACTTCTGGTATTTGAGCCCCTTATATTTTGAGGCACATGGCTTCTGGGGTTTTTTTGTCTCTTTGCACAATAATAATATCGTAAGGCTTTCCCATAAACTGTTTCCAAATGCATCTATATTACAAGATCATTCTGCACTCACGGATATTTTGAGATACTGCTTTACCATGACACTGGTTGGTATCTGGATTACTTCAGTTAATCCAGCCATAGTCTATGAACCCAAAATCTGTAAGAATTACAGACCTAAGAAAGATTACTCACAAAACTTATTAGATAATCCAGAATACATCACTGATGTCTTAGGGTTCATTTTTAGAACTGCTCTATATATATAATTTTTTTCTCCACTTACATCTCATTGAGTATGCAAAGCTGTATACATTTAATTTTTCTTTAGCCTTCTACAGTAGTCTGATTCCATAAATCCTGATCGCATTATAGGTACTACAGAAAGAATGCTTTATGAAAAGTGCGCTAGTCCTAAAACCTCATAAAGTTGTTAAAGGAACAATCATATTTAAAGTTATACATCTGCTAAATGCTAATAGAGTACTAAAAATGTAAACTCTAAGGATCCACTAGTATACCATCACACAGGGTAATATTTTTTACAATTAACATTACATAAAATACTAAAATATAAAATGTATTTACATGGGATAAGACAGTTTTAAAACAATTCTAAATATATAAATGCATAACAACGTAATTGTTAAGATCCAAAAAATCCTACCTGTTTGCTTTCTTCCATATCAGATTCACTGCTAAATTCTTCTGTATTTAAATTTTCAAAATCTGATTCTCCAACTGCAATGGGCACTGTCACAGTGAGACCTGGGTTGTTTATGAATGACATGTAATCGTTTTCATCAATTACGCATTTTTCCACACTGCTGCCTGTTCCTACACCACTGGTGGTTCCATTCCCATCTTTAAGATAATTCATATCTTTGCTTATTTCAACAGCAGTATGATTGGAAATGCAGCTGCCTTTCTTGTTGTTTAACTCTTCAAGTGCTTTGATTTCCTCTAAAGCTTTCTGCTTTCTAATGAAGGCTTTTTGGATGAATTCCTGTATCTTTTTTTTAACATAATCTATTCCCTTCTGAATCCTTGCCACAGCAATCTGGAGATTGTTCATTTCATTATCATCATCGGTAGCAGCAAGGTTGTCTGAACTAAATGAGCTCAGCAGCAAGGCCAGAAATAGGTTCAATACCTAAAAGATGAGAAAATACAGCTGTAGAGTAAATACATACATGTAAGAAGTGGTGGACTTAGCAGTGCCAGGTTAACAGTTGGACCTAATGATCTTAAAGGTCTTTTCCAATTTAAATGACTCTATGATTCTAAAAAAATAGTAGAGCAGGTTACTGATCATAAATAACTGCCTGGGGCTCTGCACATTTCTGCTGAGATAATGTCAAGATTGCAACGTCATGCAGACAACTAGGATAAGAACATTTTTAATTCTATTTTATAAAAAATTAAATTGTGTTAAAATATATCACTAAAGAAAAATAATTTTGACAGTTAATGAAATGTAGTTTTTAGGCATATCAGAATTAACTGCAAGGATTAACAGTAAACAACACTTTAAAGTAAAATTGTAAATGGTATGTTCCAGTTATAATCCTGATTTCTAAGAAGTTCTCACTAATTCAATATTTACTAATTGAACCTTTGGCATTTTAACTTGTTGGCTTGAATTAAAATTTTTCTAGAAAGGTTTCTTCTATAATTTAGAGTTAGAAGCTGTATTTTGGTTTTGGTTTTTATACCTAAACAGGCCCAAAAGTTCAATACTTACATTCAAGATATTCTGTATAAGAGCAGCTACATTATACTTAATTATTAAGTAGAAGTATTAGTGCTGGAATCAGCTGTAATGGGTGTAAGAAAGCTAGATTTTTTTTCTCTGAAGATGCAGCTGCCCAAAAGCTGATGCAGCATAAGCTTTATTATTTCAAGAGTAGTTAGGAAGACATTTGGATTTAAACAGCACCTCTAAAATAGCTGCAGCTATTTTATGATAGGGTGTTTGATTTGACATTTTGGTATATTCCTAAACTCTTGAACCCATACTGAGAGTACTCCACTATATCAAAATGAGTGAAAAGGGGGAAAACACAATCATTCTGTGTTTTTATCCAAAATCTAGCACATTCAGATTTATTTTTTAATTATAAACAGAATTATGACATTCTCATTCCCTAGCTGTAACTTATGTACAGTTTTGCATCAGATGATTGAATGCTCAAAAACATTCATCACGTACCACAAGGTTTCCAATCACCATGACCAGCATGAAAACAATAAGGCACATGGTTTGGCCTGCAACTTCCATGCAGTCCCACATTGTTTCTATCCATTCTCCACACAGCACACGGAATACAATCAGGAAAGAGTGGAAAAAATCATGCATGTGCCAGCGTGGAAGTTCACAGTCACTGGAGATCTTGCAGACACATTCCTTGTAGCTTTTCCCAAACAGCTGCATCCCAACCACAGCGAAAATGAACACAATGATGGCCAGCACCAGGGTCAGATTCCCCAGAGCACCCACTGAGTTGCCAATAATCTTAATCAGCATATTTAGAGTGGGCCAAGATTTTGCCAATTTGAAAACTCGCAACTGAAAAACAAAAACGCAGAGGAATAAATAGTGTTACCTATGCAACAGAAGCTAGGTCCAAACTGTTTAGCAGAGCATATCAGTTTCTGTAGATTAATTTGTTCTTCAGTAGGAACATGTTATTATTTTAATAGAAAGGAGGGAGCATGGAGTATTTGCCTAAACTGCAGTGTTCAGCATTTCATCTTAGTGGTGTGCATAGAAGAAAACCCATAATTTGTTTTGTACCACATTTGATTTGAATATTTTTAAACATCCGCTTACAGATGATTACTGAACAATTCTTAAAGACATTTTAGAAGTTTTTACTCTTTTCATCACCTTCAGTACACTCTCTTTTCTGGCTTGGTTCCATGTTTCCCTCAGTGCCACATCAGGTCTTCCAGGCTTAGAGAACGATTTTTTTAAGCAACAATTTGGTGCTGATATTGTGATGTCCATTCAAATCATAAATACTAACTTAAAAATAATATTCAGTAACCAAACTGTGGTATGTTAAGTTGGGTACCATTGCAACTGGTCCTAATAAACTAAGTCACAAACTAAGTCACTACTTCCTGCTCTCTATATTAAGAATTAACCTAGTTTTTCAAGTAATGTGATAACTATTAGTAATACAGACTTCTAAATCATGAATGTTGTGCCTCCAGTAAACATACCTATAAATTAGCTTCTGTATGGTGCTAACTGCTATAAAAAAGACATTTCTAGTAGAAGCTCAATATTTCAATTTAAGCGTTATGCTTAAAGTCAATCTGACTTTATTCAGCTTGACTCTGTTATATGCAATGGACTTACTAAATGTTTATTCTCGGTGCCCATTAAAATAAATGTTGTGAAGAGAGGATCTGCTTAGGAGCTTTATGAGTAACACACAGCAATGTTCACAATAAAAAGACTAAATATGTTATGATTCTTTATGCTGGTGGCAATACATATATTTTCAGAGATATTCAGCTTGGATGAATCTTGATGAAATCAGTATAATGAAGATTTACAAAATTCTCAAAAAGGTAGCATTTAGTCTTATGCTGGCAAAGGATATCAGTAGGATAGGATATCAATAGGATAATTTGATACCAAAACATATCAAAGGACATAAATTGACAAACACCTTAAACTTGTCCTTACCAAAAATGGCTTGCAAATTAGGTATATATGAAAAATAGTGTGAGCCATACAAGTATATATCTTTACAATACTGGCAATTGTTACAGAAATCAGCACTTTTTTTTTTTTTCCCCTGAGACTATTGCATGCAGATATTTAATTATCAAGGTATTTACCAATCTGAATGACCGAAGAACAGATAATCCTTCAACATTTGCAAGACCAAGCTCCATTAAACTAAGGCTAACAATAATACCATCAAAAATATTCCAGCCTTCTTGGAAATAATAATAAGGGTCCATGGCAATTATCTTTAGTACCATTTCTGCTGTGAATATCCCGGTGAATACCTAAAACAAAATGTAATTAATTAGTTGAGTTGTTATGAGAAATTTATATACCTGAGTAAATATTTCTAATCAAGCTTGAGTTGTCATACCTCTTACTTTTACCTGTCACTATAAAAAGCAGCTGACTGCTATCTCCAAATGGCATTGAAGTATTTCTAAACACTGAAAACTGATCATTAAAAACAAATTACTAAATCAGATCAGCTAAAGGAAGGCAAGGGTTTGATAAACCTATAAAAAGCTATTCACCAGTCAGAAACTTAGCTCTGATTCATATTTGACTGAAATGTGCTGGACTGTCCATCCAGAAGATGATGTGGTATGATCCGGTGTTTTCAGTTCTGTTTCTGGAGAATAGTCCAAGTAAAGCAAAAAAAAAGACTGGACAGTATTTTTTTTCCTTGCTCATAGTCTAAGCAGAAGTGCTAGAAGAAACTCTCTAAAGTTAGACTCTCAAAGTACAGACTCTCTAAGGTCTGTCTTTTAGGTCAGAGTTGAAAAGTATAAGTGGAATAGACAGGGGAAGTTGGAGTTTCTTGCACTGAGCTTTTTGTAAGGACATAGAGGTTTCACACACAGCTACTCTTCTGTGTGACAGCTATTTCCTTTTGGGAAAAATAGCTTGATGATGATAACGTGCCTTGAAATATCTCAAAGTGCCAAATGTGAAATTATCAATGCTCCTTAGAATTTTAATGTCCAGAATTTAACCCATTTAAATTTCTTGCAATGACTATTGATCAGTGGATTGTGCAGCATAAAAGAAAGTTTTGGAGCATAATACAAAACCACTAAAAACATGCCAGTATTTTGCACAACACTCAAAGGATATCCTAGATAATCCAAAAGCCTACTAAAGTACTCCAACATACTCTGCCATCGTGATAGTTTTTTACCCAGCTTGTCCTCAGTCTTCCTACAGTGAGCTTTATGGAAGCAAAGCTGACTTTTTACAACACTATATAACTACACTCATGATTACCTTTTAATTTAAGATTAGGAGGTGGATATAATGTTGTGGAAACATTCACCATTGTCAAAGTGTAAAAGCTGTATACTTTTCAAAAAATGGAAGTACAGCAGGAAACACTTTACTTTTTAAAATTGAGATATAAGAGATGTTACCATATATTCAGAAGAATGTAACAGATATTGCTATGTGTGGTAAAGAGACTGAAACAAAGCAGATTATTCTGGACAAAACTGTCATATTTGTCAAAGAAATTTGGAAAAAGGCAATGAAAAACATTTCATTTTAAAATAGTTCCTTCACAAAATAACCCATTCCATCCACAAACTACTTTTTCTTGAGCATATAATTGCAACCCCAAATACACAAATATACATTTTAACAGAAGTAAACTCAAGTTTTCTTATAATTACTTAGGACTTTTGAATACTGAGTGGATTTTAGTATTATGAAAATGAATCATTGTGTTTTAGAACTATTTCTTCCTTCTCATTAAAATGCTACAGAAAAGGCAGAGTCGTATTTGTCATATTTAATTTATCCTCAAACAGACCATGATGTCACAAGCAAAGAGTAAATGAACATATTTTTGAATGGAAATCACAAAATCAAGGCTAATAGATTAGTACAGTGAGGAACAGAGAATTTGAATTAAACGAGCAGGAATAATATTCACTGCATATGTATAATAGTCATATTTAAGGATACTGGTTTGTTACAAAGATAGTTAAATACATGACTGCTGCTAGCTTAGAGTAGAAGAAATAAACATGAGATGGGAAAAGGCAGACGAAGTTGAAAGTGTAAATGTTTGGAGAGAAATACTTCTAACAATATGGCAGAGCCACATTTTAAAAAACAATATTTTGTAATCTGTGATGAATATAAGAATATCCCTGTAATTAGATCTTTGTGCAGGAGAAAGAAAACCATAATGCACACAAGAACACGTAGGTAGTAAGTGCAATTTTAGTTCTATTTTTTTAAAAAGTCAGAAGGCTATAAGGAAAGTGTTTAGACTTTAGAGCATACTCTGACCGAGAAATCTATTGCTTCATTTAAACATTAGCAGATTTTAAAAAACTAATCTTTTTGAGTGATTAGTTCAGAACACTTGATTGGTTTTGATTTTCAGGACTGCATGCTGTGTCAGTCAATCCAGACCTCTCCTGTCTAAACTATTGGTACTTATGTGTGCTGGCAAAAGATTAAAAATGTATGAGTCTTCTGAAACAGTTGCAAGGTTCTGTCTTCTGCTTCCTGAACATTAGAAGCAAATGGAGAGAAACAGACAAGGATATTTGAGTGTTATGCCACATTTAGGTATCTGCTCAGAAAAGGAATTGCATGTAACCCTAAATCTCTGGATCAGCTTAAAATCAGGAAAGGCATAACTAATAAACTTACAGATACAAGGTGCTTTTTGTTAGAGAATAAATAATAATCTTCCAGTTTATTAAGTACTTTTTAGTTACCTAAAAAGGCAAGGACTACTGGTAACAAGAAATGTACTTTCCTTTCTTGGAAAAGTAGTGTAACTGAAAATAAATCAAAGAGAAATTCTGACATCTGAATATTTCATCAAATTCTCACAGAAGAAAAATATTTTCTGTGATGAAATATCAGTACTTTGGTAAAAATTAGATAATCTACCATAACATTTTAAAGAAAAAGCCCAAGGTAGACCTCAAGAAATCTGACAATCCAGTGAAGATTGCACTTCTAGACAGGTTCAGTTATACCATTATAGTAGTTAGAAAATAGATTAATGAAATTTAAAGGCTCCAGCAAAAATCACTTTATCTATGAAAATCATATACACAGTTTCTAAACTGATTATAAAAAACAACCTGGAATAAATTTAAAACCAATGCAATGCATTTATGCATTATTTCTTTTAGGAAAGGGTACTTTTACACCAAGTAGTGCATAACAAACCACTTACCAGGTTCCCCACAGAAAGGACACTGCTAAACTGTTCTGTCATTGGGTGATGTTCCATGGCCATAAACAATGTGTTTAAAACAATGCAAATAGTTATAGCAAGATCAACAAATGGATCCATCACAACTAAATTGACAACATGTTTTACTTTTAACCAGGGACTCCAGCAATCCCAGATCAAGAAAGTGTTCGCAAATCTGTACCAGCATGGTGGGCACTTCTGTCTGGATTCTTCAAGCTCTGAAAAAGAAAAACAACAGAAAAACATTAACAAATAATGAATATCCCAATTACATCCTCTGAAAGTTCTTGTTTAAAATATGTAAAAAGATTAAATCATTCAAATAAACAGCTCACATTAACGTGCCATTTCCTTCACCTATGTTTAGCCATCTTAAAGTTAAGCATCTAATTTATTTAAGCTTCTCTACAATCAGTAGACAGTGAAATTATCTCTAAGGAGTGAATCACCTCAGACATCTATGTGAAGAGAGAAATGTGTTTGTCTCTTTCCCATGAAAGTAGGGAGAGTCTAGACATTTAGTTTAGGTTAGTTGACTTGCTTACAGCAGATGTCTTTTGGATATTAAAAGTTAACATGACTCAATCGTTAGCTGATGTATATAAATTGTATAAGCTTCATAAAATATAAAATTTTTGTGTTACGTATATGCATACATATCTTGATTTGAGCTACTAAAAGCATTATATTTGCTACTACACTAATCCACTACAGTATCATAACAGAGACATAATTTGGTATGCATACCTATCATTGATTATCTGAGTCAATATTTTTAATATACAGAATGCCTGTTTTGCTATTTTAAAAATTATCACTTGATTTGTACAGATGTGGTGTCTATCAATTGAGAAACAGAACAATGTTAGTATTAGCAGAACAACTCTGCCCTCAATTAGAATCTTTACAAACTATGTTTTCTTCCATTTCACTGTCAATATTGTCAAGGTTACAGAGGAACAGTATCTTCTACTGAGTTAATAATAGAAAGGATGGATCTCTAATGTGATGGGATGTTTGAGGGCAGCCCAGAAAGAAGACTGATATTTGCCTAAGTGAGAAATACTTAAACTGTAAAATACATAAGAAATGGACACAACTGTTTCAATAAAACTTCTGCATAGTGGCATCAACCCAAATCTGAAATTTGTCAGTTTTCAGGCATCATTTAGAGCACAGGGAAATCTCCATCATCATGACACTTCTAGATGATTTTGCTAAAATAGCAAACATAGAATCATAGAATCATAGAATGGTTAGGGTTAGAAAGGACCTTAAGATCATCTAGTTCCAACCCCACTGCCATGGGCAAGGACACCTCACATTAGACCATGTTGCCCAAGGCCCTATCCAACCTGGCCTTGAAAACATGCTGAAATAGAGTATTTGCTAATAAGGATCTAGTGCTAAGTTCTACACTTTGAGGACAGTGGATTGATTTTTGCTTCTAATATTGTCCTGTATGGGTGGAATTACAGGAAGTTAAAAGCTCAGTTCCCACAGCTCTCGAATTCATCGAAACTAGCAAGCTCTCCCCTTACATCAGACTGTAGCCTCGAGGCAGAAAAGGGTGTCGTCAGTAGAAAAAGTCTTTTATAATATTGACGTGTTTTTTTTCTGGCCAGAAGAATGGAGGACAAAGTATTCACCTGGAAGAAGAGAGTAGCACCCTCTAAGGAGATATCCTTCCTACCTGAGAGGAGAGCTAAGAATTGCGCACCAAGAATCAAGAGGTACCAACAGTTCCTGCTTGCACTAAAGTAAAAAGATATACTCAGAAAGATACATGTTTGTGAGAATGGTTTGCGAATACTTTTAGAAGAAAATAGGTGATATAAACCTTATATTTCTGACTACAATTGGTTTGGTGTCTCTTTATTTATCTGAGAGCAAAGGGCTTCAGAACTCACTTTCAAAGGTATATTTCAATTATGGCTTAAATTAATCTTAAGAACACTGTAAATTTTATTGGCAATTTCTTGTCCTTTTAGAATATGTGTTGTAGGACATCCTCAGGGTTTGTGTGACTGCAGCAGCTGTCACACTGTGCCAGTATCCAGTGGATAGATCCTTTAAGTTTATAAAAGTACTTTAATGGCATATGTTTGCAATGTGAGTGTACTCAGTTTCCATTATGTAAGCAAAACAATTCTTACAATGCATGCTTTTTTGTATAGGAAATATTTTTTTTATCTTTGATATACTTACCTGTGAAAGTTTAAGCAATGCTTGAGGAAGGCAGTTCATGTGCATTGCCATGGGCTGATTATAGTTGATTGTTTTCTTTAAAACTATCTTTTTCATTCCAATTTCCTATTGTCTATGGTTAGATATTAAATCTAAGGAAAATGGCTGTTCTAGAACATCACTGCCTTTATCATAGCAATTTCTGTGTATCTTGATTGATCTTTCCTGCTGATACCTTATAGGAAGAAAATCCCTGTATTCTCTGTTTGAGGATCTGGCAGTCCCCTAGCTATAATTATTTTGGGTCTGTTAGTCCACTCAATAGAGTAATAATTTGGAAGATGCCACAAAAAAATAAATGACTAACCATTTAGAATGTGTGAACGGTCTTAGAAATGCTCAAAAGCCTTCTATATCTGATGTACAGTGATTTCACTTGTCCATTTACAAAGGAAATTATGTAAATAATTGCTCTGTACATATATTTAGCTGAAATTCACTGAATTGCCTGTCAGATAAAATGCATCAAATACCTTCCATTGTATTTGTAAGTATGCTGGCTATACTCATTGCTCTTTGTCTTGCAGCAGAATCTTCTAGCATTTCCATGGAAATTTGATAAGAACTCAGTCGTCTTTTTCTTATCTCTGTTTCTGTAGTGGTGCCCTGTAAATGAAATACTGAGGAATTAAACCATCCTTTTCAACAAAAATTAACAGTATTTACTGTATAAGTATTGTAGTCATAATCAAAATCAAGTTTGTGCAGCACACTATACTTTTGTTACATACTGCAGTTTTCTGTTCATGTAGGAATTATTTTGTTCTTTATTGAGGAACTCAGTGGGAATTTTGTACAGTTCTGCAAATAATCAACTGGGGGACAACATATCAAGGCAATGTCGGACCAAAGGTGATGCTTATTTAAATCATAGAATCGTAGAACAGTTTGTGTTGGAAGGGATCTTAAAGATCATCTAGTTCCAACACTCCTGCCATGGGCAGGGACACCTGCCACCAGACCAGGTTGCATGAATAAAAATTATGCTAGGTATCTTTTTGCTAATGATGATTATTCAGTTAAGAAAAAATGATCAAAATTGGAACCTGTCACCTTAATTTCCAACAGCTAGACATATTAAATAATTAAAGTGCAAGCACAGAAAGAAGTTAACCATTATTTAAGAGAGTAATTTTCCTACAAGAAACATGAATATAATTCTAGGAATTCATTATCTCTTTAATACTATGCACTGCTTTCCTAACCTGATAAGCGTGCTTGGAATTTTTTTTAGGAGGGGAAAAAAAAAAATCACATCTTATTTAATAATTCTTCTACCTAATTCTCACCCACTGCAATGTTCATACAGAATTTGTGATATGTTCTTGCAATAGATCTGCAAGTCCTTTCTGTTTTGTATGGCTTCTAATTATCTTTTCAAAGCAATAATGCCTGGTTCTGATTTCGATGTGTCTAATGTGTCACTACTTTGTGGCATGTAGCTGTCTTTGCTTTGCTTTTCTTCTGGAGTGTGGCCTAGGGATCTAAACACAGGAGTGGGATTAAAAAGTTCCTAAATCTTAGTGGCTGGTCTACCACTAATTCTGTGATTCACAGAAATCACTCTTTTCCTCGTTACTCTGTTCCTACCCAGAAAAAGAATAAAAAAGCCTGCAGAACTCCTAAGGGATTTCAAGGTTATCTTAGTAGGAAGATGAAAAACCATTTTCAAGCATTCACTAGTACTGTTTCTTTACTGAAGACTCTTGAGTTAAATGGCTAATTTCAAGTGAAAGTATTTCTGAAATAGAAATATATGCACATAACCTCTGCAGTAATCTGACTGATTTCTGGTATGAAGGTCTATATCAAGATAGCAGAGAAACAAAAAAGTAAAAAGAAATGTGTAATAGAAGTAGTGAAATCTCAATACTTATTTATGATGAAAATATTTTTCAGGGTAATTACAGTGGTATTATAGCTACCAAAATGCCATAGTGAATCCATACTAAAATACTATCAAATGAAAAAGTTTGCTTTTTTGAAAGTTTGAAAGAACATCTTAGCTTACAGCAGTCTGAAACTAGGACTGAAATGTAAAGTAATTGCAAAGATACATAGAAATTATATGTATTTTTCTCATGAAAGTTAGGAGAAAAATTTCTTCAAAATAAATTCAGTAAGGGGTATTTCTACAAATTGTCATGGGAGTAGTAAATGCATTCTGCTTAATTTTGCAGGTGTTTTCCTATGCATATTTCCATTATATCCTTAGTTCTATATCAAATGTCTGCCTTTGTTGATGAGGTGAAACTATATAGAAATTGTCAAATTCAGTTTATGGGGTTTTTTTCTTTTTATGTGCAGATCTCTTGCTGAAGGCAGGGAGAATATAATACTTTACTGAAGCTCGTACAGCAGGTTGAGGACTTTTTTTCTTTATATTCTATTGTTTAGAAACTATTGCAAGTTATTTCTCACAGCTGTAAGAAATGATAAAGCATGCAGAGGTGAGCAGTAAGAGAAAAAACCATGCCTGAACAAAACTATAATAATTACTGATCTACTTCTAATTACCTCTGGTACAAGCTGACCAGCAGGTGAAGTTAAAGGTGAAGGTCCTCCAACTAAGGAAACTACTCCATTGCAATCCACAGTGCTGTGCATCTTTCCATTTACTGGAAGAGCTGGTACCATTCTAGATGATACACTGGCTTGACTAATGTTGCTGTTGCGCCGTTCTCCGTGTCGATTTGGAACAAAGAGTGAATCTCTTCTGCTCTCATTGTCTTCAAGAGTGCTATGCTCATCATCAGCAAAGTCATTTTCTGATCCTACATCCTTTGCATGACCTCTGAAACTGAAAATGCTTGTTTTGCTGTTGCGCCTTGGAGAAAACAGGGAACCACGTATGCTTAGCAAAGACTGTAAAAGATTAAAACCAAAACAAAACAGCATTAGAATTGAAGTTCTAAGTTTGTGACTTTTCGAGGAAAAGTTACAGTGCTGGAGGAAGGATAGTCACTTTTTTCTTCAATAGTATCAGTGTGCTCAAATAGGGCAATGTGCTCATTAGGGGACCTAAAGTGGAGGTGAAAAATTCTTTTTAAGGACTGAGGAAAAGTTGTGCAGAAGGCATAAGTAAGGTTGGACAGTTTTGAGCAAAGAAGGCAGGCTGAATTGGCATGGATCCATGACTCTGCTGGAAACAGTTCTCAACTTCACTATCAAGGCTTTGCAGGTATTTGTCTTTTATTCCTTCTATTAGAGGACAGAACTAAAAATCTTTACTTCCCTTCTTCATCACCTGGATTCCCCTGGGTAACAACTGATAATGCTCACTGATCATTGCTTTCTAGTTTATTTATTTGGTCTTAAGTTTGGCACTAAATTCAGCCTAAGTTGATGTAAAGAACTTTTCTCCCCTCTTCATAGTAGGCTCAATAGCATGGGAACAACATACGCAGTACTCTAAAACTAGAAGGCAGAAGCAACAGCTTGGGCAAGCTCTGGAGGTAGAGTGTGAACATGACTAGTAGTACTCTTGGGCATAGCACTCTGGGGGCTGTGCCCACTGGCACACCTACCAGAAGATATCACTTGGCCATCAAGCGGCTCAATTCAAGCATTCATCAGGGACACAGTTACATAAAGATATCCTCTTACAAATGCGAAAAATAAATCAGTGGTTGTTGGTAATTCATCTTTTAATTACAGTAGAAGCTCATTAATGGAATGTTCTCTCCCTTGCTACATATTTTATTAACAGCATTCATGAATAAATAAAACGAGTACTAATTGTGGAAAAGAGAAACCTTGCATTATGCTTTCTTCAATTCCACATTTGTACAAATGTTCACATCTTAGTACATCAAAAACCTGGTTTCAGATGATTCTCAATTTTTCACTAGTTTTGCAGGTGGAAAGTGCTCATTTGTAATAGCAGTGGTTTTTATCCCAGATTAATTAAAGTGAAAGCAAAAACTGCATTATAATATATAAGCCTATATTAATACTCTGAAAACCAATCACTGAATACATATATATATGGATCCATATATATCTTGGGATGTATGTACTCAGATTTATATGTACGTGTGCTGAACTGGTAGTACTGCCTGTTATAAAGGCTGGCAGGAGTTCACCATTATGAGATTTTTTTTTCTGCTTTTACAGCTACCCCAAATTTTAATAATTTGGGATGAAATTTTCTATGCTGGCTGTCAGCGTAAGGCTGAGTTACTTGAAGAATATCAGCCAAATGGTTTTGCTAACCCATTTATGTAAACTTGGAGAAAAAGTGCTGTTCTGCTTATGCTGAAAGATAATTTTATCCAAAAAGAAGCTCTAGCTGCTAGAGAGCATGACACTGAATTCTGACAAAGTGGTAAATTAATTACTGCACCCTTTTTACATTTCTTTGTAAATGTATTTGGTCAACCTACAGTCCTTTGAAAAATCACATGCTCGCTAGGTTTCCTCTGACTACCACTGTTACCTTTGTTTTTTTAGAGAATGTTTCCATGGCTGCTATGTATATTTGTAGCCCAATCTTTCAAATACACGTTATCATGCTCTGAGCACAGCTGAATGGATCAGGCCCCTCAGGGATTTGGGAGGAGTACTGCTCTGCAGGTCCCAGCTGGATTGAGATAAAAGAGATAAGCCAGAATGTCTGCAATTCCAACACATATAGAGGCAGAGATACATGTGTCTACGTGCTCCTGGAAAGTAAAGTCTGAAAGGGAAGCTTGGCTCTTCTTGTAGGCTGCATCATTTATTTGCATGTGGAATATTGTGTCAAAGGACAAAACCTTTACAGGGGCCAATTGGGCAGATCATCTCCATTTACCATTCTACTGCACTGTTTCACTGTCTGCCACCCTGTTTCACCATCTGCCACCCTGTTTCACCAGGGAGCTCACTGCATGGTTGTGGTGGTGCATCCCCCCGCCTCCTCCCTCCCAGATCCCTCTGTTTCCCCAAGAATTCCTGTTAGGCCCTAGCTTTTGCACAGGAAGCACAGCTGGGTGCTTCCTGGCCATACCATGAATAATAATTGCCTAACAAAGGTGGGAAGAGGCACACAGCTATCAGGAAGGTTGGATACTCCCTGATCATATCAGGAGCTCTTTTGGGATGATAAATCTGACAACCTGAAACAAAAAACACAGAACTGAGGCCAGGATGAAAATTTGCTAATGAATAAAGCCAATCACCTTATGACCCTATAAATAGTGATCCCGAGAGAGAGCCTGTGAGCTCTCCTCAACTGCAGCAGGCTGCGACTGGTATCTCCCTCTGAGTGGGATGCCCCTCGGAGCCTGTAAACTCTCAAGTTCACGAAATGGGGGAATTATCTGCCTGGGCTGTTACTTCTGCTCACTGACACTCAACCCTTCACCCGTTGAGGAATGCTGAGAAAGCTGATGTGGTATGGACACTTACATAGATATCTAAGTGAGGCAGAACTGTAGAGTCTAAGATGAGATCTTTGGCTGCAGCTCCTTTGTATAAGGCCGACTCAAAGCCCATTCCAATTAATGAAAGATTTTTTGGAGCAGTGTTGGCCGGCCAAAACTGATAGTACATTTTATTAGACTGGAGAGACACCTTTACAATATTACTCAAAGAAGTTGAGATAGATTTAATAATTTGCTTTTCTTACATTTGATTTATTTCTTATCCAGAGAACCTGGTCATTCTTCTTAATTATAATAAACATCACTTTCTTAGAAATGCAAATGTATCCTTTCCAGACCAGGCATCATCCTTTATACTTGACTAATTACTGAGACTTTGTCTCAAATTAAGCTTTCCTCCTCTCTGTGCATGTATTTCTGTGTGAAGTATTTCTGTCACTGAATCTCATGTTTTATATGAGTCTGTAAACTAGCACATTGGAGATGTACATTAAATAGGATAAACATTGGTCATTAAAGGTGGGTAGTATTGGTAGGTACATGTCATCTATTGGCTCAGACCAATGATCATGTTGAAGAATGCATTTGAGTGACTTTTCTGCAAATACCATAACTGTGTGTAGACTTGAAATAAGCAAGTTACCCTCAAGTGATGGAAGAAATCCTTTGATTTAAGGGAACTTTGAAGTTTGGACTAAGTGATTTCCGGAGGTCCTTCCTAAACTACTTTTCTGTCATTGCATGATTCTCCATCTTGTGTAATGAATTTCTAATGAAAAAGAACAGTATAACTAAATTCTTATAAGCCCAAATGATCCCTATGTAGTGTGTCTTTATCATGGAGTACTGGAGTTACTTTTCTCATTATCTGCCATTTAAAGAAGCTAATTAAGGAAAACAATAGCAAGTAATGGTAATGTGGAATTTCCTATGCAGGGTATTCTGATCACGTGGTCTGCTAAACCCCCCCACATATTTGTATAGTTTTGAAATGAATGCAGTACAGAGAACTTATCATTAATGCAAATATATGAGTACTAATCAAAGAGTCTTTGATTCTTCCTCCAATCTACCAGATACATCTTTAGAAATACATTTTCAGAAATTTTTTAATTTAGTTTACAATTATCTGTGCTATGTTCTTTTTGTGGATTTGCTAATACAACGGATCAAACTGTATCAAACTTAACACTGTTAACAGTACTAACACTGTTCTTTTCCTTCACTCACCTTTTACATAACTTCCAATATGTAAAGCTGTTGTAATGTCAGTCAAAACCAAATTAGAGTAGACATACATGATTTAATAAAAAAGAGTCCTGTACCTGGTGAGGAGATGTGAACCTTTTTTCATATGTCAGTTGATTTCCTTCTGTGGAGAAGCGGAAACTCTTCCTTCTGATACTGTCTTCTGACTCGGACTTGGGGAACTTATCAATATCTCCTTTGTCCTCTGCTTCAGACATTTCTTTCTGTCGTCTTTTCTTCCTTCTGTTTCTTCTTTCCTTAGCACTCTTTGAGCTCAACTTTGATGCTTCTGAAGAACTTTCCAAGAGTTCTCCTAATCCCCCTACACCACTGAAATCTCTTGATGCAACTGATGCTGCTGCTACTGCTGCTGTTGCCTGTCAGGTTACAAAGCAAGTATTCTTAGTAGGCCAAAAATGAGCAGTTTTACAGCCTTTACCGACTGTTTTTATTATCACTGTGGTAATACTGCTGGTTGTACACACCTGAGTATGCAAATATACACAAATAAATTGAACTGAAGATAAATTGAGTTGTATAGCTCCTCATTGTTTAGTAGCATGAGCTACTTGAAGCATCGACTTCATGATAACAATGATATCACTGTTCCTTACAGACCTGCTGCACAAGACACTGGTCTAAAATTCTGTAATTCATTGCACAATTTATACATGTTCTAATTCATAAAAGATTATTATCCTTGCCTTAAAAGCAAGGCTGTTCAGAAAGTAAATTTCTGTCATTACCTGAGCTTCTTCTTGTTGCTTCTTCAGTTGTTCTAACATCTGTTGAAATTCTGCTTCTTTCTGCTCTGCTTCTTCCATGGTCGCTTGATTCTGTTCTTCGTAGGCCATGGCAACCACAGCCAGGATCAAGTTGATCAGATAGAAAGACCCCAGAAAAATCACCAGAACAAAAAATATCATGTATGTTTTCCCAGCAGCACGTAGTGTCTAAGGAGTAGAAAGAATATCTAAATATTATTCTGCCACTTGTCTTTGTTAGTACAACAGCATTATGCTTTCAACTCATGTATAAATAAGCCTATTTATATAATTTTGTATGTTACCTACAGTTCACTTTTTGTCATAAAAATTTCTTACCAGCTGATACAGGTTTTCCCAGAAGTCCTGAGTCATTAGACGAAAGAGTGACAAAAAAGCCCAACTGAAGGTGTCAAAACTTGTGTAGCCATAGTTGGGGTTTCTACCAGCTTTCACACAGATATATCCCTCTGGACACTGCCTATGTGAAAACCAAACAACAGGTACTTAGTCATAACTTTTATTTCTTCTAGAACAGATTTATTATCTTCTGGAACAATATGCATTATTTTTTCTACAAGAAAGCCATGAATTACAGTTAAATTAATTCAGAAAACAAGTCCTAAGAAACTAACTAATAAGATAGTAAATGAAAGATATCCTTTCCATCCGTTCACTGGTTGAAATGACCTAAATATCTAAATTCTCCTCAGTCACATTTTGCAAATAGATTCCTTATTCCAAATGAATTTCCTGGTAGAAATAATTGCTAAAATGCTGTTAAGGTTACAGACAGATTAAACAATATTATTAGCTAAATCCAATTGTACTGTTAAGGATCTCCCACATAATGCTGAGATTATTATTATTTTTAATAAGCTTTTTCACTGTTGCCAGTTAGGTATTGGAATTCAGCTAACAATTCCAGGCTCATAATTGGGCACATATGTATGGCAAAATTTGCCAG
The DNA here is from genome assembly GCF_004027225.2 of Strigops habroptila. Classification (NCBI taxonomy): domain Eukaryota; kingdom Metazoa; phylum Chordata; class Aves; order Psittaciformes; family Psittacidae; genus Strigops; species Strigops habroptila. Next base: position 22,077,841 of record NC_044281.2, on the reverse strand, counting down.
TAACGAAGAAGAGCTAGGCTTGAAGAAAAAGATTCCATCTGGAACTATGAAGTCACTACTCTGCTTTCTAAATATTTTGTGTATTCTCTTTCTCGGTTCTGACCTTTGCTTTCATCCTACTTTCTTCAACCAGTACATCTCCAAAACAGATTTTACGAGAGTTCAGATTTCATCATTAACGCCAACATCACTTTCCAATCGAGCAGGAAGAAAGGCTGTTACTGCGTATTTTGTTTAGCCAGAGAGTAAAATATTTTGACTTAAGTAAGAAATCATTGCTTAGCAGCAAAACTGTGTAAATTCTGTAACACTACTAAATATGGAGTTGAAACTGCTATGGGTAGGTTTCATATTGCTTTTTCTACGAACATGAGAGGATTTTTGAATGGGTCTTACCCTGCATCAGAGCTATTACCACAAAGTAGGGCATCTCTTTGTCCTTCCAAAGTGTAAAAATGAGCTGTGTAGAAAGCATTAGAAATACATGTGAATAAATCAAATGTACCTGAAAGTACTACAAAGTAAAATAACAATAAATTGTAATAAAATCAAAGTGGGCAGCTGCTGGTCACTTTGTAGTTTGATTAGGAACTCTTCTGCTCATTGTATTTTTTATTGTATGTATTTGATCTCAGTGACTGTAAGCCTTTTTACATAAGGCAGAAATATAACTGTTCAATGTTCTTTGATCACAAATAGTTACATACTATAACCACAAATATATTAAGAATAGTTATATCAGAAATTCTTACTTTCATCCTCAATGTAATCCTTCCAGTTAAATGTGCTCACTGTCATATTAATAAGTGTACCATTTTCATTTATTGTGCTGTTGAAGTAGGAAATAACGTTTATTTCAAAAGTAGAATTGTCTGGAGGCCACTGCAGGCATTTATTCCTCAAGTTGCCCATGAACAGCTGCAGCCCTATTAGTGCAAATACACTCAGACAAAACACAGTCAGGATCATTACGTCCGAGAGCTTCTTCACAGACTGAATTAGGGCTCCTACAATAGTCTTTAGGCCTGCAAAGAGAAAAGATCCATAGATTTGTCAAAGAGTATCTTTGCCCTTCCCATGTAATTAAGATGTCATGCAGGCACTTACTTAAAAAGAAATTATTTTTTATTTTTCAAAAAGTAAAGCTTCATGAGCAGCCTCAGAGCTTGTGAAGATGAATGAAAGAAAAAGATTCTTTTTTATGAATATGCAATGTACATATATTCCACTAAATTGGATATATAATGTTATTCTCAAGCAGGAAATTTTATCAATAATGCTTTCTTGTTATAGATTTAATTTTTTTTTTTATTTTTCTCTGCATTTAATATTCTGCCAATAATTCAGTTTGCAGTTAATATTAACTATGACTTCACAACAGTATGAAGATAGTATGAGATAGATAGAAATTAAAGAATTTTGAGAAAAAAAAATCATTTGCATTTGATAAATTTTCCTGTGCAATATTTATCTCCTTTTTGGTAGCTGCTTTTGTTGTTACTTGGTTGTCTTTAAGGCTAAAGTTCATTTTAAGTGGAAAATAAAGGAAAAGATTCAAAATCAAGAAAGCCATAGCACTAAAGCTTTTTTAATGTATAGGCAACTTCTTGTGATAAAATGCAGAAAACCAAAGCAAAATAACCCATAGGCCTCATATTTTATGTTTCATGCAAGAATCTGTTAAACTCAAAGGCTGATTTTGCAAAACAAAAGAAGCTAATTCTGAAAAGGCAAAGCATCATAATCCAGGCTGATGATCCATGCCTTCTTTTTTTTTTCCCTTTGGCAACACAAGCAGTGAACAGCAAGACTTATGCTCAAAAGAGGTGAATTCAACTTCAATGGAACGAAAGTCAGCCTCTGTGTTTAACCTCACTCTCACCTGGAATGACTGATATTGTTTTCAAAGCTCGGAGAACTCTGAATGTTCTCAACGCTGAGACATTGCCCAGGTCCACAAACTCTGTCACATATCTGTAATAGGGGAGTTCACACACAAACACAATGACAGCACACAAATAACAGTTGGAGATATGAGGGGCCTAACACCTTACACCAACTACTTCTTACCTGGAATTACAGAAATAGTTTTCAAAGCTCTCAATACTCTGAAAGTTCGAAGAGCTGAAACATTGCCTAGGTTTACAAATTCTGTTACATACCTGTAGGATTAAATCACAGTTATTCAGAATTGAGGCAGAGCTTATACTAATTATGTGGGTCTTCAAAACCTCTGTGGCAATATTAGCACTCATACTTCAAAATTTGCCTGTGTCTTCAGTACACCTCACTTTTATAAATTTTCATCATTCTGCTTAAATTTCATTGAAGTGAAACTCACTGATTTGTATTTGAACAGCTAATTAAACTAATTAGCTTGTCATAGGATGGTGACATGAAGTCAAAGGGATGGCTTCCATTCTTGTGAGCAGAAAAATGTAGGACATGAAATTAGTGTCCCTCAGCAGTATTTACACTAGTGGCTAACATTCTATACTAGCTCCTGCCATATATTACTTTGATTTATAAGTACTAAAATGTGTGATATGGTGTCTAAACTTCACAGGTTTCAGAATATAAATACTTTTAAATAAATATATTTTATTATTATAGTATTTGCCACTAATTTCATGCCCTAAAAGCTTTAAAAATTCTTGAGCCACTTACGCCATTAAAATGACACTGAAGTCAAGCCAGTTCCATGGGTCTCGCAGAAAAGTAAAACCTTCTAAGCAGAAGCCCCTTGCAAGAATTTTGATAAGTGATTCAAAGGTATAAATTCCAGTGAAAGTGTACCTGAAAAGCATCAGAGCAGGAATAATGGATTTTTGCATATTTATGTTTATAGACAGTGCCATTCTTTATCACATACGTTTTGCAAGAAAAGCATTTAGAAGTAAAAGGAGGAAATCATTAACTTTACTTGACCCAAACACGTAAGAATGTAATTGAAATTTGAACCTAACACATATATACTATTAATTTTCTAAAACATAGATTTAATCACAGTTTTTGTGCTTGCAAATTATTTCAGACTCTAGATACATTTCAGGCTTTGATTTTTATATATACATTCTCTGGCACTCACAGGGCTGCCTCTTGGCTTGCATTCACAAATCAGGTGTCTAAATATTACAAAGAAAGAACTACAACAAAATAATCTTTTTCAAGTCAAAATCAGAGTTTTGTCAAAATCAGTTCTGGATAATAACTACATTCATGCTTATAATACAGGTTTATTTCATAAATAATCATTAAATATAACAAAGTATGCCCAGACTGTTATTCTTGAAGATGTGGAGTGTGATTACCAATTCACCTGGTGTGGCAACTACTATTCATTTAAAAACATAGAATAGTCAGTTATAACCAGTGTAATGCAGGGACTTCCTGAGATCCATGTGGATCTGTGAGGACCTCTACAATAAAGGAAATCTATCTACAGATGCTACTGGTCTCCTTTCAGACTCTCAGCCATTGTCACTGTTGAGCATACTGGGAAAAGGTGAATATTAGTGCAGTTCCTAAATATAGTATTCAAAGTAAGATTTCTTAATGCAGTGAAACAAATAAATATAAATCAATAATGGCTTTTGGAGAACAAGAGGGAATGAAGTGGTTAGAGCCAGGTTTTTCATGAGTAGTATTATTTCAAAGAAAAATATAATCTTCAAAGGAAAATGCACATCTGTTTGAGAATATGTATAACAATGAAGAAAAAGAAACAGAGATACTTTATGGTTTCCTCACTTCTGTCAGCTCTTTGTTACTCCTTCATAGGTAAGGCCCTTTCCTCAGCAGTTTGAGTTTCTTGTGATTTGGGCGTTGTATGTGTTTGCTGCAGCTGGCACTTGTAAGCACACATCAGTGAGCCACAATAGATCATAGAATCGTATCGTAGAATGGTTTGGGTTGGAAGGGACCTTAATGATCATCTAATTCCAACACCCCTGTCCCAAGGCAGAGACACCTTCCACTAGACCAGGTTACTCAAAGCTCTATCCAACCCAGACTTGAACGCTTCCAGGAAAGGGTCATCCACTGTGCTAAGATCATGGATACTCAAGCAATATATGGCTGGCCTCACCTATGGCATGCAACAATTTTACACAGACATTTGTAGTTCTGCAGCTCCTTTTTCAATTTACAGCTCAGAACACCCAAGGATGAGAGCTCGTGTTCATACTTTGCAGTAGAACTTCTGATATTCCTTAGACATAAAGAACAAGGTATTACTCTTAAACCATTTATTCAGAGGAAACCAGAAAGATATTGATAGCGTGGCATCTGATTCTTCATAACTCTGGAAAGCCTATTCTGGCATGTAACTTCCCATAAATGCTTCTTGTTTGGAATCACACGAAAACAAAGACATAAAAAAAGAGAATAAAAATGTGTAACTTACTCTACATTCTTTGTCCAGTCTGGAGGGTTACTCATGGTCATAAATACACAGTTGGTCAAAATAGTGCACATGATAAGCATGCTGAATAATGTAGGTTGTAGTCAAGGCATGTAAGTCACATAAGTTTGACAGTTTTATAACACTGAAATAGTTTAAAATATTAAGTGTATAAAAATATGTACAAATAATGAGACATTCTAAATCAAATCTAAAATTAAAGCTTTGCACATGATTTTATCTGTTTTAAATGGTAAGCCATCTGGCATGTTATGATGCAGTTACTGTAAAACAATGCATTACTTTTATAATTCTGGCAGGTTTAGGATTTAAATGAAATTTAAACACATCCTTAAGTCTGTAAAAATATGAAATGAGTCCCCAAGCATAATTACTCATTGGAGCCAGGCAGATCATTCTAAGAGATCTTTAGGCAGAGGTTGGTTGTTTACGCCCAAGTTGTTCTTTGGACATGATTGAAACATATTTGAAAATATACTCCTTTATTCTGACCTGGATCTTTTATGGGACACCTACCCCAGTGCTGAAAACACAATGCTGAAAAAGTATGTCTAAAAAGCAGCTCTTTTCTCATGTTCTTTTGTCCTTGCTAAGTGAGTCTAGTTCATGACTAGTGCTACTGGTCTTGGTAGAAGTTTGACCTTAGATATGTTCAAGTGCAATGGTTTGTTACTAATTTGGACTTCGCTGCAGGGCTTAGTATGGGATCAGGTCTCCTTTTGTATGTAAAGCCTGATATTTAAACTCTGACAGCTTAAGAGGTTCAGTAGAAAATTCCCTCAGTAGGAATGAAGATCATATTGCAATTCACATGTGATATTTCTGCTTTTAAAGTGTGACCAGCATAGTATACCACATGGACATAATATGTTCATCAATATGTAAAGTATTATTTCAGTAATTAAATAGTTTTAAATGGCAACCCTTAAATCAACATGAAGAAAAAAAGGATATGAATGTACCAAAATCTTGATGGCAATTTTTCTGATGGGATTGAAGGGAGTTAAAATGTACAAGGCAGATGTGGCACTGAATCGGAAAATTGCCTTTCCTTTATTCAATACTATGAAAGTCTGAAAGAAAGAAATACAAAATTAAAATGCAGTGTTGACTACATAAATGTCTTTACTTCCTTCTAAAGGATTCCATTCTCTATGCCTCCATTCTACTGTCTACCTGTGGTAGGAAAATAACTTATTTCTATGAATACAGTGGATTAAGTCTTCCACAGCCAATTCTCCAACTTGCTAAATTCCCCAGCATGTGGACTGAACTCTGATGTTATTAAAATTGGTGTGAATTATCAACATCAATGTCAGTTTATCAGTAACTGAAAATTTGGCATTTCATCACTAAAATATTTTCAATTTTATTTCTAACGAAGTCTCTGATTAAATTCAGAGTTTCAAGCTAATCAAATACATTCTACCTCGTGAGTAAACATGCAACAAAACCAGCAAAAGGGCAATTCAAAGCACCAGTTTGTATTTGGAACAAACACTTGACAGAATTATATACCGCATATATATGGTGACAAGGACAAACATCTGTTACTAAACAATTAACCTTAACTTTAAAATAGTTTTGCTTTCATTTTAGATTTTTAAATACTACCAATATCAATTATATGACTTAAAAAAATATATCTGTGAAAAAAAAATAAAAAGGATTAATACATTTCCAGCTGACATCATTCTGAGCAGTCAGACAAACATACGCCAGAATTTGGCATCCTGTAACAACAAATCCTTTCTTCAAAAAAATGCTGATTTCATTTTTAATAATATTCTCTTATTTTTCCCTACATGTGAGCACGAAATTTAGGTAGTTATTATCTCTTAAAATTTGACCTGATAAACGTACAGATTGTGTTCATTTCATTCTGTCCCTGTTGGCAGTCATCGCCTAAGTGTTTTCATTTTTATTCCAAGTGTATTTGTGCGTGAAGTTTACTTGCATCTTTGGTGCTGTTTGAAATTTCTTCGGGACATGACTATTCTTCATTCCTTTTGCTCTTTGTCAATGGTAATGGCTCTCCTTTGTGTTACCATAATAGACTCTGTTATGCTCTCAGCAGAGCTATACAGTATCACTGCTCTCCATGTTGATTTCCATTATCTGTAAAAACTTGGCTGTGATCAGAAAAATGCTGCCCTCTCTGCAGTCTTTATTGCCTATCTGGTCTGCCATCTCTGGTAGAGAAAGCAAACCTCTCTACAGTGGGAAAGGAATGTTGACAGTGCCTGTTCACAGAATAACATCAAGCATAGCACTGAGGATGACAGAGAATGGACTCTCACTCATTGGCATTTCTCTCTGCCCTAAACTCCTTCAGCCAGCCAGAAATGCTAGAAAGATGTTGCCTGTCCCAAGCTCACTGCTGCAGCAGATCCTGAAGACAGACTACGATTCACATATGATTTTCCCTTCATTGACAAGTCTATGATTAAGAGTAGTTTCCATTGTATACTGGAGGAGGGATGACTAATTCTAGTTCATCATTTAAGATGTCCACTTGTTTTCTGTTGAGCACATTAGGTTGGTATGTAACATAAATACAGATGTCCTGTGACAAAAGATTCTACAGTTTACTAATTACTCTCATAGACTAGCAAGTCCATCAATAGTCTGAGTTTTTACACTTTTGTTCAAAAAAATCTGACTACTTTTTCTGATCGTTGGAGGCTAGAAAATATACTTCAGTACTTCAGGCTTTCTGATACTTCATTTGTAGAAGACTCGTTTAGAAAACCCTATTCCTGAACTTATTTATGCAACTTTATTCCTGATTTTTTTACAGCTAGTGGAGAAAAGGGCTCAGTGCACACAATTATATTGTGTATTAGAATCTGCATGGATACAACCAAAAACATATAAATGAAAATAACCCTTGGCAACTCTTCTTCTCTGAGCTTTCATTTCTTTAAATTTCCTTAATAATGCTAATATTTGTATTATCTACAGCACTGTTACACAAATATTAATGTAGGCTATACAGTTACATATGGATTCTGCTTAATTTTCTATTCCTATTACTGAAGTCATAATTTTAAAGACAATTTTGTGAAACAAAGTCAACTACAAACTTAGCCACAAAATTGAGAGTACTATTAGCATGACTTTTTCCTAACAAACAGAATGAGGTTTTTTACAGTTTAAAAGATTTTATGTCTTCATTTTTTTATAGTTGCTCGGTGTCAAGTTTCTTATCTCAATTGCAGCCTGGAATGCTTCAAACTGTCATCAGAGCAACTGTGTCTGTTTCCTTCTCTGAGAGAGACAGGAAAAGATAATCCCAAGCACTTGTCCATAAAACACTTTCTGCGTTTTTGAATTTAGGGGTATTATCCTGCTTCATCTTCATCTTTCTTCACTCTCCTTACCCACAATATTTTGCAGGTTTATCAGGAACCGAGAGAACATCTTGATGCTGCTGAAGGAGCATGCAAAACTAAGCAGATAAGGAGTACAGACAAGAGAGAACCTGCTGTCAGCTGTACCTTTTACTAATCTGTAAAGGATACAAGGTATTTTTAACTATCCCCAGGCCGCACTATTTCAGATCCTGGAGGAGTTTAGCACAGTTCACAACTAATCCCAGCTACAGTGATATACTTGTTTGTCAAGGGGCAAATATTTTAGTTGAATTGATCTGTTTGAACTAGCTTTTCTATTTCCAAGTCCCTAGCTTGTGGGTCATGTGAAAATAAGGACTTTGTATGACTGTGCAAATCAGAAGGGGAAGTACGTCTCTTTTAGGAATTTGCATTCTTCAGGGAGCACAACCATGCTATTAGAGGTCCAGCTGTGTTATAGCCTCGCACATGTAACTCAGGAGCATAACTTTTCTCTCACGACATGCAACTCTTCACTCTGCTGTTTCTGTATGAAAACTCTCAACCAGTCTTCAGAACAACAAAACTGTCTTTTTTTGATTCTTTCCTCAAAACCCAGCTTTCCTGTGGTGTCTGCCACAGACTTCTAATTGACAGCTGTGCAGCAGAGATCTGTCATAGCAATCCCAAGCACCTAAACAACAGTGTTCATTGTGGTAGTTTTATATGACCCAAAATTTACACAGAGTCTCTATATGCTACCTATATAGGGATATATATATTTTATATGTACATATATAGATATATGTTTACATACTTTATACAGCTATAACAGAGGAATACAGCTACAGTTCTTTATTTCACTAACATGAATGGATGCTACCTGGTTATCTACAACCATCTCCACTGCAAAACCTTTCTTGGAACACCTCACTTGTCATATCCAGTCTTATTACTACATTGAAATCAGGAAAAATTCAGCCATGTTCTCAAATTCAGGCAAACTCAAGGAACCTATATCTTCCTTACAATGATGTAAATAACAAGTAACCGTTGAAGGAATCACGATATAGAAGAGCATAAATCAGTTCTGTTAAACAAAAGGATGTTTCTGCATATTTAGGGGCTTGATGGGTCCAACCATATTTTGTGATTAAACTTTTCTAGTGCAGAAAATTATCTTCTATTTTGTGCAAAAGATTGTTCACTCACTTTTTTATTGATATAATATGGGTCCAGGTCTTCCAAAGGTTCAGACACCATTCCTGGAGGTATGTCACCGTAAATAAATGGCAGTGTCTTTCCTGCCTCCAAGTCACTGTTTGGTTTTGGACCATTTTCGTCATCATCATCTGTGTGTTCTTGCTTGGGCTTTTTAGCTTTCTCTTCTGCACAACGCTTCTCAATAGCTGTGAGAGAATCTCTAGTAAAATAGCGGAAACTTTCAGGTCCTGGTGGTACCAGCAGTGCCTGTGCCATGTTTTCATCCTGCAAATTTAATTACTTTTAGCCTCTTGCATAAGAATGACCTATAAAAGAAAATTGGGTAATTTAGGTAAGCTAGTTGTACCAAGAGAAAAGAAAAAAAATTTGCTCAGAAACCCTTTCCAGGCCTGAAATAGAAGCAGCATATTTCAAGGCTGAATGAAAGAAAGAAACAATTGCTCAGAATTTATTTAGATATTTTATAAATTATTTTTCAGCTTTTTCCTGCTGATCTAGAAAAATACACTACTTCTGCCCACAAACACTACTTTGCCTATGTCCGTAGACTTGCCCAGTTAGAGCAAAATACGGATACGAGTGTTTTAAAAGTGTATCTTTTTTTAACAGCAAGTATAAACGCATATTCTATGAGGTACTCTTGAAAATTGTAAACCTGTATTTTACTAATCAATACGCTTTATCTTTCCATCTTTTTTCAAGTATTAATTAAACTTTACAAATATAAATATTTTCATTACATGAAAAAGAAGTTTTTATGATTAGTGCTGTTTAAATGACAGCAACTGAATTATGGAAGCAACAAGCATAAGTCCATCTTACTGACAGTTTACCACAATGAAGGGTAATGTTAGATACCAAAGCAGGTTAGGTTGCATTTATTGACTGACTGTGAGCTGTGAATCAAACCTACAGGCCTTTCAAGTAAAAGGAAATAGGATGTACGATCAAGACTAGGCAGAAAAGAATCCTGCTTCTAATTCTTTGCAAGGCAAGTGTCATAATATTATTTCAGACTAAAACTAGCTTGAAATCTAAGTCTCTGGTTCCCTATGAATGTCTTTGGTGCCAATGCTGGATGATGTAGTCCCTGCTGCTACAACAACCCGGTAGAGTTCCCGCTCTCTGCACCAAACTATGCATTGCAGAACAGGTCTCTTTATGAAGCCCTGCAGTGCATCAGCTGAAAGTAATGTTCTTTTCTCTCTTCCAAGTCCTTCTGCAGCAGGATCAGTTGCTTAAACTTATGCACAGTGTAGAGGTTTGAATGGCTGGAGGGAGAGGATGGCAGAAGGAAGGCAGATCTTGTTATGGAGCAGTGCCACCGAGTAAGAAATGATAGCCTAATTTGATGTCCACTTTGCAATAGTTTGTGACCTAGTGTAGTAACAATTTTAATTATGAAACCCAATTTTTAAGAGTGAGTTTCAGTGCCTTCAATGAGTTCTAATTGTGTTTTCTGTACATGAAGCCATGTAGCCTTCCTTACATTACTTCCTGAATGTGCAAAATCTGTATTCTGGAGTTGCCACATCTGGATTTGAGACATAATATTGTATTCATTTGCACATTCATTCAACAGTCTTTCTCCTAAACCTTCTTGCCTGTCTGGAGCAGTTTGCAGAAATCATGCACATGTACAGACACACAAAAAGTGCTACAGTAATGATCTTATGAAATAATGGATTCCTTTTCAAATGACCCCCCAAACCCAAAATCCTGTGTGAAGGTAGAGGGGAATGTTAAAAAGTGCTGGAAGAATCTACAGAAAACTGGAGGAAAGAAATTAAACTGCATATTCCTAAATCTGAATTACCTGTTGACCTAGGTGGCTTTTCTATGAAACTAGTGTTAAAAGGTACACCCCCCGAGAGTCATCATGGGTCTGCCTTTATGTTCAGTGCATTTGTGTAGGCTGCTTTTCATCTGTTAACAGTTATAATTACAAATGCTGTAACAAAATACATTGTCCTCACTAGAAATATATGTGTTTGTATTGCTAGAAGTCCACAAAGGGGCTAATGAATGACTAGGAAAAGTAATATTAGCAGACTTGGGGTTTCATGGTATTTCTCAGACAGTCATAAAACATCCTTTAAAAAAGTGTTCTTCTTCACAAGTTGGAAACAACACTTCAGTCCTGCCTCCACTACTGTCTAGTGCAGTTACATCTTTCCTGTGTGCTGCTATTACACAAGAAGGTTTTTCCTGTACTAAATATGCTTCAAGTATTTTCATTCATATTACAAAGCTTAAAAGAACAACCACAAATATGTATTTGATTACTGTTGCTATATGGCAATTTAACAGAACAAAGAAACAAAAGTAATTCTGTTCCCTGCACTGAGCCCTGAACAAGCTCTTAGCAATCCTTGAACTATAAACCACTCATTTGTTAGTGATAGCTTCTCTCTTCTTCCTTCACTGGTTTTACAATTCCTTGTTACCTAGTAACTAAATGGCCAGGACATGAATGATACTGGGCAGAATTCAGATAAAGAATTCTGTAGATCTAATAATTTCAGAATAACTTTCGTTAAAACCCAGTCTTTAAAAGAATAGTCTCAAAAATGCATGTGGTCCAGGCCCCTCAGAACCAGATAGTGTTCAACAAAAAGGATTTCAAGTTTTGAAATATAATTTGGGCCTAGATATTGTATGTATAAAGATTTACAAGTCTATAGATTTCATTAGAAAAAAGTAAGGTCTGATTTATTAAAGACATAGTTTTGCCAAATAAATCCATTTAATTATATTTGAGCACTGCATTCCATAAATCTTTCTCCAGTTTTTCTTCAGTCTCTTCCTTTGAATAATAATACTGAGCAATAAACAGTACCCATATGTTCTTAATTTTACGCATATTTCAGTTAATTATATTATGTCCATGGATAACTTGTTAAATTTGATTTTTGGCTATAATTATCTTCTCACCATTTACACAGAAGATGACTCAGAAAGTGAAATATCTGTGCTAACGATGTCAAATTAGTTTTGTGTGTTTCTGAAAAAGCCAGAAGAAGTGGCCTGAAGGTACCTATTTTTATGATATCTTAAATCAGACAAATAGTAAAAGTGCAAGTATCAGTGTAAGAACCAGGTGGATACTGTGATTACTTAGTAAAATCATCAGGTTATCTAACAGGTTATTTGCATTCTGCATGAGACGGTCCACATGCATACTTTTCAAGGCAGAGAAATAGCAAACCTTGCAGTTTTTCTTATGGATTTTTTTTTTCTTTTTTTTTTTTTCTTTTAGAACATTGGATTAGAATTATCTTCATGCTAAAACCTAGAAAAAGCTGACTACTGAGATTTTCATTCCATAAAACTGAAACACTGGCACACAAACATGCATTTGATTAGAGTTGGAATAAATGCAAGGATAGCAAATGGAATCTGTAAAATGACCAACCATCATATTTTTCTTATGCTAATCTTTTATTCGAGAGGCTGTAATTTGGGAATAATATCTACTTCTGCGCCAAGCACAGCAATAGCCTCTCAGATGCTAAAACCTGGATTAAAACCTCTGCTCTAAATCACTAATGTTAATAAGACTAGCTGGCTCATATTAGGCCAGTAAAGATATTTGTCCAAATCAAAAAGGTGGGGCTCCCATGCTAGGAGAGAACAGGGCTAATGGCACTTCACAAGTAAAAAGTGTAGCTGTTGTGTGCTGATGTTGTGAGAAAATTACCCCAAGTCAAACTACCACTGTCCCAAGGAGGAAAGGACTACAGAGGGTGGGTATGCCGGAAGAGTCTAAAGAAGCGAGTCATCTTAACTCCCTCTCTTAGTATTTGGGAAGCTGCTTTGCAAAATTCAGGTACTAGTTTTCTGGAAGTGAATATAAATTATGTTTAAGTTACTATACAATAATCGAATTCCAAATTGGGTAATACTGCACTCAATTTTTCCTAAAAACAAAAGGATGGGTAAATACAATTTCATTGTGAAAATGATCTAAAATAAAATATTTTTATTTAAATTTCTCATGGTATTTGTGCACAGAGGCTAATGTCACAAAGAAAAACCCATCTCCTTACGTGCTGAAGTGCTTTAAAGTATTTTTTTACAGTTACAGATTATTATCTTTTCATAACTGACATTTGCCTTGTTTTTCCTGGCATCCTTGCACTATTTTTTAATGCTTTAAAAATATTTGAATAAGAAACGGAACTCCAAAAAGAATAAATGAGCCCAAACTGTCACTGCTGTAATTCAAAATGGTAAATGTAAAATGCAATGCACAGTTAATTCAGATATCTAAAGAGATATCAAGTGAAAAATATCCATGTGTCCTAAGCCAAGGAATCCTTGAATGTTCGTTCCACAAAAGTTGGTATTTTCAAGGAAATGAGTGAACTTCCTCAAAGCTGAAAATAGCCTCCAGCATTTAGCACCTGCTCAGAACCTGCCTCTTTAAACCGTAATCTACTAATTTAAACTATGATAATTTTTGTTTACAGATCCTAACTGACTAATATGTAGGGTTTGTTGTCTTTTTTTCCATTCTTTCCAACATTTATCACTCATCTATTGTGTCATTTTCCTTAGACTGTAATTTATCTGTAGCAATGACTATAATTTTTGTCTAGATTTGTACACTCAGCTTCAGTAGCCTATAGGCATTAGTGGTATGTAACTATGCAAAATAAAAATAACAAAATCACCACCAGGTATTTATTAGTAAAATTAATAAATCATGGAAGACAAAAATACTTACTTGTTATGAGAGTATGAAATCAACTAAAGGATATGTAACAGAAATATTATTTCCTTAATAAAAAATTACTTAAAAGGATTTAGAATGGGGTAGTGATAAGTGGCCGAATATGAATTGTAGTTCACGGTGGATGAAACCTGGCCAAAGAAGAGTAAATACAGCAAATATTAATGAACTGATACTAATGTGGTGCTTCAGGGATGTTACATGCAATTTTATTGAATGTCCTCAGTAATGACTTGCAATAAGGTGTCAAAACACATTAACTAAATCTTAAGAACCTAAACCTAAACAAAAGAAAGTACTGTAAGAGTCTGGAGATCTGGGTAGAATATAATGCATGAGGTTCAATCTGACTGGTGAAAGACTAGGCAAATGGGAAAACACTCAAAGCAGAGACTGGAAAGCAAACTCAGACCTGCCTGAAAGATCCAGAAGCTGCTTCTTGGGAGGGTATCTTTGGACACTGCTCTCTTCCTCACCAAGACATTGCTATGGATAGTCTTTCCCTCTGCTTATTTGCCTGTTTGTGACCACTGCTGTTCCACAATCATCTATTCCCTCTCTACCTCATTGCTACATTCACTTTTGAATTAATTTGTTCCTATTTCTTCTTTCCCCCTGTTTAGGAGAGGAAATAGTGGATTAAGAATCTTACATCAAGGCCAACATGTGCTGTACGTAGTAAAATGGAGCAATAAAAAATAGATATGTAAAGAAATGAACCTGGATTTCTCAGATACATACCTGCAAGTTTTTGACCCCCCCCCCCCCCCCAAAATCGTTTGACCCATTTATTTATGAAAACTGATCAAAACCTCTAGGAATTCTTTACATGCAGGCCCACCTTATATTTTCTTTAACACCATAAGTTGCCCCTGAGAAGGTGTGAAAAGAGATCAAGTCTGAATACTTAAGTATTGGAGAAACCTGAACGTGGCCAAATGAAAACCATATGCAGTTTAAGAGGAAGAGAAAGGGTCTCTTTCTTAGCCCATCAACCCAGTTGTAATACAGTATTTGCTTAATATTTTGCAAATACCTTCCAGCATTAAGGATCCTTACATTCTAATGAAAAATAGATACAATACCTGTAACACAAATTTCTGCAGCTAGACTTCACTAAAGATGATCACTCCATTTTCTCACTGGTATTTTAGTGAAGATACATAGTGCTATATTTAGTAGCCATCTTATGAAGTGAAACATTATTTCTGGCTGAGAAGAAAAGATAGTCTTACCTTTCTTTTTCTAAGAAATGCCAAATCTCAGAAAGTAGCCACTGGATCTTTTGCTATCATGAAAATAAAAAGGCTGCATTTCTAGCAGAAAATGGAAATGGTAATAAAAGTTTCTCCCTGGAAGCTGAAGCTTCTTCAAGACTGGAGTTTCTTCAAGAATCTCTCATTCTTTGTTTCTGTGTCCAAAGCTTCTCAAAAGTAGTTGTGGTAGACAAAGATAAGTCTACATATTCATGGAGGTACATTTTTCCAACCTAAGAGCAAAGAGATATAGGAAAAGCAGGATGAAACATGGGTTAGTCCACAAAACCTAACACAGACCAAAAGTGCATTAAAGAATATTCTTTAAACTATATGAGTTAAAAAATTCAATTTATTCTTTTACATGCATGCTTTAATTAAAAGGGAAAAATGGGTCTTGTTGAGATTTCTATATGACTAATGCAGTCTTTAGTAGATACGGAATAACAGTGCCCAGGCTAATGGGAGTGTTCTCATTTGTCACTTGCGGAACTGCACAATATATCATTACTCCCCACTGGATTTACTGTCTTTAATCAGGAACAGCGGTTAATTCAGTCTATATTCGCATGAAAATATGGATACTTCTTCATGTCATTTATCTTAGAGAATGTCAGTATAAATGTTTGTCTTTGTGGACAAAATTTTTCATCCACCTCAAGCAATCTGTAGCAGAAAAAGTCAATTTCTTCAATTTAAATCTTGCATCATTACAAGAGCTCACCAAAGGTTGGTGTTGGCTTCCTCAGTCTTTAAAGCTTTAATAAACTGAGTATTTAGTTCACTAAATTTAAATAGTCTACTTACAGATTGCAAACTTTAGTCTTCAGCCATTGAGATAGAGATGAGATGTCTTTGAGACATTTATTCTTGATTGAACTAAATACTCTGGCTCTTTTAGTACTTCTTTATGTTATTGTTATTTTGTTCTTACTCCTAGAGAAGAAAAGAAAAAGAAGACATCCCTCTCTTTTAGGTCTCCGCTCCTGCCATAGCAGCCCTTAATATTTTCCTCCAAATATAGTGAGAATGAGCAGCCACTGTAGAAACCCTGTAGATAAAATAAAGAAAAATCTGTGTAGACACAGAAAGGGTCAAAGAGTACACAGAAGGTGGGAAAACAGAAAGCAAAAGCTTTTCACTAGACCACTGCTTCTCTTGTTTATAAAGATAGAAGATCTCCAAGAACTCCTACAGAAAATGCATTACAAAAACTAACCTAGAATTTACCTACTAACAGTTACTATTAATCTAGAATTACATTTTTCCAAAGATGAAGTAAGTGGTACCACCATTAGAGCTTCTATTTGCTTAATAACGTAACATAAGGTCATGCCAACAATTGCTAACAGCAAACTCTTTCAAAGTCCTGGTCATTTTGAGTAAGACACTGATTCAGCACAACTTACTGTGGTGAGTCACTACTGGAGAGGCTCCACTGAAGACATCTGAAAGCTGTGTCTCCAGCACTAACCTCAGGGGATCATGACTCTCATACTGCCACCAATGATACTTATTTACCAATGCATATTTTACAATGAATGTAGCTTTCCCTGGGGGTATGTAGAGGATTTCCCCATCCCTTTGCCTATTGGGTGCATCTGGATTCTGCCTCTGCAGTTGCACTGTGGCTGAAATCTGATCTCATGGTCAGATACAGCGCAAATAAGCAAAATCTGTAAGCGCTGTTGCTTGCAAGTTTTAAAATAACATGAAAGGGATACTATAACTTTCTAATAAAAGAGTAATCTTTTAATTTTAATTTAACTTATATTAAGCATTCATATGCATTTGTTTTTCAAAAGGGGAGTGTAACTTCTATCCAGCTGTTAAAATATTGCCAGTTTACAAAATGTAAAATGAGGAATTCATCTTTAATGTGAAAATTGTTATTAACACTACCAGTGCAGAGTATTTCAATAAATCTGTATTTTGAATTATAGCACAATGCAAAGTACCTTTTTTCACATGTAAGCTTATCACCTAGACTCCACCTCCCTATTTGTTATATTTTATGTCTCTTTGTACTGGCCATATCTCCAATACATAGGAGATACAGCTTTGTATCTACTAATGCTATACATCATGGTAGTATAGTAGTTATCAAGGTAGTTACAGCAAAGGAATGAGGTTAGCAGAATTGCAAGGCCTTTGTCCTGAATTTATAATAGGCCTAGGCCATAGCAGAGTAATTTAATTACAGAATTTCAATTAATAACTCATGTCATATGGTTTTTAGCATTTTTTTCTGTATAATGCAGATATTTGCAATACTCTAAAAAAAATACTTTGGGGGTTTTTTAATGTCTTTTTTTCTCACCCCAACACTAGAAATTTTCATAGGCAGGTTTATGGATTATAGAGTTTTACTATAGTTGAAGGTGATGATAGAGAATTATTTGGCTGATATCATGTTGACCAAAGTAATTTTTATTTGGGTAGATTATTCCAATTCAGCTTTCAAGAGTGAATCATAGGTAAAATCTCAGGTCTAGTCAGAGGTGTTTCCTGATGGACAGACTGTATATATTCTTTCCTGTGGGACTCCTGCCTGAACTCTTCCTCCTCTATGGCATTCTTCCTCTATCAGCATTTATTTTAAAACTGGTTAGAATATCCTTCAAACTCTGAGACATGATATTGCTTCAAAAAAATTTACAGACTATATCCTCATGCACTTGAAATCCCTTTCAGTGTAATGATGAGCTGGAAAAGATAGTTGCATATTATTGTCACATTGACCTGTGGCAAAATGTGTGATTCCATCTGAAATGTGATTTAGAAATGAAATGGCATCATTTGAAATTAGATACTCTTAAAAAGACCCTTATAGAACAATATGCCAGTGATGGATTCAGCTAAGTGAAATACCATGGCAGAGACAAAAGCCAGACAATGAACAGAAATTGTGGGCAACCATATGGACATCTAAAGTGTTACGTGATTATAAAAATGTTAACCCAGTCTTAGATTAACAAGAGACAGAGCTATCCACAAAATTAATTGTCCAGATTCAGAATTATTTGTTGCATGTTCTCCATTATCTAGATTCAACTAATTCTTAATGTTTTTTTGTACTCAAATTAAAATGTAAATGTGCTATCAAGTGAAATATTGGAACACACACCAGTATCCACTGGTGCGGAGGTATTAAAGAAGTTACAATAAAACATCACTTAGCAATACCTAAGTACACCACAGTATCTATTTTGCTTTGAAAAAAAAAAGCAAGCTCTGTAAAGTAATACTCTTTTCTAAATTTTTCTATGGAAACTTAAGAAAATGCATTTGTAACAGAAAATATTGCTTATAAACCTAAAAAGAAATAACAAATTGAACTCAGAAAATTAACTGAATCATTAAGAACCATGCAGCTGGAACACTTACTTTCCTAGTCTTACTAAGCCGCAGAAACTAATCAATACAAAACATGAAAGAACAAACTTTGTATAGCACGAGATTAATGGACTGTATTTAGACTTTGACAGTTGTCTAGGAAACCAAAAGGGAAAAATTGGAACTTCTGGCTGAGAGGCTTACATACAATTCTCAACTGCATATGATCGTTACTACACAAGGAGCAAAATGCACAGAAAGTCAGCATGAAAATAGAGTGCTTTATACCTGTGGTTTAACACAGCATATGAAAAATGTATATGATTTCTTCAAGGCGTTCATTCAGGCATCATGGTAGTACCTAATAAAACTTAACCAAGCCCTCAATTTGGAATGTTTTCCAAATGGATTATGGAAGTATGACTTTGATCTAGTCACTATCTGCATGTAATAAATCCAAAGGAGGAAAGCCTATGAGTTACAAGTTCTACCACCCTTTAAAAGGTGTCTCTTGTAATGCTGAAATTTAAGTATATTAATGAAATATTGTACTAATTAGAGACCTATGACTTTAAGTAATATACACTAGAGAATGATAGCTAGTGTTATAGCAGCTACTAGAATTTTAGTATTCTTCCTATTATAACACAAACTAAAGCAAGTTGATATGTAGGAAATACATGGCAAGCAACTTAAACAGCTGTTAGTAAAAACCTTTCAGGAAGTCTCCTTTAATACTCAGTTACAGATTCACCCAGTAGGAGGAAATTCCTCCCTAACACAGGTTGAATTTTTTTTATATCGTTTTTGGTCAGAACTTGTGTCTCAGGCCTGGCTTCTTCATATGAACTTTTTGGCCTTAAATTTAGTGACAGGCTTTTCTTTAGACACTTCATCTGAATGAACGTAAACATGAGGATTGCCCTCTTTCAGTTAAATCTGACATTGGACTACTGGGGCCTTTTGAGATTAACTACTTATTTCTGCCATGAAGTTTATTCTGCTCAGACCTAAAATAACACCATAAATAGATTGTCTTTCCTACCATAAACCCTAGCACTTTTGCTTTCATCTGTCATACACCAGTTTTACAGATGATTGGGCATTAAAATAAAGTTAAACAGAATTTTTGAAAAAGATTCAAAGCTGTTTGTGATGAGTGGAATGTGTCTTGCTCCTTGATAGGGTACATTAACGCATACACCTTCACTCATTTGAAAGGGCTCTCTCTCTCTAACATAGAAGTTAGCACAGGAAACTCGAATTTTTTGAAACAGTTTAAATTTAGGGAATTCCTTCCCTCTAAAGAGTGCTTTTCAATAGAAAACACATTCAAATATATAGTAAAATAACTATTTATCTGTGGTGAAAAATATCTTGCTTTGACTGTCACTGTGGAGTTAGGTTAACTTTTCTAAAATATACAGGGCTTCTTAATTCCCATGGCTTACTATCCTAATCAGGTAGTCTACCAGCTTGATCCTTCTTACTTAACCATTGCACAATCACATACACATTCAAAGTAAATGCTCTTAACAATAGTAACTGCAGAGAAATTTCAGTACTCAAGGAAATCAAGTTGGTATCACGTTACCTGCATCTGAGAAAAAAAAATCCTCTGTGGAACAGAAGCAAATTCACCTTCAGGTTTCCAAGATGGCCACACATATATTTCAGATATGAATAAGACATAAAAATGCTTTTGAGAAGGGCTTTTGAGAAGGCAGTGAGAGTTGTTAAGACAGTGCATCAACAGTGCATTCATTTCAACATCTGAAAACTTCTTATTTGGACATACTTAAAATTAGACCAAGAACTTTGGTTTTCTGAGAGTATATTTTTAACCAACATAAATCTGGAATTCCTTAGTGTGTCTAAATATTAAAAGATAATAGTTACACAAAAGAAAGGGCAGACTTTAAGGAAACTTGAACCAATGTAGGCAAAAATCTGGAACATGTTGGCCCAAATTCAGACTCCATGGGTTCAGGTAATTTCTACTCCCATCCCAGGACTACCAGCCAGAGAAAGGTCATGATTTCTGAGAAATGATGGCAGTTTTTTCCTCAATGAATAGGTAGCCAGGCCGCAT
The DNA here is from genome assembly GCF_004027225.2 of Strigops habroptila. Classification (NCBI taxonomy): domain Eukaryota; kingdom Metazoa; phylum Chordata; class Aves; order Psittaciformes; family Psittacidae; genus Strigops; species Strigops habroptila. The sequence goes on along the minus strand of NC_044281.2, from coordinate 22,057,440 downwards.
AGTGCTATGTTGCCCTATATAAAAGGAACTATTTTTCCTGTGAACAAATAATTTCCTTTTATTCCTTGCTCATTTTAATTCTTCATAATTCTTCTTCCTGTTAAGTGATTATACTGGGGAATACTAAAGGGCATCACAAAGCCAATAGTACCGATACTCTTCTCAGCCATTTTCCATACTGGCATTTGTGATATCCTTTCAGATTTACTAGTGTCCCTCATACTTTCATTCAGGAAATCCTGCACAGCTCTATGTGCTGTTCGGATGGTCTATACATATGTAGCAACTTCAACACATGTGAAACATCAGCTTTGCTGAGCAGGTAGTTCAACAATACAGCATGTATGCAATTGATATGTCTGGAATGTGCCAGACTTGCTGCATACGGACTACACAGTCAACATATACATTTTCAAAACATGATCAGTTGATAAGGATATCTGACATCCAGCAAACCGATAGATCAAGTCAGGAACCCAGAGAAGCATCAGGAAAAACAATTCCAGGTTGAAAAAGGGACCTGTGCGCATGGTAGCTCTATGATTATACTCGCCTAAGTAAAACTAGTTAGTAGAGAAGAAATCAATAGCAATAAAGAATTAATAACTAGACAAATAATTAATCTGAGCATAAATAACCTTTTCCTTAAGGTTTTTACATGTGAAAGAGCCTCATAGAAGCTTAAGTTCTTTAATTAAACTTTAACATTTTGGTTGCATTTTTAACTGTAAAACATATTCCATTATTTGTCTTAGTTGTTAGAGTAAATGAACAGTATTTTATTTGTAGGTAAACCTTACAAAGATTGGTGACCACTTTAAAGTTTAGCAATAATTTGAAATTAGTTTTGGGATAGGTCGGCTGGTGCTTCTGGCTTTTTTTTCTTTTTTTTTTTTCCTTTTTTGTGGAAAGAAATAGTTTTGGGATGGATAATGAACAAATGAGAGAACACATACTACTGTGACCTAGTATTTAACTTGCTTACTCCTGTTTAGGATTACAGTGATAGTACGCTCACATTATGGTTACTCAAGAGCATATGGTGCTCCTACTCTATATTTTTATTTTGAAGTAATAGAGTCCCTGCCTGAGCTGCTCTTACCCGTACTCCCTCTGTCATAAAACATATCACAGTATATACTAGGGATTCCAGTTGTTCATTAGGAAAATTTTGATGAAAGCAGATGAACTGGTTGTAAGATATCTGTTCCAATTTCAAGGTCCTATGGGAGAGCAGTTAATACCAAATTTAGAGATGCCACTGGCAATGTGCTTCAGAGCTTTTAATCAGGAGTAGTAGCTGTAATGAGTATCAGCAGCTTTCCAGTGAAGGGGATGCAGTTTCCTATAGATGGATTTTATGGTCGTTGACGCATGATTTGATGGACTCACTAAAGCCACAGCTCAGAATGTGTACATTTGTTCTGTAAGCAGTCTGAGCTAGTGAGCATCAATTTTATTATGATATTTTAAACCTTTCATTTATTCATGTGAGGATGAAAAAAACATTCCCTGCAAATGGTAACAGTATATATTACTGATTAACAGTTATAAGGTAAAAAAAAAATATAGAAGAGTTACACTGAATGGCAAATAAGCTAATTAGACTTTTGAAAGTTAAGTTTCTAACTTCTAACTAGAATTTCTTGATAAAGAACAGAGTAACTGTAACTTCCTGAAACTTATTTTCAACAGTAATTTTCAGAGTTCAACAAACATATCTTAACAAATAAAAGTACTAAATATCAGAAAGTTGCATTTATTTCCCTAATAGGTTTAAATCAGGCAGAGTTCAACCAATTTTTTCATTTGTCACCTTTTGGCAAGAATAACATATAGGCAAAAAGGGCGAGGATTTGCACTTTAGAGAACAACGTCATACCTTTCTTGCCTTCTACAAAGAACTCTCTTAGTATCTGCTAGTCTCTGATCCATTAAAAGTTGTGGGACTCCAGCAATGTAATTAATACATAGCATACACATAACAAATTGTATAGGGCTGAGAATATGAGCAGCAGAAGGAAATGGACCAGTCAGACCACCAGTTAGAAAGTTCCATCTTACATCCCACCATCCTTTTTGCTTCTAAAATCCTTATTCTTCTGAAGGCAAAAAAATTTATCTCCATGTCTAATCTTTATAAGGTACAAATTAACTAATGTAATGCTATCTGATGAAGAAAAAGAGGTGAAAACACAAGATGTGTCATCAGGATATTGATTTAAACCCCCATACTTTCTACATTTTCTCCTTTCCCTTCATCCCTCCCCACTCCAGGTTACCTGATAATAAATGGAAATGACCAAACTACCACTCCAACAGACTCTGAGAGAGCACAGGGGAATTGTTTAATGTTCTCCAATGAAAATGTTAAAAGTCTTTACCTCTGCTTGCATCTAGTATTAGCTAAACAGAACTTTACAATGCAGAGCTTAATTGGCACAGCGAAGAAAATCAGTATGGGCTCTTCTGCTCATTAGAGGGAAAAAACATAGGCTAACAACACAAGCATAATTTCTATAAATATCAAGGCTAAACAACATATCTGTTTAACAGGTGCCATAAAGCTTCAAATTACAGCAGCAGCTCACATTCTAGACTTTAACAATCTTTCCTCCCAAAATGGAGATGTGCAAGAGAGCAAAAATTAAATATTAAACTGTTAGAATTAAAAAGCCTGAAACTGTTTTCTTGACAAATCAATTAGGAAAGCACAAACATGGTATGTTTTAAAAACAAACATGATAATTATTATTATTTATTTATTTTGAAGTTATACAAGGACATCACAGACACATTGATTTGGCACCATAAAAAATACAAATTAAAAACTTTATCTTTTCATATCACTACTTCAGGTACAGGCCTCACTTGCTACTCTAAGTACCACCTGAGACCAAATCCTGCTTTCTTTTTCTTATATGCACCGAGATGGTGATTTGTAAATAGTGGACTCCCTATTTTTTGGCATTTTTTTATTTCTACTGTTTTCTCTTAGAAATAATTCCTAAACTGATACTATGGTAACACATAGTTTTAATGTTAATGTGTGCCTGTATAATCGCTACTGAAAACAGAATTCACATAGCAAAAAGTGATCTTCAATTGATATTTTCCTTTTACCTTCAATAACTGACAGCTTTAATAATTACTGACAACAATGAATGAGACAATAGGTAAATGGACAATAACATGAAGAATTATAATAAGTCTTGTGATTTCTTCAAACAGTCCTATTAAGAAGCATATATTAATTAAGACAGTAATATTACAGACAAAATTTTAACTGTATCATCAGTGTGGACCTTTGATTAATTAACAGTTGGTGAGCCCATTCTCTCATACACGCAGACATGCAGCCATGCAAAAAAATGGCACAGAAAGAAAAAATTTCCTTATAGATCTTTTATAAAATCCAGCCAATAAGGGAATTTCTTCAAATACAATATGTATATTGAAAATACAGTAACAAACCACATAGATTTTATTCCTGGATCATCAGAATCTTATGAGACCTGCTGTTCCTGAGCCTGAATATTACCAGATTTTTCTTCTTAGGAAACAAGGTCACTTCTATAAAATGCTAGGAATTAATTTAGTATACCTTCATTATAAAATGATCTGATTTTACAAGTGAGACTACTGCATCACAGCATCACATTAAGAGTCTGAGGCCAGATATCAGATTTAATGAGGTTAAATGAAAAAAATCACACCATCATCACAACCAGACAGTACAAAATGGCTTTGAATTCCCCATTTCATCTTTTGCTCTTCCTTAACAGCAAACCAGAGGGTACAATCTGATTCCAAAATGTGGAAAAGATCATATTGCTAAGATTTATTATGGGTACAATGAAATGTTTTGCCAGCTTACCTGATTGAAAGAGAATGACAAATCACTGCATAGCCCAGCATCCAAAAATGATGTGATAATATATGTCTCCTCCTGAAATAGTCCAGATTTCCATCCACAAAGCTTTACTAATTATTTATAATTTCTGTATTCTCAGTGAAAAAGAAAACACAGAGACCTTTCCAGAATCCTCTCTGATTCTGCCTCCGCTTCCTGTTCTCAGTCTCACTCTATGGTACCCAACATATACCAGAAAACAGCTTATTAGGAGAAGGAGGGGGTGAAGGGTGGGGGAATGGAGGGGGAGCAGAAGTGAAAAAAATGCAGCACCTAACGTGGCAGCTCCACCTACTGGTAAAGATAATGAATCAAAACGTACAAAGCATCAGTTTATGAGGCGTCTTTATCCCAGTTTGTTCTGACCTACACATCCGAGAGTTCCTGTGTAGTAAGTTCCTCCAGGCAAGAAGCAGAACAGACCAACAAACCCACACGGATTATTGAATCACCATTTTAAAGATTTTTTCTTAAAATGATTAAATTTAAAGCCAGATATCTATATATATTCAGCAGAGAATTAGTTTGAAATGTGCTCTTTCCTTTAAAAAGCCATGGGAAGATTCCAGAGCATGGACACTGACTTCACCCCTAACTTGTGTATGCTGAATTTGTATCATGAACCTGTGTTATTCATTAAATACTACCATGCATTTTTGGCATCATGTTAATTTCTTTTATGTGTGTAAAATGTACAATACATATGTAAAAAGCACAGCTCAAAGTCTTTCCTTAGACAGCATTCCTGGGCATGTGCAAATTTACATCCGCTTACTGAGGATTCCTCTGGCCATCCTGAGAAGAATTATGAGGACAGTGGCTCCAGCATCACCTGGTCCATGGACAACAGCATTGAGTGAATAATGTGCTTCAGGCAACATATTTTGTCCTGCATGTCAATACACTGTGTATGTAGAAATGCTGAGCAATGTCAGCAAGTGTGTGTAATGTATTGACTCATAGCCTTGGGTTAGAGCTCACTACAGTTCCCAACTAATTTAAAATCAACCTACTGGCTTTGTTCAGTCAGGTGGGATTTAATGAACAAACATTATTCCACAAAACAAGAAAAAAGAGTATAGGAAACAACGAAAATTTTGCTCTCTGGTAGCTTCTGTATTTTCTTTCAGTAGCTCTTCAGTAGTGTCTAGAGACAGCCCCATTCTCTATCCCACCAGTCACATACGTTGTTCTGGATGCAAGGACACCAGGGCAGCCAGCACATATCCAGCCTGATGGCCACTACGAAATCACAACTACACAAAGCAGCAGCAGTGGTGACAACTGCATACAACTGATGTCCCTTTTCTCTAACATCATACAAATATCCCTATTTAAATTAGCATACTTAAAACACAATCCTTAAACATTTCTATCAATCTGTGAGTAGTCCTTTTAATTTCAGTTAAGCTTGCTGCATGCTTGACAAATATAAATACCGAATTCCTGAATTTGGCTAATAAAGCAAAGAGAAATAAATTTTCAGATGTATGCATTTTGTATGTACAGAATAATCTCTGTATACTAAGAAAAAGAGATGTGCCCCCAGCTTGCAAATGCAGCCGCATTACTTTCCTTGTTTGTTTTTGTAGAACCAGATCACACTGTTCAAGCAAATCCCCCCTTTTATTTCAGAGACTTTGTGGCTGTGAACATATAGCACAGTTTTTCTAAGGGGAAAAAGAAAGATTTGTTCTCCCTTTGATTTTAATATTTACATTTTCAAACTTGCAGAAGTTAAGAAGGAATGTATTTTTAATAAAAAAATGTTCATTGTCCCTAGAGCATTGGGTTTGCTTTCATAGGATTATGTTAATTTAGCAAACCAAAGAATAAAGAGAAGCTGGTGCCTTGATTTTAAACTGCTTAGGAACACTGTTTTGCAAACGTATTGTGTTTTGAAAATCAAACCAGTCCTTGGATAGGACTTTCACTTGCTTATATGCTGCATTTTTTTTTTTTTATTATTATTATTTTAATCTTAAAAATTTTTCTTAGTGGTCTTTGGAAGTTTTCTTTAGAAAGTCTTTATGTCATAGTCCAAATGTAATCATCATCTCATAACACTGTAGTTAGGAGTGGGTTATACATGTCGAGTCTGTTTCTTCTGGAAATATAAGAAAGATATATGCGGTACCTACCATGCATATCAAATGCGTACATGCTCATGTGTAAAAAATCTCTCTCCCTCCTTTCCTCTGCCTCACTAGATGCCACAGAACAGTCGACTGCCAGATATGAAAATCAGAAGAGGTCATTCAAAAGACAACCACAAATAGACTGCTTTGACAAAAGTAATTTATAACAATGCCAGCCTGGCACTTGTTTCCATCCAAATTATTAGTATAACTTTTAATGAATCATCACTGAAAGTTCATTTCTGAAATTACATTTAAAAGTATAACTTGACAAGCTCTGACATTTCTAAATAATCCGATTGTCTGGGAATCCTGCCCCAGGTGCAGTTATGCTCTCAGTAATGAGTGAATAAATGCAAAGCTATTCAGTCACTTTTAACTAAACAGCTGAAACAGAAATGCTGAAGTATCTTAGTTGCAAAGAGAAAAATGATTTTGAAGTGTTAAACATGAATGAATGCAGGCCTTGTATGAGGTTTCATAACATAAAGGCAAGCCTTGTACATAGCTCACATGTAACTTCTCAGCAATGCTAGTTTTAACATCAAGTATTTTGTTTGGTTAATACCATTATTTTTGGACAATAATTCTCTTTAGTGATTCTCAGGCGCTTTTGTGAACATTAACATGTACTTAAAGGCACCAAAATATAAGACATGCTGTCATATCTATTCCTTCAACCATTTACCTGTATTAGCCTTTGCAAGTGACCTAACTTGCAGTATTTAGCTAAGTGTGATGGATCTGACTTTAATTCAAGTTCAAGACTGGCTGATACCAGTGTATAAACCTTTGGTTTCTTTCTTTTTTCCTCCCTTTTATCTCTAGAGTGAGGAATCAAAAAATTGCTTGTAATAAATTTTGTACCAATGTTACTAATGCATATTTACAAGCCATGGACCTGACGTAGTGGCTTTTTGGCTTATAATCTGCACTTTTACTTGGGAATCTATTTTTATTTAACTGCTGCGTAGTGTGGTAAGCAAAATTTAGGGAAGGCAATACACTCAACTGCAATAGAACAATCTGGTCTAACATTTAAGGAAGATCAGTGGCAGACTCAACTTGCAAAGGAGTTTCTACAGTTCTTTTTATTCAAAAACTTGTGGGTTACACGTGGAATTTCAAAGCTGGGAAAGAAAATACAAATGTGGCAAGCAGTCAAATGCTATAGAACAGAACTGCAGAATTTCTTGGGATAAAGAGGGGCCTGAGGATATGCCTCAAGTCCATGTCTTCCCTGTATCACCAGTAATAACACAAAATTTTCTCTGTATATGGCCACTTAAAAGTATAACGACTTCACAATAAGTGAAGCCTTTGATGGTTAGATATTTTAACAGGCCACAGAGCATACTATCTGAAAAATTATTTGCTTTAAGATATACATAATAATGTCATGAAAAAGATATGTGATCAGCAGTCTGTACTTTAACGGTTGTAGCTTTCAGCTATAACAAAATTATTTTAACATTAACATTACTAAATAATAGTTAGACCCCTCCTAGTCTTGTTGAAAACAATATGAAGGACATACACAAATGGCCTCTGTCCCAGTAATTCCAAATTTTTAGTAAAAATTAATTAAAATACATCTCAAAGTATAAACCACTCCAACCACCTTCTATATGTGCCTAAGTGCTTCTAAAATACTGACCTCTAGTTACAACTTTCCTGTCGTTCAGATGACTACAATCACAATTATAAATTAGGAGTGGAGCAAAATGTACACAACAATCACAGCTTAGGGATGTCAAAAAATACTCACATGATATATAAAGTATATATATGCACACACTTTGTGTATATATATAGAAAGAGTAAGGATCTTGTGTATCTACGTTTTGAATAAATCAGATCATCATGTGAGACTGATACCTGTTTAGTCAGTGGTCTAACAGTGCTCAGTTTCACAGGTTTCTAAGTTTAAGATCATTAGCAGCAGACGATGATAAAATAAATGATCAATAAAAAGATTTTTTCTTATGCCAGTGATCCTGGAGCAAGAGGTGGGCCTAGCTGGCACACCAGTTGGTTGCAGGAGCTCCATAATCAACTTCATCTGGCATTGTTAACTACTTAGTGAGAGAGTTGGTGAAAAGTTCCATAGGTTATTGGGAAAGATGTAGCTTTCCCCCCATATATGTGCTAGATGTTTCCACTCTCTAGCATGTAGCAGGCACAGCATCTGCTGCCACTACAGAAGTTTAGGAATTTCTGAGTGCTAGAAGAAACATTCCTTCTGATCTTGTTAATCTTGCTTGATAAGAATTTTTATTTTATGTCTATTTCAGCACAATAAAGGAGAGTCATAGAAGGCAACTAATTCATAAGGAAATACTTTTTTGCATGACATACAATATACCTTAAAAGCTTACAGATATACAAGCCAACAGCTTAGGAGGATCCTGAAAAACACTAGATATTTATGTGAGTAATAAGAGTTAGAACAGGGAGCAGGTGCTGAATCAGATAATAAGGATTCAGTATCTAAGGCTTGCAAGCTTCTTGTGTAACTTCCTGAACATAACATATGTTCGTATCTCAGTTCCTCACTATGGAATGGAGATACTAATTCCTGACTTCAGAAAGGGCTATACAATAAACTAATTTTGTTAGCCAAACATGCTGTAAAGAACAAAACTGAAGAAGTATTTTAACATTCCTTGTAATGTTCAAAGAGGCCAGCCAGGCCTGGGAAGCTATTATTTTAGGCATTGTATATTCACAGGACACAGACTATGTTCAAAAGAAGCTACTGTACGTATATGACCAGACCAATAAACAAAGAGGAAATGCAAGCAAGCAATTTCAGAGTGAACAAATACAATTTCAGATAGACAGATTTTAAGAGGTGGACAAATGAATTAAATGATACCTCAGCAACAAGTGCAGTAGTGCTCTCAGAGCTAGTAACAAAATCTAATAATGTTCTCCCAGGACACCTATAAACGGAGAGATTGCATTCATATGTTTTCATTCCATTTATTGCTACTGAGTCATGTGGTTTAATTGGTCAGATGAAAGGTAATCATCACTTGGAGAGAGGGGAGGTTTTGTTAAGCAAACCTCAAGTTATGATTTATTTATTTGCTAGTCTTTAAAAGCTAGAATGCCTAGAAGAATTGGTCTGTTTAATAACATATGCTTGCCAAGTTGATTTTGCATTAGAAAGTTTCTCTGCATCTCACAGTATGCCTAGCAGTTATCTGCACTAAAAATTGTACCTTTATAATCAAAGCGTGAAAATGCAATACACTGAGAGAGATGATACAAAATTTCAAACAACAGACTCTAATATGTTAAGGAAAAATAACTTTACCTTGATCTGCTTTCAGCCAAGGATGATAAAGATACAGAACATTTAAACTGTTTGGTGCACTGAATCGTGAAGTAAGCACCAGTTAATGACTTAATGGTTCTGGCTATAGGCATACTAATGTCTCAGAGCAAAGATGGAAGGGATAGATCCTTTCAAAAACTTTTGTACACATTCTTTTTCAAATCTGTCTTCCCCATTGGTCATTAAAAGTGACTTCAGGGTTAGCACGAGGCAGCCAAGAAATGACTGGCTTTACATTTTGAAAATATTATGAACATGATTTAAAATATCCTCTTCTTCTAAAGTAATTATCAAGACCAAATAGTTTTCATTATGTAGAAAAATGTTCAGAAATCTTTTAAATTCCAAAGCTATCTTCCTTCTTAGGTGGAGGTAAAAAACTGGTAATACAGCTCGGATGCAAAGATTTTAGACATGAAAGAAATGTAACAAAATTAAAAGATTGCTGATGTTTAGTAGTCACCAGGGTAATTTCTGTTAAACTAATTCTGGAGCAGGGAGAAAAATATGCTTTATATTTAGAATCATCCCAAAGTTCATTTTCACTTCAATGAGTAATTTGCAAAGGTGACTTTCAGACTTTGAAGGCAAGAACGACAGACTTTATGATTTCATCAGAACTAAATAATAAAGGCTGTTAACTTCTGATTGAGATTAATTTATGACTTTTAATTTATGACACATCAAGGAACCATGAACCTGTTCACTCTTCAGACCTGTCTTTTTCCATAGCAATTTACAGATTTGGGTCTAGAGTTTGAGAGTTAAGAGATTTATGGATAGACAAGACAAAAAAAGAAAAGTAAGGGTTCTAAATATGTGAAATAGCTGTTTCTTTGAGGCATGTAAAGGACAGGCGTAGATAAGTGTCAGTTGGCCAGAATAGCTACTGGCATTGCTCCTTAGGCTTAACATCCCATGCGCTGTGGAAACTGGAGTTTGACCTTTTGCTCCATCTCTTCTGGGTAAATGTTTTTGCATGATTTAATAGAATGGTTATTTTTTATGCAGATAACTGTTCGCCGTGCTCTGAGAGGCAAAGAGAAATTTCTGGTAGAAACGAGCTCTATCAGCAATGGTTGAATAAGCAGAAAGATTCTTCCAGCTATCCTAGTTTTAAGACACTTGAAAAAAAATCAGAAAATGAAATTTGTTCAAGGGATATTTGTTTTCATTCCTATGTAGTTACTACTAATATGATTAATAAAACCCAGAATAAACCATGTTTGTAGCTGTTGCTGGAGAGCTTTAATGGATTTACAATCAGTTCCGAGAGATTTATCAGAATTTGTGATTCTCACAGTGCTTTTCTGAATTTTTCATAGAGAAAAAACCTTTATTTTCTCACATACATGTAACTGGGCAAGTTTGTACCACTGGCAAATTCAGGTTTTATAAGAAAATATAAACTTAGAAAATTCCTGTGAATTTCAACAGTTAATTTTTTATTGTCTTTGAGTTCTTGTGGCATTTTATTATGGTGTATGCGAGATACTATTATCTTTCATTTTCATTGTACTCTTCACAGAGGATACAGAAAAGCAAAGCTGTCTTTGCCAACGATTTTTGCCATTCAGATGTAATTGTCACAAATTACAAAAAGTGAGAAAGTGATAGACTGTAGAAGGATTAAGATTACAGAATATAAAAAAGAATAAAAGTTTCTCAGAGTTTGGGAGAGAGAAAATAGTGTTTATAATGAAGATGAAATGCATGCTTCTTCCCAGTATTCCTTTAATTAAATGGTTATTCGACAGCTAAGAATTAAATATTAATGTTATTAAAAGTAATAAAGATTCATGCAATCTCCATATCTCTTCTATCTCACTTTTAATATTTCAGATTTTATTAATTCAAATGATCTTTTTTTTTTTTAGAAAGCATAGAAATTCTTGTTTGGTTTCTGAAGTAGTTTAAATTAATATTCAAAACTTTAATGTTACATATTCCAGTGAAAAGATCATTTTGTGAAAAGTAAATTCAGTAAGTGCCTTAGTGAAAGTAGGCTTTAGAATATCAGCTTCACCAGTTTAGGCTGATAGTAGGCCTATATTCATCCATGGTGCATTTCCATATGTATACAAATTTGTCAAAGTATATCCAAAAGTACTTCACTTTACACGCACATTGCACTCCGGGCATTTTGAAGTGCCAAGTCTCCGCGGAACGCCAAGATGCGCTCCAGCACCACGGACAGAGCCGACACCCCGCTGCAGTGTGAAAACTGGCTGTAGAACGATAGAATCATAGAATGGTTTGGGTTGGAAGGGGCATTAAAGATCATCTGGTTCCAACCCCCTGCCATGGGCCGGGATGCTTTCCACTAGACCAGGCTGCTCAACGCTGCATCCAACCATATTATTTTTTAAAATATAAAATAGTATTTTATAACAAAATATCATTAAACCAAGTTCAAATTAGAATATATTTTTTGTGACAATACGATTTCTAAAACACTCAGCCCATGCTTACACAATAGGTATTTTGATCTATTACTATCTTTACTTGAACTACTTTAGTACTTTGGAGTTCTTTCATGGTCAAAGATCCTATTGTAGGGATTGAACAAGCATAGAAATTTATCTTTTTCCTGAAAAACAGACACTCCAAGGGTTTGTGATAACTGTAATGAATGGTTTAAACTGATACAAATAGAAGTTGCTACTGAAAGGGACAGTCTCCCCAGCAATTTCCTTATGTTGATGTTATTGATTTTTGTGATGCGTTAGATTATGGATCCTAATTAAAAATTCCATGGCTTTCATCTAGATCCATTCCTAGATAACTCTTGCACTTTTTCCTCCCCAAACCCTATGGTTTAGTGTGATGAAATTTTCCTCCACAGCAAATAATTTTTGAGGCAGTCCTGCATGCAGGTGGCTGGTAGCTATTTGATGTGACAGAGCAGGTATACGTGACAGAAAACTTTCAAGGAAATAGAGAGATAAAGGTAGACACACTCAACTATACAGCGTTCCAGTATAAGGGATCCTTTAGTAAATCAAGCATTGCTATCATGGGAATCATGGCTAGAGACACCTGGGATCAGGCAGTCAACTTGCATATTAGTCTTTTACAACTACTAATATCCAGAGTATCGAAGACAGTTTCAAGATGCTACAAAATACAGAAGAGCGCCTTGGATGAAAATAAGTAAAAGAGATCACCATAAAAGCTCTTTATTGGGCAATAATCTAACAGTCCTGGCTAAACTCCAGCATCCATTCCTTTTTTCTTATGTAACTTTTTTTCTTTTTTCCCCCTCAGGCTTTCAATGAAGCTACAAATGTAATTTATATTTTGCAGAATCAATAATCAAAGAGGAAAAAAGCAGGCACACATTTTCTACTACTTCATAGTGGTGGGTTCTGAATAGAGAATGACTTATTATTAAACATACTGCATTATTACATAGTAAAATACAGATATCTGGCAGAACCAAGAGCTTTCTGCAATTATTTGTATATGGACTTATCCAAATGCTTCATTATTAAAACAAGAAAAAAAAAAAAAAAAAAAGAAAAAGTTGTGCAGACTAAATCTCAAACCAACTTTGAAAAATTTAGGCATTCATTAGTCCTAACCTACTTACTTCATTTTAAAGCTGTATAATCAAGGGCTAATACGCAATTTAAAACTAAAATACAGTTGTTTTGGTAGGGTAAGGATCCAGCCGAGACCACTTTCTTGCCAGTAGGTGGAGCCAGCACGTAATATGCTGCCTCCTTGTTTCCTCCCCCTTATCTTTCCCCCCTCCCCTTTTTTCCCCCCCTCACAACCAATTTTCTGATCGATGCTGGGATTCAAAGAGTGAATCTCAGAACAGGAAGCAGGCGAAGACACTACAGACTACTGCAGAGGTTCCTTTGTTGCTTTGATGGGGAGGTTCTTTCTTTATTTCTTTCCTTTTTCATTTCAGTGAAATTAAGAGTTTACAAGATTCTTTGCCCAGGAGTGTGAACCTGCAGTAAGAAGGAGCCTCATCATCTATAAGTGTTTGGATATTCCTTATGCCATGATTTGTAATTCTCTTTTAATCAGGTAAGACAACATGATATTTAACAAAAATGCTTAGGCAACAAATTCCTGTTGTTTTGTATGAAGAATCTTCTCTTGTGGTGCCACACCTAGTTTTCAATTAATATTAATAGACCAAGAGGAGAGGAAATAATAGCCATCTTTGCCACTGCATGGATTTTTCATAGTATGTAATTAGATCTCAGCACAATAACAAAAAATGTTGTTCTTTGAAGTTCTCTGCCCCTGTTTTTTTAAGATTGTATGTTTATCATGAAAATTACTTTGGGGCTTGTATTTTTCATCCTAATTGTGGTAATTTGGTGCTGTTGTTTTGAGGTGGCCATCCACAAGTGTTTTTTTTTTTACTGGAGGTTATATTGGTGCTGTATCCAGAATACAAATTGGAGTGTATTTTAAAGCATACAAATACCTCCCTGGGATTGCCCAGTTTTAATGCAGAAATGTGCTGTTGCTTCTTTATACCACCTTCAGTCAGAGGCTTTCTTTACTTCCTAAATTCATCATTTTGTTTCTGTGAGGTACAGGGAATTTACAGGATTCTCCCCTCCCTCATCTCCCAAAACAGCCTCTCCCTGTTCTGGAAGACAGAATGGAGGACTTGTCTGTGACTAAACATGGGTTTGCACTGCTGCAAATATCATAGGAAACACATGTGCTTTGTGAACCATTTTATATATAGAAAAATGATTTTTTTTTTCTTATTGTGAAAAAAATCATTCCATGTTGCATGAGAAAGGAAAAAAATATTCCTTTTTTTTTTTTTTCTTTTTTTGATACATGATACACACTGGGAGAGACAGCAGAATGACTCAGGAGGTGGGAAGCTCATGCAGCACCCCCTGACTCTTCTTTCAAACCTTCTGGTTTGTTTTTTATTTTGGGTTTTGTTTTGTTTGGGGTTTTTTTACCTTAATTACAGCAATAATTTATTTAGTTGGGAAAAAGAACATAGAAATGCATTGACTTACACAGTCACAGATTAGAGAAAGGTCTCAGTAGCCAGTATGTGAGGAAAAAAGAATGTGTGATTAGTTTAAATGCATTTTGCTTTCTATTGTAAGGTGGTAAGTAGGAAAGCACTTAATCAGAATTTTCACACCTGTGTAAAGGTAAACTTTTTTTTTAGTGTGATTAGGGAAGGAACAGCAAATTGCCTGTTGAGATTTGAATGCTAGATGCTATCTTGACTTAACATGACTCCTTAGATATATGTGAAATGTTAAGAAGGTTCACATGCATCCTTGCCATCTATGCATGTTGCCTGCTTAGTTGTATTTTTCTGATCGATGTTTACAATATGTATATATGGGTCTAGCTCAGGCATTATAGTATCTGAAGATCTCTTCACTAGATGGTAAAGGATCATCCATTCTTGAACAGATCTGGAGAAAAGATGAATAATCGTGTCCAAATGATCTGCAGTTTCCTCCAGAGACAAGTGCATTAAATAAATGATGCTCTCATGTCTATAGGCCCCAATTCAACAACAAAAAGGCATGTCAATGGAATGACTCACATTCTTAATATCAGACAAGTAGATAAGCACCTGGCTATGTTCTCTTGGTTTTTAAACTGCACCAATGTTCAGGGAGAGAGTAACTTTTTCTTAATCAGAGAAATTTTGCAGTGTTCATAAAATGCAGTTAGTAGGCCAAATGAGCATACAGCTTCAAAGACAAGCTACAGGTTTAGTTTTACATTTAAAAAAATGAAAATCCATCGAGTTGTTACAAGCCTTAAAAGAAAATCTGAAGCTGAATTCTTACAGATTTTGAGTACATTAATTGTGAACATCAGTCTTTGTGAAATACAAGCACATAAATGGCCATATCATATCAAAGCATGATCCAGTTACCTTTCAGTAGCAATGAAGTCGATGTTTCTAGAGGAGTTCAAAAGAAAGTTGACCCTAAGAGAAAGCTGGCCATCCCTACCTCCTGTGAAACTTAATTTTGAGGGATATGTAAGCCTTCTTATTTTTGTTCATCTGAATTATTCTACTTGAAGTATACTCTGTGCACATCTAAGCATCAGATCTCTGCAGCAGAGACCAGCAGACCCAATCTGCAGCGAAAGCAAGAACCCAGCAGCCATCATGCTGCCAGCACTGCTTGCTCAGTTTTTTCATCACAGACCTTGATGAATGGATTTGCTAGGTCACTACCTGTATCCCTGCTCTACCCCTGAGTAGCCCCTAAACTCTCCTGCCAAGGGGATAGAGAGGACACAGAAATCTAATATACCCTACTATGCTTGAATCATACTAGGCATGAACAAATGCAACTGTAATTCCTTTTTATGCATGCAGCTCTCAGCTGGAGCACAAGAATCACAAACAAGCTTTTTACTGTGTTGCTTCCATTTTTTAAGGCCACGCACACTCATGCTGACTCCTCCAAAGGACAGTGTGGATCAGCAGCAGACCCTCATTCTGTACTCTCTCAGAGCAGGGGCAGCCTCTCCTCCAACAAAGCCCCCTTGTTCTTTGCCTTTCCTCTCAGCCCCAGCTTGCTGAGCAGGCATCGGGGATCCCAGAGGCCTCCTTTCTAGAGGCTTCCTGAAGTCACTTGAAAGAATCCATTTGTTGTGCCTCCTCTCCTCTCGCTGACACCTACCAGTCTCAGAAATGCTGAGTTAAAAGACATTTCTGACAATGGTGGCTGAATCTCTTGTTCTTCTGTTACTGTCTTTGAAAGACAAATAATGTACCTGATTTCAAAGATGTGTTAATGAGGAGAAGAAAATGGTGTTGTGAATCACTAAATACCATTAGGATAAGAATCATAAATAAGGCTAAGGAGAATATTAGTAATTCTGTAATCACTGCATGTATGGGAAGATAGGTAGTAAAGACTGCTTGGGACCAAAATACTGAAAGAGGACCATTTATAGAAACATTGAACAACTATATTCATGTTACTGAGTTCAAATTCCTATTTGTTTCCAAGCTTGCAACTTAACCTCTCTTATTTCTGCTCCTAAACCTATGAATATTCCTATTTCTACCCTTATGTTCAATTTAAGTTAGGCTGCTTCCTCTTCCTGCCTCTAACTGGTTTGGGACCAGCAGGAGGGCTTTTCCTCTGCTCCTGGTCTCAGCATTTCATGCCTCAGCAGCTACCGCTATCAATTGCACTGAAAGGGCTTTTAACGCTAGGCAGAAACACAGTCAACAAGTGGCAGCTCTGTAGGTATTTAGTGCAAGCCACTAAGAAGCTTTTTCTGAGCATATTTAGAAATTATTTTAGAGAAGTGCTGACTGGCCAGATTTCAATAAATTTAAACAGGAGCAACGCAAACTCTTACATTGCCTGAGCAGCCTACTTGACAAAATTCAGAGTAAAGAGATTGTAGCAAAAGTTCTCCAAAAAAACGGCTGGAAATATATTTTAGTGCTGCAGTATTACCAATATACTCATTAAATAATTGCAAAAATGGTTTTTAATCTTCCTATTTAAAAAAAACCCAACAACATAGATTCACTGTTCTTGTCTTTTGTTTTTGAAACTTGCAGGTTAGTGAAACAATACTTTCAAACTTTTCCCAATAAGCAGATTAAAAATGTACTTTTTCTATTAAATGGTGAAGTTTTTGCTGTTACAAGTGTTCAAGCTGAAAGAAAAAAGAAGCATCATGAGAACACATGGATCTTGCATTGTCAAGTTTTTCTAACTTCATTGAAAGAAGTATCTCACCATTTACAGTGTCATTAACGAAAGAAATCAGCATGAGGCCAGCAGCATAAATAAACAACAATTAATATTTGGCAAAGCAGAAAGCATAAGGAAGAGAGTCTCATGATGGAAACTCTTAAGGAAACTCTTAATTCTTAGGATTCAAAACTCTGTAAGCTCTGTTCATACTGTACAGAAAACAGTTCAAAAATTACTTCAAAATCAGCAATAACTTATTTTTTTACATCTCTAAGTTCAGTGATTGTTTCTATATGAAGTTTTCTTAGGTTTTATCTAACTGTGATTGCAGTTGCTTCTTAATTTTTAGCTCAGCTTCCCTTAAATGTGAGCAGAATCTGATTTTGGCCAGATGAATTGTTCTTGAACTGCTATGCTAGCCGGTTCTCACCCATCTTTCTGGAGATCCCCACAGGTACTTCCTATTATGCAGTGAAAATGCAGGCTTCCCCCATCAAGAAAGATTATCATGCTCAATAAGATAATGATTGCTCTATGCAGTGTATAGTTACCTTATTTGTACAAACTGATAACACATAACATTAGCACACATGCATTTTAAGATGATGGATGTCCAGGTTTCTTGTGGTCTAACATGGAACTTGGCATATGACAGGAGATCCCTGGGTTTTATGCCATATGGTACTGCTTGTCTGGTCTTAAATGGAGTTGTAAGGTACAGCTTTTGTGTACAGTTGGAAGATGTCAAATGACCCATTCTACCAAAAAAAAATTGGGTACCATTCAACCCTGCAGTAAAAAGCATGACTGCAGTAGGTTTAGCCCGCTCTCAGCTTAGTCCTTGGGTTTCAAAGGTAGTGTATGTGCTTTATGGAACAGTACAAACCCACCTGATTATTTTGGCTACTCATTTGGCCTTCTAACCTGTCACTCCGTAGCTTTCTGGTTACTGATACTCAGCTAACTAAATTAAAACTACAATATTTCTGCATCTACCGCTGTCATTGCTCCGCTGGCAGTGCAAATTTTCCTTTAGATAAAATATTAACAGCAGGCTTTCAGAGTGGGGCAGAAACTGTCTTCCTGTTTGAATGGGTGTCATTTATACATTTTCTTTTCTGTACCATCCTCACCATATCTCACCATCCTCAGTGTAACTGCAAAATTCTCAGCCGACTTTGACCCCAGTGTAGTTTCGTTTGATGATGAATGTAAATGACTCACTCTGAAATTAGGAATCTGACTCACGTTCTCTAAAGCCATACACTGTGTTCTAGACTCACCAACTTGTCTCGGTAGGATCACAGATATATTAGGAGTCAGATTCCACATATGTATACAAAATGGAGCGAGATGCATGCAGAAAAATTTGTCAGTCTGTGATTTCAGGAATAATAGTGGCCAGGGTTTAATGCATCGTAAACCACATACAGATAGAGCATGGTCAGAAAGAACTGACCTTTCCCTAGACACAGTGGTCTGAATTTGCTGTTTAAAAATGAGTTCCATAAACAGGTAACAATAAAAAGAAGGTTGAAGTAGCACCCAAGTATCTAAACAGACCATGTGCTTACAGGGAAGTGTATGGCAAATTTCTATACAACCACAACTATTATGAAAAAAGTACTCTGCCCAGGATATCTGAAATTTGACGGCCTATCTCTGAGTATACTTACTGTATTTTGCTTATTAATAAATATTTGTACTAAATCCAAAACAGTGGGAAATCCCACCTCTTGGGCTGCAAAGCAAGCTTTGTTAGATCAGTTTTCCCCACTAGAAATCTCTGATGTGGTTATTCTAACGGGGACTGTGGCATGCAAGGTCATATTGCAAAGTATAACAGGTGTACTTGCAGAGCATGTGAGCTCCATGTGTTTTCTCTTTACTGAGAGTCAATAATGAAACCATGGAAACTAAAAGATAAGTACTGGTACCAGGCAGAATGAAAAAAATCTTCCATCTGTAATGATGCTAACCTGAAAACAGACACAGGCCAAACACTGCGAGACTGTTTCCAGGTTGAGGCATCAGTGATGGCTGCACAAACATCCTGATGGCAAATGCATTCACACAGGTTAGATTCTGCAGTGCAGGGGCAGGTTTCCATTTTGTAGAATGGGAAGTACCACAGAAGTGCTGATGGTAGACAGCCTCCTAGGTACCACGGTAATACTACTGTAAAATTCTACTAGTGAAGCAATGAGGCTATGCTTTGAAAATACTGGGGTGTGGGATGAGCTAACTTTTTTAATTTGGCTTCTGGAAAATACTAATAGAGAAAATAAAAATCACCCAATTTTACTGTCAGTAGCAATGGTAGACTGCAAATCTTTAAAGTTATTAAGGAAATCAATTTGATTAGGAAGCAATAGACTGTTACTGTGCCACGTTTGTGAGAGTCACTTTTCAATAGAATAACATTTCACATCTTGCAAACAGTTTGCTTTTGTAATTTTGTTGGCTAAACACATGCAACAGTCGGAACATTTTTCAAGAGTTATTGTTTCCAATGATTTTTTTTACAATATTTTCAGTTAGAGTTAACATTTAAAGCGCTCCACAGCCTTTACAACATTTGTGACTGTAAAAAGATGTCTGTGCTTTTGCCAGCTGTAGTTTTTATGAATTACATGATCTTTGATCTGAAGCAAAGCTTCAGCCCTCTAAGCCAAGCTGAAGGCAAGCTAGTCTTTGCACAGAGAGAAATCTGTTACTCTGCTCCACCAGTATCCTTCGGGGGGAGAAGAGCGGGGAATTGTTAAATCTGAATGTAAGCCTCACGGTATGAAAATGGTGACCTTTAATATTATATAGGACACTTGGGTGCTGTTACTCAGGCTGATATCTTGTGCTGTGGAGCAGCAGAGGCTGGGAACACAGAAGCATTCTCCATTTCTGGGAAAGGGATTATACAGCTTTTCTCAGTATTGACCTCACTTCCAAATTAGTTTAAGGATTCACACATTCTCAAAATAATCTGTCCTTAGTGAGAAAGACGATGGATATGATGCAGAAATTGAGTGCGCTGATATAAATATTGTGAAGATGGGCAAGCAGATCTGAAACTGTGATAAGGAAAGGAAATATCCCCTGAGAATCTAGAGAACAGTGATTCATGGAGGGGAAAGCAATCAAAGGAGGAGGAGGGGGAAGAGAAATTTTAGGAGGGTGCGCAAATTCATACAAGGAAAAGTTCATACAAGGAAAAAAGTAGACTCCATTGTAAAGCAAATATTGAAATGCGTATCTGTATGGAGGGGAGCAGCATGGTGTGCATGGCTCCAGTGGGAAGATCTCTTTACAGTGGTACAGTACTAGGTCACAGGTGACGCTGCGTGCAAGGAATGCTTGTAAGAACTCTTTGGGGAGCTCCTGTATTCCCTCTAATCAGAACCCATTTTGCTGGCTCAAACATAGTGGGAAAGGAAAAACTCTCCTGAGGAGGTTTTCAACATCTGCTCCCTTGCTTTATTCACATGTACCAACAAATGCAAATGGAATATACTAAAGAAAATTTACAGTTAGTAAATTATTTCGACCTGGAGTAGATTGTCAAACTCCACTGAACAAATCTCAGTTCCAAATCACCCACCTATAATGGGCTGCAGTTGTATTTTAGCCCAGGTTTTTGTAGATTATCCTGAGCGATCCTTTTTTTCCCCATAGTTATGATACTATCATGAACAAGCCCCCCCCCCGGGTTTTTTTTTTAAAGTTACCTTGAAACGGAATCTGCTTTTTTAAAGAAAGACAGTGACTGAACTTCACAGCTGTTGGTTCTCTGTGGTTTCTTTCATGATGTATTTCCCCTCTTATGAAAAAATTCAGGAGCTAAGATAGATTAATTTGGGGCAGATATATGGTGTAACTGTTCAGCTTTCCATTTCCGGGACATTCCTTTAGTTAAAAGGACAAGTGGCACAGAAGTTTTCTTAACTTCACTAGCCAGGAAAGTGATGTCTAAGTATAAAACAAGGCACCCATTTTATTGCAATAATACTATGCCACCAGGTAACTTACAATGGGATTCTCATGAATTCAGTGTGTTCCAGTTGAGGTTCATGTTAAATCAGGGGACTGTTATAAGCCATACCATGCAGAATTTCAGAATAAACACTCATAACAATCTCCTCTGATCCTACATTTATGAATATGTGTTGCTCCCTTAGGCCTTTCAACTTTCTTGATGGAATAGTGATATTATCTTTCTGCTCTTACTTAACTGCACATCTGCCATATGCACTTTGTCTCTCAGGATAACCTGATCCGTAAAGATGTTCTTACAGTGTTCAGAAGATTCTCAATTAATGTCTTGATATGGCAGTTAGGTTATCAGGACACTATAAAAGGCAAGCAGAAACTGGGCCTGGCAAGCTGTTTTGGGGGCAGGGGGTTTAATGGCATTTCTATTTAATTGTGGGCCAATTAACTACTTGGTTTTTTCTTTCAGATTAAAAAAAAAAATCTTCTGAATTTAATAGAGAGTTGTTTAATGCTTCCTAATGTCATATATCTGACTGAGCTTTTCATTACCCAGAGAAACAAACATGCTGGTCATGTCACCAGGGAGTAGCGGTGATGTTGCTGTCTTCCTTTGCATGGGAGGCTGGGGGGATGAAGCTGTAGCACTTGTTTTCTGATGGTTCCTGCATGATGGTCTGGGAAATGCTATATAACCACTCGGCTGTGTTCTGCACCTCACCAACCATATTATTCATCATGGAATCTAATTTTATGCTGTTTGGTTTAATATTTCCTTTTTGGTTGCCAAACTTTGAATATACAACCAGCCTTATGTGCCTCACACTGTGACATCTTCATTTAAAAGACGTACTCAATTACAGAGATACCTGTAGTGTGAAGTTCTGGACAGTTGGCAGAACTGTAAACATAACTATTAAAATTACAGTAACTAATATGTATGCTAAGTACTGTAACAGGAATATTCAATTCTCACCCTGTCTCTGTTAATGTGTATCAGTATGCAAACTACATATATTTTACTATGTCATTCTGTTTCCGAAACCACAGATGGTTCTGTTTCTCAAAATGTAAAGTGAGAATAATGTTAATAGGTGCAAAATAGGTGCCTGATATTTAATGAAGATGTTTGGAAGTACAGGATTCCACTAAATAGTTTACATTTACAAAACTGCATTAAAAATATGTAAGTGGCAGAGCTGAGCAGTCATTTGTGGGACACTGAATTAAGACTGTCTTTACGTTCTGCAAATCAGACATACCATTCGTAGCCACCTACAAATTTCAGTGAATTGAGCGACTAAATTGAGTGAATTGCCTGCCATCATACTGGAGTACTGAGTAGGAGTCATCTCATCTCTCTGCCTTTATTGTCAGTGGAGAGAAACAGGCACTTCGAGGGCACAATTTGCCTCATCTTAAGCTAGGTACCTAAAATAGGTCAGAGGAATTGACTTTTAAAGGACCCATTTTTCTCCAGTGAATATGAAAGGAGCTCAGACTAGCTCAGATGTGGATGCCTACAGATACAGACATCTGACGCCAGGAAAGGTGAATCCTACTCATGACACAGGCAGAGGTGACATCCAGTTCTCCAAAATAGAATTCTGGCCTTACACAGAGGAAAGTATGCTTTACCCAAGTAGTTATTGTACTTTTTCCTCTTCCCACTAGTCACTTCTCCCAATCCATGTGCAGCACCAACGAATCAGCAAAGTCTCCTCCAAAACAAATCTCAGTGCTTCAAAGAGCTCATTGATACTGTGTACCTCAGAAGGCAGTAAATGCCGGATTATAGTATCTGCTGACAAATGGACCAAAAGTAAGGCAGATCTCAATTCTAGCATGTGCTGCCATTCGAGTCCTCCTTCTTGAAGTAATAGGTGGGGTTTTTTATTGGAGTATTTGTACACAATTTTAGGGTGACCATACTGATACCCATACGAACAATCTGGAGTTACTGAAGGTGTGTTTACATATATGTCAGACCTTGAACTTGTCATCTTTATAGTTCTCTATAAACTCATTTTCAGATCTTATTGTCCATCCTTCCGATTAATTCCAGTCCAGTTATCTCAGCTTTTTATTCCTCTCTTGCCCACTTAAGTCCAAGCTTTTTTGCTTTGTCCTGTCTCAGCTTCTGCCATTATACTGGCTCCCTCCCACCCCTCTTCCCTTTTCCTTCACTTTTTCCCAGCCTGGTCTCCTGTGAGGTCAAACAGATCAACCTAGATGATTTTCTTGGTCATAAGAATCTACAAGTCTTTCAGCTTTTTGCGTCTCTCCACACAGCCTCCAGCACTACTACAGCTAACTTTGAGTCATTCTCGTTATCCAAGTAGACAGTTCTTTCACATATAATTTCCCTGGAGGTTTTTTCTTCAATCCCAGATATGTCTCCCTTTCTTCCTACCTCCCCCCTTTTCCTTCTGTATTTCCTTCTGTAGTTTTGGGGGGGTTTTTTTAAACCAATGTATAAGATCATTAAGAACACAAAGCCGAAATCATTCCCACTCTTAGGTCAGCACAGTCCACAAAGACACAGACTTCAGCACAGGAAGATGTCGGCTGGACACTGAAACATTAACAGGAAAGGCATTATCTCGGGAATTCACACCTTTAAACCTCTGGGGTGTTCTTCTGAGTATGTGAAAACTGACTTTTCAAAATCTTCCAACTCTAGGCAAGAATCACAGATACCACTCCAACAGAAAAGTCCAAAATTCAGAATGCTGTTCCGCAAAAAAGTTCTGCAGGACTTCATGCTTTGAAAAATGGCAGCTATAAAATTTTAAAGACAAATACATATACATAGCTTTTTCTTGGAAATGGTTGCATCATTTGAGCTGAAGCTTCCCTGCAAAAATCAGCCTGAGGCAAAAATGGAAAATTTTAGCCCTGGTACTTCAAGTTTGGCATAAGTAAGCAAGGGAAGGGGAGGAGGTGGGGATAGAAATAAAAGGAAAAGAGGACAGGTCAGGCATGTCAGTAATAAACAGTACTGCCAGCCCCATCTGTAATTATCACAAAACATGACAACCTGTAACTAGTAGCTGGCTTGGACCCATCTGCACTCTATCCCTAAGGATATAGTAACAACTGCTAACCCATAAATCATCATAAGACTAGAAGAATTATTTAAAAGCAAATATGGGACCTCATCCATGACTTTAATTTCCAGAATCACTCAAATCACTTTGCTTTTGGCTTGACTGCAGTGGAACTTCCCTGGAAAAAAGCCAGCTCTTCCAGTCCAGTGGCAAAGTGAATCTGGTGGAGACCATGCATGGGGGAGTGGCGCTTTTTAGTTGCCTTTTTGCTATTTCTATCTGTTTTGGAGACCTTGATACGTTTCCAGATGCAGCTACGTAGTAGGATAGTCAGGTAGGGGCATGAGTAGTGCTCATGAGGAAACACAGTCTGTGGCATCCTGCCCTTGGAGGCTGATGGATATCCAGGGAGTTAATGCTTCTTTCAAGCTGCATTAACTCCTGCAGGATCCCCTCAGCAGCTGGTGCTGGGCAGCTGCAAGGGAGCTTGTCAGCAACAGTGCAGTTCCCAGGGGGGAAATTCTCATATGTTATCAATGGAGATGTTTGTTCCCCCATGTGGGATGGTCCTCACGCCTTCTGCGTCTATTGTGTTTTGGTTTTAGAAATAAGTTCCTCAAGCGGCAGTTGTGTTTGTCACTAATAAAGTACCTTTGCAATTGCAGGCCTATTTAGAGAATACTCCATTTAGATTCAGATTCTCTTTGTTTATTTTGCAGAATTACAAATTAGATACGTACCTCCTGATGCTCTCTCACATATACCAAACCTTGGTTTATTTGGCATGTGGTAGAGATTATTTTTTCTTAAAAACATACCTACAGCTTGAAATAAGGGCTACATCTTTTAAAAGCGGAGATGATGGAAAAACTGCCCCAGCACCTCACTCCCCATGTTTCTATGCTTTTACAGTCCCCATTTCCTATTTAAAAACCCCAACAAACTAACAATAAATAACCCCAAACCAGCAAAACCCCCACATGAAAAAGGGAATGGGCTGCCTGTAGACAGTAAGCAGCATGGCTGACTGTATCCCATACAGACAGTAAACAAATGCAACAGAAGGGAGGAATGATGAGCCCCCGTTCCTTCCGGCCTTGGTGTAAAGCTTGGATGCAGCACCATTCCTGCTCAGCTCCAAGGTCAGGGGGGACCTCCCTCGGGGCTGGCCCAGGGCCTCAGCTGTTCCTCGCTGGTGACGGAAAGGCGGATTCACCTCATCCCCACGGAGTGAGGCCCCCCTTCTCCACAGCAAGCCCCCCTCCCACTGCTGCTTGTCTGTAACCCCGCTGCTATCTACCCTACGCTAAATGCCTGCTCTTTCCCGTCACTCCTGCTCCTCCCGTTTGATCAGGTCCTGCTGAAGCAGGCGGGGGAACATTTTTCCTTCTGGAAAAAGAGATCTGCTAGAGGCAGGTTTTCGCGGGGAGTCTCGGGCGCTGCCGCTGCGCCGCGCCGCGCTGTGCTGTCTGCCAGGCCGCAGCGCGGGTGCCGCAGCCGCCGGGCCGGTTGCTAGGCAACCTCCCACCACCACCACCCCCGCTCCCCTCGGCGCCGCTCCGTGCCGGCGTGCCCCGCCGCCATTGCAGAGCCGCGTCCCTTCGCAGCTCAGCAGCTCCCCGTCCGTCTCCGCACCCGCCTTTTCACTCGGTGTTGTCGTTTCGAGCGACATCGGGCTGTCCGTCTCCCCTCGCTGCACCGGTGCGGCAAGGGGAGGTGTCGAGCCCCAAGGCGGGAATCCCCTGCCGTACCTGAGGCGAGCGGGGGAGGTGGCACCGCGGGCGGGCTGGGCTCAGCAGCGCGGCCGGCGCTCCGCCCTGCCGTCCCCCGCGGCTGTCCGCAACGCCCATGCTACCTGCTTGTTGGCTTCGCGGGCTTAAAAGGAGCCCGTGGAAGTGGTTCGGGGTTGGAGGGGGAGCTGGTTGCGGTAGTTTACTGAGGTGGAGGGGTCCTTGCCCCTTTTTCCTCGACTTGAGGGGAGTTTGGGCTCAGCTTTGCTGTCAGAGCCCGACCTGGGCTTATGTAAGCGATAAGTGGAGGGGAAAAAAAAAAAAAAAAGGCAGTTTTGTTCATAGGTTGTGTTTGCAATAGAGGACAGTAAGAGGCTACAAAAGTGGAAATGCACAGTATTTTCCACAATCACTTGTCAGTAGGGTCAGAATCATGATTTATGTTCTTCATCTTTAGTTGCTAGGCAGTTGTTAGAGATATATTAACATCTCCTATATACCTGGTGTCTTTTATTCAAAAGGATATAAATTATATATGATTGAATTTGCTGTAGCTATGCTGTGGTTAAGATTAATGGAGATTTCATTCTAAGCATCTTTATATAATGCCCATACTGGGAATGTTAGACTCAGGGTTCTGGTTTGTCAGGAAAGAAATCACAGCATGTTTTATTAACAGCATAAGTAGTCAGCACATTCTCCTATTCAGGCATCTGGAAATATCTAGCTCATCCCATACATATGGCACTTCTGTTATCATTACATCTTTGAATTGTATAGTCACTCTCCCCACACAAACACACTAAAAATGGGTACATCTGAGCCTGACACTCACTTAAACAAGAATGTACTTGTGGGGATACATTTCTTACAACGGATATTAGGGCAGAGATTGATTTGATGAAAAGCCCACCTCGGCTAGATGGCTGAAAGGCCTTAATCACTTAACCAGCTTCATTAGGGGTTTACTGAATGCTCTTCTCGTATTACTTTGTCTCCCACGTTGCTGTTTGCTTTGGAGACAGTATATTTCTAATTTTGTAAAGGGAAACTTGAACTGTTGTTTTGAATCTTTCTCAGGTGTGAATTGTCCTTTGTTTTTCCCTCTGGTCATGAAGCACCAGAGAAGCTCATCAGAGTCTGGCAGAAAGCTTATTTCACGGTATACAAAAAAAGTCAAGAGTGGTACTTTCATCAAGTGAAAAAACCAAATTGTCTCATGCTAGAAAGGAGGACTTAAGGGCCTCTCATCGGAAAAAAACGCCTTTTTGTTCACTCACTGGCATTTGATTGAAAATCAGCAATTGTTCAAACACCATTTCTGATGAAAGAGGAAAACAAAGTATGTAACTATGACCAAATGCAAGTCATTGCCAGTTATTGGATAACGATAAGTAAAGATAACGATCAACTGATTTTTACCAATGTATTTTTCATACTTCCTTGGAGTACATCCTGGCATAGCCCTGTGGGCAGCACCCTGAAATAAGTTTTAGAGTGATAAAATTTACCTGAAGGAAACCGCAAACTTTCCCAACAGATGTCTTTGTATGTCTATTTTCACATTCGATGATCCTTGCCACACATTTTGCATAAAATGCTGTCATGATGTCCATGCTGAAAGGCAGAGTGTGATCCTGGTCGCCTCCTGATCTTGGCAGAACAGTCCTGAGGCTGCTGTAACTGAATGCTAGCTCAGTTTGATCCCGAGATTTGCTAGTGTTTGGGCGTTTTAATAAACCTTTTTGCTTTTTTATCCTACCTGTACTGGGTTCCACACCAGGTACAGGATGTCAACTGCACAATCGTTCAGCCCAGCATTCAAGCACCAAAAATCTGTTTATTTATACTCTGGTGCCGTAAGCCTTATTGAGCTTTGCACTTGGGAGAAGCACTAAAATTTGGAAGACACTGCAAGTAGTCAGCTAATCCTTTGCACTCTAAAAGTAAGGGACATATTAAGCTTCTTAATTTCTGTAGTGTGATGGATCAGCTCTTTCATCTGTCTGAAATCCAGCCACTTATTTGTACTTTTCAGCCAGACCAGTGAGCTGTTGCAGAAGTGCTCAAGCCAGCATAGTGGGAAATGACCAGGATAAGAGTCATGGAGAATGGGGCTGTCCCTTCTGACAGCACCATCTCATATTGGCTTAAGATTTTCAGAAACTGCATTTTCAAAGGTGACTTGCTAGTTATACATCCATTTAAAATGTTAGAAAATGTGTAGGAAGCTGCATTTTTATATAGCTCTTCTAAGAGCCATTTGGGAAAAAATGTTGTGTAGAAACACCTACTGTTCAAATCTTTCAGCGCATAGATACTGTATGAAGAGCCCCCCGTCAGAGCTCTGACTACTGAATATACAATGCAGAGTAGTATGAAACACACAAACCTCAAGCACAAGAAAACTGTTTTTTATTTGCTGTCTACTGATTTCAGCAGTGGAGCAGTGAGACCATAAATCTTAACAGAGATACTACTCCAGCTGTAAACCTTCCACCTTCAGACAAGGCAATCGCATGTTACACAATCTTTCATGCAGTGCCGTGAGGTGCCAACACATCCAGAAGGGCTGTACCCCTTTGACACAAACAAGGCTTTTTCCAGCGTTTATTTCACCCATGTATAGGAATAGCAGTGATGCGAGGTGCAAGTAAGAGAATGGACTATGAAATAGCTTTTCTAAACTTGGTTGTTTTAATTTCTTTTTGTCACGCTAGAGGGAAAGAAAAATACTGGAAGGAGAGAGGTGAGTAAAGAAAAACTGCGGGCAGATCTCTCCTATTCCACACCAATGCTTCCTTAGGCACTCTTGTCCTTTGGGACTTCCCTGCATGTGATGTCACTTTTTTCTATCCTACACCCCGGTGGGTCTTCAAGAACTTTCTCAGCCAACAGTGACTGAAACCCAACCCCCTTTCTTTTATGCTTCTCTGGTATATAAACAATAAGCTTTTGCTCCCTCGAGGCCTGGGGAGAAACATAACAGATGGAGCAGCACAAAACAATGAGAAACTTACACTTGTTAAGACCCTAAAACAGTGAGGGTCTGTTACAACTTTCTTGATTCTCATCCTGATTAGTTTTGCTGCAAATCTCACACTCATCACTGATCTTTCTTTTTACAAGGCCTAACCTTTCTTAAAGCCCTCGAATGATTGCAGTGTATCTACTCTGTTCATTCTCTATTTTCACTGTTAAGAGGTTTTTCTAAAAATCCCTCTTGCTGCAGTTTAACCCAACCTGTTTGCGTACATGCCAGATAAACAAAAACAGATTCCTCCTTTTCCTTGGAGGAGCTTTCTAAACCTATAAAGACTGTCACCGTGTCTTCCATCAATCTTTTCAATGTAGAATTAAGACAGAAAGCACTCAAATCCCACAATTCCTTGGATATTTTCTCCCGAGTTACGTTTATATTGCTGTGGTCTGAATTCTTTCCAGGTGGCCCTCATATTTTTGGAAATGTAGTACTCAAGTTCGATGCACTGCTCCAACTAGAGGCGTAGAAGATCATTCCACAAGTTTATAAATCCAAGTACTTTTTGGTTTTTTGCAAGACTGACAGTTTTCACTCACTTGGTTTGTGATGCAGCAAGTACTCTAGATCTTCTCCTGCAGAGCTATTGGTGGGGTTTTGTGCCTCGTGCTGTAATTTTTCAATTATTCTTGCCTCAATATAAAATGTAGGACTGTAGGATTTGTATCTCTTGGATTGCATTATTTTTTGAGACCATTTGTTATTTGTCAGGACATTATAAATTCTAATACTGTCCTCCTGTTTACCTGTAGCCCTCCCAGTTTCATGTCATCTGCAAAGCTAGCAAACATGTTTTTCAGTCATCTGAATCACCATGAATAATTTAGTAGTATAGTAAGTGTTTTAAGTGGCATGGGGAGAAGAGGTGATAGGTATTTCTTTAGATTCAGTATATTTGATTAAGTGTGTACTATTTGAAAGATTAAGCATATAATATTTATAAGAAGAAAAAGCTCCCTTTTCTCTCTCCTACCTCTTTTGCCCTTTAAATTAAAAAAAATACTAATTAATTTTAGAGCATAAACTTCAGATTTTTTTAAGATTAAAGTTTTTGCAGTAGTATCAACATATCTACAGCAAATACCACAGTAACCTACACTTTGGTCCAAGTTGCCCGTCACTGTTATAATTTTGGGACAGATCTTATTTAAAATATAATTAATTGTTTCAGCAAAGAAAGGGGAGATATGCCAATGTAATTTGCTCCTATCACAAAGTTGGGAGGCGTTGTCAAAGAACAAGCAAGCTATTACAGAGGAAGAACTAGATGAGCTTGATGACTGGTGTTACTGGAACGAGATGAAATTCAGAACCATAAATGAAAAGTCATGCACTTAGGGACAATTTAATACAGTACAGGAACACACAGCTGGAGAGTGAAAGGATCACAGAACCACAGAATGACAGCAAGTTGCCACTTGTGCATTTTAGTGCTCTGCTTTAACATTGAACAAAGACAGTTAATTTTTACAGATTTCTGAGGAGAAGCTGGTAATCTGTTTTCCTTCTGATTTTATTAATCAGGATTGTCTGTAGATGAAGGGCTCGTAGACAGCCAGGAAAAGACTCTCAAGTTTTTCTCAGCTCTGTCCTGTCAAAAATCATTCACCCTCATGTAGAGTTTCTTTACATATGACACTGTGCACTTCTCCAACTGTACCCTTTATATGGGCCATGAGTGTTTTGCAAAATGATTAAAAGACAAAGTCCACTTCAAGCTTTCAGATGTGCCATAATAGTGGGAAGGTGGATACCACTGAGGATAAAATTATTCATAAAATGTGCCCATGGCTATAGGTAAGAAGCTAGACAACAGTTGAAAGTTACCTGCTACCAGAATTATTCTTATTCTTAAAAATTCTTATTATTCTTAAAAAATACCATGTTTATATTTTAGTTAAATTGTGACCACGTTTGATCAGTGGTTTTTAATAGTAGGTTATGTTGGATTGGTTTCTGATTGCTATTTACTATTTGATTTGATCTCCTATCTCTTCTAATTTTATCTGTTACATTTGCTATGTAGCATCTAATTATTTGACTATGTTTTAAGAATTATTACTAGCTTTTCTGGATGTACTACAGCAGTCTCCTCTTTAGAAGTATATATATTTCTCTTATAGACTGCAAAGATTTCCTGCATTTCCTGTCCATTCTGTGTCTCTAAAACACTTGTTCTTTTCAACTTACAGCCTCATAAGTCTGTAGAACCAAGCATCTAAGGCAATGGGATATAATGTCCCACTGGCTGTTTCCATTTTGTCTTTACTTTGCACTGTCCTTCCTAACACTATGAATATAACTGTAAAGCACTGTTGGAAATCAGTTTGGGATCTCAGGTAATTTTAGACCCATGCAATAAGAAACAAATAATCAGACATTTTAATTTACTATGCTATTAACAGCAGCATCAGGCTGCTTTTCCATATTGTGTGAATTAGCCCAGTTTTTCAGGTACTTGGTTTACTGTAACTTCCGTAAGCAGCTGCATAAGCACATATGTATATATTCACACATATAAATAATCAAAATAGTTTGTAGTTAGACTCTCCTTTCCTTCTGTGAATCTGTGCTCTCATCATTTTCTTATTTTGAGACTGCAGAGCAGCTCCAAGTAAACCACAGCCCTAATGAGAGCCAGCCAGAAGCTTTCATCCAAAGCTATGTAACACCAACAGAAAAAGAGGTTACATGGAATTGTTTTCAAAATTTTTATTGATTTCATTGAATCATTGGTGAAATTAGAAAAACCTGTCAACTAAAAGACTTTTCTAGAAAGGCTTTTAGAATGATTTTAAAATATTGTGTAATGTTTAAGTGGTTAAAACTCACATCAATACTTCTCATGTGGTTAAATTATAGTTCTCATTCAACATATTTTTTCTTAGTTGTTGAAAATTTCAAAACCACTACTTTGATGCAGACTGTTCATTCTCTCACCCCTATTACCAAAGAACCAAATTATCAATATTTGTCCCTCTCTTCATTGTCTTTTTTTCAAAGCCACAGTGGCATTCCTTCAGCTGCTGTGTTCTTTCCTTCTCCAACCTTTTTCACTTTGGAATGACCCTTTGCTTTTTATTACTTTTCACAGCTTCTTTAGTCCCCTTCACAGCTGAAAGAAAGGATATGGCAGAGGGACTGCCTGAACAGCTGAATCTATAGATTGGAATGTGTTGCTTGAAAAGTTTGAAAGAGATTGTGTATGCATGAG
The DNA here is from genome assembly GCF_004027225.2 of Strigops habroptila. Taxonomy (NCBI): domain Eukaryota; kingdom Metazoa; phylum Chordata; class Aves; order Psittaciformes; family Psittacidae; genus Strigops; species Strigops habroptila. The sequence continues at coordinate 22,025,334 of NC_044281.2, read as the reverse complement.
TGAAGAAGGGAAGAGCAGAAGGCCAGTGGTGGGGAAAGAGGCTAAAAAGCTTTATTAGTGCAGCAAGAGAAAAAGTAGGAAAATCAATAAGCATAGAAAATATGGAGAAAGCAGGAGAGTGGAAGGAAGTAGGATGGCATTTCAGTGGAGTGGTGCCAAAAGGTGATGTCTTATTGATTTGCCACAAAGGAGGGGCTTACGGCACTCCTGATCATCTAGTCTTGCTCCCTGCTACTTGTGGGTGATTTCTGTACAGGAATTCACTGCAGTGAACACTCCAAACTGACACCCTTGCTGCTCATCGCTAGCTTTCCCAGATTGGGGAAGAATACACATCAGGTATATTGTAAAATTTATTTTAGAAAACTGATACAAAATGTAATTTAAAATAATCCAGGCTGCTGATAAACCAGTCTCAGCAACTGCTGTGGTTGTACACTGCCTGTGCAACCTCCATTTTTCTATTTCTCTTACTTTGCTGCCCCTCCTACTTTCTTTCTGTGTGACCTTCACAGTTTTAACAGCTATGGTCTCATCAGCAGTAGCTGCTATATATTCAAAAGAATCTTTGAGAATCCTGAGACCTGGCTGGTTATATAAAATCGTGTATTTTCGTCCCAGAGTCTCAGTTTAAGTGCTTCAGCATGCAAAAATTCTTTACCGACAAGAATTTATGGATGTATATTAGTACCATCTAGTGTTAGTAAGAATTACAGCACTTTTAGGTTCTCACAGGAAACGCCAGTTTTGACTTCAATAACCAGGATCCTTCAGCAGGAAGTTAGGTGTGGTCTGTAGAAGGAGAATTTTTTTTTCGGGGGGGGGGGGGGGGGGGATGGGGAAGAAAAGGAAAAGACATGATGGAATTTTAGCTGCAGTCTTCCTTGGTGCCATTCCAAACCCACCTAAGTGCAAGATTCTTCACTGGTAATGAATTTTTAATTGTTTCATGCAGTATTAAAATAGGATTATGCCTTTTTCCTTCACCCCTCCTGTAGTTAACAATAAAATGTAACAGGATTCTGCTACAGGACCACTTTCATGTTGCTAATTAACCCTTCTGCTGCTCCTAGTCAGTGCAGCTTCCAGCAGCAGTTTGCTACGGACCGCCCATGGCGGAATGCACCAGGTGCATTTGCCCGCAATGGAAGAGCATGCTCACAGGGAGACCTGCAGGAGTTGGGATGCATGTGGGTGTCTGTGTAGGTGTAAATGACTGTGTGCATAGGGTGGGAAAGGAGGAGAAAGCATTGTGTTGCTGTTTATTTAGCACGCCTCAGAAATATGCATTTGTTGCAGCTGTGCTGGAGTATGTGTATTTAGCAGACAGTAAAATAGGATCATGCTGATTATATTCTAACTATTGTATCATTTTAATTTGATAACTGTTTCTAGGTATATTTTCATAGAAGTTGTTACTTTTTTATTGCATTTGCTGAATTTTTAATGTGCTTACTCAAGAAGAAAATTCTTAGGCTATGTTTGAGATCTCATTTATGATTCCAGATCAAAGTATTTATACTGGGAATATTTTCCACCTCTTTTTTTTTAACTCAACTGTCTGGAGACATGTAGAAGAGGTGTTTCTGTTCTTGTTTGTGAAAATTGTGAAAAATATATATATACAACTGTATATAGATTCATATGTAAAAGATCTAAGTGCAGTATGTAACGATCTCAAGAGCATTTTTGTTTAATTCAGCAATTCTTCCAGCGCACAGTGTGTTGCCAGGCAGGAGATCTGAATGCAGGTGCTTATACCTGAATCTTGTTTCCTGAGCTGGCAGCTCTGCAAAGACAGCATATTTGTACCCGAGGAGAAGCACCTTACATTGCTTTCAACTGATCCCTCCAGCCTTACATGGCAGTAGTGGATTCTAGGAGTCATTTCTGGCCCTTATAGCTAGAGGGAGGATTGATCCAAGGTGCAGCTTTCAGGATTATAAGGAGGTGAACTGTCTGGAGTCTCACTTCTCAACACCAAACTAGAAATATTTCAGAACTGTTGATTCCTTATACTGAACGTGGTGGAAAAGATCTGCTACTTTATTCAGTGGAATGGATACATTACCCTTGATAAAGGCAAGATGTTACTGTATTGTATGTGACATTTTTTTAATACAGTCTGTACAATTGCCAGTCTATCATCACAAGCACTAAGTAAATTTTAAATGAAATGTTTTAAGAATTGATACCTTCAAGACAACTCTAAGAGACCAGTTGCAAAGGAAAATGGTTTGTCTTGAAATAAAACAAAAAAATCTGTTTCACTGCAGCTCCTCTTGGATGATAATTACTGAATAACAAGATGTCCCACAGAAAATTCTGTGAAGGTATATTGTAGCTATTTGTGTTGCTCTGATTTCTTTCTTTGTTTTTTTATATTTTTAGCACTTTTTTATGAGAGAGGCTAAACAGTAATTAAGAGGTACAGGATGAAAAGATGGCACAATCAGTGCTGGTACCACCAGGACCTGACAGCTTCCGCTATTTCACAAGAGAATCACTTGCAGCTATTGAGCAGCGTGTCAATGAGGAAAAAGCTAAAAAATCCAAACAAGAACGCAAAGATGATGATGATGAAGATGGCCCAAAGCCAAATAGCGACTTGGAGGCAGGAAAGACACTGCCATTTATTTACGGCGACATACCTCCAGGGATGGTGTCTGAGCCCTTGGAAGACCTGGACCCATATTATATCAATAAAAAAGTGAGTGTGTTGTATATTTCTACCAGACTTTAAGAAGATTAAAATACAAGGAGCCCTCTCACAGATATAGTATTTCTAGTGTTTTGGCCCCATTGTTTATGTATAATACATTCCCCCTGCAGCTGATTTCATTGGCAGAAATCTCAATTGTAAGAACAGAAGTTAGTAATGAAAGTTACTAACTGGTCTGTGGGTAGAGATGCATTTAGATTTATTTTAATATATCTGGCATTTTACTAAAGCTTGTAACTTACAGTGTTTTACACACAAGAGAACTGAAGAGGTAGCAGAGGGGTTGTCTTTAGAATTAGTATTTTATTAATTGCCCTATTACAGATTTGAAACAAGCAGCTTTTCACTATGAAACCCATCTCAAAGGTAGCTAGACACCTCCCTAGCTTTCTTCACTGTCACATGGTTGCATTCTCTTGTTGCTGGGAAGGATAGGGAAGTAGGTAAAGGTATTTCTCACGATATGCTGAAGATCATTCTTTTTCATTTTATACTCTGTAGAGGTATCATATCTCTGACTTAGTCTGGGTGAAAAATTTTTCATATCCAGATTTATATTATTCTATGACTGTTATCAAAGAGGAGGTGTTTAAAAGATGGACATAAATAAGGAGGAGGTAGGAATTCCTCTTGGAGTGTTGACAGAATGTTATGTAATTTTGAAATTATTTTATAGAGATGTTATTTAAAAAAAAACCCCACATATTTTCTTTTTGCTTAAAGTAACAGCAAAGATTTTTGTGGCCAAGAATAAAAGTGCTGAAGTTAAGACTTTTGACCAGATGGCCTTGGGTTTCCTCCAGAATTCCAGTCCCTCAGGTTTTGGCATCATATATATCGCACCCTCATTATTCTGCCAGTAAAGAAGAAATTACCGATATTTTATTTATTTTTCTGTCTTCATTTTTTTTTATGTGCTTTCTTTTATTTTCTGAGGAAATTAACTAGCAAATTTAAAACAAACAAACAAATAAACCCCCCCCCCCCCAAACCAAACTAAAAAACCCAAAAGAACATGAAAGCAAAAAAACTACTTCAAAGAAAAAGGGCGGAAACCCCCAAGAATTGCTGGGAATAAAACTCGAACTAAGTAAAAAAAAAAAAAGAAAAAAAGATATATCCTGCAGGAATTAGGGGTATTCCTCATCACTAATATGTTGAAACAATAACAATACAGGCATCCCATGATAAACGGGCAGAACAGCTTTAAAAAAATCAGCTATACCTTAAATGCCCATTGCAGAATTTCTAACACTCAATTCATGATATGGAGAATCATGAGTTAAATTTGAAAACAAGGTTTCCAATTAAATGCAATGTTCTGCTCCTGTTACTCAAGTGATTTACCCAGTTGAAGTCTGGATATAAGGCAAATGGAATTTGGGTCAAAGTGCTGATCCCTTTCCTTCCTTCTTTCCCAGTTCTGCAGTAGTAAAAATCTAAATTCAGTGCTGGGAATTCTAAAGTTAGCACATGTATTATCATGCTTTGGAAAGTGGAAAAGCAATTCTGAAACTAACTGTGGACATGAAGTAAAATCCTGCTGAATTGTGTGTTCCTGACTGAGAAATGCTCAGCTTTTGTCTTGATCTTTTCCAAAAGCATAGTAGTTTCTAGTAGGGGATATAAGACTCCAAACTATACATGCATTGCAGTCACAATTTTTGCTTTTCTTTTTCTTGGTGTTCTCCGCATATCTTTGAACATCCAGGTTTAGGTCAGCTCTATTTTAATTTTTTAATATGTCTTGATGAGTCAGCATCGCACAAATGATGCTTCATCAGATGTTTTGTCAGGGTAAAGGGAACAGAAAAGATTTGGAAAACTCTGATTTGAGGGCATGTTTATTTGAACTCCTGGAAGAATAGTAATAGAGTTGAAAAGCAATGGTAGCAAAGCATACCTTACAGACCAGTCCTTTCTCCTCTGTAATATGGCATACAATAAAGTATGGCTTGAGAATCAATGAGTTTCTGGGAAAGCAAGTATATTCAGTTTGGAAGCGCTGAAATTTATGATTTCAGTCAGGGGGAGGCATTGTGTTTTCAGGATTTCAGCTGCTGTATTTGGCACACCTGCTCAGAAAGTAGAGAATAATCTTTACAAATGCTGCCCTCTGGTTCCAGCTGAGGCAGATCATGACTACTGGCTGTGCTACAGGTTTGCACGGCTTATGTTCCCTTGGGCTTGTTAGGGCTGCCACAGTGCTAGCTGGATCCACTTACCTTCAATGAGCATGAACTTTCACCCATGTGTGGAAAGCAGAGATGACAGAAATAGATAGGAATTTCCACAAATGCATGGAAATCTGATTTTAAAACTTACTCCATGTTAAATTCTTCTTTATTTCTCAGCTTTAAAGAAAAATATTACATCCAGTAATGCTTTTTTAAACACTGGTAGTACTCATGAGTTATTGCTGAAACTACGGACATTGAAAATATATCAACTATTGAATTCTGTATAAGGTAAAAGTAAAGCATCATAATAAGAAAAATAGAATTGCAGATGTGAAACTCACAAGAAATAGCTGAAAAGAGAAGCAATGTGTTACTCAGAGTACAGCAGAAATTCAGTGCATTAGTGTTAAACTGGTTATTGAACACAGTTTCTTTATTTTCACGAAAATCACTCTTGAAATTTAGATCACTTTGTAGTACTGTTGTCTTAGTACTTTGATGTGATAATTAATGCTGCTTATTTGATTCAGGGAATGTTGAAGCTTTAATGGCTCTCATTGCAATTATATTTATAATAGTTTGGCTGGACTCTACAATGTGTGAACCAGACAAGGGGATTATGATCCTGAGGGAGGTGTAAATGGAAGAAGAGTTTGACCAAATATGATTAATGATGAAATTAAAATGATTCTGGGTTTGAACTTGTAACTTGTTTGTAACTTGGTTATCTTTTAAATGCTATTTTTCATTCTCTGTTTTTTTCCAGACCTTTATAGTATTGAATAAAGGGAAGGCAATATTCCGTTTCAGTGCCACCTCTGCCCTGTACATGTTAACTCCTTTCAACCCTCTTAGAAAAATAGCTATTAAGATTTTGGTACATTCATATCCTTTTCAAGTGGCTAGTCTAAAACTTTAGTAAATGAGATGTTACTTAGTATTTAAATGATTCTCTGGCATGTGTCCCAGGATTAATATGATCTATAGTACTTTGTTCCTCTTCTCTCTATTATTTCTGTCTTCTGTTCTTTTTCTGATTCGCTTTTTACATTTGTATTCATTGCTGGATCTTAATATAGTAGTATCAGAAACCAGACAACCAGTCATGGTCCTTTACAGTTTTTTCTTGTGTCTTTTTTCTTTCCCCACTGTTTTGTTTTTTTTTTCTTTCCCTCCTATTTCTCCTGTAATCATCACATCTTTTTTTCATTTTTCCCTTCCTCCATGTTTTTCATAAACTGCAGATATAGTCCTCAAAATATTTCCAGTTCTTAACTGACACTTTGTGTTAAAAATCAAATCTTTGATCCCAGGTTTCTGCTTGCATGAATATTTAGTGAAAATATGGTTTCATTATTCTTTTTCATTTTCTGATTCAGATCACGGTTGCAGAAGGATAGGTTGATAAAAGAGCTTAGGTTTCTTGTTTTATTATACATTCGCAGTGCTCTGTGTATCTTACCTATTTTCTTTCTTGATCATTATTGCATTATGCACTTGTAATCCTGTAGATGTTTTAATTTCAGTCTTCAAGTAGGTCATGAGATTTCCATATTGCAGGTAGGTATTTGCCAAGCTAAATGATCATGATGACTTATCTATTATTTTGGTTTTTTCAGTGTTTTGATAGCTGACTATAGTAAGCATCCCACTGGTCTGATCCCGAATGCTGATATGAGCAATCAGGGCATTGACTTCAGCAAGTCTACTTACTTGAGGAGCAAATGCAGATGTTTGCACAATTAGATTTTACAAGTCTAACATAAGCACACTGAAAGTAGTTTTGTGTGTAGCATTACATATAGTGATCCTAAGATAATGCAGAATGAATATTGAAAGGAATTTTTTCAATCTTGGTATGGTAGAAGTCTGATAATTACAATGGTTGTTATGTGTTGGATGTTGTTATCTATGGCTAGCTTGAAAATGACTTCAGAATCAATCATGACACTACATAGGCTATTTTATATCTTGCTACAGGTGTCACTACACATAATTATTTGTCAATTGTACGACAGTCCTGAGCATGTTATAGAGCATGATTACATGGAATAAATGGAAAATCATGGGACTGAGATGGCAATGAAGAGCTAGATTGGCTGAAGTCAGAGTGTTAGAAAACATTTAAAATTGTGGGAGAGGATATTCAAGTTATTTCTCTGCTGATGAAAGAATAGTGAGGATTTGCAACTCTGAGAGGACATTTAATCAAGAGGATTTTGAAAGCCTGTGTAAAACACAGGATTGTGAAACACTCTCATAAGACATTATTTATTATGGTCTTAAAAATACCTTTCATTCTCTTCTGCTCCATTCATATATAAATTACATAGTGAGAAGCTAGATTACGAGTAATGGATGTGAAATATATTTACTGAGCAGAAAAGCCGAAGAATTGATGAACGTAATGCCACAATTGTTTCACAGTTCCAAAGGCAGAGGTATTTACTATCGCTTGAGGTTTTTCCAGTTGATGTAGACATGCATAGAAAACTTCGTGAGGGAAACCTCACAGTACTTCCCACCCCATTATAGTCGGATTTCTATTTAGGAGCACCATGTGAGCCTAGTTACAGAAGCTAGAGGTCTTCTCAAAATCGAGTATTGCCGTCTTTCTAGTTTTGGGTGATAGTGCCATCATGTGGACATTTTGGGCATCATCTGTGTGGTTTTCATTTGAGTGTTTATTGCCATTTTCTACGAGGAAAGTCATCAGTCCTGAGTGAAAGGTTTTAGATACAGAGCAATTCTGTTAAAAATCAGTGAAATATTTTTGACGTGTACCTGTTTTGGAATTCTTTTTAGATTTCTTTTTTTTTTTTTTTTTGAGAATATGCCCTCTGCTCCGTTGGCATTCATATTACTAAAGCCATACAAAGCGATACTTTTCTCCCTAAAATTTCCCTATGCTCTCCCCTGCTACATGATAACTAGCTTTCAAAATGTGTATTATAATAAGCAAAAATGTTGATATATGCCAAATTCTACGGTGAAACATAAAATGAGAAAAGTGAAGAAAATTTATTTTTCACTGGTTTGTATGCATGCAGTAGATCAGATTTGTCTAGATTATCCAAAACAAATTCTTTTTGTGTTATTCCACTAAATTGGAAGTTACTACTTCAAACATTCACATTTTTATTCAAAAGAAAAAAAAACATCTAAGGTCTTCTTAAAATTAAGGGTTGGGGTTTTTATATACCTTTAAGAGTTTTTTTTAATTTTTAGTATGTGATTGTTCTCTTTTAGCTATAAAGCAGTGACTGTGACATCTTTAACATATTCATGTCTTTTCTTTGAGTGTTACCAGAGCAGTGGAGGGATAAATAGGTCCTGATAGTGGAAATCTGCCAAAGCAGTGTTATTTGATACTCTTTTAATGAGATTTTCTGGCTTACATTCCTTAACTCTTAACCTACATTATTCAGCATGCTTATCATGTGCACTATTTTGACCAACTGTGTATTTATGACCATGAGTAACCCTCCAGACTGGACAAAGAATGTAGAGTAAGTTAAATGGATTTTCTTTGAATAATATTCAGTAATCTGAAATAAACTGCTGTAAATGATTTTGTATTAGGATGACATGCACTGGCAGCAGCTACCTTGTTGGGATATGCTTTCAACAGCTATTCTGATGGTAGTTTCTTCTGTGTAATATTAAATACATATATTTTGCAACACTTGCCTCATTGCAAGTTGTTCAATGTCCATCCTCTGTTTGCAGTACTAGATGGGGAATATAAGATTAGAAGCTAGTGTTCTGACCAAGCAAAAAATAGATTATAAATATTTTCCACTGCATTTGATGTTATATCTGTGCAAGAATGTGGAGAAATACACTCTTCCATCTCTACTGCATTAACCATTGCAGGTAAAAGGATTGTCTAATGGATGCCTGTGTTCACCATAGTGCAGCTTTCCGTCACCAAAGACAATCTAACAATGGAAAGCTTGTATGAAAAATAAGCTATTAGAAAAGTGTTTAAGTGGTTGGCTGATCTTCCTATAGGAAGAGAAAAGGTCAAATATGATCAACAACTTGATGCTGATATACATTTGGTGCATGTTTTTTGATAGTTCCAAGGCTGTAGACCACAGTGTTAAACAGTTCATGGTTAAACAGCTTCATTTTTGCAATAGCATTTTATGCTTCTGCTTCTTCTTCATTCCCCACTGCTTTGGATGATATGTAACTCTTTAATCTTTAGTAATCAAAAGTGAAATCATAGGAGTTTGGAGTCAGTGGAGGCATTCTCATTCTGAGTTCAGTATGAACATATATAGTAAATATTCATGAGTAAAGATAGCTAGCCTGAATATTTCTTCATATCATCATATTGTGCCATTTAGATGTGCAACAGAAGTCCTTCTCGTCTGATGAGTAAAGTTGTGCAGGAAAGAAAATTTTTAGTAATTGAACTGAAAAAATTTTGGAAAACTGGTTTCAGGTTGGCTCAAATCTGAAAAACAGTTCAAGCTTTTTAAGCAATTTAATCTGGATTCTTTTCCATTAAAAATAGAAATGAAATGAAATTTCAAGATGACATAATTTAGAGAAAGAAAATTGAAATTACTCAGAATGCCCAAATTAAATAATTTTACATTTCAACAAGAGTTTTTTCTCAAAGTGAGTACCTGTATTTTAGTGGTAGTTGTAAATATTTCTGGTGGTTCTTGCACAGGATTTTGCATCTGAAAACACTGGTTTCATTCCAGTACCATGCCTGTCTTGCTGAAGGTGAAGTACTGGGTACACCTACTCTGTAACCAAGTCAGTGAGGACTGATGATGGTTGGCGTATTGCCAGCTCATGGTACTAAGCAACATTTCAGCATAAAAATAACACTGAAGAAATAAATTTTTAGTCTGGAAGCAACTTCTGAAATCCTGACATAATCCGTGTACTTTGTTATAACATGGATTCAGATTGGACATAAACATGCACTAATGTAATTGGGAATTTTGCAACTGTTTTACTGATATAGATTATAGAATTTGAACTTAAGCTAGGGGTTGTCATTTAGTCTTTTATTCATAATTTCATTCCTCCGTCCTTATGGTACAAATTTTGCAGATGTTTAAATTTGCTTGTAACTTCCATTAAATTCTTATGTCACTTAAAGAGAAGAAAATGAGAATAAAGCAATTTGGGAGCAAAATGTGTAAAGATAATGCCTGTGTTTCTATAAACTCTGTCTTGCATATTTTCCTCAGATACACATTCACTGGAATTTATACCTTTGAATCACTTATTAAAATTCTTGCAAGGGGCTTCTGTTTAGAAGATTTTACATTTCTTCGAGACCCATGGAACTGGCTAGATTTCACTGTCATTACATTTGCGTAAGTCTCCTACCTTTTTTTTGATAGAAAAAGTGTTCCTGCTAGCATGAAATTAGTGACTAAAAATTGCCTCATATTTTGTCAGCCAGAACATTTGGAGCCTGGACTTCCTGCGGTTTCAATATGTTTCTTCTACCTCTTTTACACATTTTAGTATTTCTAACTAAGCATGTGCTGCAGAGGCCAGCATAGTGTGCCAGCCCATTAGGATTGTGAATGCCATCAGCCTGAACTGTTCATATTCTGTCTCCTTTCTGCATACCAGAATAAAAGGAATCCTTTTGACTTCCTGATATAAGATGACCAAATTTCAAACATCAAGTCAATGTGGTTTATTTTGATAAAACTTAATTTAAATTTATGGTCAGAAGCATATTTATAACACAGGCAAAATACAGTGAACGGTGAAGAGGTCTTTATCAAAGACCCAAGCAAATAGGATAAAATCTGCCTCAATTCTGAGTAACTGTGGTTTAATCCTACAGGTATGTAACAGAATTTGTAAACCTAGGCAATGTTTCAGCTCTTCGAACTTTCAGAGTATTGAGAGCTTTGAAAACTATTTCTGTAATTCCAGGTAAGAAGTAGTTGGTGTAAGGTGTTAGGCCCCTCATATCTCCAACTGTTATTTGTGTGCTGTCATTGTGTTTGTGTGTGAACTCCCCTATTACAGATATGTGACAGAGTTTGTGGACCTGGGCAATGTCTCAGCGTTGAGAACATTCAGAGTTCTCCGAGCTTTGAAAACAATATCAGTCATTCCAGGTGAGAGCTAGGTTAAACACTGAGGCTGACTTTTGTTCTACAAAGGCTATACTGATGTTTTTAAAGCATAAGCCTTGTTTGCTACACATTTTTGACGAAATAAAAAAGCAGGAATCAAGACATGTAATTTTACTTCAACTGATTCTTGCTTATATTAGTGGTATTTTTCTTTCAAAAAAAAAAATCAGCCTTTGAGTTTAACAAATTCTTGCATGAGATACTTGCAGTAAACAGCCTATGTGATTTGCATCTGATGACATCAAGCTTTCCTTTACATGTTTTAAATGTTAATTTTAAGCTTTCATACTGATGCAAATTTTATCATTTATTGCAGGCACTTGATATAGTGACTTAATTCAGTTTTAAGTCATGTATAAAAAATTAAACTCTAAAGGATAGCATGGGCCATGCATGGGGTATTGTTTTAAAGATGTCTTTCTTCTCCAAACCATCACCCCTCTTATACTGTAAGATTATTATTATATCATTCAAATATGCACTTATAATGTCTTTATAATGGGTTTACTAATGCAGAATATTTAAAAGGTTCATTTAAGAAAGGTTTGGGCAAGAAGCATCAGCAAAAGCAAATGATGCTTTTCTATGTAGGGTTGAGATATAGCATGAATAATAAAATCACTTATTTTGGCATAAACATAAATGTGGTATTATCTACTTTTTATTTCTGTACACTATAAAATAAGCATAAACTTACAGCTTTTCATTCATCTTCACAAGTAATAAGGCTTTTCGTGAAAATTATTGTATCACAAATACTCAACTCAGTTGTCATTTTGCATGAAATCTTTATCTTGTCAGGAAAAACCACATGATTGTTTTTTGTTTTGGTGTTTTATATCTGTTTAATGCCATAATAAAAATCTTTTCTCTTTGCAGGCTTGAAGACAATCGTGGGCGCCCTAATTCAGTCTGTGAAGAAGCTCTCAGATGTTATGATCCTGACTGTATTTTGTCTGAGTGTATTTGCACTAATAGGGCTGCAGCTGTTCATGGGCAACTTGAGGAATAAATGCCTGCAGTGGCCTCCAGACAATTCTACATTTGAAACAACTGTTATTTCCTACTTTAATAGCTCTATAGGTGAAAATGGCACATTTATTAATATGACAATGACAACATTTAACTGGGATGAGTACATCGAAGACAGAAGTAAGAGTTAATTATATCACCTACTGCATTGATTTTCTGAATTTTTTTTTTTAACAGAAACATAAGCATCAGTATCTTTTCATGACATTTTAAATGGTGTAATCTGGCCAAGAGACATAAAAATACTTTTGTTGTATAGTAAATAAAAGAACAGTCATAATGCAGTTTAACATGCTTATAATATTGTACTGGGTACCAAAACATCTTTTTACTTTTTACTGAATATGACTTTTAGAGTAAAACCACATTGCAGCACAAAGCAGAAATTTCTGTGCTAGCTTCAAGCCTCCTGAAATAGTGTGACTGTCCTAATGTGGGATCTGAAATCGTATAGCTAATTTGTGCAAGATAATGTCCAATATCATAAATCCCCATTTGAACATCAATTAGCTCATGAATCCTGCCATAGCATGTAGATGGAGCTGCATTGCTTCTTTTGGAACTTGGTCACCACACCACGTTCCCATGCACAGCACAGACGTACCTTTATGAGAATACTAGTGATTTATCTCATGCTTCTTATTCTAGTAAAATAAGAACTATATTCCATATTATGTATCTTTTACTTTGCTTCTTATCTGTGGAAAATCAAGAAATTAGCATTTTGGTCTGTTATGTTACCTCATAATACAGTATTTTCACCATTTTAGGCAGTTAATGTCAATACTGTGTTAAAAGAAATTACTCTAAAATATAGATACTGAAAGTATCTATAGTAGATTGCTGTTCTGTCTTTCATAATGGTAAATAGCTTCAGAAGCTCCTATTTATCTATTCAGTCCCTCCTATTTATTTTAGTGTAATTAGGGTTTTAACTTCATAATTAGGCATGATCTTAGTTTTTCCTAAAGGCTTTATAAATCTCATAACTAATATCTGTACCACTGAAAGTTAGGGAACCTCAGTTTAACAACTAAATGCTTTTTGATCCAAGTCTCATTGCCTTATAATCTTTTAATATACTTATCATCTCAGCATACTTGTAGTATCATAGAAATGTCATCTTGGAGATTTGGATGATAACATATTCTTAAAAACATCCGAAAACAGATTCCATTCCCTTTTAGCTGCTTCTATTTAGAAGCATACAAATAGGAAGTTTTTTCTAAATATCTGACCTAAATTTTCCGAATTTCAGATTTGATATGTTACTGCTTCTCCTGTGGATTTAGAAATAAGATAAATCATAGACTATATTAGTCTTTATGATACTTTAAAACCATTATCTTCTTTATTTCTGGTCTTTTCTAAGCCAAGCAATCCTATTTTGTTTTGCATTTTCTACACATCTTTTCACTTTTTTTTTTTGCCTCTTTTGGAATCTTTCCAATTAGTCTGGGATTTTGGGTATGTTGGGAGGTTTTTTCTTATGGTCCTTGTTTGTTCGGGGTTTTTTTATGAGATACTCAAATCATACTTACTCCTCTAGCAAAGGCACAAATTAGAAGTAATTACCTTATGTGCCATATATACAACATTCCTATTAAAATATCTCAAAATTGAATATTTTTTTATATCAGCACTGTATTGTTGATTCACAGTCAATTTGTGGTTTGTGACAGTCACTGCATCTTTTTGTACAGCACAGGCTGTGGCCAGATCCTGTCTATTTTGCATTTACGTATTTGATTTTGCCTTGTCAACTGTAGCATTTTCTACTTGTCTCTGTTGAAATAAATCCAATTGCTTTTGGACCAGCCTGTCAGTTTGTAAAGGTCATTCTAAATTTCAATCATCTTCTCTCCTAGCTTGATGTCTTCAGAATACTTGATGCATTTTTTTCTATTATTTCATGTCTTGAGTTGGTAATGAAAATTGTTATGAAAACCGTGTATAGCACAGATCCCTGAAGGATCTTCAAAAAGATGCCCTTATGAACTGACATTGAGCCACTGGCAACTGCCCTCCAAGAATCTTTTTTCAAGTATTTTGTGATGATTCCAATCAGAACATATGTATGTCCTTTATTTGCTTATGAAAGTGTACAGCTTGTACCTATGACTGTTGTCCTGTTATTAAGTTGGCAGGAGACAGGAATAGTTTTAATACATGGCATATTTTTTACAAACACATATTGACTATTTTTATTACTTTATCATTATCATCTTTGTATTGAAAAATTTATTATTTAAATGTTTTCTAAAACAGTGGGCTGAGAGTTGAGTTGACTGGATGGTTTAACTGGATCCTCTGCTTACCAGAGGAGGAACTGTGTCACATAAGAATGTGAATTAGGCGTACAGACAATTTTGAAAATCCAGCTTGGAGCCTATCTACATCTGTATGCTTTTTAAGTAGGGTTTAGATCTCTCACAGGGTTTGACTATGTGAGTTCCAGAATGTCTGAAAATCTACTGTTTTCTTATATGATACCTAAGAATATATTGCAGATGCATAAGTTATGCACATAATCTCTCTCTCTCTCTCTTTAAAATAAGCAGATTTTATGCTGTCTCTATCGTATGCTGGTGGTGACAGAGTAGAAGCAGTCAATAGGAACTGGTTGCAATTCCCTGCTTGTCTCTTCAGCATTAGCCCTCAGTTAGTTCATGCCAGCTAAGCTAGTCCATGCCAGCTGGCAGTGAATCTCAAGGAACCATCTGCTTCCTGGGAACAGCCAGAACATACCTAATTCTGGCAACGTTAGCTTAATATGCCACCTGACCCAAAAATCTCCACTAGAGATTCCCATTTTACCACAAGAATCCCAAACTGGGAATTGATGGCAAATTGGTTTTCCCTTTCTGCCTCAAAGCAGAACAAAGAAAAGAATGTGCCAGAGGCTTTTAAGACTTCAATCTCTTTAAATTATGTTTTACTTAATTTTAATAGTTAGCCTATTAACAAAATACATATAGACACTTCAAGTACATTCCTCTGCTATAGAACTTTGTGTAGTAAATTTTTGTAATGTACAATAAAAGCTTGGTTTCTTCCTCAGCTGCTCAAATCAAGATGCAGTTAGCAATTTCTTGTGCATGCTGTGTTATCTTTCCATGCTGAAAAAATTTCAGTAGTTTTTGAGGTAATATTTGGATAAAATAGCATGTAATTAATAGTTCTAAATGAAGAAATGGCATATATCAAAATGCATGAGCAAAGACAGGGTATCGACCTTATCCTTTGTCTTGTTTTCCTGGTATTCACTCATTTGCTGATATACACAATTCTGTATTCTACTCATTGTATCTTATTCATTTGGGTAGGTTACTGAGAATTAGCTGTACAACTACCTTGCTATTTTCTAAAGGCCAACTTCAGGGCTGTACAGGAAGTAATTTTCCTGTCAAAACAGTATTTTCCATGCTTTTTTTCATTCCTAATCATTATATATTGTGGTTAAACTGTTTGTTAGCTCCGCTTATTTCTTTGAAGTGTTGTATCATGGCTCAGTTTTCATTATGTATAAATGATGTCTTTCTCATCACCTTTTCTTTTTTTCTTTTTTTTTTTTTTTTTTTTTTTTTTGTTTTTGTTTTTGTTTGGGGGTTTTGTGGTTTTTTTTTTAAACAGGTCATTTCTACTTCTTGGAAGGCCAAAATGATGCTTTGCTGTGTGGCAATAGCTCAGATGCAGGGTAAGAAAACCATCGTCATTTTTCATTATACATCAAGAAAAAACATTTAACTACTTAGAATAGCTCAGGTGGTCAACTCTAGTATCAACTGTACTTGAGAGTTGCAAATTACTGATGTTTTGCAATCGAAGCTATAATGAAATATAACTATCTATGTATGTGATTTGATTTTACACAGGCACTTTTGTCAGCATCTTAGGGTAATTTTGTAAAGGTAACCACATGAATGCTATGTGCATGAATGTTGCTGCCAGCTTGCTGGCAACTGTGTATCATGAGCCATGCTAGTTGACATTCTTTTGTCCTAGTGGAGATATGTTGATATGACAAATTGTGGGGAAGGGTAGATTACTATTAGTTATTTATTAAAGCATTGAAATATCATTAGGAAGTGGAATTAAAAATTGAAAAGCAATAAGATACATAGTTTTATTTTAGATATTTAGAATAAAATTTTACTTGTTCATAATTTCATTACCAACTGGTACTCCTGAACAATTTTGTGATTTACTATAGCATATCGTAATTTAGAGTAGTTGTTAAAAATAGCATTTCCTCTTCTTTTGTAGTCAATGTCCAGAAGGATATATATGTGTGAAAGCTGGTAGAAACCCCAACTATGGCTACACAAGTTTTGATACATTCAGTTGGGCATTCTTGTCACTGTTTCGATTGATGACTCAGGACTTTTGGGAGAATCTTTACCAGCTGGTGAGGACTTATTAAAATAAACAGCACCATCACCAATACCATTACTACATAGTACTTGTATAGTTATTTTCATTCATGTATCCCTAAGGCCTTTAGGACAGAAATCATCTTTTATCTCATATATGTAAGCGGTCTAAAACAACAGGGCCCTTATTAATGATTTAGGTTCCCGTGTGCTACTCAAATATATAGTAAGAAATAGCAGCTATTTCATTAAGGTGGTTAATCATTATGGTTTCTTTTCACAAATGAGTAAATGAAGTTAAGTTGTTAAAGCTTCTTACCCAGACATGCACTAAATAGATGCTAGCTAAATTGATTTGTAGTCTAATACAAGTATGTTGTCGTTGAAAAGGTTAAATCTTGTCTCTGAACTACACATATCCTTAAGCTGAAGGACAGTGATGGTGTACAGCGTGACATTTTGTATACTGCACTGTCTTTGTGGCATTGTAGTTTGGGACTGATGAGACAAGAAGGTAAGATGCTGATTAGTGGCCCCACTACTGTTAGATTTAAAGTTATAATACAAAGATCTAAAGTGGGGGCAGCAACTACTAGTACAGATTCTCATTGGTAGAAGTTCTGAGGTATTCAAGCTACAGAATCTTATTTACCTTGGCCATACCAGACACAAAACTTGGATTTTTGCACGTGTAGCCAGGATATAGTACTATTCATATATGGAAAAAGTAACTAAATAACCTTGTTCTAACAGAAAGCAATCTTATAATGTATTTCTAGATTATAAAACAGATATTGTGATATTATGCAACAGTATTTAAAAGTCTGCTAAAAAATGTGCATTTTCTCTTTTCCTCCAGACACTACGTGCTGCTGGGAAAACATACATGATATTTTTTGTTTTGGTCATTTTCCTGGGTTCTTTCTACCTGATTAACTTGATCCTGGCTGTGGTTGCCATGGCCTACGAAGAACAGAATCAAGCAACCATGGAAGAAGCAGAACAGAAAGAAGCAGAATTTCAGCAAATGCTGGAACAACTGAAAAAGCAACAGGAAGAAGCTCAGGTATCCCTGTAAAATAAAATTCCTTTTTCCATTCATGATTGTGATCGGATGCTTTATGTCCACATATGAGAATACTTCTATTCCCCTACTCCTAGCAAGACATTACCTTCAGTCTTACAAATTCCTTCACTTTGCAAGCAATCTTTAAAGTTTTCCATTGGTCCGTTTCTGCTGGCTTGAGTGAACCTGTTAATTTATGGCGAAAATTATAACCACTAAGCTAAAATACTGGATTATTAAATTGGAGATGGAAATTAACATTTTGCTGAGCCCTTGAACAAGTTGCTCAGAGTGCTTGTGGAATCACCATCCTTGGAGATAATAAAAAAACCATCTGAACATGGTCCTGGGAAACCTGCTTTAGGTGACCCTGTCTGTGCTGGGGAGTTGGACATAATAACCTCCAGAGGTTCGTTTCCAACATCAACCATTCTGTGATTCTGTGAAATGAAGATGGAGATGTGGGGAAAAAAGCCCCAGGAATTCTGCTTATTTAAATAACAGAAGCAAAACTATTATAGGGAGAAATATTTTGCTTCAGCAACATTTGGCTTTTTCTGCTCCTTCCCCAGCTCTCACAGCAAAAAGCCACAGTGTTCCAATTTTAAAGAAAACTAGAAAAAGTGGAGAAACTGGAGAAAACGCTTCTGTGGTACAGGCATCGTGATTGCATACTGCTTTGAAATTCCTTTTCATTTTTTGAAGACTCTGAAATCTTTAATAGGATAATTGATAATGTCTGCTTGGCATGTGGCCACATAGAGCAGAAGTTGAACTATGTCTTCCATGTAAGCACATGACTAGTCAGCAATAGGAGTTTCTTGTTTGGTTGATTAGTTGATATCTGGGAATTTTTTACCAAAACTTGTAAATCAATGTTAATCAAGTGCTCCACAAATGTCTGAAACTTCAAAAAGCGACAGGTCTCTAATGGCCTGCAGTTTAACTCAAATTGCTGATTATGGTTTGCAAAACTGAGATTAAAAATGTTACACCAGAGCTTTAATAGACTAGAGAGTATTCAAAATCCAGAAAAATGGTGTAAGCAAGTGTAGCTTCCTGTTAATAGGGATTTTTTCTGTTTGAGCCTTGATTCCTTACTTTTACATAGTATTTCAGGTGAAAAATCCATTACAACATATTGCTCCAATCTAAAACAGATGTTTGTTAGCTTGGTTCTCTGACAGCACAGTTTTCCCTTGGGTTGCTCTAACTCCTGGCTTATAGAGCAGTGTAAAATTATGGGTCCTGTGGTATTTCACAAATTCTACTTCTTATGGTATGCTGGGTTTAGTAAAGTGGGATCATTGCTTTTACTTAAAAATCATTATTTTTTTAAGCATGGCAATAAATTTTAAATAGTGTATGTTTGTATAAATGTTGTAAATTGCATATGTGCTTGTACGTATAGGCAGCAGCAGCAGCTGCAGCAGCTGACTCAAGAGATTATAGTGGAGTAGGTGGAATAGGTGGATTCTCCGAAAGTTCTTCAGAGGCATCAAAACTGAGCTCAAAAAGTGCTAAAGAGAGAAGGAATAGAAGAAAGAAAAAAAAGCAAAAAGAACAATCTGAAGGCGAGGAGAAGGATGGGGAAGAATTTCACAAATCTGAATCAGAGGACAGCATCAAAAGGAAAGGTTTCCGATTTTCCATTGAGGGGAATAGACTGACATACGAAAAGAGATTCTCTTCCCCACACCAGGTACCATAGTATTATTACCTCTTAAACACCTTTATTTTCGACTCATCATATAAACAAAACCTTGTAAAGTACTTTAGTCAATTCTTGCAAAAGGTTTCACAGATTCTTTAATATCTTGAATCAAGTATGACCAAGTTAATACTTGCAGACAAAGATGAAACTGTAAGAATTTGAGAGGTTTTGTTTTTGTTCTGAATTTATGTGTAAAGAATCAAAATAATGTGTATTAATTAAAATCAGTCGTATTTCAAGTTTCCTAATGAAAATGGACCTATTTCCCCATCAGGATCAGTGTATTCAGCATGATCAGTGACTTCAAAATTTGGTGCACACATAAAAAGGAATTTCATGTTTTAAATGAGAAAAGTATCAAAATTTGAGATGCAAAAACTCCAGTAGAAATTGTGTAAATGTTCATGTGAAATTTGACAAATTAATTGATGTGAGACCATGAATCGTGTTATCTTAAAGAAGGTGGAACTATGTGTGGCAATGTGTCCTTGCATGTGTTCTTTTACATTGAAACACCAGTGACTCAGAGTGCCATCTGCATCTCCCATCCAGACGTTTATTTCATTTGATAGTTTTATGTCATCCCTTTTACAGTTTTCAGAGCTCCTCTTCATTTGCCCACCTCTGACTCTCCCCTCAGCACTTCATGTCCAGGTCTCACATCCATCCTGTCCTTTTTCTGCCCCTTTGTGTGCCTCAATATGCTTCTTCCTTTTGTCCCCACCTTCTTGATTCTCCCTCGTCTTTGACTTGCTTTCACCCTCTTTTTAGTCACTATTACTAAACTCTTCCTTCCTTTTTAATCCTCTTCTGTTAGAGTCTCTGGAAAGCCTGTTTTGTCCCTAAATAGGTCATGAACACTCATATTCTCTTCATGTATCACTTTCTCCAACTCCCATTCTCAAAGAAGCTCAGACCCCTTCATCCAATATTTTCTTACTAAGAACTGTCCTCCTTAGATCTGACTGTGGTGGGAATAAAATTTTTCTAGCTTCCTATTTCTGCCAAGTTAACTCCTCCTTCTACTTACTTCCTAACATACTTCCTTTTTTTAGTAGTACTGCATCCTTCCCTCCTCCCCATCCCCTGCCCTTGGTCTGCCACCGATTTACATTGCTAACTGTCTAACTAACCTCTGTAAGATTTCATTGCTGAATTTAGTTAGTTCATGATTCATTCTGCTCCATATACAGATTTTCACACCTATATCCATTGACTGTGTTGAAGACCCATGTGATCCCTGGGGTGCATATCCTTGCTTGTGTCTTCATTCAAACTGCAGCCTTTTTCAACTGCAGCTCAACTCATCCATCTTGTAATAAACGAAGCATTCCTCATACAATTTGCTTCTCTTTTACCTTTTCATCTCCAAGTTCATTTACAGCTGTTTACTATGACAGTCTAGCAATCACCTCCCCTCTGTTTTCCCAACTCTAGCTCCTTTTCACTCTAGATTCTAGCCACTAATCAGAAATACCACTTGCCAGTTCTTAATAACCTTTTCCTAGACAAAACTCAGATTTAGATCTCATCTTTGACTTTTTCCTTGACATTTCATTTGCCTTCAGTGTCCTTGAACTGTTATGTTCTCTTGAAAACTTATGCTTCCTAACATTCATAGTTTCATCTCCTACCAATTCTCCTGATTTAGTTGCGCTTTAGAAGACTCTTTTTTCCCTTTGGCAGTTTTCTAAGGGATTTCCACAAGGCCTTTTGCTAGTTCAGTTCTCTCCCCCTCTCTCTCTTTTTTTCTTTTTTTTCTTTTCTTTTTTTTTCTTTACTCGACTCTGGACCCACAACTGTGAATCATTTTTTAACTTGGACCTCTTTCCATGTCACAGTTACTGCTGTATTCGTCAAGAATGTGGTTGCAAGGAACACTAACCTATCTCATTGCTTTACCTAATCTGCTAGTAAACATATCTACCAAAAGATATTTTTTAATACCATAAAACATACCGTGCCTAAAATTCCTCCCAACTCACCTTGTCTACTTAGAGTAAACAAGTCCCAGCTTTGACTGACCCATCCATAACCTCCTGTTAAATTTTCAAACTAGTTTCTTTGAGCTCTTTCTGTTATGCTGCCCCTCATGCTTGGAAGAAGCTCCCATGAGTTTCCACAGAACACTTCATTGCTTTCCTCAAATCCCTCTTTAAAACTCTCTTTTACCATGCTGCCTACAGAAAGCTTGACAGGGAAGTGACTTCAGGTGAGCTAAGACCACTGTTTATCATACCCATCAATTTTACCTCCTTGTATTCCCTCTCTTTTTGTATCCATCTGTTGTGTTACACTTAGATGATAAATTCTTTGCAGAGTGCCTTTTTGTTCTGCATTTCGCAGTGCCTAGAACAATGGGGTTCAGGTCCATAAAGATAAGTTGCAGAAGAGAAACAAAGACACTGCTTTGTTACGTATCATCTCTGCTGTTCATAGAGGTCTTGGTTGAAATCAGGTGTTAATCAATCAAGTCAAGAGAATCACTTGAATTAAAGTTAAGAACATGTATAATTATTTGCGAGCTTAGAGCATTATTGTGTCTCTTATCCTGAAAAGATCCTTTCATAACAGAACATTTACTTACATGAGTAAACTGATGAAGATTAGTGAGACTTCATACAAAATTACAGACATAACTTTTCATATTTAGGATAGCTGAAACTTTAAAAAAAAGAAATAAAACCTTATTGTGGCCTACTTGACTAGTATCTGAAAAAATATGGTTTTTAAAATCAGGCAGTATTTGGGAGCCACCTCTGTGCGCAGACTGAGTCATGGGAAATTTGCCTAAAATTTTATTTGCTCAGCCTGACAGACTAATGCCAACCTGAGGTAAACAGTGTCTAGATTTGCTTCCTCAGTTTATGAACAGTTGGTAATAAAACAGGCAGAATGGCAGAGGAAACAATTCTGTCAAGCAGTTTCTTTTACTCTAATTAAACCAATTGATTTCATATATCCAAAGTAGTAAAATAACTAGTCTTTGTCTGTCACTTACGTGCTCTTTGTTTACTACCCAAAAGGGAGTGTATTTGGGGGTGGATGTGCCAGTTCATTTCTTTGTAGATAACCTTACCCTATAAGACATATTAACACTGTGTTTTTTTCCTCTGTATGAAAACATTATATTTGAAAGAATTTTCATTGGATACTCATTGTTTTTATTTGCCTGCAGTCTTTGCTGAGCATTCGAGGCTCCCTGTTTTCTCCAAGGCGCAACAGCAGAACAAGCCTTTTCAGCTTCAGAGGTCGAGCAAAGGACGTAGGATCAGAAAATGACTTTGCTGATGATGAGCACAGCACTTTTGAAGACAATGAGAGCAGAAGAGATTCTCTCTTTGTTCCTCATAGACATGGTGAACGGCGCAACAGTAACATTAGCCAGGCCAGCAGGTCATCCAGGACAGTAGCTCCACTTCCAGCGAATGGGAAGATGCACAGCACTGTGGATTGCAATGGAGTAGTTTCTTTAGTCGGTGGGCCACCAGCTTTGACGTCACCTACTGGACAGCTTCTGCCAGAGGTGATGATTGATAAAGCAGCCACTGCTAGCAATGTAAGGAAGTCTGCAATAGTTTAGGCATGATGTCTTCTCCCTGTATGATCAGCTACTGTTTTAAAAAAATGTAGTCACTTGGGAATGATTCCCGTTCTGGCTAAGCTGTGAATGCTCCTTTCATATATTCCAGTTATAAGCTAAAGTAAAAACTGAAGTTGTCTAGCTCTCATTACCTAAATATGTGAAAATATATGCTAATTTACTGGGAATTAAAAGAATAAAATAATAAACCATTTCATAAATGTACCATTACACCCATTGATTCATTATGCTAACTGAAGACTTAACTGGAAGGTTCTGTATTTGTAGATCAGACAGGATATCAAAATGAAAAAATATAAAAAATATAAAAAATAATTATATTTAATTAATGGAATATATTAAATGAGTATTCAACTTCACACTGACTATGTATGAAACTTTTGATGTAACACTGATAGTACGTCTTACGCGGGTTGCGATAGTGTTCCTGTAACATAGTTAATTTTTGTAGGGATTTTTTTCTTTTTAAAAGTCAACATTATTAAATATTTTTTTTCTTTTATTTTGTTTGAAAGCATGTGCTAGGAAATTGATAATTTATTCTAAATTAAGAGTTATCTTAAGAAAATACACTTACTCTTTGTGCTTTTACTGCTAGCTGTGTGGGCTGTACTTTTCTGTGTTTAGAAAAAGACTTCACTGCCTAATTAGAAAGATATTTATGGCAGACCACATTGACAAGCATTGTGGAACTTTTTATAGTGTAAAATCTGTTTTAATGGCTCAGCCCAGTTTCAGCAAAATACTTGAAAACATATTCTTTAAGCACAAGAGCAATGCTACTGATGTATTGACCATTTGCTATATACAAAATTAGGCAAACATTAGGTTATTGCAAAACTGCAACATAAATAGAGGATGGTGCAGAAAAGCAGTGTTTTAAAATATTATATTTCTATAACAATTTGCAGTACTATTATTATTAAATGAACAATCAATAGGCTATTTTATCAGTGTTTTATTTTCAGGGCACGACTACAGAAACTGATTTAAGAAAGAGACGGTCTAGTTCTTATCATGCTCCTATGGACTACTTAACAGATCCTAGTGCAAGGCAAAGAGCCATGAGTATAGCCAGCATGCTTACAAACACAATGGAAGGTATGTAACACAGAATTTTTTATGACAATACCATAAAATGCTATTAAATGTATGCTACATTAAGTAGTAGTGGTATTTTATGACAGCTATTTAAGCCTAAAAGGTACAGGTAAAATGAGATTTGTATACAGTGGTAGTAGGTTGGTTTTTTTTTTTTTCCCAAAGATGGAATGATATATTTGGAAAAGCAGGCAAGCTTTCAAAATACTAATAGGTTTGAGGAGGAAGCAGCAAACTTCCAAGGTAAATGCAAGCAGAAGGTGATTGGTCAATGGAGAGTTTCTCTAGAAATGTTATGTTTTGCTGAAAAAGCTCTTTTTAGATTACTGAAATGGCTATGCTTCTTGCAGTAGAACAATCCCCTTCTGCCAGTTGAACAGACATGCTGTTTCACAAAGGAAGGATCACGTCGTTCTTTCCATAAGGCTAAATACAATGAATCTGAATCATGGAAGTAAGCAACTAGTTGTAAGAAAGGGCAAACATTACTTTGAGGCTTAAACAACTATGCCAAAAATAGCAAATAGGAAGGAAATAATGAGCAGTTTTGCACATGTGGACCATAACACTGTCTAAATAGTTGTCTGAGTTCAGGTTTGTTCTAGCTATTTATCTTTCAGAAGGAAACTTTTAAATATTTTTTTCATTCTAGGTATAGAATCATAGAAGGTTTTGAGTTGGAATGGACCAACTAGATCATCTAGCTCCAACCCCCCTTCCACAGCCAGGAACACCTTCCACTAGATCAGCTTGCTCTAAGCCCCATCCAACCTGAC
Organism: Strigops habroptila; assembly: GCF_004027225.2. Classification (NCBI taxonomy): domain Eukaryota; kingdom Metazoa; phylum Chordata; class Aves; order Psittaciformes; family Psittacidae; genus Strigops; species Strigops habroptila. The sequence continues at coordinate 22,000,635 of NC_044281.2, read as the reverse complement.
CTTGAACACTACAAGGGTTGGGGAACCCACAACTTCTCTGGGCAGCTGCTTCTGGTTGCAACCTCAGCATAAAGAATTTCTTCCTAATATCTAATCTAAATCTACCCTCTTTCAGTTTAAAACTGTTACCCCTCATACTATCCCTATCCTACCTGATATAAAGTCCCTGCCCATCTTCCCTATAGTCCCCCTTTAAGTACCGGAAGGCATCTCTAAGCCTTCTCTTCTCCAGGCTGAACAAGCCCAACTCTCCCAGCCTGTCTTCATAGGAGAGGTGCTCCAGCCCTCTGAGCATCTTCATGGCCCTCCTCTGGACTTGCTCTAACAAGTCCACGTCCTTCTTATGCTGGGGACCCAAGAGCTGCATGCAGTATTCCAGGTGGGGTCTCACCAGAGCAGAGCAGAGGGGAAGAATCACCCCACTCAACCTAATGGCTTCTTGTGATGCAGCCCAGGATGAGATTGGCTTTCATGGCTGCACGTGCATATTGCCAGGTCATATTCAGTTTTTCATCCACCAATACTCCCAAGTCTTTCTCTGCAGGGGTGCTCTCAATCCACTCATTGCCTATCCTGTATGACAGATTTCTAAGACAAATTTCTATTTTGCATCCTATGTAGCGTTTTCTTGTGAATAGTTATTTTATTTATTTGTGAATATGTAGTATTCTTTTTACATCAAATTTAAAACATAGTGGGGCAGATTGGTTTTAACTGTAATTTATTTTGCCTGGCAGTACCCTTCGTTTCAAAAGATCTATAATGTCAACATGGTTTATCAACAGTACCATGGAAAACAGTATTTAGGCCTCAAAGAAATACCCAGATTATACTGGAATAGAGAAATATGTTTAAAATCTTATATTCTTTTTTTTCTTTCTAGAATTGGAAGAATCCAGACAGAAATGCCCACCATGCTGGTATAAATTTGCTAACACTTGCTTGATTTGGGACTGCTGTACTCCCTGGCTGAAAGTGAAACATATTGTAAATTTGATTGTGATGGACCCATTTGTTGATCTGGCTATTACTATCTGCATTGTCCTAAACACCCTATTCATGGCAATGGAGCACTATCCAATGACAGAACAATTTAGTGGTGTGCTTTCAGTAGGAAACCTTGTAAGTCTTTCATTATGTGCCATGTATGTAAAATGCATTTTTCTTAAATAATTCTTCTGTGACTTATGTACATATATTTAAAGAAAATGTTGACTAGTCCTTTATATGCTTGGGATCATTGAATTTATATTTAAGCTGTACTGAATCCCACTTTGTTGACATTTGTGAGTTTTGCAACTCTTGCTTTATGGAGCAAAAGATATTAAGATCTATTAAGTCAATATACATTTTGGCTTTTAAAACCTTCAGCTTCTGTCATTGAAGCTGTTTAAAGGAATTTATCTTTTTTTTTTTTTTTTTCTTGGATGGATACTTTCAAATCCTAAGAACTTCCAGTTCCATTCTCACGCCTGTTCTGCTCCTCATAAGGTCCTGGGTGTTCAGGGAATTGTAGAGGGGAAAGACCCCGTAAGCATGGCAGATTCACTGCAGCTCCACAGGAAACGGTGAAATGGCATGACAGTGTCTTCTGCAGGTCATCCTGAAGAAAAGCAGTTCTGCTCAACTTTCAGTAGAAATTTTTTTCTTGATAAAATAATTGTCCCTCTCATAAACATATCTTTGTCCCTAGAAGCAAAAAGATGTCCCAAGGGCAAAGATGAGATCTAAGGAGGAAAAACTAAGCATTAAAATCAGAAGAGATTCAGTATTAATACATGCATATTAGCAGGCTAGATAAAAAACATATTTTTCCCAATTACCTCTTTTCCTTTGGAAACTAAACATTGTGATGCATATGTAAGCTTCAAATCTGAATTTAATTCCTAACTCCAACGTATGTCAATATAAAGAAGCTATTAAGATTTATCATGGATTGCTTGCTGAAGATGTAACTCACCAGAAGTTGATACTATTAGTTTGGGGGAGGGGGTAATATTTTCTCATTGAACTGGAGTAAGAAACTGTATTTTCCTTGCAGGTGTTTACTGGAATTTTCACAGCAGAAATGTTTCTCAAGATAATTGCCATGGATCCTTATTATTATTTCCAGGAGGGCTGGAATATTTTTGATGGTTTTATTGTGAGTCTTAGTTTAATGGAGCTTGGCCTTGCAAATGTAGAAGGATTATCTGTCCTTCGATCATTCCGATTGGTAAATATACTAAACAAACTATGTTGATATGTTGTATTTTTGTATTTCTGCATGTATGTTGCGCATTTTTAATTTGTACATTTTATATTTGGTTAAGACAGAAGATCATTTCAGAGGAAATTACAAAATACTAAATTTCATACTCACTAAATGGCATGTATCTATTGTGTTAAATTTGTTTTACGTATTATCTTAGTAATATCTGTTTCTTCTTCAAGACATTGTCAGCATCAGTTCTGTTCTTGCAGTGAATGTGCTTTAAGGATTACCTCTTTTTTAATAGTTGTATCTCAGACTCTTTTTCTCATTAGGTGAGGGAATAAAAAATTCACAGTCACACTACCTGTGACTGAAGATTATTAAATTGCTTAGTAAATAATGGATTAGCTAATGAAAGTTTATTAACAGTTTTATCTGATAGACTTCCATTACCAGTTGGCTTACATGGTTAGTTTTAGAAGAGAGTAGTGTTAAGATTTTTCTTTGGATAAAGATTTTTCATCACTACCAGCCTTCTCCTTATCATCCTCTGCAAGGGTCCATCTGTCTAACAGGTTTTCTGTTCAGAAGTCACTACATTATCTCTATCTGTATGAAATATCTCTGTCATGAATAGGAACCTGAAAAACTGGTCTTGCCAAAGACTAGGCTAGCATGCAAGTTGATGTTCACATTCTCTTCTGAAAAGACCTACACAGTAAGAGACAAGAAGTTAGAGCTCCTATTCATCAAGCTCAACTTTTCCCGAAATAAAGCAAAAAAACATGTTACTTTCATTTAGTTACATAAACCCCTTTAAAAAAAAAAAGAGGACATTTAAATTCACCCGTTTGCTGGTTCTGTACATAGCTTTACATTGTATTTTGCCTGAAGTCTAATATCTGTCTGGATTGACTTCTCCCTCAGTAATAGAATTCTCTTTTTAACTTCGCACGTATACATTTTATTTACATCATCCCGTGAAATAATGTTTAGATTTAGATTCATTTTATATTCTCCTCTTTCAATTGTCTGAACTCTTGCTGTGTATTTCCAAATAATTTCATTTTTGTCTGTTTTGTTTAATATAATGCTTTCCTTTGGTTTTTTCAGTGTTGTATGAAAAACTTTTTCAGACACTTTTTTTTGCTTATATTAAATGACAGAAAACACATTGTTAGATACTTGTGAGTAACTTCTACGCCTGTCATTAACAACTCCAGCTTGTTTCTCTTTCTAGGAAAGCTATTTCTTCCATCTCTCTGCCACTGAAGATGAAAGAGATCTGGAAGTGTCTATACACGTACAGTCCTGTTAAACTGATCACATTTCATATGTGCTGGTTTATTTTTAGTAATATTCTCTTAGAGTTAACTAAAGGAGAAATACTGTTTTGTCCAACAAGTACAACTTGTTTATAGGTATCTACAGTCACCAAAAGAGGCAAAGTCTGAATAGGAGACTTCGTGATAATTACAATGTAATTGAAATGAGCATACAGACAATATTTTTGATTTCTTATAACTGCTGATGTCTAGTATTGTGCAAAAAACCTAGAAACAAATTTTGTAACTGAAGTTTCTAAAGGTTACATGCGACATGATTTAGACACAGGGTAACTGAAGTATGAAATGTATAGCAATGATTTCATTACAATTAGTAACATGAATAACTGTATACTATTCTTCTGTTTTGCAGCTTCGAGTTTTCAAATTGGCAAAATCTTGGCCCACTCTAAATATGCTGATTAAGATTATTGGCAACTCAGTGGGGGCTCTGGGGAATCTGACGCTGGTGCTGGCCATCATTGTGTTCATTTTTGCTGTGGTTGGGATGCAGCTGTTTGGGAAAAGCTACAAGGAATGTGTCTGCAAGATCTCCAGTGACTGTGAACTTCCACGCTGGCACATGCATGATTTTTTCCACTCTTTCCTGATTGTATTCCGAGTGCTGTGTGGAGAATGGATAGAAACGATGTGGGACTGCATGGAGGTTGCAGGCCAAACTATGTGCCTTACTGTCTTCATGATGGTCATGGTGATTGGAAATCTTGTGGTATGTAATCAGTGGATTTTTTTAAAAAGTATTAGAATGTATTTCCTATTTTTCATGATTTAGAAATCAGAGATGGAGACTGGAGAAGAAATTCAGGAAATCATGTAATTCATTTGCCCTTTCTCTAAACCAGGTTCAAATCATAGAATCATAGAATGGTTTGGGTTGGAAGGGACCATAAAGATCATCTAGTTTCAACCCCCCTGCCGCAGGCAGGGAGACCTTCCACTAGACCAGGTTGCTCAAAGCCCCATCCAACCTGGTCTTGAACACTACCAGGGAAGGAGCAGCCACAACTTCTTGGGGCAACTTGTTCCAGTCTTGCCACACTCACAGTGAAGAATTTCTGCCTTATATTTTATCTAAATCTACCCTCCTTCAGTTTAAAGCCATTACCCCTTGTCCTATCCTACATGCCCTTGTAAAAAGTCCCTCTCTAGCTTTCTTTTAGTCTCCCTTTAGGTACTGGAAGGCTGCTATCAGGTCTCTCCTGAGCCTTCTCTTCTCCAGGCTGAACAACCCCAACAACCTTGATCATTCGTGAAAAATGTTTGTCTATTTTTTCTTTTACATCTTCAGTAAGGTTATAACCTCTTTAAGATCAGTGCTGAATTATGCTTATAGTTAAAAATGCCTTTCAAAAAACCATCTAACTTCAATCACCTATTACAGCCAATTAAACTGGTCTCAATAGGGATGAAAAATAGTTGGTCTTCATGACATTTGTAATACTTAAAGGCTGAAAGTTTCTACTTTCAGTCTTTTCTTTCTGAAACAAAGTAAGTCCAGCTGTTCAATTTTTTCTCATAGGTGCTGATTTCTAAACTACTTACCCCTTTTGCTACTGGCCTCTGAATTCCTCTCATGCAGCATATTAGATAGAGATACAAGTACCAGATAATGTGGAATAATTATACTCCCACGGCTTACACCCAACATTCCTTATGGTACATCCCTAAATGACACATGACATTTCTGTACCAGCGTTGTTTTTTGATGCAGCCTATATGCCCTTTTCTGCACTGCTTCCACCTTGCCAGTTTTCACACCTTCTGTATATGTAGTTTTCATTTTTTGCAGCCAACATTTTCCACTCCAGTACTTCAGAATTAAATGCCATACTAATTTTGAATCATTTCACCAATTTACATGCTTATGCCTAATTACAGTTTTTTCTTGTCAAGTGCTAGCACCCCTTCTCTTTTTAGTATCATCCACAAATTTTCTAAATGTGCTTATTCATAGACATACATACAAAGTTTAACTGGACTAATGTGACACTCCTGTGGTACACCTTCCAAAATATTCCACAATTTTGAACAGGAAGAATTGAGAAATATAATTGAAATATTATTATTGATCGGTTTTGCATATAGTCTGTCATAATTACATGTAGTCTAAATTTCTCTTGTATGTTTGTAAAATGTCATGCAAGAAAATCTGAAATAGTTTCCTAAAACTGAGGTGTATCACATCTGTGGACTTTTTATCTCTTCCCTAGTTCACCTGCCCAAAACAAAAATAGACTAATATATTTTTGGCAAATACAGAAGTTTGTTATATTCTGAATTAAAGACACTGAAACTATGGTCTGTTGAACTGGATTCTGCCTGTATACCCCTCACCTATGAACACTACAGCAAATGTAGCTTCCATAAATTACTATGTAATGTTGTGTCCTGCTTCCTTATGTCATTCTCCATTTTGAGGAGCAAACCTGTGCTACTTGCAGTGTGGAGGAGAAAGTCAAGGAACAGCTCAGATTTTCACAAATATTAGTCAAGCTAAAAATGTTTTTGGCAACTTATAATGAAATATGGGGGACAGGGATTATGGACTGGAAACAACAACAACAGAAAGGTGGGTTGAAATAAAGTGCTAGCTGTAAAACAAAAACCATTGTCTTATTAAACAATCTATAGTGGATTGTCTTATTAAACAATCTATAGTGGAATTATTTTTATGACCTAAGAATAAGAGATCCAGTATATTTTCTCCTTACTGTCTTGTAGGTACTCAACCTCTTTTTGGCCTTGCTGCTGAGCTCATTTAGTTCAGACAACCTTGCTGCTACAGATGATGATAACGAAATGAACAATCTACAGATTGCTGTGGCAAGGATACAGAAAGGCATAGATTATGTGAAGAGAAAAGTGCGTGAATTTATCCAAAAAGCCTTTGTTAGAAAGCAGAAAGTTTTAGATGAAATCAAGCCTCTTGAAGACCTAAACAACAAAAAAGACAGCTGTATTTCCAACCACACAATAGTAGAAATAGGTAAAAACCTTGCCTATCTTAAAGAGGGGAATGGAACTACCAGTGGCATAGGCAGCAGCGTGGAAAAATATGTTGTTGATGAAAGTGATTACATGTCATTCATAAACAACCCAAGCCTCACTGTGACAGTGCCAATTGCTGTCGGGGAATCAGATTTTGAAAATTTAAATACAGAGGAGTTCAGCAGCGAGTCAGACCTGGAAGAAAGCAAAGAGGTAAGCCTATTTCTATATTTTAAATATTCTGATGCTTTTCTTTATTTCCTAAGGTTACTACTGTTGAATTCAAATCTCTGTTGAATTCCTGTATAACAGCGTATACAAGCTTGTAATGGTATTTAAGGTAAATTGATGTAAGATTGTGAGAACTGAATGAGATGGTAGTACAGTATTGCATTTACTGTAATAAGCAAGATGCATGTGACAATTTTTTAGAAAATTCATACTTTTTTTTCTATTTTATTTAGTTAAATCGTTAACAAGAAAATGAACCAATTTAATAGCCAAGGATACCAGAAGTCTTACAAAATGTGTGTGGGTTGTGCAAGTTTCTGCATGCTTATTTCATCAGTGCATTTTATTTACTCTTTTGTCTGCTTTCTGGAGTGCCTCCTGTCAAATTAGTAGTTCATTCTGATGCTTTTAACCTTTTTGATATAGTCAAAATGCATCTAGATACATTATAAGTACCTTTGAATACTGGACCAGTGTCACTAGATGATTTCATATAAATCACTAATAATCCATCTGATAGTAGCAGAACCACTGAAGAAGTGAAGTAATGGCCTTATGGTAAAAAAGTTATGAAGCTTTATTTCTCAGTGTTAGGTCCTTTCCTATGGCGATCCATTGTCATTTTCAAAGCTTTAAGATACTTGAATCTGTTACCTATTGTGACTGTAGTAGAATGTACCTTTTTCTGGCACAATGTGGTGCCAAATGGGCAAATCCAAGCTAGCAGTTAGTGAGTTACAGTGGATGCTGAAGCCATTATTATCATGTTAACCCAATGCCCTGTCCTGCGCAATTGTACATGGTGGAGGCACACTCCCTTAAGTGCAGTAAATCTATGGTCTGCTTCGTACCAATGCGAGTTCGTTCAGCATTAGCATTGATATTTTTTTAACAGTATTGCACGCTACAGTGTAGACATAAACTAACATAAAGGTTTTCATAAGTGATTTCCTCATGCTTGAGGGTATAAATATGGATAAGATTCTAGTAATTCTCACCCTGAAATCCTTTTCTGTACAGACTGCTATACTCAGTCATATTTTCTTGTTTCTATTAAAAATATCTTTATCGTTCTTTAAAATATTTATTTTTGCAGATTGTGTTAGTATTTATCTTACTCTTCAAAAGCATGATTTGAGTGTAGAACAAAGCGGAAGTTATTGTAGTTTAACTTTTAATTGTTGTATGTAATGAAGAGGGTGACTATATGAAAGTTTCTTGGTCTGAATATAGTATTTTTGTTGATTCTATTCTATCTTTGTACACAGGATATAAAAAGGAATCTTCTTCAGGCAATTTTACACCACATAGGGCTACTGCATTGTTCTGTTCTTCCATTGTTCTGCTGTTCTCTTGTTCTATTGTCCCATTGTTAACTGTTTCAAAATTTACTGCTGCCAAAGAAGTAGCAAATTCTACTGCTAATCTCGTCAAATTCCACCTATTAGTGAGATCATCCATAATGATTGCATATGACAGCAATGGCACAGGTTATTTTTCTTTCTGTATATCATGTAGTTTCTTGGCATAAGTATGGTCCTTCAGGGTTTGTTCTTTTTTCCTGCAAACCATCTTCAGGTCTATCTATCACTTTCAGCCTTCTCTCTGTTTAGCAACTAGTGATAGCCAGATGATGTACTGAAAGTTGGGGCATAAAGTATCTTAAGTTGCAGAATAAAGTGTCTTAAGTTAAAGTTCAGTACTAGGAAACAGAATACTTCATATTTCTTCATCACAAAATATTTATTGCTATCTTGCTGGAGTAACAAATACGTATCTGTCATTCCATATTTGCTTGTAAATTTAGTATAGTACTTTCTGTTTCAAGGGTGCTGTCAACCTAAACCTGTAATTTTTCATAAAACATTCTAAATGGCTCAATTGAAAAGTGTGAAGAAAATACTGTTAGTTTATTCTGCAGATACTGTAACTAGCAATGATGCTTCAGATGATATTACTGTATGAATGACACTAAAAGAACATCTTCTGATGCAGATACAGTCTGGGATGTTGAACGTGAAGTCCCAATACGATGAGAAGGATGCACTCAGGAAAACTCTATTCACTTCTTCTTTGGCGATCCCACCTATATCAGATTAATTTTGATAATTACTGATTCTGATACCACCACTACTCATGGTTAGCAGTAGACCATGTTTTAAATTGAACTATATACTTTTCCTGTACTTGTTCTTTTTTAAAAGTTATGAAGTTATGTACGTATTAACTGAAGTTATATCAAAATAGATGATATCTCTTTCTTACAATTTTTAATTGACAACTTCTCTGCAAAAAGTAATTTGGAAGTGTAATTGGATCTACTAATTTAAATACTATATGTCATTAACATTACTGAGAAAGAAGTAATTTAAAATTTTCATTAGCGATTATTAGATTAATTAGCTGCTGAAGTCTGTTTTTAAATGTAATCACAGGACTTATGTACTAGTGCAATATTCTCCATTTCTTGTGCTGAAGATACAATTGTGCAGAAAATAATTTGTGATTCACTGTACAGTGGTAGCAAGAAGGAATGTGACTTTTGGTAGTGCCTAATGATTTAGGCATCTGTTTTGAGAAAGAAATCTTTCCTTGCTACAAAATCTGTTCATAATTTTTTAAGTCAATAGTCAGCGGCTAAAATGTAGAAATTGCCTTGAAATAGGGCACCGGAACCTGAATTTCCCATATGAATTCCCTGATAACCAACATTCTCGCTTTTTTGCTTCTTTTTGTAGCTTGCACAATCTTTAACTATTTACTACACAAGAGCATTACGTCAGTAAAAGAGATGGAGGATGCACCTGAATGCTCACCACTCAAATCTATAGGCTGCTGGTGAGCAGGACTGAGTATGATCACAGCGATAATGGTGCATCTATTCTTTATTGTATAACAGGATGGTATAACTGCTGACTATCTTTAGTAGCCAAATCTTTCTTTTTCCCATTGGAAGGGCCCCAATTGCGTTATTCTACAAGGTGAACAAAATACTGGTTTGAATTCCTATAGGGAAAATTTTAAAGTGGATTATCCCACATTTGAGGCATAAGCAACAGTCATTAAGCTTCCACCATAAAAGAAAGGCTTTCTCCTCTAGATACAGTATTTAAAAGAAAACAGTGTCCTCATTGCATTTTTGGAGGCACTTAATCCTGTAAATGTCTGTGTTAATCATGGTTCAGGAAACCTGCAAAGTGAGCTGGTGATAAGACAAAGAAATTGCATTATCAGGAATGAGCTAGTGCCAAACAGTTTTGACTGGTCAAGCCTGAAACTATTCTGAGCATACTCGGGACCAAAATTCCTTACTTTTCCAGAAGTTAAAGGTGAAAAATTGAAGGGAAATGTTTACAAATTTCAGGCACCCTCAAGAGAGACACAGTAGTTAAGCAAAGACATTGCAAGCATATTTCTTATGTAAGTGCCTAAATTTCAAATAGATTTTAATCGCAAAAGTGTGTATCTTTATCTTAATCCTACTTCCTACTCTTCACTTAACTGGTGTTATCCTCTGTGGTTTTTATGTAGAGAAGACTGATGGCTTGTTATTCATAGGACCAACAGTCTTGTCATCAAAATGATCCATGGCAAAAGAAAGCACTTTTTAAATTAAAAAAATGACTGCAAATGGCTTTTTGTTTGAGGCCTCCTCTTATTTGTCATGCCATAATGTGCCTTGCATTTCTGCCCTCTCATGTTTTCTCATTTATATGATTCTGCTGTTGCTGAGTGTTGATCTGCCAGTTACTTCATAGCTTATACTACAAATTGAAAGAACTGAAGTTAGAAACTGCCACCAAACCATGTTCAATTAGCAGTATTCCAAATGAAAGGCAGCTTAGGCATCCAGGTACTGTGAGAACACTCTGCACAAGATAGCCAGATGCTAATGTGTGTGTGTCTGTGTGCTTTTGCTTTTCTCTTTGTATACACATGCATACACGTATTCACTGTGGTACAGGGCAATAAGCTGAATTTCTACACAGTAATTATCATTTATTAGCAATTTTAAATTAAGTTATTAATGTTTAGTGGATAACATACATCTTTTGCTTTATTTTGATGGAAATGTTATCTAGATTATGCCTCTCTATAAACAATACATAGTAGTACGTGCTAGTAAGTGTGAATTTACAAGGAATTTTCTAGGAAATTGACCAAAACCTAAGATAGTGTTAGTTATGAGAACATTGTGTCTGTAAGAATGGTAGTGGGGGAAAACAATGTAGTAAGGGAATTAGAGAACAAATCCTAAATAAAACTTTATCTTGGAAGTAAGGCCATTAACTAATATGGGGCCACTGTGCTGAGTCTGTTGTCCTATATGTAAAGGTCCGTGGACCTGAGCCACGTTAGTGCTATCCAGTACAGAAACTATAAAAATAATTTTTCCTTTTTAGGTCCTTAAGTACTACAGGAATGGTTTATATAGAAAATTTTATAGTGCATGTATAGCTGTGTAATAATCAGTTACAATAATAATAACTGTGTAATAACTAATTTATGCAAAGTGTAACTTCTAGGCTAGTAATTACATCCAGATATACCAAATTACAGGACATTTTTAAATGCCTTGAAACGTATGAGATCTCCTAATGCTGTTGCAGACACCTTAATAATGTGTATTTTACTTTAATCAGTATTCAGTGCAAAAAAGCAGAGGTGCTGTGTCGTGAACTTCATTTCCTACCATTCTTACTTCTCACAGGAGTAGAACCAAGCTGGATCAGTCAAGCGGGCAGCTCTGGTGCCTTTTAGCGAGGCAGAGCATCGTGTCACCAATTTTACCCAGGTTACCTAAGCAAGTTATACATCTATATGTATATACTATATAATCACTTTTTAATGGATATTGACTGGCCTGCATGCTCTTCAGCTATGATCCTGTCCCATTCGTTGCAATAAAGTACAAACATGCACAGCTGCTCTCTGCTGAGTCACAGGACTCCCATCACAGCATGGTCAGGCGAGATCAGCAGCCCCAATATTTCTGTGGTTCAGATGCTATACTTTCCATGATATTTTAATAATTTTTTGCAGTGCATGCTATGTGCCTTTCCCGGTCTTGATGGTAAAGTTTCAGGATTCTCTTTTTGAAGGGTTTTCCTTCATTTTGAAGGAAGACAGAATATGTAACACATAAGCTATATTTCTCATCAGAAGCTTACATAAGTCCATCTGTAAATTGTGCTAATAATGAAAAGCTGCTAGCTGTTTTGGAATATGTTCCTACTACTGTATTTTAGCTTACAATGGAGGTAACTTGCAAACTCATGATAGTCACTTCTTTATTTTTCACATTTCTTTTTAGAAGTGCTTTTCTTCAGTACTTATATAAGCATTTAGTTATTTTGGAGATTAACATGCAGAACATGAAGAACCATTAAGCATGAAATTCATTTAATTTCCAGTCTAAGCATGTGACCATCATCTGGTTTAAAAAGTTCATACAAAATTGGTATTTGGCTGGTCAAACATTCAGAGATCAGTTCTGCTCTTCCTTACACCCACACTTACAAGTGTAGAGGTGCAAAGAGAAAACTGATAGCAAGATCTGGCCCAATTCAGTCTTACCATAGCTCTTCAATTTATGCTTACAAATTGTCATACCTCCCCAAGCATCTAAAGTTGTCTGCCCTGACAAATTTATTCTCATCAGTAATAAATAAAGTTCCACACTCAAGTGAATAAGTTACTGATGTTGGACCAAAAGGTTCTGAGCTTTAGTACTAATTACATCTCACCTATTAAACATTGCCATAATATTTACGACACCATAGTTCTATGATGCTGCTTTCAGTTTGGTAAATCAGTGGAGTTAAAATATTATTATTGCATAGCTTTTTGTCTTACGCTTTATGAGGAATAATTTATGTTCTAAGTCATATTTTTATTTTAAAATAATAATTATTCAGAATCCTTTGATACTCTGAAGAATTTAGGTTTGGGATTGTTTGTGAATTGGTCACATCGTATTGGCATATTGTGATTTACAGTGGATGATATTGTTAATATTAGAGTTAATTGGAGTTAGCTTAATTGATCCTTACAAACAGCAGTCCCTTGCTCTGTGTCAGAAATATCCTTTCACAATTGCTTGTGTGAATCAAAGAGCCTTTTTAAGTAGCTTCCAGTGGGAGTGCTTTTGCAAATATTTCCACTGCTATTTATGATGCTTTTGCTTTCATCCAACATTCTTGCAAATATTTTCATTTATGAAATGCTCATAAATAAGTAGATCAAAGGAATTATAAATAGCAACAAAGTACAGAGTGTACTATAATTTAGTGAACCTGTTTTTCTGCAGTATTTGCAAACAATAATCATCACAGAATTGTTTTGCTTTGATTTAAAATGTTCTGGTTTTTTGAACTGATAAAGTTATTATGCCTGGCTGTATAAACACTAGAAAGAGTGATATCCAGATTCCACGAATTATACCAGTGGAACTATGATGATATTTACCACTTGGTCAATTTTATAGGTGATATACCTGTACTGAAAAAAGACTGGGTAAGTTTGTCTATAGTATTGCCATTTATATTACAGAACATCTCATTTTCATACTGACATCCACACAGCACTGACAAAATAAAACCAATACCATTTCCATTATTTAACATTTTCACAGGCATTTGTGAGGAAAGGAAATTAAAAGCAAAACCAAAATGGTGGTTTCTCTTGGCATCATCTTCCTGCTTATGTCTGTTCTGCTCTTTGCTCCTTCAGTCACTTAAATTACAATTTCAACAGCTATTAGTGGCATCCTGGGCAATCATGAAATTTCAGGCTTTGTCAAAAATCTTAACCTAAGAGCTGTTCAGCTACTCTCAGATAATCATCTTTGAAAGAAAGAAAGAAATGTTAGAAGCTATAAGTGTCCTGGCTGTAAGTGAAGCAGAATTGTATGAATCTATGAGATGTTGCCGTGGTTCAGAAAGTAATTATGTCAAAAACTTCCTGACCTAATCTTGGCCGCTGCTTTTGCAATGCTGCTCTGATAGGCAAGCTGCTTTCCACTTTCAGTTTCTATCTTGAACCTAAACCAAAATCTGTATCTCATACTATACTGGATTGCTGACTAAAGCATGACTGGCGAGGCTGTTGGTAGATGTGACAAAAAAGATATCTTTCAGCATTAATCAGTATACTGCTGCTTTAGAACCATGTAAGTACTTTTGTCCCCTTACTGTTTTCTGTGGAAAGGAGATGGAATATGTACATTTTGAGGTTTTGCCAAGTAGATTTCTCAGAATAATTTCCTTAGCATACTTTTCAGAAAGAATCTAGCATCCTAACTGTGAGAGTGTCTAATACTTGGCCCTCTAAATATCTTTTAATCTGAGTGACTCAATACTTTTGAAACCTAAAACCATGGCATAAAAAAGGCTTAAAAAGGACTTACAATTATATTACTATTACTATTATATTAAAGAGAACTTTTGGATCTGATGATTCTCTTGTTTCTGCAGGCTTATTTTTTTAAAAAGCTGTATACATGTTAAGTATATAGCAATGCCTAAATGCAGTTTTTGTAATGCTGGTGAGCAGAGAAGAATTTACCAAGTACAAAGGTAACTTTGAGATATGCTAAGGTAAAGAACTGCAACATACGGTATATACTTAACATATCAGAGTCTGCAATTAGGGATAGTCTAGCTATCCAGCTGGATCCCATATGTATGAACACTGGCAAGACATACTAAGTGGTAGAAAAAGTCTTCCTATATATTAAAGCATATGGAAAAAACATAATCAGCAATAACATGGTCCATTCCCATATGGTGTTGTGTTGAATACGTAGAAATCAGTACAACATCCCTGTGTCAGTTGCTTTATACCAGAGCAGAAGTTTGCTGTGGAAATAGTGATTGTTCTTGAAAAGTTCTACTAGTATACTGAACTTAACTGATTTGCTAAAATCTTAAGGTTTTGTATCATAAAACCTTCCTAGCTGTTTCTAATACATACTAAATTTTATAAATATTGTATAGAATGCCATATAATAAATTCAATGTTAAAAATAAAAGAGAAACAAACAAACAGAAAAAGTAACTATGTTGAAAATTCTTAATTTTTCTTCCCCAAATGATACTGAATTATTACAGATTGAGTTTGTTGAATAATTTTTATAATATGCATCTTCATATACTGATCAGATTGGAGCTAAATTCAGGTATAGCAGAAGAGCATGCTAAGGAAATACTCCATCACATCAACGACAGAAGAGTAACGGAATTCTCAGCGGGCTAAGTTATTTAATTATTGTGTTTCAAGTATCAGTTGCTGTTGATTCATTTTAGGATTTTTCTGTTTAGCTTAACTCCTGTGATTATTATTACAGCTCTTTAAAAGAAGCATACCTGATTTTCAGTGAGAAGAGACTTGTAAGCTACAACTCACCATACATACTACCCCCCATAAATAGGTGGCTTTCTGATGTTCCTATAATTGACTGTTCTACTGATAATTTTCTACTTTTTCTACCTGATCTTATTGATCTCTTCTTATAGTGGATATCTCTAATCTTCCATCTTGAGCTGACTGTTAGTCTTATGCCATTCCAATAATAGGAATTCACTCCCCCTTCTTAACTTTTGCTGATTAAACTAACTGCGTAATATCTGAGCTACTGAAATCTTCATTTTCCTATAAAATAATGGGCAGTAGGTTGTTCAAAATTGTGGTTTAACCAGTTCATAATTTTCCTTTGCTCTGCTACTATACAGCATTCTGCTAGAAATGCTGTCCAGATTGGAATGATGCAAGCAACATTTTAAGAAAACTCTACATAATGCAAACAGATAATCACTTCTCGGTTTAAAATATATTTACAGTATTGTATTGATAAACGTTGATTTTTAACACCATATATAAATTTCTTTGGAATGTACCTTGTGTTTATGGTATTTCTGGCCTCTCCTCAAACTGATGACTGATTTCCACTGATGTTTAAATTCTGTGGTACTTGAGAACTACAGTATTTATCTTATAGGTTCCAGTTTCTCCATTTTAGAGGCAGTATTCCACAATGACCAAACTGCCATGCATTATCTATAATTTGGATATGTTACAATGAGGAGTTTGTAAATAATAATCTCCAGAAAAGTATGCATCCATGTTTCTGTATGTTGGACCTAACCTCGTAGATGCTAAAGCTTATGCACAAACATAAGACATGAATGTGTAAGCTGGGATTTTCAAAGAAACAAAGGAAGTAGGTGCGCAGATATCACTGAAATTGCGTGCATAATACACTATACAATAAATGTTTCCATTTGTTTGGTATTCCTCTAAAATGTGGGCTATAGCGTACCATAGAACACAAAAATTAAAGTTAAGCCTATGTCAAAATGACAACACAATATATTGTCAGTGTGATTCAATAAAATCAGAGTGGGGGAGAAAGGAATTAATCTTTTTTGTTTGAGGAACATTCTTAATATTGTCTGCAATGTAAAATTCCATTAAATCTTATGGTACTTTCTGTATTCACATACTAATATTGTTTACATTTTCTTAAAAAAAAAAAAAGAAATGTATACAATTTGGAGCTTCTCAAACATGTTTTAAAGGAATAATGCCTCTAACTGAAGTTTTAAGTGTCAGCAAAGATATATCTTTAATTTTATCATGGACTCTCTCTGTGTCTAATATTACTTCTCTATAGACTGTATTCTAAATCTGCTTACATCATTCCCTTTATAAAATTAGCTACTTATCAATGCAGCCATTTTACTGATGTTATACTCCACATAGTGATAACATTAGAAGAGTCATAGAATGCCGTGATCAAACTACTTTTACTTACTATAGTACTCATACTTGTTTGTTGCCAATATAATGTGACAGTGTGAAAGAATCATTTTGAAGATTTGATTATCAGCATGATTCATTGGTGTAGTATTGTTTTATGACAGTACTGTTTTAAAAGCACTTTTTTTTTTTTTTAAATTTAGTCTTCCAAAAATAATAAAAAAAAGTAGGGGCTTTTATAGGGATTGGACATGTATGTGTACTGTCCCAAAGTAATAAGTAGTTTCAAAATGCACAATAAATTCAGAAAATGCATTGGCAAGTGAGAATGCAAAATATCAGCTACTGCTCTTAAAGTAATATGCTGCTCTTTTGGAAATAAAGAGAATCAAATTATCCTATGCAACTCATAATATGTGTTTTCATGTCAATGATAATGAAAAGCTTGTATTTGAACTTTTTAGATTTTACAGACTTGACAGCATAACATTTACTTGAGACATGAAAATACATCTGTGCAGCTTGCTGTTGGTTTGGTCATGATGTTGGAAAATTATTTGTATTAACACATGCTATCTGAAGTGTAATCTAAAATGCAGCCACATGATTGGAATAATTAAACAGTACAAAGTGTGGAAGGCACCCATTCCTAACTTACTGAAATTTCATTTCAGAATTCTTATGTGTGGCTCAGAATAGTAGTCTAATGTCAGCAATTCCTTGTATGAAAATATCAACATATTTTCAATAGGGAAAATGCACATGAGGTAGTTTCTAATCTTGTGACCTCACCTGTAGTAGAGCAATTTGGCATTATAGACTATAGATAAGAAATTATTTTAATGTCAAAGCACGGAATAGTTGCAAAATATTTTGGTATGCATTTCAAACATGAACTTCTATTCAAAATAGATAAAATTAAAAAAAAAAAAAAATGTGGGGTTTCATTCACAGAAATTAAATGCATCCAGTTCATCAGAAGGCAGCACAGTTGATATCGGACTACCTCCAGAAGGGGAACAGCCAGAAGCAGAACCCGAAGAAGTTCTGGAGCCAGAGGCTTGTTTTACAGAAGGTAGGCAAAGCAAAAAACATGCAAGGTTGATTACTCCTAACTGTGTTGGTTTGGGCTGGATTCCATTTTTATTCAAAATCAAGGAGAAGCTTTATTTTGGAAGATGTTATATGAGTTACAAAACTTCAAATATTGAAACGAAAATCCTCAAATAGGAGATACTTATTTACAAGCATCTATTGCAGTAGCACTGAAATAAACCAAATTAATTTGGTTCATTGTGATTCCTAATAAATACTTACCTTATTCTGATAAATGTATTATTGCACTTAGGCTGTGTGCGGAGATTCAAATGCTGTCAAGTCAGTGTAGAAGATGGGAAAGGGAAAATCTGGTGGAATCTTAGGAAAACCTGCTATAAGATTGTTGAACACAACTGGTTTGAGACCTTCATTGTCTTCATGATTCTTCTCAGCAGCGGTGCTCTGGTAAATTCTATGTGAAACTATTGTGTCAATTTTAATCAGTAAGCATTTAGAATTACAGTTAATTATACAGCTGCATGCAACATATCAGAATTTAATATCCAGTTCATAAATGTTCTAAGATCAACATACATCAAAAAATATTTGGCATGTTTTGTAGGATATGTAAGAATTTGCTCACAGGCTATGAAACAAATTGTTTCGCAAGTTCAAAATGTAGTGTTGACGGAAATAAGACATTAGTTATATCAGATTGGTATTCACATGTATTCATATTGATGATATTATATTTTTTTGTTGTTGTCTTATACGCAGTTAAAGTAAAGCATAGCTGAGCTAGGAACTTATGAACAGTAACTTAAATTGTCAAACTGAGATGTAAGGTGCCAATGGGATTCCGTCAGGTATTGAACCAGATTGATGTTAAATCAGGTGCGCTCAGCAGTTCCTCATAGCAGCAGCAAAATACAGTGTACTTGCTACACCTGGGACAATGCACGGTGATTTACTGACAATGTAGTCAGTTGTGGGTTTTTTTTAAGAGAGTTATTAATCTCTGTTCAGGATTGCTTTATGGGTTAGTGTGTATAGTTTGGTTTCAATTATTAATTCCTCAAAAAATTCTGTATCACAGAGTAATTTTTAAATACCTCATATATTTTTGATATAAAGTTATAGCTACCACAAATAAATCCATATGTCAATAAGCCATCGCTATCCATGGAAATTACTAAATGAGATTTGAAGGTATTACAGAAGTTTTGTGGATCACTGTTCAGCTACACTGAAAGCTGGATACTATGTTTGGACCCAGCTTTATGAAAAGACTACAGTAAGGAGTGAAGGCAAAAGCTGTGCTTGAGGGAAAGATATATGTCTTATCATCCCATATAACTTTCCAATTCAATTTTTTTCTTGGCTACTATATGCCACATTGCAAATTGTGAAAACATTTAATTACATCTTCAAAAATCTTTTTTCACAGGCATTTGAAGATATATACATAGAGCAACGTAAAACTATCAAAACCATGCTGGAATATGCTGACAAAGTTTTTACTTACATCTTCATTCTGGAAATGCTTTTAAAGTGGGTGGCTTATGGCTTTCAAACCTATTTCACTAATGCGTGGTGCTGGCTGGACTTCCTGATTGTTGATGTATGTATTCTTTCTCATGTCCTATAAGACAGGCTCTAAAAATCACAATATTATGGTTTCAGGATAAGCCTTCTGTTCTATTCAATGGAAACTATTTTAAAACTATTGCTGTGGTATGGTTTATAACTCTGTTCAGAAAAGTAAAACTATTTATATATACTTATTACTCTAGAGATGTTTTGTTAATATTCTCTAGTTTTATGAAGTTGTAATGCTTATTGAAATAATTTACTGAAATAATGCTTTTATTATTTTTTTTCCTGGTATGGAAAGGATGCTGTTCATCCTTTTCATTTTTTTGCTGTATAGGGAATTTACATATTTCAAAGCAATTTCTTTAGAGCTTTGTAACATTCTAATGAATTACTATAAGTGTCCTGTCACTTACTCTGTGTAATACGAAAGGAAAATACTGCTAGGAACTCTCACATCCATTATACTATTCAGTGCTATTAACACTTTTCACTGCATCGCATGGGTGACCTTAAAGAGACATTTGGAGAACTGTAGATGAGCTCCCTTAGAATGGGCTTTCAAAATGATTGATTGATTTTCAAAAGGCTGCACCACCAATGGGCAGATGCACATTGTCTTTAGGAGATGCAGTGAGAAGCACCCTGTAATTTCAAGTTTACATGCTCAACTATGTATGCACAGTACTGGGTAGCATAAATGGAAGTCTACAGATCTTTAATCATATAGCAGACATTCATTTCCCTTCCACCCCCAATAGCCTGACTACATCTGTCTGTGCTAGTAGGGTATCTCTCAGTTCCACATATGTAATTCCCATAGAATGCAAGGTAAGAATATGTCTTGAATCACTTGTTCCCTCATTCCAAAAGCAGCAGAAGCCTATAGAAACCTCTATGTATCTCCCTAAAACTATAATGATATGATAGACCATGAAGTCTTTACTATACAGAGGTTGGAAAACATTAAACTTTTAAATCCATACCAACATTAGAGATCCTACGATAAAACATGACTGTATGCACACATAGTATTCTGTGGTTGAGTCTGTACCCTTGTAAAAGATTTAATTTTGAGGCTCAATCATCCCATGTGTAAATTACCACAACTAGCAGAACTTTAGAGACACTGTGGACAATATATTACAGTCATTATGTTTATTGTATCTATCAAAAAATATTTAATTCTTATTTGATAATCTGTGCTTTAGTTGCTTCTGTGAACTTTGTAAATAACTTTATTAGACTTCCATGGCACCCTCACCCTGGTGCAATTTTTTTCATGCAAAAAAATTTGATCTCTGAAGCATTTTGAATTTCTGGATTTTGAATGCCCCATCCCCGGCAGTGTTTGAGGCCAGGTTGGATGGGACTTTGAGCAACCTGGTCTAGTGGAAGGTGTCCCTGCTTAGGGCAGGGGTTGGAACTAGATGATCTTTACAGTCACTTCCAACCCAAACCACTCTATGATTCTCTGGTTTTTGTTTTTTTTTTTTTTACTCTTTAGTGAGAGAATTGAGGTAACAAAGTGAAAAGTTTAATATGGTAATGAATGAACTAAGAGAAGAGGAAGAATGGAAGGGAAGGGCATTAAACAGAAGGAAATAGAAGATGGTTTATTTTGGTTTGGTTTGTTTGTTTGTTTTCTTTACTAGGGCCACTCCTTCCCAATGGTTTACTATAAATACATTTCTAAGAATTATTGAAAGATAATTGTATTATTTATTTTACAGCTATTCTAGTTTACTTATTCATCTGCCTGCAGACCAGACCAGCGTTATGTGAGCCAGAATTGATGAAGTGGTTAAAGGAGTCACAGGGAGTTTAATGAAATGTGGATATGCCTAACAAGGAAGCATCTACCACTGTCTAACAAACAGTTGATTATCAGTCTTGATTATCTGGTTAAATATAAACAGATCTGGTAGATATGGCTGTTGAATAAGTTTTTTCTTGACACCAGAAAGTTACATTTGACCAAAGGCCAGGTCTGGATATGGTTTTTGAGAGCTTTTACATGCTCATCAAGTTCTGAAGATACTACGGGAAATCCTGACCTAAATTGACGATTCTAATGCACCCAACTTTTGCGAGTTTTCTTTTTGCATGTGACTTCATTTTTCTTTAAATACCACCAAGTGTTGACTGGTTTATATGAATTTAGAAGGCCTTTTTTTATACCATTCTACCAACATGATTTCATCAACAGGTACTTAGAATATACCTTTATTCTACTTTGTCTGACTTGAAAGTTCTTTCTGCATTATAGAGGGATTCCTGGAGAAAGAGGTCCAGCCTTGAATCTTCTTGAGAAGTTCAGGGCACACATCATTCCCGCCATATGTTCGAAAGGATATATAAGCTAAATGAGCAATATTGCCTTTCTGTTTTTGTGTAGGTCTCTTTGGTTAGCTTAACAGCTAATGCCTTGGGCTACTCAGAACTTGGTGCGATTAAATCCCTTAGGACACTAAGAGCTTTGAGACCTCTAAGAGCCTTGTCGCGATTTGAAGGGATGAGGGTAAGACAAAATGAAAGAATCTGAAACTATGCATGCATAGAAAGAATACATGCATGCAGAATAATCAGTGACAAATCCATGCAGAAATGCTACACTATCATTGTATATATTTTACATTTATCACTAACATATAAGCAAAAGGCTTCATCTGCTTATATGAATTCATGTGTTATTGCGCACATTGTTACACTTATGTAGGCTCCTTGGCCTTTCACCCTATTTCGTATTTTCATGGAGGGCCCAAGGATCAACTGCATGGATCTATGCAATGTTACTACAAAACTGAATTTATCCCACACAAATAAATCCTGCTGTAGTCAGAACAGTTTTAAAAAAACAATACTTCCTCATAAAAGTGTGTGCACATATACACACATACATATGCACGTCTTCCTTACTAGTATAGAATATCATGCAGTCTATCAAATATCTTTTAACCCACTATACTGTAAATATTAACTGGGAAATTCTGTTACAATTTAAAAGTTTTGTAACAATTTCCTATGTTAATAAGTAAATTGGCAGTGTTAAAATACCTCCTCTTTCAGAATAGAGCTATTGCATTCTATTTAAAACAACTTTTCTAGTATATCAAAGATGGAGCTGGCTTTGTTTCTGGCCTAAATTGGTGGCTTACTGCTTTCCCTATTGATTTTAAATTGTTGATTATAATCTATAGACCACTAAGCAGCCTGCAAACATATCAGAAGACTTTTGCTGACACAGTTGGGTATATTTGAGAAGTTACTGTCCCCAGCTGTTTGTTATATCAGTTATCTGCTGCCCAACTAGGCTTTCTCAGTCTATTCCAGTGCAAAGTCAAACTGATTAGTTTAGATCACTTCCTTAGTGCACTGAAATGGACAAAGACCTTATGTACTCTGCTATGACATGAAAACTCAAAAATAGTTCTCTTAAGGGCAGTAGTCAACAACTGGAGATGGTATATAACTCTAGCTCCAGACAAAAGAAGTTGTCTGACTTATACCTTCAGGGTCCATCTGTCTGCCTTGGACATAGATCTAATCAGCAGATGTACCTGAGCTGAAACCCTATTGCTGTAATTAAAAAGGATCCTTGTGTGAGCTCCCTACTGTAATCACTGGTTTTTGGGCACCCCAGGTTATAAACTGATAATCAAATTTCTAAGTCAACTACAAATTGGTGAGCTTCTGAAGAAAATGTGCTGCTCTGTGTGTGTGGAAAGTAAAAGACTTCAACAGGCTTTGATGGAAGGTTATAAATTCAAATAGAAAATACCACTTCCTTGCCTCCAACAAATGGCTGGAACTTTGCTAAAGCAAATTTGAACATTTGAGATGCTTATATCAGACATAAGGGCTGTCTAAAACATCAGTAGTCTCTTGCTAAAGAGCACATTAGCTGTTGGAGTTTTTTATGCGAATGATTATCAAAGAAAAAAAAATCCTAAATGCAAAATATTACAAATTTTATATGCACAGTAAATTGCTTAAGTGGCAATCTAATGTGGCAAGCTAAAAACAATCACTTTGTCATGAAGGCTTATGGGTAATTGTCAATCCCATAACTTCCGTGTTGGTCTAAACTTTACCTACTGATTTGACATGATCTGCTGCATCTCTTTGTAAAATACCCAGATAAGAAGGAGATACATGCCTTCAGCAAAAGATATAATAAAAAGTAATGGCTGAAGTTAGATAACTTTTATTAATCAGATAATTAACCACTGAATTTGAAATTTTCCTATGGATATAATGCATTTGCTTTATTTAAACTAATTAAATTCAGGCTTAATGTCTTTAAAGATACAGTAGCTCAGGCTGGTGAAGAAATTAGTGTGAGATGATTTTAAGATCTGGTACACGGAATTCAAGATGTCTGTTCCTAACATAGTAATTTCACTAGTGTTTAACATCTGTTAACTGAAAATATGACAATATAGTATGGTGCACATTTTTGCACAGACACTTAAAATTACTTCCAGTGAGCATTATACTTCCTATATACAAAGAAGAAATTCCATTCTACACATCTAAAATTTTTAATCCACTATACTATTCTCTAGGTTCAGGAGTTGTGGCTGCCCAGACTAATACTAGATAAAAACCATTGCCCCTATGGAAAACATTATGTTTCCCCTGCATCTTCCCACCACTATTGCTAGGGGAAATACACTTTGCACTTGAGACTTCATGAAAGTAACCTGTGGGAGCATAATTAATCTGTCTGTGCTCCGTACCAAGCAGTATCACTCACTGCTGTATGGTGCTAGGGCCATACTACCTTTTTTTTTTTTTTGAAACAATATTTTTAATGTCTTTCTAATGCTTTCCCTACTTTCACTTGCTGTCAGGCCTTGCCGTCTTTTCTTACGCCCCTGCTGCCAATGGATCAGTGTTTCCAGTGATGCTCAACAGGATGTTTTGAGTGTCTTCAAATGATCCATATTAAACACTGGTCCTGCTGTAGCTTCAGGACTCAGACTAAATACAGAGAAAGTAGGTCAGCTGTAGAAATCCAGCAATTAAAGAAAGAAGAACATGACTGGACCTGCAGCTATAGCAGAAAGAGGAACAAAATTCTCGGGTGTAATGAGACTGAAAGCTTGAGGACACATATTTTCACTTCATTAACTATCCCTTTATCTCTCAAGAATTATTCCTGATGGATTCTATTATTAAATTTAAGAAACCTACTTACATTTTTAAGTAGAAGAATTGAGATACCTTTAAATAGAAATAATGTGAAAATAATAACTAATAATGTGAAAATAATAACTAATATTTGGAAAATATTCCCAAACTGGGAAAAAAATGATGTTGCCATTTATTATTCCAGTCAAACTTCCCACTAAAACCAGTGAGTTAATGGATTTCCAATTTAAGCTAATTCAGCATTATTATGAAACTATTCATTTGTTCAGGTCAAACTACTCCTCATGGCCTTCCACTGTCATGTCATTGACAAAGCTGAGAGTATAGGTCTGTCAGTGTAAGACAGCACTGTTGAAATAGTCAGAATAGATTTATCCATTAGTCAGGAAATCCTCTCTGCCTGGCTGATGAGTGATAAAATGCTATATTGTTTTTGTTTATTGATTTATAATAGGTATTGATAAGGAGATTATTAGTATAAGAAACAATTCTTTTTTTTTTTACTTTCCCTGTAAGAAATAAACACTTATTACAACATTTGATTTAAAATATGTGGCAAAGAAAAGCATGGAAGCTTTGGACTCCATCCACCATTCTGTGCTTTTATAGAGTCAGAGAGTAATTTACACTGAAAGGGACTTCGTTTGGTCCAGCTCCTAAATTTAACATAACAAGAATTTAATCGAGGTCCTATTGTCCAAAGTGTGTATCACCCTAAAGAGGTATTGTTTTGGCAGGAATAGTGCCCTGAGAGTAAAACAAGTATTTCTCCTTTCCTTCAGCCCAAGTCTACTATGTTGTATATATGGTGGTGGTTCATCACCTACTCTTAACATTCAAAGGTTTTATTTTCTATTCTGTAAAATGGCAAGGAATGGCTATTTTTTACAAGTAATTGATTCTATGGAACCTATTAATTGTAGATACAAATGTAACGCCAAAATATTTTACAGGCTTAAGCTACATATTTGTATTTCAAATAGAAATAAATGCCATAGTGTGCTAAGGGATCTGCTTAGTGCCTACATCATATACACTAAATGAATTATAAACAATTACAGCTACATAATACCTAATGTCCTGCATTTTTAAAACAAAATCTTCATTAGGTTCTAAGGATCTGATTCAGTTGTTTTGGCAAAATTGACAGTGGTGCTCCATAGCTATTAAATTCTATATTGTTAGACTTACAATCAGATTTAAAATAGGAGTTAGCTAATTTAGCAGTTCATCAATTCCATCATTATAATTAAATCACTCTCATTCAGAATGGACCTACTTTCTCCCTAATTTTATTTTCTTTACTATTTTATTTTTATTCTGGCATGGATTTTATCATTGTTTATCATCATACATGAACTCATTTTCCTATATTTCTTCCCTGATTTTCCCAAAAATTCATTTCGGAATTACATCAAGTCTCTTCCTTCTTTAAGTCTTATCTGCCGCTTGCCTGAACACTACCAGCAATTCTGTGTTCAGATGAACATGCCTGCTTTTCTGATTTTATACATAACCTTTCAAATGAACATGCATATATCCCTCAGTTTTATTTAAAGGAAATCTTAAAATGACTTTCAAATAAAAACCTGCTCAGTAGTAATAATGATTTGGACTGTTTATGCAGTAAACATGTAATAGAAAAAATTTTGTTGTTTTTGTTGCAGTCATTAGAAATATTATGGGTATGGTTTTGCAGACATACATTAAGTAAATATTTTATAAAAAACAGTATATGATGATTTTTGTTTGTGAGGTGATATTTTTTTTTAGTTAATTTTTCCTGTTTGTTCTTTTTCCCATTCTTTAAAGCCACCACTTGCTACTGTTTGTATGGTTTTCCTTCTAACTACGTTGACATTTTGTCTTTCCTCTATACTGCTTTTCTTACTTGTTACTCTCAACAATTAAAAAAGTGTAACACAGCTTTTAGAGTTAAAATAAAGTGTTACATTTAAGAAAGGCTGATGAAGCATTTGTAAGATACTGGTACCTGGGTTCTTACGCTGTCTCTCTTTGTACTGTAGGTGGTTGTAAATGCCCTGTTAGGAGCAATTCCATCCATTATGAATGTGCTTCTTGTTTGCCTTATATTCTGGCTGATCTTCAGTATCATGGGAGTAAATCTATTTGCTGGAAAATTTTACTACTGTGTTAACACTACAACTGATGAGAGGTTCGATATCAGCCAAATCAACAATTATAGTCAATGTGAGGAGCTCATAAAAAACAATGAAACTGCCCGATGGAAGAATGTGAAGGTTAACTTTGATAATGTAGGCCTTGGTTATCTTTCTCTGCTTCAAGTGGTAAGTCACCATTCCTTAATTTCTATTTCTCTTTCTATATCAGTATTGCTTACTTGTAGAGTAAAAAATAATTTTTCATTGTTTCTTTCATTTGGAAATCTTGTCTCTCACTTCTTGGTTTGGAATTATATTGTGTGAGATAAATCCGTGACTCTACAAAAATAATGCAAAGCATAGAGGCTATGCTGACCATGAGAAAAAATACATACTTCAAAACTAATTTGCCTGCATTGAATCTATATCAAGTGCACCTGCTTTTCTCATACACAGAAAAATAACTTTCATATCAGATATTATTCATAGTTGATAAAAGTTCTTAATAAATGCTCTGTTGTCTATAGTCAGGTATTAGAATTTGCTTGCAATTCTTGTATATGAGTAAAATATACAATAGTAGGGAAGAGTCACCTGTTAACATTGCACTGTGTTGGTGTTTATGATGAGCACTTAAAGAAACTTAGTCTTTAGCTCTCAAACAATGTTTCTGACAAGCCATTTTCCAGGAAAAGCATGAGGTAAATACCAGTGTTCTGTTTATAGGCTACATTTAAAGGATGGATGGATATCATGTACGCAGCTGTGGATTCTCGTAATGTAAGTATAGTCCTTTGAGTCCATTTGTTTTGACTGTACGAGCTCCAAGATTTAAGAATATGATTTTAACATCTTTCAGAAATAACAGTAAAGATGAGAGAACAAGGAGTTTTTATAGTTTTGTAGTTAAAAAAAATGGAAACAGAGGAAAAATACAAGAGACAAAGAAAGCAGAGGAGCAGTCCTAAAGGATTCCATGTTCTCTATGGTGCAGTTGGACCAAAATTCCTCATTTCCACAGTAGACTTATCTATTGCCATGAAATGCTTTTTCCTCCTTTCATTATGTGCATTGGGGCATCATTTACATTTGGAAACAGGCACTGATACCCAGCTTAGAGAAGATTTTTTGTAGCACTGATCTTTTTTTAAAGTTGAGACTTTCACTGTCTGCAAACTGCCCAACTCCTTTCTTCAGGGCATAGGTCCTGTCCTTAACTTGGTCTGCCTGTTACTTTCTTACCCTTTTGCCTTCCTCTTGCTCTCTTGGTGCAAGTTGTCATCTAATTCTAAGTGGACAACTGAATATACTGGCAAAGCTCCAGGTTTTCTGACAAGCTACACTCACAGTGGGAGGCCTGTTGTAGTAATAGTAAATATGCATAGCTGTACCAAGAAAATACGCTTACTCTAAACACGGCTTGGATGCCTCTCTTCCATAATTCGGGACAGTTCCTGAGTACCTATACCAGTGAAAGCTCCACAAGCCCACATCAGGGGCTTCCCATGAGATATACAGAAATTTTGCAGCTTTATAGGCTGGTGTTTCATGTTGTCTGTAGACTTTGACAGATGGTACTGTACTAGTTTAAACCATTGTGTCTTTGGTATTTATTCTGTGCTCATACAGGCCAGTTACATTTTTTAAAATGAATTATCAAGTTTGATAGCAAAGTTCTTTGTCAAGAATGTAACATTGAAGATCAGTGGGATAGATATGTGAGAACTTGACCATAAGAGGCAAAGATCAGAGTGACAAAGCCCTAAATTCTATCCAGATATTGATTCTGTGCTCACAGTTAAACTAAGGCTTAGTTTTTATGCCTTTTTTGCAGGTTTTGGATCAGCCTAAGTATGAAGATAACCTGTACATGTATCTTTACTTTGTTATCTTTATCATCTTTGGATCATTCTTTACCTTGAACCTTTTCATTGGTGTCATCATAGACAATTTCAACCAGCAGAAAAAGAAGATAAGTACTTCCTCGTTATTCTGAAAAGAAAGCTAAAAAATTGCTTATTTTTAGTCCACACACAATAACTTCATTCATATTTTTTTTAATTTATAATAAATTAATATGGGCTCTGCATATTGAATATGTTAAATTATTAAAGCTTATGATTTGGCTTGATGTGGGTTTAAGGGACAAGTGACAACATATGTCTGTCCATGGTTAGTGAAATACTCAATGTCACGTTTGTAAAAATGTGGATTTGGGGCTGG
Source organism: Strigops habroptila (assembly GCF_004027225.2). NCBI lineage: Eukaryota > Metazoa > Chordata > Aves > Psittaciformes > Psittacidae > Strigops > Strigops habroptila. Next base: position 21,971,983 of record NC_044281.2, on the reverse strand, counting down.
AGTCATAAAAAGACTAACCACTGAAATAGCTAAATGTAGCTATAAAAACTCTTAGCTATACTACCTTTATGTGTCAGAGCTCAGCAGTGTAGATTTCTGAACACTAGCAATAAACATTTTATTACCTTTATTTGTACTTTTTTTAGTATGTGTTTTGTCAACATCGCCTTAAAAGGTATCAGTGTTTCAGCTGCAGAACTTAAGTAAAGTACCTGGCTACACAAAGTGTTATTAGAGTGGTGGAAGCTGGAGTATTATTGGAGCTGTTGGATTCATGTGCTTAAATAGGTTGAGATGGAGAGAAATTGATTTTTTTTCTACTTGTTCCATATATTAGTTCCAGGATCTCCTACTTCAAGTCCTGCCCCAGTGGAGGGAGAAGAGATTGTGAAATATGACTGTCTAGATACTTTGTAATTGTCCTTTGCTATCATAGATGTCAGTTCTGAAATTTTGCCAAAAAATTGGAAAAACAAGAGAAGGGGATTAGAATATTTTATTAGTTTGTGCCTCTGTAATAACCGATGAAACTTAGTAGAATAAAGAAAAAGCACCTCTCCTTCCTCTATATCTCCCTGTCCCCAAAGAAAAGCAGAGGTTTATCACAAACAATGCAAGTTCAAAAGCCTCTCAGAAAAACATCCTAAACATTAAAAGTGGAATATGTAAAGCAATTTTTCTGTTGCGAAAGTACTAATAATCATAACAGGGGATTTTTATGTCTGTCTGAACTTTTCCCACAGATGAAAACGTGAACAAGAGTGATTATTACTATTCAGTATCGTTTATAAATAATCAATAGAAATATGTGATTGTAACCAGTTTTTGTCTCTTCGGTTTACTTTGGAGGTCAAGACATTTTTATGACAGAAGAACAGAAGAAATACTACAATGCAATGAAAAAATTGGGTTCAAAGAAACCACAAAAGCCAATACCTCGACCAGCAGTAAGAATAATAATAGTTTCTGATATTTTTACATTTATTTAAAATTGGGATTGTTTCAGTTATGCCTTAGGCTGAATTAAGTTGTAAGCTAAAAAGTCATATAAGAAAAGCCTTATTCATATGAAATCCAGTTTTTTTTTTCCCTCTTTGTCTGAATATGGCAGACTCTTCCCTTTCTTTTTTTTTTTTTCCTTATTCTTTCTCTGCTGATAGCAATGACATTTTATGTGGCATTTTTTCAAAATACTGGTTTGATTAGAACAATTAAATGTGGCAGTGTATTTGTCAAAAATATGTGAAAACCTTAGGGTACAGGCTTTTTCAGTCACCAAGGAAGACTCTGAAACTGCTGTATGAGGGCAGGTTACTGTATCATTGCCTCAAAAATAAGCCCTTTTGCCCTTCACACTCCTGTTGCACAATCCATATAATGGTTCGCTCTCCTCAGCAGGCCTAACCTAGCACTACAGAGCAGGGTTTGGCTGAAGCAGAGTGATTCCAGCTCTGCAGTTCTACTTTGGATTGTGGAACCTGCTCAGTGGCCAGTCCATCCATCAATAAATTCTCTATAGCTGAAAAATGGAAGATATTGTTTTGAAGGTCATTTTGGTAGCATGAAGAGCACTGAACTCAGGGCTCGAAAACTCAGTGAATTTTCTGGCAAATTAAATGTTACTAACTCGCAGCCTGCTTACACTTACCCACCTTAGGTTTTTTTGCCAAGCTAAGCATTCAGTTAATAGTCTGTGTCACAAAAGGTTACAGTGCACTGCTTCAGGGTGGCAAAGTCTCCTTTGCAGCTTCAGAAAAATGCACCATGCATGTTTTGAAATCATCCCTTTAATGCTTATAAACACAGTAGTTGTATTTCTATTTAATTTGTGTTTACATGTATGATCTAGAAAATTCATAGAAATGGAGGACTTCATGGGAGACAGGCTATCCCCTTCATACTAGATTTGGGTAATTTGTAGCAATTTCAAAGAAAAGAAATTTTACCCAATGCGTTTTGTAATGAATCTTATTTGTTTCCCTCCCCAGAACAAATTCCAAGGCATGGTCTTTGATTTTGTAACAAAACAAGCGTTTGATATCAGTATCATGATACTTATCTGCCTTAACATGGTCACAATGATGGTAGAAACAGATGATCAGAGTGAAGACATGGAAAACATTCTATATTGGATTAACCTGGTGTTTATTGTACTTTTCACTGGAGAATTTGTCCTGAAATTGATTTCACTTCGCCATTACTACTTTACTGTAGGCTGGAATATTTTTGATTTTGTGGTTGTCATTCTCTCGATAGTAGGTAAGAATAATTCTTTTTTATGAAATGGCTAATTCTGTGGAAACTGAAACATTTTTGGCGTGTAAAGTCTATTTATATTTTGGTTCAATATTGTCACTAGAAAGTCTGACCACAGTTTTAATTTCTTCTGATTTCATGTTATCCATAAGATAACTGAACAGTATGGTAAGACATTTTTTAGCAATAGGTTTCACAACTCTCACTTTTCTATTAGTTGAAATTAGATGTTTATTCTGAATGTAGTAGAAATTCCTCAGCATAGAAACAAACCCATACATGAAAGCTAATTTTGATATAAACTAACAGTGGCAGTTGCAGGAAGAGTCCAACAATCAAAAATCCAGGAGAAAAACCTCTGTGGGACTGCTGCTAGGCTAGCATGCAAGCAGCCCAGAAAGCAGGGTAAAACCCTCAGCTTGCTTCAGAGTTTTGTTTGATCCTGAGAGGTTTTATGTCTGAGCTAGAGTGAGCGACTGGAGAAGCAGAGCTGAAACCAATGTAGTAATAAATACACGGCTCCACTAATCTTTGCTTTATCTAAAGCAGAAAACCTGAAAGAACTTGAGTAAAAATTCTGTCATTTTAACTTCTCAGAACTTTTAAATATGCAAATAGGTTTGCCATTTTTGTATGGAAACAGGATGTAATTATTTTTTTCTGCTTTGAGGTACATAATATAATGCTCAATTCTTCTGCTCCTCAGTGAGTTCCAAGCAACCTTTTTATCATCAGTTTCTTTATGTTTGGAATTGCTGTGTCATTAATACTAGACTTGCAGTCACACCATTTCATGTGTGATTAAGTTGTTATCTTCAAACATACATATTTTCTTTGAATACCATAACTTGATTATGTGGAACTTTAATATTATTATAAGTATGATCTTCAGATTAACTGAGATTATTTTTGTTACAGTTCAACAGAAAGCTGTTCTGATCTCAGCATTCGCTACTCCAAATACATTAGTCATAAGTTTGTCCTAAAAAATATTGATTTTGTGTATTTGTGCATCTTTTTGCATACTCAGTCCTACAATTAATACTTAAAAACATAATTGATGCAGTTTTTTGTTATCCGGCAAATTACTTCAGAATTTCTCTTGGGATTTATGGGTTTCTAAAGCATACCAAACTTACAAGTTTTTGTAAGGTTTTACAAGGGTTTTGTAAAAATAACTGAATGGCTAATTTCTAAACTCTGTTCAAATATCCTAGTCTTCTTAAAGTTACACAGTGTTTGTAGGATAAGTCTTTATAAGTGGTTTTTAAATGTAATAATAATATTATTTACTAATTTAACTTGTTTTTTCAACAGGTATGTTCTTAGCTGAGATGATTGAAAAGTATTTTGTGTCCCCAACGCTATTCAGAGTCATCCGACTTGCCAGAATTGGCCGAATCCTGCGTCTCATTAAAGGCGCTAAGGGAATCCGCACTCTGCTTTTTGCTTTGATGATGTCTCTTCCTGCTTTGTTCAACATTGGTCTGCTGCTGTTCCTGGTCATGTTTATCTATGCGATATTTGGAATGTCCAACTTTGCCTATGTTAAGAGGGAAGTTGGGATTGATGATATGTTCAACTTTGAAACGTTTGGCAACAGCATGATCTGCCTGTTTCAAATTACTACATCTGCAGGCTGGGATGGTTTGCTAGCTCCAATTCTTAACAGTGGGGAACCAGACTGTGATCCCTATAAAGACCATCCAGGGAGCTCCGTTAAGGGTGACTGTGGCAACCCTTCTGTTGGGATTTTCTTCTTTGTCAGCTACATTATCATATCATTTCTGGTAGTGGTGAACATGTACATTGCTGTGATTTTGGAGAACTTCAGTGTTGCTACTGAAGAAAGCGCTGAACCCTTGAGTGAGGATGACTTTGAGATGTTCTACGAAGTCTGGGAGAAGTTTGATCCCGATGCCACACAATTCATAGAGTTCAGTAAGCTGTCAGATTTTGCAGCTTCGTTAGATCCTCCTCTTCTCATAGCAAAGCCAAACAAAGTCCAGCTTATTGCAATGGATCTGCCCATGGTAAGCGGCGACAGAATTCACTGCCTTGACATCTTGTTTGCTTTCACGAAGCGTGTTTTGGGGGAAAGTGGGGAGATGGACGCCCTCAGAATACAGATGGAAGATCGGTTTATGGCAGCCAATCCTTCTAAAGTCTCATATGAACCAATTACAACCACATTAAAACGAAAACAGGAGGAGGTATCTGCTGTCATTATTCAGCGTGCTTACAGACGTCATCTTTTAAGGCAAAAAGTCAAAAAGGTTTCATGTATATTTAATCAGGATAAAGGTAAAGATGAGGACAATCTGCCCATGAAAGGAGATATGATTATGGATAAACTAAATGAGAACTCTACTCCAGAAAAAACAGATATGACCCCATCCACAACCTCCCCACCATCCTATGATAGTGTAACAAAGCCAGACAAGGATAAATATGAAAAAGACAAATCAGAAAAAGAAGATAAAGGTAAAGACAGCAGGGAAAATAAAAAGTAACACAGAATTCTGTTTGTGATAAACTGTTTACAGCCTGAGAAAGTATGTATTTGTGTCAACAGGACTCCTGTAGGAGGTACATGCCAAACTGACAGTTTTTACATATATAAATATATATATAATTATATATATATATAAAAGGTCAGTGCCTATAACAAGACAGTGACCCCTCGTCATCAAACTGCAACTCTGTAAAACAGGGTAACATCTTGACAGGAGGTTGTTGTTTTTATTACCAGCTGACACTGCTGAAGAGAAGATAAAATGGCCAATCAGATTGTAGGGACCAGTTAAAAAAACAAAGGTGCGAACCTATGAATCTCTGTGTTTCACATGAAACACGCAGTACAAAAATTGTATCCACTGTTTGCATTTCAACAGCCACATTTGCCATATTTTTACAAAAATCAGTGTTGGTGAACTTATCATTTTTTAATTCACAGGTTGTTTACTATTATATGTGACTATTTTTGTAAATGGGTTTTATGTTGGGGAAGGGGGTATGAGAACCAGGTGTTCTACTCTCGGATTCTCTATAATGTACAGACAGAAGTGATTTGCATGAAGGCATGCTGCACTTGTAGTTCATGCATGGGAAAACATGACGTCGCACAAAGCAGCAGAGTCTGACTACTTCCATGTTTCAGGGTGGCTCTATATTTTGAGGTGCTTAATAACAGTATCCATTTAGTATCTCATCCAGACAAATCTTAATGTGCCTGTAAAGTCCCATAGAGTCTACAATAATAGAACAGATGTTTTATTTTTTCATAAGTCATTTAACTGTAGTTGAACAAACTCTGCATAGATAATTTACTGAGGGACATAGAGTCCATTTTTCTTCTGTAGAAAACGGCTTACCTGAACTTGGGAAATTGAATTTACCAAAAACCTGCAAAACTTAAGGATTATGAAGTTGTTCTGCTTCACCCTGCAGTATCGTTTAGCCATCT